>NW_020954577.1:54243558-54359952 GCF_900497805.2 Vombatus ursinus | reverse complement strand
TGTGTGTGTGTGTGTGTGTGTGTGTGTGTGTGTGTGTGTGTGTGTGTATAAGAGTCAAACTCATCATCTAAGCTGCTTATGGCAGTACCAATGCAAAGGAATGAGTGATACTTGGAAAAGGATGAAGAAAGAAGATTGAAGGAACTAGATGTAAGAGAGGTATCCCACAACCCTAATGAATGTAAGTTGTCAGAAATTCTAAGCATCTTACTGATACTTTGATCAGGTGGGGGAGTGAAGCCTCTTTGAGTTTCAGAATCAAAGCTTTGAACAACCCCTAGACACCTGTATTGACTCAATTAATCAAAGCTTTCCACCTTAATCAATTTGGGAGGAGGGAAGTACTTAAGTCGTTGAAAAAAGCAGATGTTACCACACATAAATGTCCTCTGATTGGTTGAAGAGAATCAGGCATGCCCTGTAGGGCTCAAATAAAACAGCAATCTGGAATCCAGCATTACAAGAGCAGGCCAGTCTGGTGATGGGCAGCTCCAACCAAGAAGACCTTGAGAGGGAACCATTAGATGGAGATGGAGAATTACTCTCCCTCCCCACCCCAGCTCCTGTGACTAGAGGAAAACTTGGTGAACTACAAAGGATGGAGGGTATGGTCTTCCCATTGCAGGTACGTCCCAGGGGAAGCAATGGCCCAAGGAAAGTTAGCCACACCAAGGAAAGAATTGGAGGACTACCAGATCCCTAATCCTCAGAGCCCAGGAGAAAATTGTGCATGCAGAAGGGGAATAAAATTTGTTTAATTCTTAGATAACTAAACTCTAATGTGCTTATAAGAGAAACTAGGACATAAGCTACAATCATTGGGATCCATCTTTTGACATGGATGTTGAAGAAAATGAAACTTCTCTACTCAAGCACATCCCTTAGTGTATCATAGACAAAATACTGACTCTATCTAGCATAGCTTTCCTCTTGGTTTAATCTCCATGTCTTGATTTCTCCATCAGCAAAATGAGGATAATTCTCTTCATCATTTGTCATAAGAACATAGAAAGAAGGGACAGCTAGGTGGTACAGTGGATAGAGTACCGGCTCTGAGGTCAGGAGGACCTGAGTTCAAATCTAGCCTCGAACCAAACACTTGACACTTGCTAGCTGTGTGACCCTGAGCAAGTCACTTAACCCCAATTTCCTAAAACAACAACAACAAAAAAAAAACAAAGAACATAGAAAGAAATGAAGAATGGTCAAATACCCAGGAATCCTGGTTTCCTGAAATTTTCAGCATTGTCCGAACTTATCAGTCATTTTTCCATCCAATAACTTAACATAAACTACCTAATTAGTGCTGTGAAAAAGATAAAAAAAAAATTAAGCTATCTCCTAAGACATGACTTTAAAGTGTCTATCACGCTTCCTGGCTAAGTTACTTTGAACAATTTGCCTAACATCCCTAGACTCAGTTTCCTCATAACTAAATTGGGGCAGTCTCACTTGATGACCTTTGAAATCCCTTACATCTCTTATGTGTCCCTCATACAAAATATTTCATTATATCTGTGTGTTTTTCCTTCAGAGAAGTCCCTATAATGCAACCATTTGCTATTTCTAATAAAATGACAGTATCAGAAGGAAATTCACAAATGTGGAGTTTTATGGGGCTGATACAGGCAGCATATGTTAACTAAGAATAAGCTTGTATTTTCATTTCTCAGTGTTTTATTGCCTCAACCCAACTGTCAACTAACCACATAAAATTCAAACAAATCAACTCACTAAAATATCTGGAAAAAGCACTCTGCATTAATCAAATCTGATGATTTTTGTAACATTCCTGGGGGGAAAATTGTGGCAGAACATGAAAAATAATTAGAGAAGCAGAGGATTGAACAGTAAGCCTTTAGGAGATGACCTAAGCATCAGGGTCAGTTCCTTCTTTTTTCCTCTAAAGTAGGTCGTGCTCAGCAGAATGGCTTAGGATCATAGAACCATGGATTCCCAGCTGAAAGAGAGATCCACAGTCATCTAGCCTAACCCCTTTGTTTTACACGGTTAGAAACAAAGACCTGGAAAAGTAAAATGATTTGCCCAAGCTCATACGGGTGGTAAAGTAGCAGAACCGTGATTCAGACTCTCTTCCTCTGGCTTCTTATAATCCACCCCTTAGGCTGCTACACCACAATGTCAACCGTATTTTCCCCACTGGTTTGAAATTTTTCTGTAAATGTAACCCAGGTAAATAAGCTCTGAAGTATCTTCATCCCAACCCCCACACCCACTGATGATTCAAGTTCCTGGAGTTTAGCCACATTTCCTTCTTGGGGTTCAAGGGTGATTCTCTAATGCCATTGGTTCAAGTCCCCACTGCTGTATGTCCACCCAAAACTATCGATGGAAAATTATCCAGACTCAATTAGATTTTAGAAAAGAATATTCCTTAAGGTATCACAATAATAATAATTGGTGAAAAATGCCCCTTCCATAAGTCTATGACACACTCTCCCACGAGTACATACGTAGTCCAAGGGAAAGTGAGCTCAGGCTTAGAGATCACTTGTGACAAATGAGTAATTCAACTCTTGGGTGCTAGAAATCCTTTTCTCGTATTTATAAGGTTCTTAAGAAATTCCCCATAGGCGTGGTCTAGTTTCTTTGTTGGGTTCCAAGCTGTGAATCAAGCCTATCCTTGACTCTTAAAAGCAGGCTCTGGTGCCAGATGCTTCTGCTGCCCTGGGAGGTGGGAGAGATGATGCTGTAAAACCAAGAGGAAGATGAGAGGTCCAGAATCCTCTAGATTCTTCAAAACAAACAGGAGACCTCCAGACGAAGTGCATGTAAGTGTGGGGGTGGGAGAAGAATTCCTCCCCCAGCCCAACCAAGGTCTTTCCTTCCCCCTCCTGTTCAGGGATGTGCTGAAAAGCCATACACCCTCATTTCTGAAAATTCATCCTTTATCAATTCCCTTAGTAATTTACAGCCTTCTCTATGTATGACCAAGTTCCCTCAGCCTATCCAAACTCTTGTACTGTCATTCAAAGTCAAAGCCTTTGAATACTTGTCCAAGTCCTGTGAGTGACTGAGACAGTTAAGGTAACAAAGCTAAAATGGCAGGAGTTATCCCACCTTTATATGAATGATAGAATTCTGCATATACATAGAAAAATTACCCTGTTGAATTTAAAATGTATGTTTTGTTATTTAGTCATATTAGGTTCAGAATATTCCAAAGATGTTTTATTCTCTTTAAGAAGCACTTGTTCTCAGCTGAAGCCAATTATCAGCCTTCTCCAGTAGAAGTTAAGCCAAGGAGTTAGCAAGCTTCTAATGTCTAAGGAACAGCTTGCCCTGCTGAGTTACAGGAACAGGACCTCATGTAATCCAGCCCCTTCATTTGACAGAAAAGGCGACTGAGGTGCAGGGAGGTTGAGTGACTTGCTCAAATTCACACAAAACTACTCAAATTAAACCCTTCGCAATGATAACGACCCAAGTTGGTCCTAAAGAAGAGATTGGAGAAGACATCAACCTCCTGTCTTTGCAGAGCTGGGGGAAGGTGAGTGAGGAATACTGCATAGGTTATTACATTTGGTTCCTACCTTGGTTAGTTGGGCTAGGTACTTTTTTTATCTTTTTTATTCCTTGCTATAAAGAATGGCGCTCTAGGAATAGAAGGGGGCTGTTTATGTTGGGAAATGTAAGTGGCATGAAAATGAAGGATATTGATAATCTTTTTAAATGTTATTGACCCCAACTTCTGGTGCCAAGATGATGAGGAAGGAACCCTCTGAAACCCTCCCAAATTCCCCTCCGAACAGCTAGAAAACTGCTTCAGAATTGATCTAGAGGCAGGGAAGCAGCTAACCAGCCTGGCAGGAAAGGTCTCTGTCACTGGGGTGGGAGAGGAATGAGGTCCAAGAGCAGCACCAGATGGCCTCACAGCAGGGGGCCTGCAGGAGGGCTCCAAGCCTGGGACAATCCACCAGCAAGGCTTGCCCTCCTGCAAAGGAGATGCCTTTTAGGCAAGTGAGCAGTCTGTGCAATGCAGCAAGACCCCACCCCAGCACAAGCCACCAGTGAGGCTCAACCAGTAATGAAGCCTCACCCCTGGTCTGACCAACAGTGAGACCCCACCTTTGGGGCTTTCTAGCAGAGGGACCCTGCTTCCATAGCAACAGCAGAAGGGCCCCACCCCTGGAGCAGACCAGCAGCTAAACCCTGCAGGGGAGGCCAACAGGGAGGCCCACCCCCCAGTTCAAGCCAGAAGGGAAGCCTACCCTCTAGAGAAAACAAGCAGCGAAGCCCAGCGAAAGCCAGCAATAAGACTCAGAGCTCCAGCCCCAAAAGCTTGGGACAGTGTAGGACCAAAGCCCAGTTCTCATATAAAAACACCACATCATAAAAAAGGCAGAAAAATGAGCAAAAAAAAAAAAAAGGAGCATGACTATAGAAAGCTACTATGTTGATAGGGAGGATCAAGGCATAAACTGAGAAAAAGATAAGAGTATCAAAATGGCTACATGTGAAACCTCAAAGAAAAATGTAATTTGGTCTCAGGCCCAAAAAGTATTCCTGGAAGGGCTTCAAAAGGATTTTAAAAAGCAAATTAGAGAAGCACAAGAAAAATTGGGAAAAGAAAGGAGAACAAAGCAAGTGAATCATGAAAAAAAGAGTCAATAGCATGCAAAAAATATACAAAAATTTATGGAGGAAAATAACTCCTTAAAAATAGAATTGACCAAATGGAAAAGGAAGTACAAAAGTTCACTGAAAATAATTCCTTAAAATTTAGAATTGAACAAGTGGGAACTAATGACTCCGGGAGGCATCAAGATACAATAAAACAAAATCAAAAAAGTAAAAAAATGTAGAAGAAAATGTGAAATTTCTCATTGGAAAAACAACTGACATAGAAAATAGATCCAGGAGAGATAATATAAAAATTATTGGACTACTTGAAACCCATGATAATTTTTTTTAAAGTCTGGACAATATCTTTCAAGAAATTATCAAAGAAAACTACCCTGATATATTATAACCAGAGGGAAGAACAGAAATTGAAAGAATCTACCTATTACCACCTGAATAAGATCTCAAAATGAAAACTCCCAAGACCATCACAGACGAATTCCAGAGCTCACAAATCAAGTAGAAAGTATTGCAAGCACCCAACAAAAAAATGATTCAAATATCATGGAGCTACAGGCAAGATTACACAAGATTGGGCAGCTTCCACATTAAAGAACTGGAGGGCTTGGAATATGAAATACTGGAAGGCAAAAGAGTTAGGATTACAACCAAGAATCACCTACCCAGCAAAATTGAATGTAATCCTTTGGGGGGGAATGGACATTTAACCAAATAGGGGACTTTCAAACATTCCTAATTAAAAGATCAAAGTTGATTAAAAAATTTGACCTCCAAATATGAAACTCAAGGGAAACATAAAAAGGTAAA
Organism: Vombatus ursinus; assembly: GCF_900497805.2. Taxonomy (NCBI): domain Eukaryota; kingdom Metazoa; phylum Chordata; class Mammalia; order Diprotodontia; family Vombatidae; genus Vombatus; species Vombatus ursinus. The sequence continues at coordinate 54,354,540 of NW_020954577.1, read as the reverse complement.
ACAAGAAACAAGAAAAAGAAAACACAAGAAATTCAATAAGGTTAAACTGTTTATATTTTATGGCAAGATAATATTTGTAACTCAACAACTTGATTACAATGACAGCAAGTAGAAGGAGTATATGTAGACAGAGGGTGTGGAAATAAGGTGACTTTGATGGGATGATACCAAAAAAATAAAGGGATGAGAAAGAAAATTGCACTGGAAGAAGGAGGAAGGAGATTGAATGAAGTAAATTATCCCACATAAAAGAGACATGAAAGGACTATTATAATGAAGGGGAAGTGGGGGGTGGGGTGGAGGGCAAAGATTAAACCTTACTCTCATCAAAATTGGCTCAAAGAGGTAAAAACCTACACACTCAGTTGGATAGAGACATCTGTCTCACCCTATGAGGAAGTTAAAAAAAGGTACAGAGATAATAGAAAGGGAACAAGGGACTGATAAAAGGGAGGGTATATTGGGGAAGGCAGTGATAAGAAGTGAAACATTTGTGAGGAGGGAAAGGGTTGGGGGGGTAAAAGAAACATTTGAAGTAGAGAGATACACACAGGGTGAAGGTAAGGGGCTGGAGCAGAATCTATTACGATTCAGCTAAAGCAAAGAAAGCAGGGGTAGTAATCATGATCTCAGACAAAGCAAAAGGAAAAATAGATCTAATTAAAAGAGATGAAAAAGGAAACTATACTTTGCTAAAAGTTATCATAGACAATGAAATCATACCAATAGTAAGCATATATGCACCAAATGTTATACATCTAAATTTTTGAAGGAGAAGTTGAATGAATTGCAGGAGGAAATAGATAATAAAACTCTACTAGTGGGGGACTTTAATTTCCCCCCCTCAGAACTAGATAAACTTAATGAAAAAATAAACAAGAAAGAAGCTAAGGAGGTGAATAAAATTCTGGAAAAGTTAGATATGATAGATCTCTGGAGAAAATTGAAGGGGAATAAAAAGGAATATACCATTTTCTCAGTAGTACATGGCATTTACACAAAAATTGACCATGTATTAAGACATAAAAATCTCACAACTAAATGCAGAAAAGCAGAAATAGTAAACACATGCTTTTCAGATCATAATGCAATAAAAATTACATTCAATAATGGACAATGGAAAGATTAAAAATTAATTGAAATTAAATAATCTAATCCTAAAAACAAGTGGGTCAAAGAACAAATCATAGAAACAATTGATAATTTCATTAAGGAAAAGGACACCAATGAGACAACATACCAAAATTTATGGGAAGCAGTCAAAGTGGTACTTAGGGGAAAATTTACATCTATCATTATTTACATCAACAAAATAGAGAAAAAGCAGGTCAATGAATTGAGCATGCAACTAAAAAAATAAAACTAGAAAAGGAACTAATAAAAATACTCACTTAAATACCAAATTGGAAATCCTGAATAATCAAAGGAGAGATTAATGAAATTGAAAGTAAAAAAAAAAAAACATAGAACTAATAAATGAAGATAGAAGCTGATTTTATGAAAAAAAATAAAATAGATAAACCATTGGTGAATTTGATTTAGAAAAGGAAAGAAGAAAGCCAAATTAATAGTATCGAAAAAGAAAGGGGTGAATTCACCACCAACAAAGAGGAAACTAAGAGAATTTTTAGGAGCTATTTTGCCCAATTATATGCCAATAAATCTGACAATCTAAATGAAACAGAAAAATATCTACAAAAATACAAATTTCCCAGATTAACAGAAGAAGAAATAAAACACTTAAATAACCCAGTCTCAGATAAAGAAACTGAACAAGCCATCAATGAACTTTCAAAGAAAAAAATCTCTAAGACCAGATGGATTCACAAGTGAATTCTATCTAACATTTAAAGAACAATTATTCCCAATACAATATAAACTATTTGGGAAAATAGGCGAAGGAGGAGTCCGACCAAATTCCTTTTATGACACAAATATGATGCTGATACCCGAACCAAGAAAAGCCAAGACAGGAAAAAAATATAGATCAATTTCCCTAATGAATATTGATACAAAGATTTTAAATAAAATTCTAGCAAAGAGATTATAGTAACCAATGTCAAGGATAATACACTATGACCAGGTCAGATTTATAGCAGTAATGTAGGGCTGGTTCAATATTAGGAGAACTGTCAGTAGAATTGACCATATCAATAACAAAATCAACATGAGTCATATGATTATCTCAATAAATGAAGAAACAGCCTTTGACAAAATATAGCTCCCATTCCTATTAAAAACACTAGAGAGCACAGGAATCAATGGAGCTTACCTTAAAATGATAAGTAATATTTATCTAAAACCATCAGCAAGCATTATCTGTAATGGAGATAAGCTAGAAGCCTTCCTAATGCAATCAGGGTGAATCAAAGATGACCATTATCACCTCTAGTATTTAATATTGTACTAGAAATGTTAGCTATAGCAATAAGAGAAGAAAAAGAAATTAAAGGAATTAGAATAGGCAATGAGGAAACAAAGCTATCACTCTTTGCAAATGATATGATGATATACTTTGAAGATTTTAGAGAATCAACTAAAAAAACTACTTGAAATTAACAACTTTAGTAAACCGGCAGGATACAAAATAAGTCCACATAAATCATTACCATTTCTATGTGTTACCAACAAAGTCCAGCAGCAAAAGATAGAGAAATTCCATTTAAAATAACTGTAGACAATACAAAATACTTGGGAGTCTACCTGCCAAGACAAACCCAGGAACTATATGAACACAACTATAAAACACTTTTCACACAAATAAATTCAGACCTAAAAAACTGGAAAAATATTAATTGCTCTTGAGTAGACCAAGCCAATATAATAAAAATGACAATTCTACCTAAATTAATCTATTTATTCAGTGCCATACCAATCAAATTATCAAAAAATTATTTTACAGAGTTAGAAAAAATAACAAAATTCATCTGAAAGAACAAAAACTAAAGGATATCAAGGGAATCAGTGAAAAAATGCAAAAGAAGGTGGTCTAGTCATACCAGATCTCAAACTATATTATAAAGCAGTAATTGTTAAAACAATCTTTTACTGGCTAAGAAATAGAGTGATGGATCAGTGAAATGTATTAGGTACAAATTACATTATAGCAAATGATCATAGTAATCTAGTGTGTGATAAACCCCCAAATCCAAGCTCTTGGAACAAGAACTCACTATGTGACAAAAACTGCTGGGAAAACTGGAAAACAGTATGGCAGAAACTAGGTATAGACCAACATCTTATGTTGTATACCAAGATAAGGTCAAAACAAATAAAGGATTTAGACATAAAGGGTGATAGATACCATAAACAAATCAAGAGAGCATAGAATAATTTATCTGTCAGATTTATGGATGAGGTAACAATTTAGGACCATTGAAGATATAGAGAGCATTACAACATGTAAAATAAATATTTTTATTATATAAGATTTAAAAGTTTTTGCACAAAACAATACAACCAAAATTATAAGAAAAGCAGAAAACTGGGGAGAAATTTTGCCACAAATATCTCTGATAAAGTCATCATTTCTCAAATATATAGAGAACTGAGTCAAATTTATAAAAACACAAGTCATTCCCCAACTGATAAATTGTCAAAGGATATGAATAGGCAATTTTCAAATGAAGAAATTAAAGCTATCTCTAGTCATGTAAAGATACTCTAAATTTCTATTGATTAGAGAAATGCAAATTAAAGCAACTCTGAAGTACCACCTCACACCTATCAGATTGGCTAATATGACAAAAAAGGAAAATGTTGGATGTTGGAGGAAATGTGGGGGAAATGGGACACTAACGTACTGTTGGTGGAGTTGTGAACTGATCTGACCACTCTGGAGAGCAATTTGGAACTATTCCCAAAGGGCAACAAAACTGTGCATACCCTTTGATCCAGCAATACCTCTACTAGGTCTGTATCCCAAAGAGATCATAGAAACGGGAAAAATAGACCTACATGCACAAAAATATTTATAGCAGCTCTTTTTGTGGTGGCTAAGAATTGAAAATCAAAGGAATGCCCATCAATTGGGGAATGGCTAAACAAGCTATGGTTTATGATTGTAATGGAATATTATGATGCTATAAGAAATGGCAAGCGGGATGATTTCAGAAAATACCTAGAAAGACTTATATGAACTGATACAGGACAGGACAGAACCAGGAAGATATTGTACACAGTGACAGCAATATTGTTTGATGAAGAACTGTGAAAGGCTTAACTATTCTCAGCAATACAATATCCAAGACAATCCCAAAGGACTAATAATGGTGCATAACATCCACCTTCAGAGAAAGAACTGATATTGATTGAATACAAAGTGACACAGGCTATTTTTCTTTTTCTTTCTTTCTTTCTTTTTCTTTTAAATCTTCTTGTACAAAATGACTAATATGGAAACGTTTTACATATTTGCACATATATAACCTATATCTGATTGCTTAGAGGGAGGGATAGAATTTGGAACTCAAAACTTTAAATAAAAGTGTTTAAAAATTTGGGAGAAAAAGATGTTATTGACCCTCATGTGATATCAACTAGTTATGATAACTTTAGTTTCCTATGAGGGGATAGGGAATTTGGGAGGGAATGGGTGGGAATTAACAGAAAGACAGAATTTTGAAGATGGAATGACCTTGGTTTTGAACTGGTCAAACCTATACCTAAAAAAATGTACACTCAACAAGGGCTTATTTAGTCTTGGCTTAAACACCTCCAGAGATGGAGAAGTCACTCCCTTTGACAGCAGCTCATTCCACTTTAAGATAGTACTAACACACAATGAGCTTCCTTGTCTGCTCTATTATGTCGTTGATGTCAATGGAGATTGCTATCCCGTATGAACCTCAGGCGAGCTACTCTCTCATCAGACCTCCCACACATCTTATGCATGTGGGAAGTTCATTTATAACCCAACTTTAATATTTTAATTCCTTCCTTTCAAATTTTACCTTCCAAAAAAAGTTAAATAAAAAAGACAAATTATAGGACTAAAAATACATTTCTCGCAAGTACTAAGGCAGGAAGGCACAATGGATGGCTTACTGGATTTGGAGCCAGAGAAACCAGGTTCAAATCTGACCTCTCTCATTTCTTGCCTGTGTGGCCTTAGAGAGGTTTCTTCACCTTACTGGGCCTCAGCTTTCCCATTAGCAAAGTAAGGGGACTGTATCTGACGGTCTACAACCTCCCCCACAGTACTGGATCTGTGATCCCATGATGCTGTGCTTTATCAGTGTTGAAAAAAAAACCTCAAAATAAATATTTAGCAGAAGCTATTTAGGTCAAGGTTTTGACCAATATAAATGGATTAACTTAACCTTAATGCTTAAGGGTCTTTATTGAGTATTGTCTGTCTGTTAGGTCTGTATGGTATATGGGATAAAAAGTGAGGGTTGCTGACATGTCAAGAAAGGAAATATGCTAGAGACTGGTGAGCTTCCAGGAAAATGGATGTATCTTTCCTGGTTGATAAAAGGCTATGTTGTCAAAAGCAAGGTTAATGTTTGAACTGTGCACCCATTCTATTTCTTGCTTGGTGCAATGCTAAGTGTTGCCTCCAAGGGCTGTCAAAATCAGAAATGAACGGGCTTTGAAAGGAAAATGCAAGCAGAGAAAACTTCCACTATGGCTTTGGTTTCACAAGGATGAATCAAAGGGTCAAGATAAAGTGGGGTTTTTTCTGATTTCTGTGAAAAAAAATGAAAAGGAAAGAAAAAGCAGACCTGCATTTGGGAAGAACATTAAGACCAATTTCTGGTAAATACCCAAATTCTCCCAGGGATGCAGTCAGTCAACAAGCATTGTTGAACACCTACTATGCACCAGGACACTGAGCTAAGCACTGAGGATACACAAAGAGGCAAAAACAGCCTTGGCTGTCAAGGAGCTGACTGTCCAATGGACAAGACGATATGCAAACAACGATGGACAAACAAGATGCGGAAAAGAGAAATGGGAGATGGTCAACAGAGAGTAAGAGCCAAGGCTAAGGAAGACTGGAAAAGGATTCCTGAAGAAGGTGGGAGTTTAAGTGAGACTCAAAGGAAGCTAGGAGATGGAGACCATCTGCTGCTTCCAGGAAGCTCTTCTCACCCCTCAGATCATATCCGAGTGGTTTAGAGATTCTGTGGTCCAACCCATGGGTAGCCAAGAATCCCTTCAACAATGTAGACGCATGGTCATGCAGCTTTTGGGTGAAGAATGAATGGGAACCCATGAGCTGCTAAGGCAGGCGTGTCAACCTTTGGACAACTCTGGCTTTGGGGAGGTTTCCCCCACTCAGTCCCAAATTTGCCACTCTGAAACTTCCACTCACAAGTTCTGATTTTGTTCCCAGAGACCAAGCAGAACAAATCTAATCCTTCTTAGATGTGACAGATCCTAAATGAGTAGAGTTATCTAAACAATTAGACAGTCATGTATTCCTCTCGAGTCCTCCCTCAACCAGTTCTCATGTGACTTGAATCTGAGGTCCTTTCCCATCTTTGTTGCCATCTCAATACCCTCCAGCTTATCAATGTCCTTCCTAAAAGGCAGCAACAAGGACCATGATACTCCTGATGATGTGGTCTGATTAAGACAGAGCACAGTAAGACTATCACCTCACAGACCTTGAATGCCATGCCTCATTTAGTGCAGTTTACTGTCACGTGAACTTCCTATTCATGAGCTTTCAGTGCTCCAAGGCCCCCAGATCTTCTTTAGATAAACTACCATCAAGCCATGCCATCTACATCTTGTACTTGTGACCTTGATTATCAATCAATCAATCAATATTTATTAAGCATCTACAATGTGCCAGGAATTTGATCTTACTTCATTCAGCCCAATGCTGTAGCATATGAGCATTCTTCTGACTCTGACTCTGACATTCATCAATCAATCAACAAGTATTTATTGTCATCCAGTGTTATGATCATCCTTCCAGCTTTGTGTCGTCTGCAAATCTGATAAGCATGCCGATTATCTTCATCCAAATAATTGATAAAAATATTAAACACAGGGCCAAGCAACTGGCATCCATGTTTAAGGCAAGGTCAACGTTATTTTCAATTCAACAAATATCTAATAAGCATTTACTAAATGCTTCCCCTACTAAAATACTCCTTCGATGCCTCATCATGGCATAGAGGTGACCCTGAGTTCTCTCAAGATAGAAAGACTTTTAAGTAAGCACTAAGGAATAATTACTATCTGTTAGTGATCCCAGGGCCAGGCGAGAAAAATCCAGTGAGGCTGATCACCAGAAGGGATCACTACAACCTCCTTAAGAGATGGTCATTCAGCATCACCTTGAAGACTTCCAGTAAAAGGGATCTACCTGAGAAACACAGAGTAATGCAAAGAGGTCTGGAATTGAAGCCAGGAGAGATCTGGGATTGGCTCTTGCCTATGATGCATTGTGGTTGGTAAACTAGAAGTGATGAGACCAGTAATACCCATCTCAAAGGACTCCAATTTCAAATCGAATGAGGATCAGTTGAAATAACTGGGAATGTTTTGCCCAAAGAAGAGAAGATGGAGAGGTGAGGGGGATGCTGTGGGGAGTGGGCTAGGAAATCAATTAGAGAGAAGTATGATTGTTTGGCTGCAATGAGAGCCCAGATGAGATTAGATAGCATAGATTGAATGGACCCATTTCAATGTAGTGTCATGATTTCCTTCGGCTCTGTTCAGCAGCACATGCACAGAGGGAAAGGATTTCAATTTCATCCAGTCCTTCCAACACCCAGTATTTTCTCAGGCCATTATTATTACTCTGGGTTCATTTTCCTCCCCATCCAATCTTAATCCCATAGTTGGCTGATTCACCTCTACACTGTCCTTTACTCTCCCATCCCTTGTTCTGAGTCCTGTCACTGTTCATCCCTTATTGAACCTCAGCCTTGGATTACTCTTCGAATTCATGTCCCTGGCTCCTCTTCCCAAAAGACTGAACAGAGCTAGAAAAAGCCGCTCAAACATGCTGCTTCAGCACATTATAAACTCGTGTGTTCCAATTTCAGCTCAGTCCTCCCTCATTGAAGCAAGGAATCTTTTTATTCTTTCTCTCATAGATTCCCCATCCCCTACCCCACAAAAGTGTTTTCTTCTCTTCTTAAGCCACCCACACCTCTTGCTTTCTCCTCTCTCAAAGCTGAGGACCCTACTTCTTCGCATCATTCCCTGTGAGCTCCCTCTTCTCCCCATCCTTTCAGCTCAAACCTCCCCTACATCATCCTCCACTCTCACCTCCTTTTCCCCAGTCTCTGATAATGACATGGTTATTCTCTTGGTCAAGGCCAACCCAACCATCTACACATACTGTATGTTCCCAATATCCTACTGGGATTGACAAATGAGGCATATCTTGGTTTCCTTATAACTAAGTTAGAGAGTGAAAAACATTTATCTATGTGTATATGTGTGTACACACATATACACAGTATATATGGAAAATGATATATGTAACATTATTTAAAACATATATATATATATATTATGCACATATATTTATGTAAGCAAAATTTACTATAGAACCTATGTGTTAAAAGTTAAATTATGTCTTGATTTATAAAAATCTGAAATATTTGATTTTATGCCAACTGTCCCTAGAGGCTGAAAATGATGAAATTATTGTCCCTCTCAAGAAAACTGCTATTTCTTTTCACAGCTCCTTTTTGGGGAAATACATATAAAATATAAAGAAATGTCCCTTTGTATGATACAGAGTCACTCCTGTGACACCTTCCTGGCTTTAAAATATAGGACAGAGTCACAGAGTAGGTGTAAATTCTGGTAACTTTTGAGAGTCTAATGGAGCAGAGAATTCAGGGTCTCTTACTTCAGCTTTTCCACATTCAACAAATATTTATTAAGCACCTACTGTGTGCCAGCCCCTGGAATTGGTGCTAGTGATACAAAGACAAAATGAAATGTTACCTGCCCTCAAGGAGCTTACATTCACCTTTCTTATCCAATAGAATGCAAACTCTACAAGGACAGGGTCTATTTATTTTTATTTTTTGTTTCATGTTCCTAGTCACCCAGCACAGTGCTTGCAAATAGCAGATACCTAGTGAATGCTTTTTTGAATTGAATTGACATCCTAACAAAGTGACCTGGAAATAGAGTAATGAACTTTTCATCAGGTGCTGTAATGTTTTCCCTCTTCTGTTTCCAGGACATAACCAGCCTCAACAGCATCCTTATTGCCTGGACCAGAAACTGTGCCCTGAAGATTTTAACTCATACCTCTGAAACTTCCTCTGGTAGCCCACTGAGGACTGTCTCACCTGGTCCACTGTTCCAAGTAGACTCCAGCAAGGCCTGTTTTACTTCACTCCCTACTCCCCAGGCATCTTCTCAACAATCTTGCCATCAGCCTTTACTGTAGCATCCATACCCTCCCTCTCTCCACCCTCTTCAGTTCTGGAATCAACTCTGTCATTATTTCTAGGAAGTGTGTTGATCTATTCCCCAGTTGTTCCACCCACCATCTCTATAGCATTCTAGAATCCAATGCCCCTCCCTGGCCAAGTCTGCCCTCTGTGAGCTGTTTCTCCCAATGGAACATCCACTGCATGAGGGCATCCTTCAAATACAAGGAGACATCTGTCCCATCCCCCACCCAGAGTCTTCTCCAGGCTAAATAACCTGAGTGCCTTCTGCCAGTTCTCTTGTGACATGGACTCAAGGTCCTTCACTAGGCTGGTTCTTCTCCTCTGAATGCTCTCCAATTTATCAATACCTCCCTAAACTGTGGCACGCAGAGCTGACCATAGTATTCCAGAAGCTAGGTGGTGGGCCTGGAGCCAGGAAGACCTGAGTGCAAATCCAGCCTCAGATACTTACTAGCCATGTGACCCTGGGTAAGTCAATGAATCTCTGTCTACCTCAGTTTCCTCATCTGTAAAAACGGGGAGAATAACAGCACCTACCTCGCAAGAGTGTTGTGAAGAATAAATGAAATAATAGTTATAAAGTACTTAGCACAATGCCTGGCACGTAGTAAGCACCATATAAACGTTAGCTATTATTGTTACTAGAGGACAGAGGGACCCTCAGGTCCACATTCCTGCAGGATATCCCTCTTTCCATGCACTCATATTATTGTTGTATCATACTATTGGGCAAACATTGTGGTTAGTCCACTAAAACCCCTGGATCTTTTTCCAACGAAGCATTGGCTAGTCCTTCCTTAGATTTATGTAGCACCTCCCGCTTGGAAGGCACCCTCCTAGGTGCAAAGACAAAACTGAAACAGTCCTTGGCTTCAGCAGCTGCCACCAGAGCCTTTTGAGTCCACAGAATGGAACTCCCTCATTTTACAGATCAGGACACTGAATCTTATAGTGGTGAAGGGACTCATCCAAGGTCACACAGATAGTAAGCATATCTGGGGCATCTTCATAACAAAATGAGGCCCCCTCCATCGGTTTTCAGATTTAAATCAGTATCAGAAGCATCCCCCTTAGGGTATTTATAAATACCAACGCTCTCCCCTTCTGAGGAAAGTGCACCAAACAGACCATTCATAAATCTGGCTCATGCCCTGCCTTAACTCTAGCACCATCTCTATCTCCCAATGACCCTACCTAGGTTAAGCTCTAGGAGTCTGGTTCGGGGATTCCATGGTTTGGAAACTGTGCTTTCAGAGGCTCACGCTCCCCTCACAGAATCAGAAAGCATCTGCTCTCAGAGAAAGGGTCCTTCAGGATCAGCCACATTCCACATTCCATTCCTGGAAGATTCTCCAGAAAACCTGGATCAACACTGAACTCCTACAACTGTGTCCTCAGGGCACTGGTGTTTGTTTGCGGAGAAAACTCACCGGGAAATTCTTTAAGGTCAATCGTTTCAAATAGCTACATAAGCCAAAAACTGGGATGATGGACATGAACAGCTTCAGTGACTCCCTCGGAAAACACACGACTCATGTTGATGAATGGGAGGAGACATCCTGACAGCAGACATGTCGTTGGATTTGGAGACAAAGGACCTGGATTCAAATCCTACCTCAGACACTTACCTAGTTGTGTGACCCTGGAAATGTCATTTGACATCTCTCAACCTTAGTGTCCTTATCTGTAAAATGGAAATAATAATAGTGCCTACCTCACTGGGCACTAACTGGGGTTGATGTAAGGATCAAGTGAGATCCTTTATCATGTAAAGTTCTTTGCAAACCTTACAGCCTGATATAAAGGCTAGCCATCATTTTCCCCCATTACAAAGTAAGCTCTTTGAAGCCAGGAGCTATTTCTGATTTTAGTTTCTATCCCCAACACTGGTAAACAGTCAGTGTTTAAAAATGCTCACTGACTCACAGACGGTGATTAATTAAAAACCAACTCTGCTGCAAGTCTCATTTTCCTCAACCATAATTTCATGGAGGTAGAAGAAATGACTGACATGGTCCTACAAGTGATCAGAATGATAATTAAAAAGTGTTATTTTGTTTTTGGTTTTGGTTTTTTCTCAGCCAGAGTGGAGTGGGAAAATGTTGGGCTTGGAGTCAGAAGACCTGAGTTCAAATACCGCCTCAGACATTGACTAGCTTGTATACCCTTGGACAAGTTATTAAAGCTTTCTCAGTCTCATCTATAAAAGAAGGAGATAGGGATAAATCTAAATCTAGAGTCCCAGGAATTAAGGGTAAAGAGAAAAAAATGCAAGTTTATCCTAACTAACAGATTTTTTTTAAAAAAAAGGACGTTATAACACAAAGCTCCAGACTCAGGACTCTGGTTATTTTGCCCAACCCCTTCGTCTTACAGATAAGTTAATTGAAGTCTAGAGAATTTAAGGGACTTGCCTCAAATCCCACCACTGGAAAACGACAGAGGCTTCTGACTCCTAGGGCCATCTGCATTGCACAACTCCCTCCCAGACCTTTACGAGGGAGAGCGATGGTGAGCAGCCTTATTTATGGGTTCGGTGACAAAGAAATGTACAAATACATGCAAATCAGACGTTAAGGCCAGCTGCAGAAAAGCTTAACAAAAAGGAAAAGGAAACCAGCACTAAGCTCTGATAAAATGCAAAAGCTTTGAACAAGTTCCAAAAGGCACCTGAAATGCCACCTCTTTTTTTTCCTCTCTCAACTCTTCAGGGAAAAAAAAACTCCTTTGTAGTTTACTTGTCAGCAAAGAAATGCTATCCAGTGTGGACACATCAAGTACTTTTTATTCAAGGGAGTCTCAGAGGAAGGGAACTGCCTCCAAGATTAGATGGAATCTAATTTGGAGAACAGAAATTTATCCTTAACAGGATTCCTTTAATAGCAGGTGCTATTTAATATTATTGATGTGGGTGTTAAAGGACCCCAAAGCATGTCGCCTCCTGGAAGGGCTTGGTAATTCCCTTAGTGTGATGGCTGTTAAAAAAGATCTGTTCCTTCTCTTCTTTCATAGCTTACCCAGAGGGCATTTACTGAGTTCAAAGAGATAGGAAAGAGAAATTTTTATATTCCATGAAGGCCGAAGGGCTGCAGAGAGAGAAGGAGAGACAGTGCCAATTACCTGGCTTTTGATTTCTTTTTAACCTAGTGAGTGATTTAAAGGGTGGAATACACAGATATAGGCAAGAAACCTTTTCAAAGCTGTTGATATACTTCTATTTACTCTTGGTGAGTCACTAAGGCAAGATAGAGATGAGGGGGGAGAAGAAAGGGGGAGGGAGGGAGGGAGAGAGAGAGAGAGAGAGAGAGAGAGAAGGAGGAGGAGGAGGGAAGGGGAGGGCAGGAGAGGAGAATGAGACAGAGACAGAGAGAAAAAGGGAGAGACAGAGAGACATAAGTCTGTCAGTTTTGGAGTTGAGCTGTTCGCTAGAAATCAGAGATCCACGTGGGCCAGACGTTCGTCATAAGAGGAGGTGAAAGAACACCTTCAAGTCTGTAGTTTGGATTCCAGTCTAAACCCTGAGTGGTTTAAGTTCCTTCTGTCTGAGGAGTGAGAGGATTGTTTTGTTTTCCAAAGCAGCTTGGACATCAAGCAGAACTAATCGATGATGACTGTGGTGTCAGTGAATCAGATCTGTGGAGGCTGAATTTCCTTCAGGCTTGAACATGACAAGGATAAGTCGAGTTGTACAAGGGAAAGGCTCAGGATTTGAAATTTAGAGGACCTAAGTTTAAACCCCAATTCTGCCACCATCCTTACAATACATAGAAAAAGCACGTTAAATTTTTTCTTGACACGTAACTAGGGACAAAAATAAAATACTATTTAAAAAAAAGAGCACTTTTTGTGTCAAAGCTGGATTCAAATCCTGGTTCTCCTATTTATTGGCTGCATGACCTTGTGCAAGTTCTGTAACCTCGATGTCCCTCAGTTTCATCTTCTGTAAAATGATAAGGTTGGACTAGATGCCCTCTAAAGGCTCTTGTATCTCTGAGTCTACAATCCTAGGGGACTTCCTACCTCATTGTGCCCCTGACAAATCCTCAGGCCTTTCATTCCCTGTGTATCAAATTAAAAATCCCTTAGTCACAAAGCCAGGGCTCCTAGACTCTGTGATTTCTTGCCACATTTCTGGCTGTTGATGATTGACTTTGAGTTAGCTAGAAGCCCTTAGTTTTACTCACTCATCCCGATGAAACTAGTTTGGTCAAAGGATGAAGAAACTGAAGACCAGAGAGTTAGAGCTACAAGTTACATGACTTGCCCAAGGTCACACAGCTAGTAAATGTCATAGCCAGGATTTGCACTCAGATCCTCTGACCCCAGATCCAGAGCTCTGTCCAGTGCGCCATGATTCCTTTTGATACCTACTTCCTTCAGAGAGACAAAGGTACCTTATCACCTCTCTCCTGATCTATTCCAATGCCCCCCTGTATCCCCTCCCTCCAGTTTCTGCTACCTTTAACCCATCCATCATAGCTGCCAAAATGATGCCGGCTTTTGGCAACTAGGTGGTACAGTGGATAGAGTGCTAGGCCTGAAGTCAGGAAGACCTGAGTTCAGATCTGAAATCATACATCTATGAGCTGTGTGACCCTGGGCAGATCCTCTCCTGGTCCTCCTCCTACCGGTCTGCCTCTTCCTCCCTCCCTCTAAGTCATCCTTTCAGGCTATCTCCTAACCTCCTCTCCTCTTTAACCTCCCTCCAGGGACAGTTTGGTCCACTCTAATGACTTCCCTTATGGCCCATAATAAATGTACAAATGCAAATCGGAGGTTGCCTCCTGTCTGTAGCTGAGGCCCAAGTAGGACCCAGCCCTGAGCTCTGCCTGCTAGACACCTGCACCTGGACTCCCCCCAGGCAACTCAAACTCAATCTGTCCAAGCTGACACAGTCCATCAGCCTCCATCAAGTCTCAAGTTTTGTCCCTCCTTCTGGTGATGGTGCCATCTCTTTCAGAGTTGGTCACTGATGCCCAGAACCTTGGGTTCAAGTTGGACTTTTCCCATGTTTCACATCCCTCCCCGACACTCCCCTCAGCCAACTCCTTGCCATGGCCTGGCTAGTCTTCCTTTGCAATATTTGTGGAATCTGCCTGATCCTTTCCATCGTCATTTCTCTTGGAGTACTCCAGACCTCATGATCTCTCACCTGAACCATTGTAGAAGCCCTCTCCCTGGTCTCCCTTCCCCAGTCACTCCCCTCTCTGACCTGGCCTTCATACCACTACAAGGTATGAAGGATTAACAACCCTCTGCACACATACGCAGGAGTTCTAATTTTGGCCTTGCCATTGACTATTGGGATGAAAATGTTGAAGGTGTTTTCCGGGGGAGGGATGTGTTCTCAAGGGGTTGACAAAGTGAAAGCATCAGCACAATGAATCACTAGCGCCTGAAAAGCTTGTGTCAGGCTGGTCCTGGGATCTCATCGATTGCCTTGCTCATAGGAGACCCAATCTGCTGAACCACTCTCATGGTTGTTAAGTCTGACCATGCCTCCCACTCCTCAATAAATGCCACTGATGCCTCATTCTTACCAAACAAAATACAAAGTCCTCACTCCGGCATTCGAGGTCCTCTATTGTCTGGCCCCCAATTTATCTTTCTAACCTTGTGTCATACCACCCTCCACCATGCACTTGGCATTGCAACTAGCCTAGACACCAGGTACCCATCAGCCTTCTTTTATTCCATCCTCCCTCTATGAGCTTTGGCACGCCAACGCCCATGCTGAGAGTGGACTCCATCTATGTATCTACTTACTGAAAGCCTTCTTTTCCTTCAAGGCCCAGCTTGGCTGATACTTGTAGGAATTTAGATTTTAAGTCCCTTTACCTCTCCTTTATAATAGGAAGGATTGGGACCAGATGGCCTTAAAAGGCCCTTCCCACTCTGCATCTGTGATCCCAAGTCTTAGCGTCCATGTTGTCTAATCTGCTAATTTTACAGATAAAGAAACTGAGGCCCAGGGAGGTTGTAACTTGTCTAAGATGACATCTCTGGGAAATATCCAAGGTGATATTTGAACTTGGGTTCTCTGACTATAGAGCCAGTGTCTCCATTGGGCCCCATTTGTCTTCCCTGACCAAGTGCCATGGTACAGTTATAACGTGAATAAAGTTGGAGAGAAAATTGTAATTATAAGTTATTATAAGTCATGCCAGAAAGAGATGAATTGATCGACAGCTTTTATCTGTCAGCCAAATGAGCTCTGAACACAAATAATTTACTACCTATATAGGTAGAGCAGGATACAAATAAAATAAAATGCAAGGTGGTCTGGGTTCACATCTGACTTTGGGGATGAACTAATTTGCTTATTTAATTTTAGAGACATACTAATTTAGTGTTGTCCCCAGAGAGACAGAGTAAGGGGATTTTCTTTTTTTTCTTTTTTAATCTATAACTAGCAAAACAAGGAAATTGTGGATGGGAAAAAAAAAAAAAAAAACATATACCAAAACAGGAAACCTTTGGGTGGGGCAGGATATAGGGATGACTCATTTTACATTGAAATGGATGCTACCTTAAAGATGGAGTCACTCATTCACTCATGCTAAGTGAGGGAAGACACAAAGGTCCTTCTCTTTGCCTTCCTATGTATGAAATATATGTGTGTGTGTATGTTTGTGTGTGTGCACGTGCATGTCAGATTTTACAAATGAAATTTAAAATACAACTATAAAAAATAAACTAACAGGACCCCATTCCGTCCCTATCCTGCAGTGGCCAGACTTCTGGGTTTGGAGTCCCAAGGACATGGAATCAAGTTTATCCTCAGATGCTTAGTCGCTGGGTGTCCCTGGAAAAGTCACTTAACCTTTATCTGCCTCAGTTCTCTCTGTAAAATCAGGAAAACAATAGCACCTATCTCCCAAGGTTGTCGGGATGTTCAAATAAAATATTTGGGAAGCACTTAGCATAGTGCCTGGCACATAGTAGGTGCTTAACAAATGCTTGCCTCCCTCCACAAAACCCCATCCTGTCCATTAGTCCAACTGGTCCTACCAAGCCTTGTGTAGATCAAGTTATTAACCTTAAAAAACACAAAGGTCATTGGGAAGACTTGTATGCTAGATACAGTGATACAATAAATACAGGACACACCCACAAATAAATGAACTCCTTCTTCAAATGGGTCTTTCTCCTCCTCTGCTAGCCCAAACGGCCCTTCAGCTCTGGGATGAGTGTGACGAGGCTGTTGACGTCCACTGCTCCACATGATCTCCATGGTTTCTTTTCAAACGCATTTCTAAACATTTAGGGGAGTTCGGGGTCAACCGTGGGTATTCCGACTCACCAGAGTCCCAGTCTACCCAGCCTTGGTCACACTCGGGTCCGCACAGCTCAGAAAAATGTGTGTTTCCATGTGACGTAGCAAAGGGAAGGCTCAGATTCTCAGTATGACTGAGATGGAATTTGTTCACTGTTGAAAAGGTTAGGGGGATGTGTGAGTGTGAAGTTCAGCAGATTGGGTCTCCTATGAGCGAGGCAATCGATGAGATCCCAGGACCAGCCTGACACAAGCTTTTCAGGCGCTAGTGATTCATTGTGCTGATTCTTTCACTTTGTCAACCCCTTGAGAACACACCCCTCCCCCGGAAAACACCTTCAACATTTTCATCCCAATAGTCAATGGCAAGGCCAAAATTAGAACTCCTGGGTATGTGTGCAGAGGGTTTAATCTCTGCTGCTAGAATCTAAAAGAAGAAGACCTTGGTGCCATTAAGAAGAGCAGAACTTTCTTTCGAGGTTAGATAGAGCTTATCAAATCATTTGTGGTTCCAGGATCTAGAAAGAAAAACAGCAGACATTTATTGATTTCTTGAACTCTGATCCTTGTATGGAGGCCAGCACTCCTGAAATAACTGATCTCCACATCAAAGAATATGATCCAGGAATGTTTTAGCCTTTAGCACACGGGTAGAGTTCTGTTAAAACTCAGCTATTTATGTCACGTTCAAATCCTGATCGAAACTGAAAAAATCTATCCAGGATCTATATTTCATCTACATTGTGACAAACATCTGGGCATCCAGAAACACCCAAATTTTTCAAAAAGCATGTATCACTGGGCCAACATAAAGCATCTTAGTTGGAAGGGGTTTCAGAGGTCATCTGGTACAATCCCCTAATTTTTTAGGTAAGGAAACTGAGACCAATGAAGATAAAGTGATTGGCCCAACATCACCCACATGGCAGAACTAGGATAGGTCCTCCTCTCCAAATCCAGCAGTCTTTACCACAGAACCACTTTTCTTCCACTTTCCTTGGAAAATAAAGCCTTTACTTGATCAGTTTAATAGTATGGGGTAGCTAGGTGGTGCAGTGGGTAGAGCATTGGGCCTGGAGTCCTGCTGGACCATTTTTATCTGAGCCACTGTTCAGGTCAGAAATCAAGTGCCTAGGTTAGGAGGGACATTTTTCTTCAGTTACCAAAAGGTATAAATATTTTGTTGTTCAGTCATGTCTTACTCTTTGTGATCCTATTTGGGGTTTTCTTGGCAGAGATACTGGAATGTTTTGTCATTTCCTTCTCCAGCTTATTTTACAGATAAAGAAACTGAAGCAAACAGGATTAAGTGACTTGCCCAGGGTCACCCAGCCTGTTAGTGTCTGAGGCTGGATTTGAACTCAGGAAGAGGAGCCTTGCTGACTCCAGGTCCAGCGCTCTACCCACTACACCACCTAGCCTTCACAGGATAATACTCAGCATTGCAAGGTAAGTTATTCTTGGTTGTAAGCCCATCTCTTTTGCCTTATGAAATATTGAATTATAAAGTTTCCTCTCATTTCTAGTAAAAGCTCCCAGGTCTTGTGAGACCCTGGCTGTGGTTCCTGGGTACTTGAACTGCTTCTCCCAGGATATGTATAGCGTTTTTTCTTTGGTGTAAGACCTCTGGCTTTTAGCTATGACATTCCTGGGACTTCTTCTTTGACGGTTCTTTTCAGGAGGCGAGATTGATTCCATCTTCACTTGGTCTTCGGTTTCTAAAGAAGCACCTGCCTAGGCCTCCTCTCTGGGTGCATGTCCAATCTTCCTAAAGACTGGGAAATTTAGCCATAAGGCACTCATTCCAAAAAGCTTTTGATTGCATGCCTTCCCACTTTATGTGTGGCAATCTCAATATGGCTCCCCCTTCATATCATACCTGGAAAATTTCCTTTTAATCCAACCAACCCTCTGAAAAAGAACCTACTTTGTGAGCTCAACCCAAGCACCTCCCACTGGTTCCCTAGACTATCCCCGTGGCCAAAGGGAACAGGGAAACGTTATAAATTAGCCCAGCACCGGAGGGTAATGGAAGGATTGAAGAGAAGAACCGTGATTCGGAGGTTTGAATTCAGAGCAAGGCTACCCGCAAAGGAAAGCACAGGGAAGAGAAAGTGGCCCCACTGTCCATCTCGCCCTCCAAGGAGGCCGACATTGAGAAGCTGACTTGCACCTGTCCTAGACCAGGCTTCCCTTGATCCCAAACTTTTCAAGAGATAAATCTTCAAATCTGGCTTGGAACTTAGAATATGGAAGGTACGGTCGACTTCCAGGCTTGAAGATAGCAGGAGCAGGTGATCTGTAGACTCTGATGCATGATCCTGCAGAAGAGAAGTGGTAAGAAGGACTTTAATACAGAGTGAGCTCATTAGTGAGCTCAGAATGTAACCTAGAGTCGATGCACAAGTTAGCTCTCATATCGGATGCTGCTCTCTCTCTTGCCCATGGAAACCTGGCATGAATCTCGAGGGATGCCCTCCCATCTTCTCATGCATATTTATCTCTCTTGAACAAGAATCGCTTTCCTGTGGCAGATTCACTGTTAGCGTAAAGCATTGATTCTAAGGTGTGCTTTTGGAGTGTGTAACCCCCCTTCTGGGGCAGCTAAGTGGTGCAATGGATGGAACGCTGGACTGAGCATCAGAAAGACTCATCTTTATGAGTTCAAATCTAGCCTCAGACATTTACTGGCTATATAACTATGGGCAAGTCACTTCACCCTGCTTGCTTCAGTTTCCTCATCCGTGAACAATCTGAAAAAGGAAATGGCAAACCGCTCTAGTATCTTTGCCGAGAAAACCCCAAATGGGATCACAGAGAATTGAGCATGACTAAAAATGACTGAGCAACAATGACAAAACACCATTTCTAGGATGGACCCACCAACCTGTACTTGCTCTGGCACCTTGAGTCGGCAGCAGGGTGTCTATTCTCAGGTTCTGGGGGCACTCTGTGGGTGTGCAGTCCCAACACCATGGCTCATGAGCCCACTCTAGTGTACCTCCCAGCAACAATCAACCAGTAGACTCAATTAGTTTTCAACAAGGACATTTACTAAAATGCTATAGAAAGAAAAGTTGGTACAAAATATGATCCTCCTGAGTCTGAGGCACACTCCCTCACAAATATGCATAGCATCCTTGGGAAAAGCCTATTTAGGGGCAGCCAGGTGGCGCAGTGGGTAGACCTTGGAGTCAGGAGGACCTGAGTTCAAATCCGACCTCAGACACTTGACACTTACTAGTTGTGTGACCCTGAGCAAGTCACTTGACCCTGATTGTCTCACCAAAAAAAAAAAAGTATATTGAACCTTAGAGTAGGATATTAGTGAGAGACACCCTTAGGATACAGATGTGGTCAAGACTAATTCACATCTGGTATTTTATGGTTTGCAAATAAATCCTTCTTCTCTTTGTAGGGTCCTCACACCCTTCTTAGGGCAGCTAGGTGGCACCACAGTGCATAGTGTGCTGGGCCTGGAGTCCAGAACACTCATCTTCCTGAGTTCAAATCTGGTCTCAAACCTTTACTCCCTGTGTGTCCCTGGACAAGCCATTTAACCTTGTTTGCCTCAGTTTCCTCATCTGGAAAATGAGCTGGAGAAGAAAATGGCAAACCATCGCAGTATCTTGACCAAGAAAATCCCAAATGAGGTCATGAAGAGTAAGACACAACTGAAATGACTGAACAGCACACCCTTCTTAGTCAGTCAACTAGCATTTCTTATTGTTGTTGTTCAATCATTTTTCAATGTGTCTGACTCTCCGTGACCCCATTTGGGGTCTTCTTGGGCAAGATACCAGAGTGGTTTGCCATGTCTTTCTCCAGCTCATTTTACAGATGAGGAAACCAAGGCAAACAAGGTTGAGTAACTTGCCCAGGGTCACACAGCTAGTTAGTGTTGAGGTTGAATTTGAACTCAGGAAGATGAATCTTCCTGACTTCAGGCCCAGCGCTCTTTCCTTGGTGCATAGCTACCTACATGGCAGGTACTGTGCCACGTACTGAGGTTAAAAGTAAAGGGAGAAAAACAGTCCTTCCTCTCTCGCGGTTCAATGAGATACATAACATGCAAGCAACTATATACGAAAAAGATATATACAGGATGAAAGATTTAGCTACTCTGATCAATACCATGATCCAAGACCGTTCCAAAGGATTCATGATGAAAAATGCCATCCACCTCCATAGAGAGCTAACAAACTTTGGGCGCAGATTGAAGCCGACTTTTTTCACTTTCTTTATTTTCTTGCTTTTTTTTTGGCAACATGGATAATATGGAAATATGTTTTGCATGACTTCACATGTTTAATAGATATCAAATTGCTTGCCTTCTCATTTGGTGGAGGAGGGGTTAGAGGGAGAAAGAAAACCTGGAACTCAAAATTTTAAAAATGAATGGTAAAAATAAATAATAAATATATATACAGAATAAATGGGAGGTATCTAAGAGGGAAAGTACCAAGATAACTGAGGACTGGTAACAGCTTTTTAGCTGACACTTGAAGGAAGACGAGGGAACCAGGAAACAGAGATGAGGAAGCAGAATGTTCCAGGCCTGGGGGGGGGGGGTGAGTTAGTGAAAAGAGCAGAGAGGACAGTGTCCCTGGGGCACTGAAATGCAGCATAGCAGAAGAGGAGTCAAGTATGAGAGGAACGGAAAAGTAGGAAGGCACCAAGTTATGGAAGGGCATTTAGGAAGGCAAACTGAAGATTTAATCTTTGATCCTGAAAGTACTGGGGAGCCATTGGAGATTATTGAATGAGGGTGGAGGAGTGATATGGTCAGACGTGCACTATGTATGAATAGAATAACTCTTCCCTTAATACAAAGGATCTAAAGACAAATTGAGTCAACTGAGAAAATTGCTAGGTCATCCACCACGTGTCCTTAATTCATCTGAAGGGACAAAAAGAAGAATAAAAGTCACCACAGAAACTCCTTGGGGGTGGAAATGTACGTTTGTACATGAGTAGATTGCTTTGTGTGCCGACGTGCTGAGAGTTGTCAAAAGGCAACGTTTGTTTGGGTCAAATATTCAATCGATATTCACAAAGATATAGCCAGCCTCCGTTTTGTGCAGAATCTCTGATGACTGAGTTGTTTAGTTGAGCTTCCAGAATTGTCTGCCTTCTTGAGTCTGTTTTCCCTTTCTGCCTAACACACAAATGTTTGGCGAGGGGTGGAGAGGAGAATGGGAATTCCTCTTTGCCATTCTTTTCAAAGGAGAAAAAACTAAATAAATAAATAAATGATTTTTTTTAAAAAGAGAGAAAAACCCTTATTTTGTGCTCATCTTAGTGACCAAATTATCATCCTTCTTGTAGGAATACCCTTATCTCTTAGATCTTTAAACTTTCATTTCTGAATTTATGCTTTTTGAGATGTTTTCACAGCCTCTGGTATGAAGCAAAAACAAGCCAATCCAGTTCCATTGCTCACACACAAATCTACTAATTTCTATAATATTGAAATCTACTAATTTCTATAATATTCTATAACCTGAACATTCACTTAATTCAGATTTTCCTGCTAGTTAAAAATTTAATCTTGTTCTTCTCATGGACCATAATATCCTTCCTACAAACCCATATTTAATAAGGCTCTGCTTTAACTAATATTTAACCATCTGTGATTTTTTTAAAGACTTGTAAATCTTAGACAATAAAGTGTTATTTTCAGAAGCTATTTTGTGTTCAAGAAATCTTTAGCACATTTTTGATCACATTGGAAAGGAGAAGAGGCAGCATTTATTTTTTTATCAAGAATAAATGAATTCCAACATTTAAATAGCCCTGTGTCTGGTCAGAAGTCTTCCTTTTTTGAATTAGCCTCATACTTACCCACCAACCAATCAACTAACACATCTTAAAAACAGATCTATCCCTTGTACTGTTCTAGCACTGGGGATACAGTGACAAAAACTGCAACCTTCCCCTTGAAGAGCTCAAACTCTGCTGATAGAGACTGTTCCTGTACACATGTAAGCATAAAGAAAGGCAATGGACAGAGTGCTGATCTACTGGATTTGGGAAGACCAGAGTTCAAATCTTGATTCAGACACTTAATACCTCTCAGTTCCAGTTTCCTCATCTGTAAAATGGGGATAATAGCACCTATTTCACAGGGCTGTTGTGAATCAATGAAAAAATGTATTTATTAAGTGCTTGTTTTATGGAAAGCACTGTGCTACGTCTGGAGATAGAAATAAAAAAGAAAGCCAATTTTGCCTCTTGAGCTCATATTCTAACAGAGGAGACTTTCCAAAGGGAAGGTTTCAGCTGCAGGTCAAATGGAAAGATCCTGTAGTCCTTAGGGGGCAACATCAAAGCAGATAGGCAGGCCTCTTCTTTAATGTCCTTTCTACCAATAAAATGATATCAGTTCCTGATGTTAAACCATTTGACATGACCAAAAACTCTGGTGGCCAAAACTTACTTTTCTGGGTCTTTGATAACTGTTCAGCAGCAGCAGCGACCTCACTGCATCTCCACAAGGGCTAATTCCCAGGATGATGGTTGTGGCTATGAGCTGGAAGCCTTACTATCCAAAGGCTCTTGGGTTCCAGGTCCTGGGATGTCTCCACTGGAATTTGAGGGATGATAGTGCTCAAGGTGGTCATGGTGATTTGACTTGTGAAAATCAAGTAAGATAGGCTATGTAAAGCATTCTTGCAGACCATAAAACACTATATAAAGGTTCTTTATTGTTATGATTATATTTTGTGGGGAGCAGTACCAGCAGCTGAGGGATAAGGAAAAGTTTCACACAGAATGTAATACTTCAGCTAAGTCTTGAAAAAAACACCAAAAAACCAAGGATTCCCAGAAACAGAGTTGAGGGGAAAGTCAATTCTAAGCTCAGGGGACAACTTCAAGTTCTTATACCCATGCTGCCAATAAGAATGCCATGTCATTGAATCCTTTCTAAGAAGTTAAACCTATGACCTATACAGGCATTGTGCCACCTCTTCCTTCTAGGATGTACACCAGCATGCCTGACAGTATTTGCAGATAAAATTTTATTTAGTCTCATTCAGAGAGTAAGTATTGGGACAGCAAGATTTGAATCAGAGTAATTACATTGTAAAGATTTGGGATATTTATTAGAATTACAAAAAGCCAATAATATACTTTATTATTCTCTCATTTCAAGTCTTGGACCTATTTTCCTATAATAGATTGCAGTACTGATTTATCCCGTGGACTACTTAAAAAAAAAAGGCAGCATCGGTAATTTTCATTTACAAGTTACTGCACCCGCATTGTCAGGGGCTTCTAAAATATTATTCTCAGCATATATGATTCATGATGACAAACAGATGGTAAATCTCCCTTTGGCAAAATGCATTAAAACTCTTTGATTCTCTAGTCCTGCAGTCGTGAACTGTAATGTTAACAAATTATGTGAGATAATGCCTTCAGGAAGATAGCACTTTGAGGAGCTCAGATAAATTATTTTCTCTTGTTTATCGTTCAGTTGTGCTCGGCGCTAACAACAGACATCCCCAGGAGGTGAAGGGTCGCAGGAGCACCATCTAGGAGCGGGCGTTCAATTCATTCATTTTTAGCAGCCAACGTTATGCATTTAGTGAGCAAGGAAAATCAGCCCCTTTCCCGTGAGGTCACTAATAGCATTCAGAGGGAGAAGGCCCTTCTGAGGATTACGGTCATGAACCACTTTCCAGATAATGGAGCCAGAGATTCACAACGATAAGGGAGTCAAAGCTAAGTGATGGGAAGTCACAGCTATCACCACACAAGAAATACCCCACAGCTTGAAGGAAGCCTCAGGAGCATCTCCAAGCCCCAAAGGGAGCTGAAGACACATTTCCAAGGAAAGCATCAGGGGTGTCGGTGTGCCCGCCAAGCTTTCCTGATTCTATGTTGGTTGATGACATGCAATCTGACAAATGGGAATTGATATGAAGCACTCTGGAATCACTTTGTTACCATGCTGGAGGGAACCTCCAGAGCCCACCTTCCCCTTCCTCTTCCACTCCCAAAATTTGCCAAATGATGTCAACGGATGCCCAGTGAAGGGAGTGCCATAGCATCACCTGGATGAACGGGGAACCAATCAGCAATTGAGTCAAACAAGCCCAGTGTCAGTCACAATCGGTGGGAACACTGAGCAGGTGTTCATCAAATGTTTGTTGATCGATAGATTGACTGGTTGGGTTGAACCAGGAGTTGTGCTCAGAGGAGTAGGTGCATTCTGTAGGACTGACCATGCTGGCACAACCAAAGAAGATTGGTCAGCATTAGGATTAGTGGGTGGAATGAATGAATGAGCGAGTGAATGAATGAGTGAATGAATTAATGAAAAAACATCTATTAAGTACCACGTGCCAAGCACTATGCATCCAATCACTGGGGATAGAAACACAGAAAAAGCAAGATAGTCTCTGTTTTCAAGGAAGTTATGCTCTAATTTGGGGAACAACACATACGTTTCAGGGTGGATGGAAAGACCCCAAAGTACTAAGGAAGCAGTGTCCAGACTGATGGAAAGGCCTGGAAATTTGTAGGGTGCTTTGGCAGGTCACACGACAGTATCTACAAGTCTGGAGATCTTCATGAGAGGGCAGATGATAAAGCTAGACTAGCCTCCATTTTACCAAAAGGATTAGTATTGATGGTTCCCTGTTTATCCAAGCAGATCCACCCATGGGACCATCACACTAATGCAGACCTCATCACCTCTCCCTTGGAATATTGCAATACCTTCCTAATTGGTCTCCCTGCCTCAAGTCCCTTCCTATTCTAATTCATCCTCCACGCAGCTATCAAAACAATCTTCTTGAGACACAGATCTGACCATGCCACTTTCCAGCTCAAGAAACTTTCAGTGCCTTTCTTTTTCCTCTCAGGTCAGACCTCCTTGTGAAGCCTCCCCTAATCTCCAAAGCCCAGCGCTCTCTCCTGTCCCCAGTTAGCTTGGATTGTATAGGCTTGTAGATGTGGAGCTGGAAAAGACTTTACAAGCCATTGAGTCTCACCCTTTACTTTCCAGATGAGGACACTGAAGCCTAGAGAGGTTAAGCTATGAAGGTCCCAAGCTGGTAAGTGCCTAGGTCTGGCTTCCAGACCAACCCTCTGCCCATGATACCACACTTCCTTATGTTGTATCATCTGATAGAATGCAAACCTTTACAGGACAAGGAATGTTTAGTTTTTGTTTTTGCATCCCCAGTCCCTAGAGTTTTACCTTGTACTTTGAAGTCACATAATTAATGTTTCTTGAAGTGAATTGCAATTGAACTGAACACAAACCAAAAGCTTACAAGTTCAAACTCTTAATCATCTGCTTTTCTTACCTTTCAGGAGAAAAAAATCAAATTACAAGAAAATAAGCTTCAGGGGTTACCAGAAAAGATGGAGCCTCCAGGATGTACTCTGAGGTTGCCATGGATTCAGTCCCATCACTTAGACCTTCTGTATCTCTGGACTTGCACAGTCAATCTGTCAACAAGCATTTATGAAACAACCCTAATGGGCTCGGCTCTGGGCTAAAAAACATGAGATGTTATCCCCAACCTCAAGCTATTAACTTTCTGATCAGGAAGCCGGTGATTGGAGAACATTGGCAGAATACACTCCGCCACTAAATTATTTCATAAAGACTCTACGTGTTGTTCAGAAACCAAAGGAGAGGGAGAGATGGTGCCTCAAGAACACGCCGTGTAGGGATCACACAAAGGAACTGGGGATTTTTAGCTCAAAGCAGAGAAAGGTCAAGAAGGACATGACAGCCGTCTTTGAGTGTTCAGAGGCTGTCATATAGAAGAGGGATTGCACTTGTTCCACTTGTCTTCGGAGGAAAGAACTAGGAATAAGGGGCAGAAAAGTAGGAGGCAAGATGGCACATTGGAAAGTATGTGGGCTCAGGAATCAGAGAATCAGGCTTCAAATCCCACCTCTAAAGCTTAGCACTTGTACGATTTTGTACAAGTCACTTGGTTTCTCCTGGCCTCAACTTCCTCATCCGTAAAATGAGGAGACTGGACTAGAAGATTCTGAGGGCTCTTGTACCTCTAGATACAGAATGCCGTGCTAAACTTCAGAGTGGCGGCGTTTGGCGTGTGGTAGAGGAAAACCCTCAAGCGATTAGTGGAGCAGGCTGCCGTGGAAGTAGTCGGTTCTGCCTCCCTGGAGGTCTTCAAGCCAAGGCCAGCATGAAAACTTCTCAGGGATGTTGTAGGGGGAGACATTGTTCCAGTAGAGATTGGATTGGATGGTTCCCGGGTCCTTCCGGCTCTGAAATCATGAATCCCTCTGAGCCTCAGTTTCCTTTTCTGTAAACCAAAGGTGATATTTGTGCTACCTGCTTGTATGGCTCCCAACAGGCACAATTTCTCCTATTTGCTCTGCTTTTGATGCCTGCTGCAGTTCCCACTGTGACCAGTAGGTGGTATCACCGCTCCCTGAAATTGAATAAATGCAGAGCATTCTCTGCGTGTCACTCAGCCTGCAGCTCTTGCACCGCCCAGCAGGTGGCATCAGCTCCTGCTGCAGTTCTTTAGCTCATGGATACTAGATATTCTGCAATTCTAAGTTGGTGACATCACTGTTTCTCTTAGCAGGATGAGGGAGGGGAGTCACTCTTTGGACTTGAGTCCCCATCTCCAATATTCAGAATAAAGTATTTTAGGGTTTCCTTTTCTTGGGGGAGGGGACCCTGATCCTCCAGCCTGCCACTCAAATGGAGGGCTGCACCTGGGCATCTCCACCCTCCAACCAAGTGTAGTTGTCACTATGCCCACTGGGAGGAAGCACATCCTGCCCCACCTGCATAAGCTTTCAGATGTGCAACATGTGCAGCTGACTCTTCATTAGAGAATTTATCCCTACACCTTCCAGTTTCCGTTGGTTTGAGGTGGATTGGTAGTGGTGTGGTAGAGTGCATCAACAAAGACCCAAGGTCAAATCCAGCCTCTGACATTCACTTACCAGTTGAGCAAGCACATCCTAGGAAAGTCCCTGAGCTACAACGCCCTCACTTCCATCTACCACAGGGGAAAAACCTAGAGTACTTACTTGTCTCACAGGGTTTCATGTCAATGAATAGAAAGCATTTCACAAAATTTAATATTGGAATTCCCCTCCTGGGTCTATGAGCTCATGGATGTGAATGTTCCCTCCAATTATGTTAATTGCAATCCATTATGGCCATGCCTCAACCACACAGTTAACTAGAGACCTTCCTTACTATTTGGGGGGGGGCAATTGGAGTTAAATGACTTACCCAGGGTCACACAACTAGTAAGTATCTGAGGCCAGATTTGAACTCGGGTCCTCCTGACTTCAGGGCTGGCTCTCTATCTGCTGCACCACCTAGCTGCCCCCTTCCTTACTTTTTCCTGACATCACAAGGCTATGAATGGAACACATGGGCTGCCACCTTCCTCCACCCCTTTATCCTTTGCTTTCGCCAACTAGACCGAGAGATGCCACAATACAGAAAGCCATGACCTAGGACTCAGAAAGACTTGCTTTCATATCCTGTCTTAGTCACTTCCTAGCTGTGTGATTCTAGGCAAGTCTCTACACTGCTCTTCTGCCTCAGTTAACTCATCTGTAAAATGGGAGAATTGGGCTTCCTGGCCTCTAAGATCCCTTCCTCCTCTAAATCTATGATCCCATGAGCTTGGCAAGACTATGACGGCACAACGGCACTGCCTAGAGCTAGTTAGCTCACTGGGTATCAGACCAAGTGGCTGAAGAAGACAAGGATGTGGGTTCAATCATTCTAGGGAACGGCTAACTATACACCCTGGCCACAAGCTGCACCCAGACCCTAACGAGCTATCAAGCTTGGTTATGAGGTTTCCTGGATGAGACAAAATGATGACTCAGTGTTACCCATTGCTGCTTGAAGAGCACCAGGTCGATGAGTACATTCAGACAGGATTCCCTGCACTCGTGTTTGGGAGCCCTGGTCTAGAGGAAGGCAGGGAAAAGTCAGGAGGTTGGAGGGTTCATAGAAGATCTTCTTTAAAAATTCTAAGTCACGGTCAGTTAAAGCAAACATTTGGACAGACTATGTTGTCGCTGAGTCATGTCCAACTCTTCATGACCCAATGTGCGGTTTTCTTGGCAAAGATATTGGAGTGGTTTGTTATTTTCTTCCCCAGCTCATTTTATGGATGAGAAAACTGAGGCAAACAGGGTTAAGTGACTTGCCCAGGGTCACACAGCTAGTAAATATCTACGGTCAGATTCGAGCTCAGGTCTTCTTGACTCCAGACCCAGTGCTATACCCACCAAGTCACCTAGCTGCCCCCCCACACACACACACTATATATATACATATATATATATACTATACCTAATATACAATAAATATTCTAATATATAAACCAAAAATGTTGATGATACCAACATGATCAGGTGTTTAATTTCTTAAAACAATGACTTGTAAATTTGACACTGAAATGGAGTAGGCAGAGTGAGTGAGCTGGCTAGCCTGTCAGAAGCGGCAAAGCTACTTTACTGACTCCAGGCTGCCCATGGAAACCAAAGCTCATCTTTTGGGTAGATCATTTTACCAGGGTCGCTATAGTGACCACCAGAATCTGAAGAACCATGATTATCCTCCAGAGGGTAACAGCCAAGGATAACGGTAGGTGTGAACAGTCTGCAACAGGTAATCAATGAGGAACCCCAACAAAGACCAGGAGTAATGGTTATCACCAGGAAAATGACTGACAGGAAGAGAAGATGGACTGGCCACATGGTGAGTGCAAGGAATGATAGATGGACAGCCAAGGGGCTTCCACTGGTGCCGAAAAGATGGCAGAAGAAATCAGGACAATGGGGTAGAGCCCTTATGGTGAACTTCCGGGAGGAAATGGATGAGAGATGCTTGGGACGGACAAGCCGCGATCTGCACCATTGGAGGGAACTCCTAGATCCATGAAATCGCAGCTTCACTGGCATGTGTAAGCCGTCTCGGACACTCCCTATCTGTGAGACCCTGGGAAAGTCACTTACCCGTTCCATGCCTCAGTTTCCCCATCTGCAAATGGTGATAATAATAGCAACTATACCCAGGGGTTGTTGTGAGGATCAAATATGTATAAAACACTTTGCAAACCTTAAAGCATTATGTAAATACTAGCAATTTTTAATTTTAGCAAAATAATGACAAAAATATCCTGCTTGTTTCTACAACTTTTTTTCTGAACACTTTCTTCTGTGAGTCTTTCTAACTGAAATGCTGTTATTATTATTTATATTGTATTATCTACACTGATTATCTATTACATTAATTTACAATGTTATTACATGTAGAGCTGGACTCAGTGTGTACAAGATTTTCTTCTCTCAGCATCACTTCCTGGAAATCTTCCTGTATTTATTTATGTTCTTCATAGTCATCATTTCATATGGTGGAACAATAACCCCCTGCCTTCATATGCCACAACTGGTTCAGGCATTCCTCATTACCAAGGCTCACAAGTTTTACCTGACAATTTGCTATCACAAATGATGTTGCCATGAATTTTTTATACAATTTAAGCAAGACCCTTCTCTGAAGGGTAGGCTCCAAGTTGTCTAGTTCTCTTCTTGTGACCACCAATATTGACTGTGTGACCCTGGACAAGTCACTTAACCTGTACTGAGAAACTCCCTTAAGAGTATGAATCACAGAGAAGATGCTGACTTGCATCATTAGAGGCAGTTTCTTCATCCGGAGAACTCCCCATTCCAATGAAATCACAGGTTGGGTCCCCCTCCCCATCTCTATTGTTCTTACATGTGGTCAAATTTTTATTGTTAACTTACTCTTAAAATTTACTTATAAGACATTTATTGTGGCTTGAAACAAATCGAAAGAGTCATGTGTCAGTCAGTCCCAGGATCCTGGTCATCATTACCACCTGCTGATTAGATAAGATTCCATTCTTAGACACCAAAATTCAGTTTTCGGTGAAATTGTCTTTGGAAACTGATTTCATTATTTGAAGGTAGAATGTGGCGTGGAAGGGGAGACTTGTAAGGGCCCTTCTAAATAGATAATATTCAGACGTTTAGAGCTGTGAGTTAAAAATGAAATCGTTTTGCACAATGCTAGCTTTCACATCCACAAATTGAAAACCCTAATGCAATGGAGTTCTTTGAATTCTTTGCTTCCAGTTGGGGGTAGATTGTCATGTCAGAGAATGATCGTTGGATAACGTGGAAGAATTCCATAGATCACGAAGCAGTCATTCGCTAATGTGATAGCCTTCCCTCCCCGGCCAGTCCATTCAGCCCATTCAGCTCCGAATGACTCATCTTATCAGTCACCCATGCCGTCCACTAAGACTCAGACAATTTCAATACAAAATAGAAAATAGAAAATACAATCTACGCGAGTCAAGAGATCCCAAAAGAGAATTATAGACCTCCATCTCTTGTTTAAATAGTCAAAGAAGCCTCAATTCTTATAGAGGAAGATTCCATCTAAGATGGTGGCCTTCATCGCAGACCCAGCAACCTAAGTGCATAAAAAACATTACTTTTGATGTGGGCGATGCACAGAAAAGCAGCCACTTAAGTGTCCTGATAAACTGGAGAAAGCACCATCCTATGAAAGCTCTACCTTCCCAGCAGTGATAGGGAGAAGACAATCCATAACTCCAAGGACTCCGGGTAATCTCTGAGCCAATACATCTCTGCACATCTGGGAAACATTTCTTCCTGAGAGGACTCTGGGTACGAGGCCAGTTGGCATTCTCTTTTATTTTAACATGCAGCGAAGGGCTGCCAACATTTCCATTTAGAGCGTGTGATTAGGACAGCCATGTGGGCATCTGCACAGCAAGCTTAGCTACTTACTAAACTCAGCCCAGACTGTTCAGAACTTTCTGCTACTGCTTCATAAAAGACGATGTGAGTAGCTACCAGGTGGGCGCCTCCCTAGCCAGAGAGAGGAGGTGGCTGCCATTAAGGGTCATTTCCTATTTCCATTCAAGTTTTTGCTTAGTTTCAATCTGTCACTTAAAAAAAAAATTATGACCTTAACAAAGACCAATTTTTTTTTTAAACAGCCATTTCCATATACAATGTCAAACTGAAACAGAATTGTACAGGAAATTATGAATCTCTAATGTACAGTTAGCTTTTTCTTTTAAATTTAGAACAAATTCAATCTGTAACTTTTCTTTTTAATAGAACTCTTATCATATAAGTATAGTCGAGCAAAAGGCAGCTAGGGGGTGCAGTGGATAGAATGCCAGCCCTGGAGTCAGGAGGACCTGAGTTCAAATCTGACCTCAGACACTTAGTATCTGTGTGACCCAGGGCAAGTCACTTAATTATATTTGCCTCAGTTTCCTCGTCTGTAAAATGAGCTGCAGAAGGAAATGGCAAACCATTCCAGTGTCTCTGCAAAGAAACCCACAAACGGGGTCGCACAGAGTTGGACACAAATGAAATCATTCAACAACATACTCAGTCAAAACAAGATTTCCGCATTGGCCACATCCCCAAAAGGGTCTGCAGTCTACATGTTGGTCCATCTGAAGGAAGAGACAGCTTCAGAGAGACCTGGGAAGATGTTTATGAACTGATACAGAATGAAGGGAGCAGAACCGGCCAATAATTTATGTATTGTTAAAACCAAACCTCTAGCTTTCAAAGCCGTCCCTGCTTGCCAGTGTTCTCTTCTGGCCTTCCTTCTGTGTTCTCTTCTGTGCATTAGAAACGATGCTTCAATGAATCATTCCAATGACACCCTCTTTTTTTTTACTAACCTGATGACTGACCTCTCTCCCTCCAAACATCACCCTAAAGTTAAAAAAAGTAAAAACTCCTGTACCAAATATGCCTGATCAATCCAAAAAAATTCTTTGCCTGGGTCTGTTTTCTTTTTTATCTTGAGTCCATCGCCTTTCTGTTAGGAAATGGAGGGAATGTTTCATTATCTGTCCTCTGGAGTCCCAGCGGCTCATTGCATTCGTCAAGAGGTCTTAAGCCTTTACCGTATTGTTATCATTGTATAAACTATTCTCCTGGTTGTGCTCACTTCACTGTGTCATCTGAGGAAAGCATTTCAAGTAAGATGCTATAGAAATATGGCGCCTTATTATTATCTACTATAGAGCAAGCCTTAGGAGTTCGCCAACCTTCTGGGCTAATTCTGGTGGCCAGGTAGACACTGACTCAAAGTAATGCCCCAGCTGCCTCTCACAAGGAATCCCCCTTGCAAAACACAAGAATTCCTGATGTGTAACACTAACGTCACGGGCCGGGGCGGGGGCACATCTCAGCTCTCTTTCTCCTCCCAAGCAGAAACAGACAGATCAGAAAACCACCCAGGTCACACCTGCTGGGCTGCCTCCCGGGTGGGACTTTCTTTGCTAGTCCTTCCTGCCTTCCTCCAGCCCTCGGAGGCAGCATCGTGTCAATGGGTTCGTTCTTCAAGGGTAAATGCAAGTGAGCCTCACGGTCAAATTTTGTGTGAAAGAGCTCTAGGACCATTGTTCAACTGAAGGCCAGCTCAGCGGCCCCCAGGTGGCCTTTAATCTGCAAAGCCAGAAGTAGGGTCCTTGGGCAGGTAGACTATGGAATACAGAACCCCTCAGGACCACCCCGGGAACACTCTGATCTCCAGAGAGACACAAAGGGCAATAAACTCAGCTATGAAAGGGGGATTAAACTTGCAAAGTAATCTCATCCGTGAGTGATAAAAATAGGACAGGAGAGGTTTTCCCAGGTCTACCTAGAGACATAGAAGAAGCAGAGGAGTGCGGAGGAAAGACATCCAGGGGGGTACTGGGGACTGTTTAACAACCATCTCTCTGAAAACACAGGACGTACTCAAGGTGCATTATTAATATTTTCTCCGTCACACTCGACAAAACAATAAATCAAGGCCTCATTTGTACTTTGTAGATTTCTGAGATGTAAGTGCGCACCCTGAAAATTTAACTATTGGCTTTAGCCTATACAAGCTGACTTCCTGAAACACAACGGGGAGCAAGGAGGGAGTCCACTACCACTCGGGGAGCTTACTCCACTTGGATTGATGCAGCCCCAACTCCCTTCCATGAGAGGCCATTCTGTCCTCCTCAGGAGGGCCCCAGAGCTCCACTTCCTGGGAGCGAGGCTCCCTCTTCTCTCCTGGAGACAGCTGCATTCTCAAGATTCCCAACTGTCATGAAAATATTTGCCCCAGCAAACCCTCAGCCTGGGCCACACCCGCAGGGTATTACACGTGCAGCACCATAATCCTTTTTTTAGCAGACAACTTAGGGGAAATTCTAACAAGTAGAGAGAAAGGACAGAGGGTAGCTGGACAGAAGACACAGGTTAAGTAAAGGAGACACTGGAGAGGGACAACTGAACGGGGATGCAGAAGATCCCCATGACATACTCAACAAATATTTCTTAAGCACTTACCATGTTGGACACAGGAGATACAGAGTCAAAAATGAAATGATTCCTGCCCTCAAGGAGTTCACACACACACACACACACACACACACACACACTCACAGCACGAGCACACACATTAATTGCTTCCCAATTTTTCAGAAAGCCAGCCCTGTCTATGTATGCACCATTGAAACTGGGAGAAAGCTTGTTTTCAAAACAGAAACATGTTTTCCAATCAATCAAAAAACAGTTATTATGTACCTACTATGTGCCAGGCACTGTGCGAAGTGTTATGAAAGGACATCCTTAATACTTGTAATAAATGGCCTTGCCCTGATCACAAACATTGCATCCACTGCCCAAAGACCACACTGGCAAAGCTGGCTACCACGTGACAAAATTTCAAATGACAACGATCGTGAAAGAGCTACAAATACATTCTATCTACTCTTATTAGCTTTGAGAACACACCAAATTACTTCATCTCTTTGGGTCCCATCTACTCCATCTATATAATGGGCCTAATAATAATTGAACTGCCCAATTCACAGATGGTTTCATTTTATCAGAATAAATACATTATGCCTGATTTCCTAGAAGAAAAAAAGCCGTGTTAATCTATGGAGGAACTGGAAGAGGCGTGTGTTGCGTTGTTTTGTATTCAATTTATTAATGATAAAAAACCCATTGGGAACAATTTGATTTCTAACTCTGGACTTATTGTGTTTCTATAATTCAATGGCTCTATGATCTCATCTCATCAATGTGGGCCCTTCCTCCATCAATGCAGATATCCCTGCCTTCTCATCTTGTGAGAATTTCTCCTCTATCGTCCTGGAAATATTCTTCAGGGGGTCCGTCCAACCCACATCCTAGAGGGAAGGAGCCTTTGCTACAGGGCTTAGCACTTTGTGGATACTAACAGAGGACAAAGTCTATCCATTGTTTCTCCCTCGCTCCTTCCAACAGCTGCCATTTCCAATTACTAATGCTCTCTGATGACATCCTTTATGCTGCTTCTACCTTGCACTTCCTTGTTCATAATATGTTGTACAAAGAATATTATTGTTCTCGTTGTACAGATGAGGACACTGAGTCTCCAAGAGGTTAAGAAGTTGCCTGTGGTTACATAGCAAGTGTCAGAGGTGGGATTCAAACCCAGGTCTCCCAGTGCCCCTTGAGTGGTTCCATCTGAAACCCATAACCAATAAACAGAAAGCCCATCCACCACAGGCCTCTAACTGGCTCTTAATTCTTGGGAGACTGTGACATGCCATGCCTTGCCGACATGCTGCATTACCAGAAGAAAACTGATGCTAAAATCATGGGCCTTTGTTTAAAACAAAATCTTGAGGTCATTAAATGTCACGGCCACCCATGAGCTTTTCCTTCCTTAAAAGGTTGCTTTGTAATTCCTTCTCTCTTTGGAGTATAATTGTGGCTGAGGCTCCCGCATGAAGCCTCTTGGCTGATACACATCTTGTTTGATCTGGGGCTGACCCCAAAAAAGAATCATTATCCACCTTGGCTCATTGCCCCCACCTGGAGTTACTCCAGGAAAATCTCTAAATATAGCTTCCATCAACTCAAGTCTAGGTTTCCTCAAATGTGGGTAAAAGGATTCCAGGTCCCAGAACAGGCACCCAAGGTAGCAATGCCTCTGGGCAGGATAGCGTTTTCTTTGTCCCCACAGAACATGCACAAGAGGCAATCTGTTCACAGGAGTCTATCAATCAATCAATCCGTCAGGAAGCATTTAGTAGGCACCTACTATGTGCTGGGCAATGTTCTAGGAACAGGGGATACAAATGCGACACCTTTCCTTGGAAGGGGGCTGAACTTGGGATTGCCATTAGGGTTCCACATTGTCCCTACTTGACTTCCGACGCCACCTTATGGTTTGGATTCCCCTTGCCCCCTCTACAGAAGCAAAACAGAAGTGATGAGCTACTAGTCTTATTTCTGCATTCATACACTCACTTCAGTAAGGAGCGACTATTGCTAAATGCAGGGGTGACCTGCCTCTTACCTCTTTAAGTATGAAAAATCAACACATCTCCTTTCCAATTAAAAACAAAAAAGGAAGAAAAGTATAAATAAGACATACTGTCATTATTTCCATTCCTTAAGCACTGTAATACATAGTTAACCAATTTGCCACTGCTAACATTCTGTCTTTAGTTGAAATTGCCACTTCCAAACACCTGCCTGAGACATACCTGTCTGGCAATAAAAGCTCATTGAAAACGGAAACCTACCATTTCTATGACAACCCTTCAATGGGGAAAAAAAGCATTTCTTTTTGCAAAACCCAGCTTGTCGTAACATGGCATGATGGGAAGAACACTGGTCTGGGAATTCGGAGATCTGGGTTCTAGTTCTGTTCTCCCCTTAGTTTTCTGTGGGAAGCTGGGCAAATCTCTTTGCCACTCTGGGATTTTGTTTCGTCATCTTAAATTGAGGGGGTTGTACTGAGGACCTGCTATCTTGTCCAGCTGTGACATTCTCCGATTTTATCTGAGCTCTGTCAGTCCAGTACGACTGCCAAAAGATCCTGGTATGGGCCATAAGGCGTGAATGGAGAGTGAGAGCCCAGCCACAGGGAGCAGAAGTTGTCTCTGCCTGCCTCTCACAGGGGAAATTCAGGTAACTGAGCTGTTTGGGAGCCACTGGAAGGGAGATGGGTACATGCAGATATGGTGGGCTAGAAGAGGGAACCAGAGGACAGTATGCCAAGTGCTAATATGATACAACATGACCTATGACATGCTGATGATATAACATTGTGTGATGTGATATAATATAGCATAATGTAGTGTATTGTAATGATATTTCAATGTTCCAATGTAACATGACATAAAGCAATAACATTTAATGTAACATAATATAATGTGACATAATATAATAAATATAATATGACATGATATAATATGATCTATTTGTAGAGTGTTCTAAGTTTTACAAAACCCTTTCTTCACAACAATCCTGTGAGGCAGGTAGAAATTATGAAAAGTGCTGTCTTTAGAGCACATGAAGGTATGCAAACACTTTTTGTACGTGATCTGATTTTCTCATTTGAACATTCAGGATCAAAGGTTTCAAGGTAGAAAGGAGAACAGAGGTCATCTAGACCAAATCCCTTCCTCATTTTATAGATGAGGAAACTGAGACCCAGGGAGATCTAGAGTGCTTGCTGGAGGTAACACAGGGCCCTGACTCCAAATCGAATGCTCTTCTGCCTCATCAAGGGTATCCATTCCCAACAGCTTTGTGAGGTGGGCATGGTGTGTGTGTGTGAGTGTGTGTGTGTGTACACCTACTGGGTGCGATTATCTCCATTGTAAAGCTAAGGACACTGAGGCTTTGGGAGGTTAAGGACTGGTCTGTGGGAGTACAGTCAGGGTCAGATTCAGGTCTCTCCTCACTCCAGTTTCCCCCACTAAGTGCAAGGTTCTTTCCAGTGTGGAGTCAGGCTCCCTTCAGAACCAGCGGCCAATAACAGGTCCCTGCAGCTGAGGCTGAAGGCTGGTAATCCGACCTTTCTCACCCCTCGACTTCATCTCAAGGAAAAGACAAGCAAAGCAGAGGGGTTCAGGGAAAAGGGATGAGACCTGGAGTTAGAAGATGAATGCCAACTCTTTCTGGTAACCTCTGGGCCTCCGTTTCCTCAGCTACAAAGAAAGGAGTTTGAGCTCAGTGACTGATCTCTCAGGTCCCCCAAAGTTCTAACACTCTGATCTAGTTTTAGGGTGAATACTCTTCTGAGCAAACTAGTCAGCTGGCCTTAGGGCCCTGACCAGTAGACCAGTACTCGAGGCCTCTATGCTCTGAAGCAGGGCTCTTAACCTAGGCTCCATCAATGGATTTCAAGGGGTCTGTCAACTTGGAGTAGAAAAATTTACATCTTTATGTCAATAGAATTAGTTTCCTTTTTATTCCTATGTATTTTATGTTATGCATTTACAACGTGATTTTGAGGAGTCCACGGACTTCCCCAAACACCAATGGAGATCTAAATCCCTCGCTTCTCTAAGAGATGAAGCACCCAGCTTGCTCTCATACCTCTCCTTTTACCCAATCCATCCATTTCTCTAAAATACCTCTTCCTGAGTCTGACGGGGGAAGCATCTACTTCTGTGGTAGAGCTGTTTTGCCTTGATAGTCACCTCATAGCACATAATAGGTGTTTTATAAGTACCTTTTGATTGGTTTATGAAATTTCTAACTTGGTCGATTTGGTCAAACAATTATTCGTTCTGAGAAAGATTAAAACTAGTCACTTGATCTCATGTAAACCATCACCTCAACAAAAGTTATTTCCTTAAATTATCACTTTCAGATTGGTTGGGTGAGGAGGGAGGGAGAGAACCACTGTCTGAATGACTTAATCCGTAGGACTCAGGCCCTATCCATCTCCACAGGATTAGGAAGCGTGGTTCAGGGGAGGACACAGTCCACAGTCAAGTAGATTTCCTGTGAACAGAGAACTGCCAATTCTTTCCCCGAAATCTGGGGCCATGTTTGTTTCTAATAAGAGCTCTTAATGAAAATTGCTATGTGCACTCGGCGGCAAACGCTGCTTGGCACAACTCACTCTTGCTCTCCCGCTCTTGTTTATATGGTATTTTCATCATTTACCAGGACTCTGTTTTTATCATCAGGAGATTGATAGAAGCAAATGTGGAACATCAGGGAGAAAGAAAAGGCTTGAAAACAAGAGAGTGCTGCCGTTTTCACAGCCCCATTGCTTAATTGATACTCGGTGCATTGCTACTCAGTTTAAAAACAATTATCTTGATTTAGTCATACAAAGAAAAACTCCCCTTTCAAGCTTGCTAGAGGGATGGGCATCATTTTTAAAATGCCTTTTAGATCTCGTCCTTGAAAATGGTGATTCCTATTGGTGGATGGTGGATGGAAGGGACTATTTTCAAAAAACAAATTATCATCTGGAAATTTGGAGAAATGAGATGGTTTCATCTTGCACACATTTCCTTACTTCAAAATGTCCTCACTAACACTGACAGAGAATATACTAATTTTCACCTGTGGCAAAAGTATCCCATGACATTTTAAAAGTACAGTTAGCTAAAGAAAAAGCAAACTATTAATGTCTTTGGATAGAGTTAATGTAGAGAACTAATGATTTACCCAAAAGAGAGAGAGTATGTGGTACGAAAGTGCACCGGCCTCAGGTTCAGATTCCACCTCTGATACTTCC
Source organism: Vombatus ursinus (assembly GCF_900497805.2). Classification (NCBI taxonomy): domain Eukaryota; kingdom Metazoa; phylum Chordata; class Mammalia; order Diprotodontia; family Vombatidae; genus Vombatus; species Vombatus ursinus. The sequence continues at coordinate 54,315,290 of NW_020954577.1, read as the reverse complement.
TGCCTGGGTCAAACTCAGGCAAGTTTCTTAACCTCTCTGGCCTTAGTTTCCTTATCTGTAAAATGAGTTGGAGTAGATGGCCTCTGAGGAGGGCTAGTCCAAGTTTAGTTTTTTGATACTCTGACACTGAAAGGTATTGTAATGATAAAAATGCTCTTTAAAAACTTCCCTCATTTCTTCTTTTTCCTTTCCTTTCCTCTCCTTTCCTTGCCTTGCCTTTCCTCTCCTCTCCTCTCCTCTCCTCTCCTCTCCTCTCCTCTTCTTTCCTTTCCTTTCCTTTCCTTTCCTTTCCTTTCCTTTCCTTTCCCTTCCTTTCCTTTCCTTTCCTTTCCTTCCCCCCCCCCTCCTCTCCTCTCCTCTCCTCTCCTTTCCTCTCCTTTCCTCTCCTTTCTTTTCCTTTCCTTCTTTCTAGCTATAATCTAACTACCTCAGCCAAAACCTGACTTCTTCCTACCTCTCCAGTCTTCTTATACCATACTCCCTTTCCCATACTCTATGATCTAGTAACATTTGACTTCCTTGCTGTCCCCTGTCCAAGACACCCCATCTCCTAACTCTGGGCATTTCCTTTGGCTGTTCTCCATGCATGGAATGCTGTCTCTCCTCATTTCTGCCTCCTGGCTTCCCTGGCTTCCTTCAAGGCCCAGCTAAAATCTTCCCCTCTATAAGAAGCCTTCCCAATCCCCCTTAATGCTCGTGCCTTCCCTCAGATTATCTCCAATTTATCATGTCCACATCTTGCTTGTACACAGTTGCTAGCATGTTGTCTCCCCCATTAAACTGTGAGTTCTGTGAGAACAGGGACTGTTTTTTCCCTTTCATTGTATCCCCAACACTTTAGAACAATTCTTAGCACAGTAAGTAATGAAAGATCTTTTTCTTTCGAAAGATCTTTCATCCGTTTGCTAATGCTGCTGGGATTCTCTAGTTTAACTGATTCCATTCCAAATTGTCTATAATTCATTTTCCCTTTCATTCCTTCTTACTCCTTTATGAGACAATATGGCTTATAATCTTCCAACAGTCTTCCTTGTAAGATTTAGAAATTAATTTACAAGCTAAATTGATATATCCTTTGGCTGCCATATCTTTCTTATTTGCAAGGAGATGAAGTATCTACTGGCTCAGATGGCTTCTGGGTTCTTTTCAGCTCCTTCTATGTATTAGATAACATTCATAGGAAATGATAGTCCAATAACTGTTCCTTTATCCATTTCTCACTTTTCTAGGTCAATAGCTTCTTTAAATAGCTTACGGTGGTATTGTTTTGTTTGCAGGCCGTATCTTCTTCTTATTCTATTTTCAAATTTGGTATTGATGGTCTGCTTCTACACCAAGAATAGATTTATAAATGACTCCCACATCAGTAATGAGTTGTTTTATCTTTTAAGACATCATTTCCTTTTTAGTAATGTGATTCATTGTTCCCCATATCCAGTACCTCATAGTTCCCTTCTAGAAAAAAAAAAAACTAATGAGACAGAGGTGGGAGGCTTCTGGGTAGTCCACAAGTTTTGGCCTCATTTATTTCTTGATAGCGAACCACATTTTCCAACCTATTTTTGGCTCTTCCGGCCCATGTCCACCACTACTTAAGCTATCAATTAATAAAGTACATGTTGATTTAACTTGGAGGTTCTTGTCCAGTTCTTTGTGGTATTCTAAGTATATTACAGGGAAATAATATGTGAGTTATTCTTTTATTACCTAGCATGAATCTGGTAATGACTTCAACTTATGGAACACTTCCACTTGCATGGGCAGAATTTTACAAACCTTAGGTGAAGTACATGATATGGTTTTAGAGGAATCATAGGAGGTTTTCCTGTCCCTTCCAAATTACCTCCACTTATTGATGATACTTAATTAATCAGTCAATGAAAAAGGAAAAGTTGTCTTCATTTTATCCAATTATTGGGAAGGGGGGAAATGGTTAAAATGCAAATATTCCAAAAGTAATAATTTGACTTAAACTGGAATTATTTTACTTTATTTATTTATTTTACTTTAATGTTGCCGAAAGGTCTATGAGGATACATCACTAATTTGAGTCTTCCCTCTTGCAGTGATCTTACATCTCATCCATGCCTGCCTGTCCTGTGTGACTTATACACATTCACCCTTTAGTTTGCCACCTCACATGCTGGGACCTTCTTTGGATTCTCTTGACAAATGACATAATACTTCAGATGTGGTCTGACCATGTCAGGAATCTTCCTGCTAGTGTGAATCAGACACTATGCTTCTCCTAAGGGTTACTATTTATACAGCATTTACACATGTTATTTCATCTGATCCTCACAACAACTGTGTGACATAGGTGTTAATATTATCTCAAATTGACATTAAGAGACAAGATCAAAGAGGTTCAGAAGCCTGCCCAGGGTCACACAGCTAATCAGTATGTGAAGTAGGTTTTGGACCCAAGTCTTCCTGACCTGACCTAATTAATAGCCCCTACCTCCCAGGGTTGTTGTGAGGATCAAATGAGATAATAATTTTAAAGTGCTTAGCACAGTGCTTGACACATAGCAAGTGCTATATAAATGTTAGCTATTATTACTACTATTATTATTCCTGACTACAAGTCAGAGGTGTACTGGTAAATATTTAAAATGTACCGACACCCTTTTAAGTCAAATTCGCGTTGACATTTTCTCCAAGCTTGCTCAAATCTAAACAATCAACAAAATAGAAATCAAGCCTGGATTGGCAGTCTTTGCCAGTTTCTGAAATGTAAATGCTCACATTGAAAATTTAACAATCGGCTCCCCAAGCCAAAATGAGCTGATTCCAGCATAGCCCTGTTCCAAACCAAGCACTCTGTGTCATAACATTTTTGACTGAGAAGAAGGTGGAGTCTACCAGCTAGAATTAAAGAAACTCTGGGGCCATTAAATATAATCAACACATAGCTCCTTGTCCTTTTGGCCCCACCAACAAAGCAACATGATCAGATCTGGGGAAGGGGTGTGGATCCTGGAAACAAGTTTCCCTCCTTACTCAGCTTCTATGAGTCTAACCCAGACAGGATGTGCCCCTTCTGACATTTTCCTGTTAGTAGCTTCTTTCCTTCTATCCTCCAAAAAAAAGGTGCTTCCCGCTGGGTATTCCCAATATTAATGATGCTGTTCCCACTGATAAAAGCTGACTCTCATGTCCATTCTAACAACATTTCACTTCATAGAAAACGTCACAGGGAAGGGGTTGGGGCCAGGGTCACACAGGTTTTCCTTATGCAGATTTCATCTGATCTGATTTGGGGAGCCCTTAAAATAATATTGCCCCTGTTTTCAGAACATCTGTGCCAAAGCCACAAGATGACAGTTAACAACCTAAGTAGTTTTGAGATGAAGCAGAAGGCGCATGAGTAGACAATACGCCCACAAAAGGCACTTCAAAACCACGGAAGATCGAACTCATCTCTCTTTTTCTTGTGGCCCAAGAACTGTACCATATTAGTGCTATTTATAGCGTGTCTTTTGTCACAATTATTCCTGAAATGTGCACCAATATTATTAACCACATTTTTCAGAAAAAAAAATGGAGGTACAAAGACCTCCCTATGGTGTGTCTAAGAAGAGAATTAATTTTTTAATCACAAATCTAGAGTTAATCCAGGATTTAATCCTTGGCCAGATGTTCCTGCAATTGGAATGAGGAAAGGAAGGGCGCAGTTCAGAATTTGGACCTTGCAATCCCTCCAAGGTAGAAAACATTTTTCATTTTGAAAATAATTCTTTCCTTCCCCCTTTAAGAACCTCTTTCTCTTTTCAGCTGCCACATTTGTCAGAGAGATCAACGAATCAGACAAGCAAACACACATTTATAAGTTCCTACTAAGTGTCAGGCACTGAGTTAGTGAAAGAAACGATTATTACTCTCTTGTATTAATGACTAATTATTGAATCAGAACCAAGATTTTTTCCTGTCTTCTGCATCCTCATCCAGAAATAAACCACTGCGGGAAAGCTCTCTTAGAGATTTACCCAGTCCAAGATTTAATCAGACACTGAAAGAAATTCAAAGTTTGGGCTAATTGAAGGATTCTTGCTCATTGTGTTTTCTCAGACAGGTCTGGGAAGTGTTGATTCCCCCTTTTGTCAGACAGATTATATGGAAATTGATAAGTCTTTGACCAAGATTTGGGTGATCCAAGTCAAATACCCCTTCAAGACCCTCACTGTAATATAGTCCAGTCTCTCATGGTAATATTCATTCTTTCATTAATCATTAACCAATCAGAGTTGATTGCCAACCTCAGAAACACCTACTCTTCTAAGGACATATAAACTGTGAGCCCACCACCATGAAGGGTCTTTGGTCTAAGAGAGATGGTCAAATGACTATCCTTTTATTAATAAACATGCTGGCATTATTAATAAAATGATTAAATTAGCTGGAAACTATGTCTCTTAAACCTTTTAAATGTTTCATTAGGCAATGGGAAGACAAAAGACAAAAATACTGCTCTCATAGACTTTGAATTCTCTCAGGAGTGATAACATGTCCATAAATAAGTATGTGGGTGCGCACACACACACACACACACACACACACACACCGAATACAAGCCAGTATTGAGAGAGAGAGCACTGGGAACCAAGGAGCTCAGGAAAGGCTTTCACGGAGATGGTGATATGCCTGGCAAGACCTATAGAGTATGATAAACTTTGTCCAAATGTGACTTGCCCTCTAAAGCAGTGTCCTAGCACTCTTCTTTCTCTTCTGCATTTCCCCATGATAGAACTGCTTGGGTCTTACAGTCTCATTAATGAAACAAGAATTCTGGCCTCAACAATGAAGGGATCAAACATCAAACCATAGGATTTAGATCTGGGAGCTTAGAGATCACCTAATACCACCCCCTGTCCCCCACTTTATAAAAGAAGGAACTAAAGCCCAGAGAGAGGGAGAGAGCTATCTAAGGTCACATAGACAACAGTATTAGAAAGAAGGAAAAGGTGTGAGAGGGAGAAGAAGGTAAACATGACCCAAAGAAAGTGTGTATAAATATATATGTGTACATGTGTGTATACAGACATACATACATACACAGACATATATATATATATATATATATATTCAAAGTTATCAGAGCACAATGGATGTTGTTGTTTGTCCTTTGTTTTCTAAGAGGGCCAATGACATTACAAGGTAACATCTTGACTCATGGGTGAATTGGATTTAAGTGAGGCAGAGGTACACAAAGTTGTCAGCTTCTCTATGTTCCAGAGTCATCAAAGATCAGTGGCAGGACAAAAGTCAAGATGACTGGCGATGGCGTGGGATACAGTGGATAACCCTGGTATCTTCAATGTCTGACCAAGCTCTATCTAAGTGCTCCACAATGCCTCATTCAGTCACCTTCATGGTTGTTGGAAAAATCTATTCTCAATTACCATTCTGCCAGGGAAGTCTTCATGTGCTTGGGATAGACAGACCCCTAACTCACCAACAGATTTGAAGCCCCATGGTTACCCTCACCCTGGTTTAGCTCATCTGCCAAGATGGTTTTACCAGGGTGTGGCCAATGCACATGCTATAACTTCTTGGAGTCACAGGTGAGAATTGAGTGCCAGGTAGACACCAAAGGTAGATGAGCAGCCCTCACACCAGAGGTGCTAGTCCTTCTGGAACACCTCATGCACCTGAACTTGGAATCCAGGAGGAGTTAGATTTATCCCTCCACCAATGCTTATTAGTTGTGTGATCCTGGGCAAGTCACTTGGCCTCATTTTCCTCATCTGCAAAATGGAGAGTTTGCACTCAGTGGCCTCAGAAGTCCTTTCCAGTTTTAAAGCTATACTCCTATGACCCTATTTTTAAGTGGAATCCAAGCTCTGATAGGTGCTACAAAGTTGCCTTTGAGTACGGAACCAGCAATGGATGGTCAGTCTATTGTCAAAGGATCACCCTGCCTTGTCCTTTGGATGTCCTTCTACCTAAAGGGACCTCCCTGGCACCATAAGCATTAGCTACAGTCAAATGAGTAGACTCCACTTGGGAAAGAGCATCTCAGGAAATATTATCACACTAGTTGAAACTTTGGATTCTAATTGGATTTAGACTATAAGTTTCACTCTACTTGTTACAGAATCATTTGTCTGAAGAAATGTAGATTTTTACTATGGAACTGAATATATAGCATCATAGATATGGACCGAGAAGGGACCTAAGAGACCATCTGTTTCAACCACCTTTCATCATTCTACAAATGAAGAAATTAAGACCTAGAAAAATCAAGTAGCTTGCCCAAGGTCATACAAATAGTAATGTGGAAAAGCTAATATTTGAACCCGGGTCATTTGGCTCCAAACCTGGTGCTATTTGGATTGCATCACTCACTCTGCCTCACATGCTGCCTTGCACCATAGTTATCAATGCTATGTCCCCTATTATTGTCATCTCCTTGAATACAGGCACCATTTCCTTGTAACCCCCAAAGTATTCAGCACAGTGCTTTGCCCATAGTCAAGACTCAATAAGTATTTTTGGAATGAATGAATGATGCTGAGGCACCATCAGACAGCACAGACCTATGTTACCTGGGAGTCTGGATTCAGATAAACAGCAATACTTTAAGTTGACTACGCTTCATAAAAACCAACTGAATCTAGTTTATAAAGTACTATTTCTGCATATGCAAAGAGATTAACTCCTCAGCTCTAATTTGAGACTGGGTGTTTTCAGCACGCTGCCTGTTCAGGTGCCCAGGGTGGAAACACATCAGAGAAAAACATCTCCTTCCAGTGTGAGTGTGACCTTCCTCCAAGTTTTGCACCAGTTGTCAGCCCAAACCAGCACCCCAGGCAAAAGCCACGAAGAATGAGGGTTTCCTGTTCTCTTCCAGCCCAGCAGAAACCAGTTGCAGCATTTAGCCGGTGCAAGGGGTTGTTAACAACCATGGCAAGAAATTCAACCTTGACACAAAAACACTTTAGCAGCTCTTGGGTGGGAAACTCAAGTGGGTTAGATAGTGTCCAATCCATTTTCATCTATCTTTGTGGATTGCTCAGAGCAATATGAAGGTATTGGGGGCTGCAAGGTAAAATAAATTGACTCCTGGAAAAGCCTCCTCCGGTAACCAGCTACCCACTGTCTATTTGTGTGCTGGGAAATAAAGAATATGTCTATGTTGTTATAAATCAAGGCATCCTCTTAGCCAGATGGAAGGCCTGTCCTGGACGTGTTCTTTTTCCAAGTATAAGGAAGGTAAACTTGGCTTTTTTTGTAGCTGCAACAGCAGCTTCTCATGGTACCACATAATTCCAGGAGAGATCAGGAAACAATTTTCTCTGCTCCCTCATGAGTTTCAATAACTAAACTCTGAAGCAAAAAAAAAGGAAGAATGCTATGATTTACAAGCTGATTTTTAAAAACAGTCCCCAGATGAATTATGGCAATCTACATGAGATGCTTTATAAAAAAAAATCCCTCCTCCCATATCGATCATAATTCAATCACTGAAGAGGGAGAAAAGGTTTCCTGACCAGCGGCAAAGAGGCAGCCCGAGTCTTGACTGATTTGTTGACAATTCTGCCCTCAAAGGGAACAAAGAACAGGGTCGTGTCATTCCCAAATGCTGACTTCAGATGGAACACTGAGCAGGGAAGACATAACAGAGAGAACCAGAAAATGAAATGAAATGAAATGAAATGAAATGAGTGTTCAAACAGAGTCCAACAACAGAGACCACCAAGGTTTTAAAAAGTTCGGCTGCCGGAGGCCCACTTGCATTTCCCATGCTGGTTTTTGATGGGACAGACATTTTCAAAACACATGGGCAAGACTGAGGCAGGGCGGGGTACTGAAGCTGGTTTTGAAGTTGATGAGACCCAGGTGAGAATCCTGCCTCTCACACATACTGGCTGCATGATTCTAGGCACAACATTTCCCTTTCAGTCCTCCTAGAGCATGTGCCAAACAATACTAAGGCAGTGTTAGCATTGGGCTTCCCTGTACCAATGAAATCAAAGGTCCAATTCAAAGAAAATGTGGTAGGCACTAAAGACACAAAGATGGAAAATGAATTTTCCTTCCCTTTAAGAGTTTACACTCCAACAGAGGGGAGAGTATACTTCAAAGAGCTGTAATTTCATCCACGGAGGTACTCCTTGCACTGGGAGCAGACCACAACCCATCCATTGCCTGGTAGACTGTCTCTGCTAGATGCTTTTGTCTAAAATGTATCACCTGAGACTAATATGGGTGGAAAAGCCTCCCCAAACTCAGGCTGGACCAAAGACAGCGGTCAAGCCACCCATCACCAAGGTCATCCTGGGCAGTCGATAAACATTTATTAAGCTCCTGCTATGTGCCAGACATTGTGCTAAGAGCCAGATTGCTAGGACCAAGCTATGTTATGCTCTACTGGCATGACCTAGAAAAGCCAGGCTCATGCATCTCTATGCCATGATGAGACAGTAGATGAAGATGGCAACAAAAGAAATGCAGCATGACCATGAGGCTGCAGTGGAGAGAGTGCTGGACCTGGAGTCACAAAGATCTGAATTCAAATCCTTCTGTAGACACTGGCTGTCTGAACCCAGGCAAGTGACCTCTCTCAGCCTCCTTTGCTGATGCGTAGAATGAGGATAATAATCACACCTACCTCACCAGGCTGTTGTGAGGATCAAATAAGGTAAGATAGGTAAATTACTCTGCAGACCTTGAGGCCCAAAATCAACGCTAGCTCTCAGTGTAGCCATTCTGTTCCACGGCTCTATATGATGGGAAAAAGTGGAGGTTCAGACAGTTCCATTCGAGGAGGGAGGGGACTGGGGAATTTCCAGAAAGGAGGAGATCTCAGGCATTGAAGGAACAGGAGAAATTCAATAAGTGAAGGTGGGGTAGAAGGACATTTCAGCTATGGTGGAGGTATTCTTAGAAAGCCTCATAGAATGTAGAACAATACCAGGGAACAGGCTGTAAAGCAGAAGTGCCCCATGTGGGAAAGGGAGCCCTGTATAATCTTAGAAAGAAAGGCAGGAAACAGTTTTTGCAGGGTCTTAAATTCCAGGCTAGGAAGTCTATACTTTACCCTAGAGGTAATAGGGAACCATTGATAGTTTTTGAAATGTCTTTCTTTTTTCCTTTTGATAATTATTTTATTTGTTTTTGGTTTTCAACATTTACTTCCATAAAATTTTGAGTTTAAAAATTTTCCCCCTCCTACTCCTCTCCCCACCTCCCAAGATGGCGTGCAATCTGATATAGGCTCTAATTGTACATTCATATTTAGCATATTTTCCCATTAGTCATGATGTAAAGAACAGCTCGAACTAGTGGGAGGAACCACGAGAATGAGATAACAAAACAAAACAACAAAGAAAAAGGAGAGCGAATAGTGTGCTTCCATCTTCACTCAGATTCCATAGTTCTTTCACTGGATGTGGATAGCAATTTCCATCATGAGTCTTCAGGAGCTGTCTTAGATTCTTGAATTGCTGTGAAAAGCCAAGTCTATCAAAGTCAGTCATCCCACAACGTGGCTGTTACTGTGTACAATGTTCTCCTGGCTCTGCTCACTTCACTCAGCATCAGTTCATATAAGTCTTTCCAGGTTTTTCTGAAGCCCACCTGCTCATCATTTCTTATTTTAATTAATTTATTTTGATTTGTTAACAATCACTTCCATAAACTTTTGAGTTTTAAATTTTTTCCACCTCCCTCCCCTCCTCCTTCCCCAAGACAGCACTCAATATAGGCTATACATATCCATTCCTATTAAACGTATTTTCACATTAGTTGTGTTGTAAGTAAGAATTAGAACCAATAGGAGGAACCACTAGAAAGAAGAAACAAAACACAAGAGAAAAAACAAATAGCAAATAGTCTGCTTCGATCTGCATTCCAACTCCATAGCTCTTTATTTCGATGTGGAGAGCATTTTCCATCATGAGGCCTTTGGAGATGTCTTATGTCCTTGTATTGCTGCGAAGGGTTAAGTCTATCAATATTAGTCATTGCACAGTGTGGCTGTTACTGTGTACAATGTTCTCCTGGTTCTGCTCCACTTCACTCAACATCATACCATATAAGTCTTTCCAGGTTTTTCTGAAGTCTGCCTGTTCATCCTTTCTTATAGCGCAGTAATATTCCATTACATTCATATACCACAACTTGTTCAGCCATTCCCCAATTGATGGGTATCCCCTCAGTTCCTAATTCTTTGCCATCACAAAGAGAGCTGCTATACATATTTTTGTGTATGTGGGTTCTTTTCCCATTTTTATGCTCTCTTTGGGATACAGACTTAGAAGTGGTATTGCTGGGTCAGAGGGTATGCATAATTTTATAGCCCTTTGAACATAGTTCCAAATTGCTCTCCAAAATGGCTGGATCATTTCACAACTCCTTCAACAATGCATCAGTGTTCCAATTTTCCCACATCTTCTCCAACATTTATCATTGTCCTGTTTTGTCATGTTGACCAATCTAATAGGTGTGATATGGAACCACTGAGTTGTTTTTATTTGCATTTCTCTAATCAATAGTGATTTAGAGCATGTTTTCATATGACTATAGATAGCTTTAATTTCTTCCTCTAAAAACTGCCTATTCATATCCTTTGACCATTTATCAATTGGGGAATGACTTGTATTCTTATACATTTGACTCATTTCTCTATATATTTTAGAAATGAGGTCTTTATCAGAGACACTGGTTGTAAAAATTCTTTCCCAGTTTTCTGCTTCCTTCCTAATCTTGGATGCATTGGCTTCATTCAAAAACTTTTCAATTTAATGTAATCAAAATTATCCACTTTGCATTTCATAATGTTCTCTATTTCTTGTTTGGCCATAAATCCTTCCCTTCTCCATAGGTAAAGTATTTCTTGCTCTCCTAGTTTGCTTATAGTATCTGTCTTTCTATCTAAATCCTGTACCCATTTTGACTTTATCTTGGTATAGGGTGTGAGATGATGGTCTGTGTCCAATTTCTGCCATACATTTTTCCAGTTTTCCCAGCAGTTATTGTTAAATAGTGATTTCTTATCCCAGAAGCTGGAGTCTTTGGATTTATCAAATAGTAGACTAGTGTAGTCATTGACTGTTGTGTCTTGCATACCTAACCTATTCCCCTGATCCACCACTCTATTTCTTACCCAGTACCAAGTAGTTTTGATAATTGCAGATTTATAATACTATTTAAGATCTGATACAGCTAGGCCACCTTCTCTTGAATTTCTTTTCTTTAGTTCCCTTGATATTCTGGACTTTTTGTTCTTCCAGATGAATTTTGTTATTGTTTTTTCTAGCTCTATAAAATAGTTTTTGGTAGTTTGATCAGGATGGCACTGAATAAATAAATTAATTTAGGTAGAATTGTCATTTTTATTGTATTAGTTCATCCTACCCATGAGCAACTGATATTTTCCCATTTATTTAGATTCAACTTTATTTGTGTGATGAAATGTCTTTCTTAAGATACCTTTTGTCTTTCGCCTTTACATTTTCATCCGCATCCAAGGTGGGCACAGGGGGCAAATGGGTCCTGATGATGGATAATTTGCCCATTTTATTCCTTCATGTGGCAAGTATTAACCTTGCTAAAGCTTCTTTCTGCGGACCTGGCAGGATAAAGATTTGCCCCTATCCCCTTGGTAATCAATTGATCAATTAACAAGGGTTGATTAAGTGTCTACCATGTTCCAGGTACTGGAGTGGCTGCTAGGGATACAAAGAAAAAAAAATCTCTAATTTCAAAGAACCACCATTCTATCAGGGAAAGCAATGCATATATAATTAAGGCTATGTGAAATACACACAAAATCAATACAACTTGGGGGAAGGAGGGAGAAATAAGCATTTATATGGTACCTACTATGTGCCAGGCACTCTGCTAAGTGCTATATTCATGTCAAATTGTTTTGGAAATACTACCTGTTATTGTGCTTGGTTTTTAAAAAGGGAAATCCTCAGCATGAGTGTTTCTCTCCTGAGCCTTCCATAAGAGGAGGGGAAAATCATCTCCAACCCATGAGAATATGCAGAATTCAGTTGTATTAGAAGAATTCTGAGAATCCACTGATATCAACACCTATCAACGTTTATATGAAGTTCCCATCAGTATATACTGCTAAGTGAATGCAGCCCTCTGGGGGCTACAGTTAAAAATAAAGATGGATATGAATCAATGGATCAATCAATCAGCAAGCATTTGTTAAGTGTCTACTGTAGGCCAGGTACTGTACTAGCCAAGAATGATAGAAAGCTTTGACCTCAAAGAGCTTACTTATATTCTCTCAGGGGAAGTCAAGTCCCTGATGGAGATGTTTGGATAACTGAATAAAGACAGTTAGAGTGATCAGAAAAACAGACCAGGCTTCCCCAGACATTGTTTTACAACCAGTGGTGACTTTTGGTGCCATCACTCAAGAGATTTGGGAATTTTCCTCTCTAGGCTGTGTTCTTGGGAGTAGCCCTCTTCCAAATGCTTTCAGGGTGGCCCCATCTTAGTCTATTGGACTCCAAAAACCATTCCACCATGGCTCAATGACCACTTGGAGTTCAAACCTTACGCCAACTACCGTCATGACTTAATACATTGGTCAGAACTTGCTGGCCACATTTTCAAAGGCCATTCAGCTTTTTCTTTTAGGTTTCATCTCAGTCATCCCTTGCTGGACCCTATTCTCCTTTTGGAGAGCTTTAGGTTTTTCAGTTTTTCCTTATAGCTAACTAAAACCAGCTTTTCTTCAACTTCTACTCCGTGTTCCTCCTTCTACTCTCTAGGACCAAGCAGAAAAAGTCTTACGTGAAGGTCCTGTTATACTTAAAGACAGCTATCAGATCCTCCTTCTCCGGGTTGCACATCCCCATCCTCCAGCCAGTGTTCCAAGTCTCCAGTCCTCTCCCCATCCTGCTCACCCTCCTCTGTACCCAACCTGCCAAGGCTTTCCAAAACTATGGAACTCAGAACTAAACTCAGTATTCCAAATGTGGTCAGACCAGGGTAGAGTACAGTGGGACTATTACATCCCTCATTCTACACACTATGCCTGCTCTCTTAATACAATTGAGGGTAGTATTAGTTTAGAGATTTGGGGTTTTTCTTTGTTTTTTTTTATAAAGTTCAAATTCAACCTCAGATACTTACCAGATGTGTGAACCTGGCCAATTCACTTTACCCTGTTGGCCTTACTTTTCTCATCTGTAAAATGAGCTGGAGAAGGAAAGGAGAAACCACTCCAGAATCTCTTCCAAGAAAACCCCACGTGGGATCATGAAGAGTCAGACATGATTGAAATGACTGAAATGACTGAACAACAACAAAAATGGTACCATGTCACACTGTTAACATTGAACTTTTTAGTTGAAATCCTCAGATCCTCCTTAGGGTTCTCCCTACATCCATAGTAGATAGCATGCTGGATATAGAGTCAGGAAGATATGAATTCAAATCCTACCTCAAACACCTACCAGCTTTGTGTCCATGGACAGGTCACTTAACCTCCCTAAGTCTCAGTTTCCTCTTCTGTGAAATGAGAGGTTTATACCCCAAATCTCTGAGGTCACTTCAGACTCTAAATTAATGATCCATAATCCACCCTGTATTCCACATTAATGTTTTAAAACAGTGCCCTGAATGAGTGTCTTCTGACCACCATTTTCTGTGTTCATGGTAACCTAGGTAAGAATGGCCCCCATGAGTAGCCAGAGGCATCTCTTCTGTTCACTTAGGTTTTTGCTTTACATTGATATGTCCTCTAGTTCTCGTACAAAAGGAAATACCCTAACAGAGGCTTCTGAATGGAGGGGCTTCTGACCCTCAGTATGCGTCAAGCCACAAGTATACAAATGTAAGATTATTAGTATTTATTCTTATTATCCAACTGTGGTTTCATTAGTGCCCATGGATTGGTTGGTTGCTTGATTGATTGATCAGAGTGTGTCCTCCCTCCACAGATCCAGGTCCCAAGTCACCCCTGCTTACTCAGGCTTTACTTCTGCATCTTCCAACCTCTCCTCTGTCACTTTCATGCTATCACTGCAGCTCCGGAGTGAAAGCCAGTTGGCACTTTCCCACTTTGTAAGTTCACAGGCTCATAGATTTTAGGGACCTTGAAGCTCATCTCTTCCAGTTCCCTCGTTTCCCAGATGAAGGTAAAGGCATTCAGGGACTCCCAATGCCTTCCTTGCTTGAGGAATAGAATTAAAGCAGGAATTGTTTTCGTTTGTTATGAACAAGTTTTATAATACATAGAAACATCTGCATTGCAATTTTTGTTTACAGTTGGATCCAGAAGAACATGGATGTAAGAAATACAAGTCTGCGTATAATAAGGTATGTACATCGGCAAGAGGTGTCTCTAGTATTGAGGTGGTCTAGCCTCCTAGCCTTGATTGGCAATTAATGTATACATACATACATACAAAATATATACACACACAAACACGTACACACACACACATATATACACATATACACACACACACATATATATTTCAATTCATGAATAAAAGTTTTAATATAGCCATGTTTACACAGATGTTAAGTGGCAGAATCAGAATTCAAACCCTTGAGTCCCAAATGCAGGGCTCTTAGTGTGGTGAAACAGTCTCAGTGGCAGCAACCAGAAAACCCAACCCTCTTGAGCTGAGAACACTTATCACATATTACCTTTTATCTAATTATCTTTTTATGTGTCTACATTTTATCTCCCAAGTTAGATAGACTCTTTACTACAGGGACCGTGGCTTACATTTCTCTGTATCCTTTGTAACACATCGTCTAGCACCTCTGAGAAAACAATTTCCATCCTACTTCCCGTGGGAATTGTGTGTTATAATTATTGCTGTTCATATAATGTTGGGAGCATTTTTCTTGTATAACTAGAAAAACCTCTTACCTTACTAGTCAGGCCAAGTATCGTGGATGAGTTGAAATTTCAAGCTCTCCCTGAATGAAGGGAGAGAATTCAGCATCTGGAGAAGACGCAGAGTCAAGAGGACAAGCGTCGGTTTAATTTGATTTAATTCCATGGTAACTCACATACAGAGAGCTTTGCTCAGTGGCAGGGTTCCATTGAGGGGGAAGGCAGAAGACAAGGTGGGGACATACCAGGAAGACGTTAAAAGGTTCTGAGGGGCCTGAAGAAGACATTCTGACTCTGACCTGCTGGACAGTGGCAGGCATGGTCAGGGCCAGAGTGGCCAAATAGAGGCTCCTGGGGAGGGATGTAGGGGGGAGTCTTGCTTTGGTGTAGGTTTGACCAGTAGACTCAGGGGTGGTCCCTGGCACCTCCAATGTCACACACTCCCGGAGTCACCTTGAGCCTCATCTGTAAAATGAAGGGGTTGGACTGTCTAGACCATCAGGGTCTACCCAACTCTAGGTCTAGGATCCTATGATTTTAATTCAGAGAAATTTTAAGAAAATTTATATGAACTGCACAGCAACTAGGTGGTGGTGCAGTGGATAGAGGGCCAGCCCTGCAGTCAAGAAGATCTGAGTTCAAATCTGGATCAAGCACTTATTAGCTGTGTGACTCTAGGCAAGTCACTTAACTTTGCCTCAGTTTCCTCACCTGTAAAATGAGCTGGAAAAGGAAATGGCAAACCACCGTTTGTATCTTTGCCAAGGAAACCCCAAATGGGATCATGAAGAGCTGGACACAGCTGAAACGCCTGAACAACAACAAAAATGAATTGATCCCAAGCAAAGTATACAGAACCAGGATATCAACGTATACAATGACTGTAAGTCTGTAATGAAAAGCAGTACAAAATGCCAACTGAACTCAGAACAAGTGCAATGAGCAATATCAAACCTAGAGATCAGATGGTCAAGGACACTACAGGTGGCAGGAGAGGAGAGGCTAGGGAACTGCGTTGATGAGGTTTTCTTGCCTGTTATTTTGCTGTTGTTACAAGGGAGGCATCCTAGAGTTGGAGGAAAGAATATTCTGGGAAACGATTGTGACATTAAATGAAACATAAAGACATGAATAAATTCTAAAAATGGACATGCCTCTGCTTGTCCACTGGCATAAAAAAAGGCAATGGTTTTAGAGATGAAAGACGAAGGGGTGAATTCAGGCTCCTGAGGTGGATTTAGCAACAGCCCAGGTGTGTCAGAGAGAGGACCCTGCCAAGTTGCCATTTGCCCTAGGGCTTCCCCTTGGGAGGTTGGTGGTGCTGCCATATTACCAGCTGAGATGGGTTAGGGTTGAGGCAGGAGATAACCTCGGTCTTTACCAGATTTACTTGGAGTTGATGATAAGACATCCTGGAATGTCCTGTAAGACAAAGGGAGAAAAGACTCCTGAGGGGCATGTGCTTATGCTGCATGAATAGAGCTCGCACACATTTATCATGAAGGAGCCTTTCTCCAGCCCCTAGGTGAGACTCTCATGAGCAAATATTGCCTGTGAGCTTACTATCTTGGAGGCTCAGATGAAATCAAAGCTTGATAATGTTAGCAAAGTACAGAGTGGGGGTGGAGGGCAATAAGAGAAAAGGGGAGAGAAAACCCACTTCATTTCTTCAAGTCATAACATTTCATGAATGAAAATAAATGTCAAGAACAAAATAAATATTGGAAACGTCGGAGAATAAGCAAGACTGAGATGGTTCTTCCCTTTTAAAGGTTTGGGTATTGAGAGCTGACTATAAAAACAGGCATGTGAGGATATAATGAGACTTTGACCTGTCAGGCAAAGCGTGGCATCCGGTCACCCCAGAGGCTAGCAGTCACCTCCTAACGTTACCTTCCACCTACATTTGTACATGTTATTTCCTCCTATTGAATGTAAGCTCTCTGAAAGCAGGACCATTTTCATTTTTTTCCTTTATATTCCCAGAATTTAGCTCCCTGCCTGGTAATAGCTAGCAATAATAATAAATGGCATGTATATAGGATTTTAAGGTTGGCAAGGCACTTTACATTTTGTTCCTCTCAACAACCCTGGGAAGTGGGAGCTACTTTAAAGATGTAGAAGCTGAGACAAGTAGAGTTCAAGTGACTTATCCAGGGTCACACAGCTAGTATCTGAAACAGGATTTGAATCAGGGTCTTCCTGTCTCCAGGTCCAGTACTTTATCTACCTAGCTGCTTGATATGATATATGCTTGAGGATTGATCCTATATATAGAATGTGTGTGTATATTCTTTTTATTTTAACTAAATCCCTTGGAGAAATTATAGTATGGGTACTTCAGAAAGAGTACTGGATTTGAAGTCCTAGGCCCTGGTTTCAAATCCTGGCTCTGCTGCTTTTTGCCCATGTGACCTTAGTCAAGCCATTTCTCTGGGCCTCAGTTTCCTTGATTGAATTTAATGGGCTTGAAGATCCCTTCTAGTCCTAAATCTGTTAGGCTATGATGGTACGCACATAGACAATACTTCTGACCCTCCTTGAGCCCCCCTAATCAAAGGTCTGGAAGATTGAGGAGCTGATCAGGATCCTGCCTGCTTAACCGTCCTTCCTTCCCACTGTCCTAATTACAGCTGATACCAGGTAACCTGCTAGCTGTTTGTAAGTGGGAGAGCAGCTTCCTTACTTGCCTCCTTCCCACCTGGTTCTTGCAAGATACTCAGGTCTCAGGAAACGTCACATGTGACTCATTTGAGCTTATGGCCTTCCAGTATTAACAGGGCAAGGGCCCACAGACTCAAAACAGACTTGTAATCTGGAAAAGAGACAAACTTCCATGACTCTCAGGTTTCACATGTATCCTAACACATAGAAGGATCATAGATTCTCCAGCCCTAAGGAGAAGCTAAGGAAAAGACTCTGATCCGTGGGCAGAGCTTGTCGACAGGCAGTATCACCTTTAGACCCCAGCACGGGGGATCCCCTACCCCACCCCACCCTCAGGGTCTCCCACTTTGAAGGACCCTGTTCATCACTGGCACAAAAGATTATTAAGAAAAAACTAAATAGGCAAAATAATTATGAATGACCTGCGAAACTAAATAAACGTTACCTTACTTGTATGGGATATATTACTGGTTGGTTATTGTCCTTCATTCTCAGAGGACCAAAATGACATCACTACGTCTGAGTCAAGGTACAGTATGTCCAGTTGTGGCTGCTCAGACCAACGCGAGCTCAGAAGGCTCTGCACGGGCTGGACACAAATAGTACATATGAACATTTGGAGTGGAGATGGCTCGAAATTTGTGCATCTCACGTTTCTTCTGAACTACTTCAATTCTGCTTTGCTCATAGCACCTTTTCTGATGAAGGCACGCCATGCTGGGTGGTCCTGGGCCAGCTTCTCCCATGTCTCACAATCCCAAAGCTCTTCAGAGAGACCTTGAGAGCGTCCTTGTATCACTTCTTCTGACCTGCATGTGAGCTCTTGCCTCGTGTGAGTTCTTTGGATATACTGTATAGGATACAGGAGCATCTGAATACACCTAGTCATCTGGGATGAAACAGGCTGGCTCTGGATTCCAATAACCTTGGATCCCCATATAATGAAGAATCCCAGAAAACAGCCCTCATTTGCCCAGAGCATTTCCACTGAATTGCATAAGCTCTCTTAGATTTCTATTTCATTGTTAACTGTCACAAGTCACTTGAAAGTACAATGTATACTATTGACTGAATACATTGTGAAGGACAATAAATTTAACGATAACATAAATGCACACTGACACGGGTAACAATGACGTGAAAGCAAGGCTCTTCTGTGCTGTTACAAGATGGGACTTTCTAAGAGAAACGCTGAACAATCTCGTATACTTGGCCAGCACTCAGTCGCAATCACAAATGTGTAGCATGGATGACGTAGGTGGTAATATTCTATTTTTCTGACCTAAATTAATAGCTTATTAATGTTATTAATGATTATTAATATTAAATTAATGGATAGAATAGTAAGTCTGAGGATTTTCCTTTGTCATCTCATGTTTATTTCAGGTTGATGGCATGAATATAAGTTACACAACAATTTGAGAATATTAACCTTTAAATATTGATAGCAAAAGCACACTTCCTATGTTCTTAGTAGTAAACTGCTTTTGATGCCCTGTATGTGCTTCTTAGGGGGGCAGAGAGGTGGTGCAATGGATGGAGAACTGGGCTTGGAGTCAGGAAGACCTGAGTTCAAATCTGGCCTCAGACACTATCTGTGTAACCCTGGGCAAGTTTCATTTAACCCTGTTTGCCTCAGTTTCCTCATCTACAAAATGAGCTGGAGAAGGAAATGGCAAAGTGCTCCAGTATCTTTGCCAAGAAAACTCCAAATGGGGTCTTGGACACAACCGAACAGCAATAAAATTGGCTTCTTAGAGTTTCTAATTTGTCTGCCATTGGCTACTTAAAAATGCTGAGGGATAATTCACAAAATAAGACACCACTTATTTAAATTTGTTTTAAAACTCTTTTGTGATTATTATTGTTATGAATGCAATAACCTTAAATTTAAAAATTTTCCCATCTAAGACAAAGGTTGATTGATGGTTGCCATCACTGTACATATGTGACCCCTCCTCAACCTATTGTATAGATTAGTATCTTCAATTATATAAAAACCTAAATAATTTGTGTATAGACTGGAATATTCAAATTTAATACTTTTCCTATTTCTTTGTTTAAAGTATTGTAAACAATGGTGCATTAAAAAATACATTTTAAAAATATGGACATTGTTATAACTTTGTATCAACAATTGAAATGGAAGGTCCACTTGATTTCACCTGTTTCAATTATCATTTTAAAGTATTTATATAATTTTAAAGTATTTATATGTAAATGATCATTTCAGTTTCAAGAAAAATAGAATTATTGTACCTGAGGTTTCAAAAAACAGGGCATTACGAAATGTAAAGAGAATCAATATTCCATTCCCTGGTTTATTTGTGCAATAAATAATATTTTAAAATAACAATTTAAAATTTAGTGTATAAAACAGCCCAAATTATCTTTAGAATTATCTCTTTCAAGAAAATAAATATCATTATCTGGACCTTCCATGAAGGGTCTTTTTCACACAAAATGCACTGATCAGAGTTCCAATCTATGATACAAATTTTAGTCACTAGACGTTTTTCTTTAATGCCTACTGTTGCAAAAACAGAAGCATTTTCAATTTTTCTTGGAATGTATGCTATTGGGGAATAATAGTGGGCTATTCGACGTATTCTGATTTCTGGATATTTGCCATCCAATGACATTGAAAACATTTTTCTGAAAAAGAAGCTTTGGGTACTTGTGGCATGTGGAGAGACTGCAGGCATCTTAGGAGTGAGGGAAGCCAATATAATATGCACTATTTTCCCACCACTTGCCAAGTCCAAGGCCCCTCTTGGACCAATAGCCCAGGACCCTGGCTTCAGAGAGCTTCCCTTTCCCACTTACTGGGTGAACATGTAAGTTAACCGAGACTTTCACCTCTGGACAGCACTGGAAAAGAGATAGAGCCTGTCCCAGTCAGGTAGTTTTAAGGACACAACCAGTTCCAGGAAACAGGCTGCTCCTAACTACATAAGAGGTCAATGAAGGATGTCCATACATACTCTAGCATGTATGTCTCCCAGAAGTCAGTCCCCAGCATTTCACCTATGGATGCCTCCATGATAGGTGATCAGAGCATGCCCTAAGCTCCCATCACACAGATAATGCCCTGAGTAGTCTTCCAACAGAAAGTCCAAAGAAAAGAAAACTACTTTTTCCCTTTCTGCTCTGTGGTAGAACTTCCTGAACTCGTGGCATCTTTCCTGGACCCAGAACGGTTGAGGACTGTACAGTACTCTCAAGAACCATTCTGAATTCATTTCAGAACACAGTCCCTTCCTCTAGATACAGCATCATTGTGCCGAGGTGCTGGAAACTGTAGCACACACAGAAGAGGGAGAAGCAGGACCACAGGATCTTAGACCAAGCGCTTAAAGAAATTAGAAATCATCTATCTAGGCAATTCAATTCAATTGATAGGATCATAGAAGTAGATGTCGATGGCAGCTCAGACGTTCTCTTGGTGACCTAACACCTGTGAGAGTAAACACAACAGTAGTTACAGCCAAAACCTCCCTAAAGGGCTTACGTGCGCCTAAAAGCGAGGCAGGGTTCTAGCAAGGGCGTTGCTGAGGCCTCAGGACTGGGGAGAGATACAGAACACCTTTGGGCCCATAGCAGAATAGGCATCAGGTCATCGCCTCATTGCCAGGCCTTACTTTTCCCTGTCAGTGACTCCTGCACCCGCGTACAAAGTTGGAAGCCTTCTGCAGGTCCACCTAGACTGTGCACACCTAAGATTAACCAGCTTCCCAACTGGCTACTGACCCATCCTACTCAAAATTGTGTTTGAAAGCCTCTTATTTTTTAAATAATACTTTATTTTCTTCCCCAGTACATGGAAAAATAATTTTTAACATTTTTTTTAAATTTTGAGTTCCAAATTCTCTTCCTCCCCTTCCCTCTCCCTGATATGGTGAGCAGTCTAATATAGGTTACGCATGTGAAATCAAGGAAAACATTTATACGTTAGTCATTTTGTGGAAGAAAAGAGAAAGAAAGAAAGAAAGAAAGGAAGAAAGAAAGAAAGAAAGAAAGAAAGAAAGAAAGAAAGAAAGAAAGAAAGAAAGAAAGAAAGAAAGAAAGAAAGAAAGAAAAAAGAAAGAAAGAAAGAAAGAAAGAAAGAAAGAAAGAAAGAAAGAGAAAGAAAGAGAGAAAGAAAGAGAGAAAGAAAGAGAAAGAAAGAAAGAAAGAAAGAAAGAAAGAAAAAAGAAAGAAAAAAGAAAGAAAAAAGAAGGAAGGAAGGAAGGAAAAAAGAGAGAAAAAGAAAGAAGGAAGGAAGGAAAGAAAGGAAAGATGAAAGAAAACAAAACAGAAAGGAAAAACAGCATGCTTCAGTCTGTATTCAGACTCCATCAGGAGTCAGACACCCATCAGACATCCATTCAGACTCTAGAGGCAGATAGAATTTTTCATGATGAGTCCTTTGGGATTGTCTTGGATCATTGTATTGCTGAGAATGGCTAAGTCATTCACGGTTGTTCATTGTACAATCTTGCTGTTTCTGCTTTACGATGTTCTCCTGGTTCTGCTCGTTGCATCAGTTCATGTAAGTTTTCTCAAGTTTTTCTGAAACTATCTTCCTTGTCATTTCTTATAGCACAGTAGTATTCCATTACAATCGTATACAACTTGTTCAGCCATTCCCCAGTTGATGGGCATCCCTTCCATTTCCAATTCTTTGCCACCACAGAAAGATTTGCCAGCCTTTTAGAGGCAGGATGATATCTAGTCAAAACAATCTAATCCCTCTAGTTTAAAGCATTGTCAAGGAATTTTGTGGGCACCTGAAAAGTGCAATATTAAATGCAATCAGAGTAACAAATGTTTTCTCCCACTGTGGTAAAAAGCATTCTTTGGATTATTTCTGTCTTATTCCTCTTCTGCTTCATATAAAAACATTGCTAGAGAACAGTTCTGCCCCATATGCTGCAGGGCTGGTCCTACTGCTGTTGGCATTTAGTCATCATTAAAGATTTCATTATTTTTCATAAATCATCCAAGAAACTCAGCTAGGTCATTTCAACACAGTTACAGCCTTATGCGTGAGAGGCTTCAGGATATTCTTTCCTAGAGATTTACTTTTAAAAGAAAATACAGAAGTACCCATCTCAACAAATTCATAGGAGTGGTGGCCTGGCAGTGGGGAGAAAGCATCAGTCAGGAAGTGGGGAAGATCCAAGGTCGGGTCTTGCCTCTGCCACCTTCTGGCTGCTTGATCCTGAGCAGGTCCCTGGACCTCCCAGCAGTCCAAGCAACTCTCTGAGATTGCTAAGAATGGTTGGCAGTGGGAGCTTGTTCACTGGGAAATTCCCTCATTCCAATGAAGCCACAGATATGGATGACAAAACCCAACTCGTGTACAGGCTGCTTGTCATAGGTCCCTAGATCTAGAACTGGGAGAAGGCTTTAAAGGTTTTCTGGTCCAACCCTTCACTTTGTAGATAAGGAAAGCAGGCCCAGGAAGACGAAGTGATTCATCCAAAGTCACGTGGATAGAAAGCAAGATTAAAACAGTCCTCCTGACTCTAAATCCGTGATTCTTTCCACTGTCCCATGCTACCCCAATAATAGCAAACCAAGAGCAATCAGTAATCACTCTCTCATACAAGATGACATCTGATCACACATCTCTCCAAAGACATCCTTTAAACCACTTCTCTGATGCAATTTTTCATTTTTAATGTGCTATAGCCCACCCACACCTCCATGTGCCTCTCCATGTTGTGCATGCCAAGGCTTCCATCAAAGTCCCGGGCTCTGGAGTAAGTCCTTAGCACGTTGGTTGGGCCCCCTAAGGAAAATTCATGGGAGGATTTCGACACAAGTCACAGTGGGTGGGGAGGGATGGGTGGGTTGTGCAATCTACCATCACTGGTGATATCATAGACTCATGAAAGTGTCTGGGCATCCCCAGGCTCCTTCAAGACTCAGTTCAAGGGCCTCCATAATAGTAATAGCTAACTAATAAAGAAAAGAAAAGAAAAAATAGTAATACCTGGCATTTATATGTAACCTTGGTGTCTGTGCAGTGATATATATAGAGAGAGATAGATATAATATATATATTATAGTATATTTTTTAATTTAATCTCACAACTCTGTAAAGTAGATTCTATTAATTTCATCATTTTACATATGAGGAAACTGAGTCCCAGACAGGTGAAAACACTTGCCAGGATCACATAGTGTCTAGCAGAGGTGGGTAACCTACAGTCTAGAGGCCACATGTGGCCTTCTAGGTCTTTGGGTGTGGCCTTCTGACTGAGTCCAAGTTTTACAGAACAAATCCTTTTATTAAAGGGATTTATTCTGTGAAGTTCGGATTTAGTTAAAGGGCCACACTTGAGGACCTAGAGGGCCATATGTGGCCTCAATACCACAGGTTCCCCAATCCTGGTTGAACATCCTGACTTCCTCTATTGACTCCACCACTAAACAGCCTCCTTCTATATAAAACCTTTTCTGATCCCCCCAGGAGCTACCATCCTCCCTCAAAAATGACCTTATATAAATGTTGTATACACCTGTATTGGCACATGTTGTCTCTACCCCCAAGATATAAATTCTTGAGGGCAGGGACTGATTTATGTTTGTTCTTGTATGCCAAGTTCCTGGCATGTAGAACTTAATAAAAGCTCGTAGACTGGTTCATTGACTGAACCCATCTATATTTGCTCTCTTACCCCTAAGTACCAATCAAAAGTCTAACCTAATTTCCCCATTTTGTGCCAAGTTAATAGACATCCCTTATTCATCACATCATAGATGACGCTCTAAATAGTATTCACATGGAAAATCCAAAGAGAGCTAACTTGCTTTTTCCTTCTACTCTCTGACAGACCTTCCTTCCCCCTTAAGTCAACCAGAGAAAGTCATTGTAGAATGGGAAATGTCACTACGTCTTTCCTGTTCTCAGACTGGCTAACTATTTAATACTCTTCAGAGCCACTCAGAATTGCTTGATTTAGGGAATCCTTTCATCTAAATGCAGTATCATTGACCTACACTAACCTTTTTAATCTAGTTCGAAGATTTATGCTCTCTCACTTCCATTGTTTTCACACACACACACACACACACACACACACACACACACTCTCTCTCTCTCTCTCTCTCTCTCTCTCTCTCTCTCTCTCTCTCTCTGCAGAGGCTGCTCTGGCAATACTAACACCCCCCACCCCTCACCCCCACCTAGAGTTGGTATCAGCACCTGCAAACAGTAGTTCTTTGTTGGAAGACTGGGGCATTTAGATCAGGTAGATATGCCCACAGATGCACCCACAAATTGCATTCGGCATATATGGCATGTTTATCTAAATTGACTCACTGGGATAATTTGGTATGTTTCATTTCACTTTGTGATAGGGTTCCATAAGTCTACATGGAAAACTCTTCAAGATCATGCGTTACAAGGTAGTGAGCAAAGTTCTCCCGCCCCCTAAGAATCTCTCTGGGAATACCATGGGCCTGGCTTGTTCTCCTTTTGGAGAATAAAATGTAACATAAAATCTACCACGTAGGTCCATGCATGGGCACAGCCTCTGGGCCAATGTCACTGAGTCAAGGGCAAGGTCAGAGAGACTTTGCTCTTCTCAGTGACCTCACTATCTTTTCCCCTGCTGCTTAACTGATCAAACCAACTCTCTTTTTCCAGGGCTCAACTCTACCTCACTCCCTTTGCTTTAGTAAAATTGTTCTCTTTGTTTCCCTCCCACATATCTGACCTTCCCTCAGTCTCTTTTGCTGAAGCATTTACCTCTTTTTGTCAACTAAGTGCAGATATTCCCCTCCCCCGAGGTTATACCGGCACTGGGTCTTTTATATGCTCTCTCTACAGTTTCTTCCTTGGTGATCTCATCAGCTCCCCTAAGATCAGTCATCATCCCTATGCAGACGACTCCCAAATCCATTTATCCATTTCTAATATCTCTCCTGAAATCCAACCCCACATTATGAATTGCTCACTAAATATCTTCACCTCTACACCTCGAGGACTCCTCAAATGGAGCATGTTCAAAATGGAACTCGTTACATTTTCTCATAATCCCTCCCTCCTACAAATATCCCTATTGCTCCAGTCTCCCAGGTTTTGGATCTTGTAGTCAGCGTGGCATGGAGAAAACTGCCCTGGATTGGGAGTCAGATGAACTAAGCTTGAACCTTGACTTTGCTACTTTCTCCCTATGTGTCCCTGGGCAATGGAACCTCCCTAGGCCACATCTCATCTGTAAAAGGAGAAGGTTGGACTAGATAATCTCTAAGGCCCCTTCTATCTCCAGAACTGTAAGCCTATAATCTTAGGATTTTTTCTTGTTCCCTAGCTCACATGTCCAATCAGCTGCCTGTCGTCCCCATACAATATCTATGTCTTCCTCTCTGCTCAGTCACCACTCTCATTCAAACCCTCATCTTCTCTCTCCTGCGCTGTATTCTAGAGAACCCACTGGATTAACTGACTCCAAGTGTTAAATCAGCTCTGAAAAACAAGCACACAGTGGATTGTAACCCACTTCCCAAAAGTAGAAAGTCTTAAGGCAAACAAAGATGCTGAGCATGGCTCTAAGGCCATCAGAGGAGGAGACCATTTTATAACTTGACCTTTCCAAATGAATGTCTTGGGATGATTTTCAAATGGACGACTGAGCTCCTTATACCCATACTTGGAATCCTCAACTTAATCCGTAATTTAATTAATCCTTAATCCTTAACTTCAGATTTTGCATTTTATGGAAATTCATTATGCCTAAAGTTGACCAAGGGAAAGTTTTACATTTTAGTTAACTTAAATTCATGGAATCTCAAAGATGGAACCTCATTCCAAGAGTTAAGAAATTCTGTTTCTCAATAAAATGGTGATTGGTTTCATTTGGGCTATAAATGTTTTGATAATAATGACAATAAAAAGTAACTCCATCACCATATGTATTATCATTATTAATCGTAAAAGTGGGATTATATTGTTAATCATTCACAATTTTTAATCAGTCTCCTACTGTTGAATTCAATATTGAATCTACAAAAAGCACCATCCCTGCTCTAATCATGACGATTTCATCCAGATTCTTGATTTCATCAGTGAGGTAGGAAGCTGCCAAGTTTCCTCTACCAATGAAGACAGGTGTCATCCCTGCAGCTTACAGTCTTAGAGAACGACCTGGGCACAGTGATCCATCATCATCATCATCATCATCACAATTGTCATCGTCGTTATCATCATTGCTAGCATTTACACAGTGCTTTAAGCTTGGCAAAGCATTTTATACATGTCATCTCTTTTGATCCTGAGAACAACCCTATTAAGAAGGTGCTCTGGTATCCCCCTTTTACAGATGAGGAAACTGAGACCTTTCTGGGAGGCCTCTGAGATGCCCTTCTTGCTCTACATCTCAAATCCCATGGACTTTTAGGTTGCTCCAAGGACTAGAAAAAGACATCTAAAACTAAACGAGAAGGAAAAATGCTAATTTTGAGAGAGTTTCCATTTAGGTTATAGTAAATTTACATAGGATAAGAAACATTGATTTTTTTATTTCTTCACATACACAAGGGAAATGTGTCACTTCTGTAACCTCTAGGTTCTGATTCTCTTCCTTACACGTGGCTTCTCGGATATAAGAAAAAGGACAGAGTCTATCTGAGGATTTATAGTCACCAAAATGATTAGGTTACAACATCCATTTCTAAACACATGAAATATTTACAGATCACCTGAAAAATAGCTTCTCGATTTCCCCACTGTTACCTGTTGACCTCTGTAGGGGAAGTAAGTGAATTTTGCCATCGGTATCATTTTTTTATTTTGAAGTTTAATATAGTGCCCCAGGTTCTCCGACACACACAATACCAATTTCCCACTGATGTCTTATATCTTGAGGTGTTTTTTTTTTGCCCCATCTCAGGAAAGTGTGGGGATGAAATAGGAGAGATAACTTCGATCTCGGGAACTAGATGTTATCACACAGTGTTTACAGCACAGCCCACAGTGTCCTGACACATAAGTATGATGAGTAAAAATACAAAGCTTATCAGAGGAACTCGACCAGAGAGAGGCACTGGGATTCTAAACCAGCCTTAGTCGTCTGGGCAGGAGCCTCTGAGAGAAGAAAATGTGTGATGGCCAGTGCTAGTGAGACCCAGAGCCAGTAGAGACCAATATTGAAGGGAATATCCCCTGTAAAAGATTCCTTCAGGGAGGGCGCCAGGGACCAGAGCAGCGGTCACATTTTAGGTCTCAGGCTCAAGGGGCCAGATAGGGTAGCAGGCTGACTCTAATGGGGGTGGGGATAGCTGTAAGCCATCATCCTCTGGGTGTGTCTCACCTCCTACCATCTTGGATTAGGCTGCAGTATGGGTATGTAGAGTGAAGTCAATCGATCCCCTTGGGACTCAACGATAATCATAACAATTATGAGCTATCCTGGGCTATTAAGAGCCGGAGAAAGTCTGGCTGATACGGATTGTACATTGTTAGGATACTGGAGAGCTGGGACCTAATACACTGGTTGTTCCCCATGCTAAGGATGGCAGATTCCCAGTTCCTGCTCCCCTTCTCGTTGGGATCCTAGTCAATGTCTACTGAGAAAAGGAAGTGAAAGTTCTCTCCTCCTCTGATCTCTCCCCATACTCTTATTCCTCTCTACTTGAGCTCTACCTTTTCATAATCTGTATACTGCTCTATCTATCCATTCCACCTTGACCTCCAGAATCCCTATTCTACTGGGGGTTCCTTCCTAAGATTCTTTTTATTAGGGGAGGGAAGAAGAGAAATACTTGATTTTTTTAATTATGAACTTGACACATATTTCTATATTCAAAGAAGAATGGAAAAAAGAGGTTTATTATATATGAAACCATTCAGCTCCTGATATATGCAGCTTGGGCTTTTGAAAAATGCATATAAATAGACAATTTTCCTTACATAAATTAAAAAGTGTTTGACAAACAAATACAGTATAACTAGGATTAAAAGAAAAACAGTTGATTGGAGAAAAAAATCTTTGTAGGAAGTTTCTCTGATAAAAGTCTCATTTCTAAGATACATAAGAAACTGATTCAAATTTATACAAATAAAAGCCATTCCCCAAATGAGAAATGGTTGAGGGATAAAAACAGGCAGTTCCCAAGGAAAGAAACTCAGGCTATCTACAGTGATATGAAAAAAAATTCCAACTCACTAATAATAACTAGAGAAATGTAAATTAAGGCAATTCTAGGGTATTGTCTCATACTTTCAGACTGGACAAGGTAACAAGAAAATAAAATGCCAAGCATTGGCAGGGCTGCAGGGAAATAAGCAGGTTGATAAAAAGCTGGTGGAGCTATGAATTGATCCAGCTAGTTTGGAAAGCAATTTAGAATTCTGCACAAAAGGTTATCAAACCATGCATGCCCTTTCCAGGGGTGGGCTGCGGCCAGCTCTTACCAGCTCCTAAGACCCAATCCTTCCATTTCCAGTATGAGAGTTTACACTTCAGAAATTGGCAAATCCAACAAATCAGGGCTTCTTAGCTCATTGTTTTCTTGATTGTTGAAACTTAAGAGTGAGATGGAGAAAATGTTAATGAAGCAAATTAAACTTAAAAGCCTGTCAGCTGTCAAACATTGACCAGCACACACCTGCCTTTACCTGCACACCCATATCACTGCTAGACTTCTACCCCCAAAGAAATCAAAGAAAGAAAAAAGATCCTATTTGTAAAATGCATGCATACATACGTACGTCTATGTTTATTTATGCATAGTACCTTTTTTGGATGATGTCAAAGAACTGAAAACTATGAGGGTACCCATCATTTAGGGAGTGGCCAAATCAATTATGGCACATGAATGTAATAGAATACTATTATACTGTCAGAAATGAAAAAAAGAAGACAGTTTCAAAGAGACATTGAAAGACTTGTGCAAACAGATGCAAAGTGAAATGAGCAGAGCCGGAGGAACAATTTACACAATAATATCAATATTGTAAAAATGGATCATTCTGAAAGAACTCTGATCATCTGAATGATGAACCATGATTCCAGAGGACTGATGAAGAATGTGATCTGCTTAAGGATGGAGAGATGAAGGACTTATGCACAGAATAAGATACCTCTTAATTCTGAAGCCTTCCCTGCATTGATCACCTCCAACCCTTTCTATACCTTGCTTGGACATATTTGTTTGCTTGTGGTTTCCCCGATTAGACTGTGAGCTCTTTGAGGGCAGGGACTGTCTTTTTGCCTTTCTTCCTATCCCTAGCACGTAGCACAGTGCCTGGAACATGACAGACACTTAATAAAGGTGTACTAGCTGACTAAAGCCCCACTTTTAATTGCAAATGCCATAATGCAATGAACAATTTATCATGAACTACTGACCACACCCAGGGGAGAAAGAAACAGTTTAATAGCATCAAACTTAGGAATCTGTAAGGCTTATTGAAGCATGTTCTTTGAGCGGAAGTCTCAAGACAATAAAACAAGAGTTTAGCACTGAGTAAGCACTTAATAAAAACTTATTCATTCATTCACTAATCTCCCAATGGTAAAGCCAAATAGTGAAAGTGAGTGGGAGTGGGGAGGACGTGCAAAGATCCTAAGGAATGGTCCTTGTTACTAACTTGCCTGTACACCCTAAGGTACTGCCTTGAAAGTTGCTTCTCTTGAGATAAGAATGGTATCGTTGCCTTACATTTCCCCTTGGACTCTACACCTGAATGATGATGTAGGTGGAGGAAGGCATGTGGGAGGTGGAAAACTATCACAAAGATTCTGATATTAAGGAGAAAAAGGGCTCTGTTCACCAATTTACCCAGCTACTATTGCATGTGTATGTTCTCTGGCAGGCGAAATCAACTCTCCAATATTCATGGGAAGAAGGCTGACACCTGTAGCTGCAAAAATGTGTCCTCATATACATTACTGACGGGCATAGACCTATGGTGATTGGATGTTATGGCAGGAATATCAGCAGTTAGAATGCTGTTGCCCCTATAACGATGACCCTCTCTGTGATCATTCATGCAGAGTAGAAGAATGGCAAATGTTCTCCTGAGGCCAAACATCTAGAAGCTCTCTGAGGACCTGCCAAGGGAGAGTCCTTCCACAATATACCAATTGCATAATTGCCTCCAGTTCCAGAACACCAATAGGAGTTTCTCACTGAGATCTATAATTCTACAAAAGGGAGTGACCTACTTATCAATTTACGCAGGACAACACAAATGGACGATGCATGCCCATTGTCCTGACAACAGTACCTAAATTGGTGACAAATGCTACAAATGAACTGGGACCAGAAGTGAATAGCAGGACAGAAGCAGGCTGGACTGGGAAACTGTGTAGAGATTTCAAGGACCACCAGCTATTTCTTGACACAAGAAGCCACCTTTTAATACTAGTATTCTCCTGGTTTATGGCTATAAAATATGGAAGACCATTCACTCAGAGCAGTCAGAGCTGAAGGGTATCGATCCCAGTATTAGTAAAGAAGGAGGGTGCTCACACTGTGATAGAAGTACTAGTTTGGGAGTCTCAAAGTCCTGGCACCTTGGGGTGCCAAAACCCTCTCACAACTCTTGACTTCTTACAATACCCTTCTCCTGTTTTGAAAATGACACACCCTAGATTAAATTGGAATATGACCGACTCCCTCTCTGTCCCTGGATTCAGGTTTCTGTCCTCTCCCTCCTGGCCTCTCAGCAATGTCTACATTACAGGCTATTTGTGGACATGTGCCCATGTGTAATGTTAGAAGCCTCCCTACTTGTCCATTTCACTATTCCAATAGTGGACTGTGCAGTCACCCCATGTTGCCCTCCAACCCTCATCTGCAGCCTCGGGCACACATAAATAGTTTGAGGGAGACAGGGCATTGTCCAGGCAGGGTAGTCTGATTGGAAGGATGACTTCCTATGAATACCTCCTGAATCTCATTTGACCTTTAGAATTGCACCCCCAAGAGCACGAGATCATGATCACATATAACTGAATTAGGAAGACGGTTCTTCACCTCACCCTTAAGAGGGAGCAAAGGAACAGGACAGGATTATAGCTGGAGTGTGTACCACCACTGAGGGCACTCTGTGTGCTGTCACCAAACAATCAATCAATAACTGTTTCTTGATTATCTACTATGTACCAGGCACTGTGCTAGGTACTAGGGATATATAGACGAAAAGGAATCGGTGCCTGTCCTCAGGAGCTTACATTCTGAAGGAGGACAGGTAGAGGAAACATGTTTACATACAAATATGCTTGAAATTACAAGTTAAAAGGAGAGGGCGCTACCAGCTGAGGGTCGATAAAGGTCTTGTAAGAAGCACGACTTGAGTTCAGCCTCCTGATAGGCTTCCCCGGTGAGGAGGGATTGAGCTCAGACCTAAAAGCCCAGGTAGGTGACTCTCAGCACTTAGAATAGTGTCTTAATCTTAGTAAATCTTAATAAATGCTTGGTGATTGACAGATTAAATCTGAAAAAATTGTAGTCATGGCTTAGGTATGCCTGCCTAACTACCAGCCTCTAACTACCCATGGTTTGTTGTTGTCTTTCATACTTGAAAAGAAACAAAATGGCGCCACTATGTCAGAGTCGAGGTACAGTGTGTCCAACTGTGGCTGATCAGACCAATGCAAGGTCAGAAGGCGCTACCATAGGTAGGGCAGAAATAGTCCAGATGAACATTTGGAGTAGAGATGTCTCTAAATTCACCCATCTCACATTTCTTTTGAGCTACTGCAATTCTGCTTTGCTCATAGAGCACAGTGCCTTCTTTGATGTGGACACACCATGCTGGACAGTCCTGTGCTAGTGTCTCCCACGAATCACAATTGATCACAAAGTTTTTCAGTGAGACCTTGAGAGTGTCCTTGTATCGCGCATGTGAGCACTTGCCTTGTGAGTTCTCCATAAAATAGTCTTTTAGGCAAACCTATGTTTGGCATTCAAACCACATGGCCAGCCCATTGGAGTTGCACTCTCTGCAGTTTGAATGCTTGGCGGTTCAGCTGAATAAAGAACCTCAGTGTCTGGTACTTTATTTTGCCAGGTATCTTCAGAACCTTCCCAAGACAATTCCAATGGAAGTGATTCCGTTTCCTGGCATGGTGCTGGTAGACTGTCCAGGTTTTCCAGGCACACAACAATGAGGTCGTCACAATAGCTCTGGAGACCTTCAGTTTGGTAGTCAATGTGATACTTCTTCTTTACCCCACTTTCCTCCAGAGCCTCTCAAACACTGAGCTAGCTCTGGCAATGTGTGTGTCAACATCATTATCAATGTGTATATCTCTGGAAAGTACACTGCCAAGGTAAGTGAACTCATCCACAGCGTTCCAAACTTCTCCATTTGCTGTAACTGATGGTTCCATGTATGGATGGTGTGATGCTGGCTGGTGGAGAACCTCTGTTTTTTTGGTGTTAATTGTTAGACCAAAATTAGCATAAGTGGCAGAGAATCTCAGCCTTAGAGGCTACATTGAGTGCACAATAATTGGCAAACAAAAAGTCATACACCAACTCTCCCTCCATTTTTGTCTTGGCTTGTAGCCTTTTCAAGTTAAATAATTTGCCATCAGTGCAGTGTTGGAATATTGAAATGGATAAGTAGCAAGGCTTCTAACATTGCACATGTTGACCTTGATGCTAGTTTTGTCCCCATCGAAGGCATCCAACAACATCATTGAAAACATCATGCTAAAAAGAATTGGAGCAAGCACACAGCCCTGTTCACTCCATTGCTGACTGGGAAAGCGCAAGAGCATTGTCCATTATCAGAACCCAGACAAGTATTGACATACAATACTGATGAAGTTCTCCTGGCAACCAAATTTTGACTTAATTATCCATAAGCCCTCATGACTGACAGTATCAAATCCTTAGTCACATCAACAAACATTGTGTACAGACCCTGGTCTGCTTCTGTGATTGTCACAGGACGATCTATTTCCTTTACCTTCATAGAGATGGACAATTGAACTCCTGGGGGATAACTTCTTCCTGCCATATAACTTGAAAAATTTCTGTCAGTTTTTTTATAAGCAGTGTACCCCCTTCCCCACCTTGTAAATCTCAGCTGGAATAGAATCAGCACCAGGTGCTTTGCCACATGGGAGGCGCCTAATGTGATTCAATACCTCTTCTTCAGTCAGAAGCTTGGCTAGAGGTGGACTGACTTCTACCTGAGGTATGTGGTCAGTGGCTTCAGCATTGGTTGATGATGGTCTGTTGAGAATGCCATGGAAGTGTTCAGCCCATCTCTCCAGGATCATGTCCTTATCACTAATCAATATGGCTCCATCAGTGCCGAGAACTTGAGGTGCATCATAGGTCTTTGGCCCATAAGTAGCCTTCAAGGCATCGTAAAAGTGCTTTGCATTGTTACTATGACTGTAAAACCAAATTTCATCTGCCTTCTTACTGAGCCAAGAATCCTGCATCTCTCTAAGCTTCACTTGCACTTTACTTTTGATGGAGTTAAATGCTGCCTTAGAGACGGGTGAACTATCCTGATGGTAAACCCTGTGGGGCTCTCATTTTTTGTTTTGTTTAACAGCTTCTGAGTTTCCCCATTGTTTTCATCAAACCAGTCTTGGTGTTTGTGAGTGTTCTGGCCCAAATGAGCAAATGCGGTGCTGTCCACCCGATCTCTGAAAGCTGCCCCCTCCTTTCTGCTTCACTGCTGCCAATTGTGTGTTGGCTCAGCTTTCCCTCCAAGTTAGCAACAAACTGTTCCCACTCAGAGAAGTGCTCATTGTCATTAAGCCTTCTGGTAGTCATCTTGCTTTGGGGATGACTTGGGGATGCCTGGGATGCAGTGGATGACCTTAGCATTTTCAACGTCTGACCAAACTCTAAGTGCTCCACAGCACATGCTTCCACTGCCTGCCTTCATGGCCATTAGAACACATTGCTCACATCTGCCCGTTCCACTGGGGAAGTCTTCACGTGCTGTGGCAGACACCCCCCCCAACTTGCTGACAGTTTGAAGCCCCTTAGTTACCCTCAACCTGATATAGCCCATCTGCTGAAACGATGTATCAGGGTGTGGCCACTGAGCATACTGCAGCTTCTTTGAGCTACAGGTAAGAGGTGGGTAGCAGATAGACACCAAAGGTGGGAAGCTGCCCAGAACAGGGTTCGTCAAGCCCTCATACCAGAGTTACTAGTCCTGCCAGAATGCCCATACACCCCAATACTCATACTTCCCACCCACCTGTCCTAAAGGCAGTATAAACCTCTGTCTCTCCTGGCTCTGATGTCTGCCCAGCAGGCTCTCACTACAGTCCACCTGGGGTCATTACTAAGGAAGAGTTTCCTCCAGAATGTAATAGCAAGGTCATAACAGATAATTCTCAGAATATTCTCTGCATGGTGACAGCGACCCCAAGCCCCTAGGCTTCATGTTTAATATTCAGAAGGTGTCCTTTGGACACAAGCAGACAGCCAGTCAACAAGTACTTATTATTGAGCACCTACTATGAGCTGGCACTTAGAAATACAAAAATTAGAAGAAAGATTTGTTTTTTTTCTTTGAAGTAATCGACAAGAAACTGGCAGCTGACTCTAGGTCACTCTTATCCAACTTTTCTGTTTCTCTGTCTGTGTCTCTGTCTATCTGTCTGTCTCTCCTCCCTCCCCCCTTTCTCTCTGTCTCTCTCTCCCTCTCTGAGCCTGTCTGTCTCTCTGTCTCTCTTCCTCCCTTCTTCTCTGTTTGTCTGTCTCTTTGTCTCTGTCTCTCTCTTCTCTCTCTGTCTCTGTCTATCTCTCTGTCTCTGTCTCTTTCTTCCTCTCTCTCTGTCTCTGTGTCTCTGTCTCTCTTTCCCTCTCCATCCCTCCTTTTTTCTCTGTCTGGCTCTGGCCAATAGCCTGGCCTAGCCCAGGTGGCCTCTGTTCTTCCTTCTCTGCTGTGGCCTTGGTGGGTATAAGTCCCCCATGACTCTAGTGCTTTCACCATCACACGGTGACCTAAGCTAGCGTTCAATCTTCCTACCATTTAAGACTCAAAAACTCCTTACCTGGTACCTAAGCATTTGTATCAAGATATAGTAAAAACCACTGTAAGCCTTGTACAGCATGCATGCTTGACTGGAATGAATGCTTTACCTTGATACAAAGAAAAGAGCACTAATTTTGGAGTCCGAGGACCTGGGTTCAAATCCCCCCTCAAACACTTACTACCAGATGAGCCATTTCACCCGGGCTTCAATTTCCCCATTTGTAACATGTTGGATTAAGCAGCTCCTCTCTTCTATTTTACATCCACAGAAGCTATTTTTGGGAGTCTGGATATTTGTGCCCTGTTTGACTGTAGTGTGGGTTATTAAAATCATCATCCCTCTAGCTTTTAAAGGGATCCGTGTCTACGTAAGGATGTTTAATTAGGGGTAAGGAGAGGGAAGGTCCTGTCTGTTTGAAACGTTCTGTTGTAAAGCCCTCTATGAATATGGAAGGTGAGGACAGCATCCCAGATCAAGGTGCTCACAGAGGATTGTCAGGATTGAGTCTGAACAGAGCCCACACCCCAAGTGATCCCTCCCCTCCCCCCAACAAGGAGCTCTGATGGTAGGTTAGTCTTTACACAGAACAGTTGTTCTCAAAGTGGGGCTCCCCTGGGGGTCCCCAATACCCTTTTAGGGGCTTTGAGATGTCAAAACTCTTTTCACACTAACACTAAGATATAATTTCATCCTGTTAAAATACTCCTCTCTTTTCTACCTATATATCTGTGTGAACCTGGATTTTCTTCAGTCTTCAAACAAAACAATTTATCACAAGAAACTGAATGCAGAAGCAGGTAGGATATTCGAGCTATCTTTTAATAAGCAAAACATTAAAGGGTTTGCAAGAATATGTAAGACGGGTACTTTTCTTAACATCTTTCTGGGAAATAGCTATTTTCCATAAAATTAATTATTTATGTTAACACAATGAGTTTATTATTTTATTTTAAACGAATGAACAAATATTTACATAAATGTTAACTTCTAATATGGTAAATATCAATAGATATGATCCACCCTAATAAAAACTATTTGGGATCCTCAATAATTTTTAAGAATATGAAGGGGTTCTGAAATGACAAAGGCTGAGAACTTCCAACATAGCCCAAACCACCTTTCCCAACACGGTCCCCTTTTCTTCCTCTACTGCCACACCCACCAATCTTCCTCCCACGGTCCAAAGGAGCATGAAAAATCAAGACAAATTTTCTACAACAAACTCACTGCCCCCCAAATGTTCCAGTCTCTTATCCTGCCTCCCATAATTTGCTGGCAAAGAAAAGACCAAATACCAAAACAGTATTTTATTAAAAGTTTGAACATTTTTCAAAATTATTTTTTAATCCCCCTTTATCATGGCCACAGGAAAACCACTGACAGAAAGATAACCACATCCACTTTGACTATGTGAAAGTTTCCTCCACCCATTTGCAAATAGGCATGGCCAAGACTGGAGAGATGGCAGTCTTCATGGTTCAGGACTATTGGCCTGACTTTTATCAATCTTGGACTTTTCTAGAACTCTGTCTAAATCAATGACTTAGCTCATTTATTGATTGATTCATTTATTCATTTGTTCATTCATTCATTCATCTATTTTCCTACCTACCAAATAATTGATAATAATTATTTTTAACTCACCCATGACTAATTCTGGATGAACTACTGATACTGCCACCTGTACTACAGCAGTAGGCTGCTGGTTGGCCCCTCTGTTTCATCTCTCGCCACTCCACTCAACTCTCAACGTGATTGTCTTAACGCTTCCCCATCTCCATTCAAGAATCTCTAGTGGCTCCCTATTACTTCCAGGATCCAAATAAAGCCCTCGACTTGGTGTGTCCGAAGCTCTTCCTACCTTGACCTCTTTCTACCTTTCCAGTCTTCCTTCCTCCACCTTACTTCCTCCCTCACACCACTCACTTAGCCATCCAGTGAGAGACGCTGGCTTCCTTGCTTCTCCTCGAACAAGACACATCTCCAGGCGATTTCACTGATCATCCCCCATGCATAGAATGCTCTCCCTCCTCATCTCTGCCTCCTGGCTTCCCTGGCTTCCTTCAAGTCCCACCTAAAATCCCACCTTCTCTGGAAAGCCTTTCCTAATACCCCTTAAATCAAATAACTATCCTATAATACATCTTGTTTGTACATGGTTGTTTTTGCATTGGAATAGGGGCTAGTTGGGATTTTTCCTCTTTAGCTTCATCATCTATCATGGTGCCTGGCACACAGTAGGCATTTCAAAAATACTTGTTGACTATGGACTGAATCAGTTGTGTAGCTGTACACAAATATAGTACTTGCATTTGTTACTGTTTATCAAATTCAGAATAGCAAAAAATAAAATAAAATAAAATAACCTTATTTCTTCTTTTCAGTTGCTACATTAAAATGTGATCTGAACCTCTGTAAATGCTATTCCTTCCACCTCCTCCGTGACACCTTTATATATTGCCCTAGGCGGATGTCTTCTTAGTTGAATTTCTTAAGCAATGACACCATCTATGAATATTATCAATTTTTTTGCTGCCCTCCCTTGTCTTAGTGTTTTCAGAATTGTGCTGTCTCCAGCATGGACTTTACTACATGGACTTGGTCTGCTCCAGATGCTATTCCCAAATTCATAGACTAGAAGACCTCATAGGAAGAAAGTGATTTTTTCCAGTACAATTCATAGACTGACTCTGATAGCCATTCTTAAGAGTTTCAAAAAATGTTTTGAGAACTGGCCAGCAACATTGGAATGAAGTGAAAGGCGTCTCAGGAATAGAATAAGACTCATTAGGATGTAAATTCTTGCTGAATTGGTTGCAAAGAGGCAGCTTGGGGTAGCAGACAAAGGAAGACCCATGTCTTCATTGGATCTCTCACATGTATGTCTGTAAGGCTGAGCAACATTTCAGGTCACCAAGAAACGCTTTCAGATGGCAAGTTATGGAATAATTGCCATTCTGCATTGGCAGAGAGAGTTTCCTCACCTGGAATTCCCTGTACTAAAGAAATCACAAACCAAATTTCTCTTCCCTGAAAAATAGTTTTAAAAATTCATTTTATTTTATTTTTAATTTATGGAATAAAACAAGCATTTCCATAACATAGTACAATAAAAAGATTATTGTACATCAAACTGCAAATCTATTACACACAACTTGCTATTCCATTCAAATATACAGCAAAGAAGCAAAGTTGTTTTTATTAATTTATTTATTTTA
Organism: Vombatus ursinus; assembly: GCF_900497805.2. NCBI lineage: Eukaryota > Metazoa > Chordata > Mammalia > Diprotodontia > Vombatidae > Vombatus > Vombatus ursinus. The sequence goes on along the minus strand of NW_020954577.1, from coordinate 54,276,618 downwards.
TTCTGAACTTAAGAAATAAAATAAGTATTTCCATTACAAAGGGGAATAGAAAAACAGAGGATTGCACCTGAAACTGCAGGTCTAATATGTACAACTCGCTATTCCTTTCAAATATACAACAAAATTATCATGTAAATTTCTTTTTTTTCTTCCCTTCCCCTCAATGGCTACCATTACACATAAATAGGTATATATATGTATATATTTATATATATAGGTATATATATATATGTATGTATGTATGTGTATATATGTATATGTGTATATATATATGTAAAATTATTCTATACATACTTCTGTTTATCAGTTCTTTCTCTGGATGCAAATAGCATCTTTTTTCATATGTCCTTTATAATTAATTTGGGTATTTATAATAGTCAAAATAACATTGGTTCTCTTAAAACAATTCTGGAAAAATTGAATGGAAATGCAAAGGAATACACCTTTCGGTAAAAAAATTCATTTCTTTATAGTTACATTTGATATCAAAACACAGGAAATGTGGGCTGTACTTTCTGAGTTTGTTCCTCTGGTATATAATTTTCAGCATTGGGCACACAGAAAGTAAAGCTCCTCCCACAAATTCACACTCCATTTTTCACACCCTTTATTTAGGAAGAGAAAGGGGATTTAAAGACCACAGGGTCATCTCCAACGGGTCATTGTAACTAGGTGAGTAAAAAGTCTCTCCTAGAGTGTTTGACAGAGCCAAATATGTGCCAGATACACTAATGAGCTGTTATGTACGAGGTCTAGTCACGAGTACAAAGGAACTGTGCTGTTTTATATTCATTTTTTAAACCTCATCTCTAAAAACAAAGGATTTTAAAGAAAAATATTGCTGGGGAGCAGCTAGGTGGAGCAGTGGATAGAGGACCAGCCCTGAAGTCAGGAGGACCTGAGTTCAAATCCAACCTCAGACCAAACACTTAACACTTACTACCTGCGTGACCCTGGGCAAGTCACTTAACTCCAATTACCTAAAAAAAAATATATTGCTGGTTCGTGGGGACAAGAGACTTTGTAAGCCCACCTAAACAATGGGCATAGTGGCCACCCTGTCCTGGGGCCAGCCCTGGCCAATCCGGCATCACCAGTTTTCACCTATTTCCTCTTCATATGATAAAATCATTTCAAAGACTCAAGATGAGATTTCGTATACACTCTTTTGTATACACACATTTAAATTCACCATTTTTAATAAATATTTTTAATGGTTAGAATTTCCTGAGTTTGAATGTACAAATATGTTCTTTGTTTTAACTTCTTCCTTCTTTAATTTAGAAGATAATGAAAATACTCCTAATGGGAGTATTAGCAACCATCCCTCTAGAATCGTAATGAAAGTATGGATCAAAAATCCATCAATAAAAATATTTTAAGGGACTAAATTTTCACATAAAAGGGATTTTACATATATTTCAGACATATGCTTATCTACCAATGAAAACTATAGTAAAATAAATTATGTTTTTGAGAATTCATTCACTCAATTAAATTGAATATTTATCAAGCAGTCCAGCTGGATTAGCTCGATGACTCTCGTGTTACTCAGATTCACATTGTATATTTCCACTGGGCTGAAACCAATCACAGTAGTTTACATAACTATAACTTCAAAGAGTACAAATTTGAATCCATGTGAAGACTCTACTTCTAACCCTAATACCTGGGCAGCTAGGTAGTCTAGAGGTTACAGCCTTGGACCTGGAGTCTGGAAGACCTGTGTTCAAAGATGACCTCAGATACTCGCTGGCCGTGTAACTCTGGGCAAGTCCCTCCACCTCATTCTGCCTCAGTTTCTTCATCTGGAAAATGGGGATAATAATAGCATTTACCTCCCAGGGTTATTGTGAGGATCAAATGAGAAAATATTTGTAAAAGCACTTAGCTCAGTGCCTGCCACAAAGTAAGCACTATATAAATGTTATTAATTTTTATTATCATTATTATTGTTGTTGAAAAGCACTTGCAAACCTCAAAGGGCTCTCTACATGTTAATTGCTATTATTAATTGTTCACACTAATCAGGACTCAGTTGTACTGTGTGTAAGGTACTGTACAAAGTGCTTATGATACAGAGGTAACAAAATAGCACAGTCCTTTCCGTCGCACGACTTTCACTCGGACGGGAATAGAGGATGTCCACACAAAGGATGATGAGACCCGGTAATTATCCATAGAAAAGTAGCCCCAGAATTGTAAAGTTTATAAAGAGCTTTCTTCCCATCAGCTTCCTTGGCTCCACACAGGCTACTTACTAAAATTTAGCATCGTTATCCCCATTTTCAAAGGAAGTAAGTGAGGCTAAGTGATTTGCCATGGGCATGTGTCTGGTAAATGGCAAGGGCAGAATTCAAACCCAGGTTTCTCCTGATGTGGAGTCCAGAGCTTTTCCCCGATACATCAAGCTGCCTTTTGGGGGCCGGACATAGTAGCCTCCGGAAATAGGAGGCTAAAGAGAATACTTCCACCCAAGGGGAGGGAGGGGATAAAGGCTTCCCAGAGAAGGGGAAACCGGACTGGACTTAAAGGAAAGCAAAGCCTGTACAGACTGAGAAGGGAGATGGAATGTAACATGCATTGGGGAATCCTGGAAAGGTGGAGTGAGATCCAAATCGTAAAAGGTTTTAAATGCCAGACAGCAGAGTTTACATTTTATCCTCCAGTAACAAGGAGCCATTGAAGGTTCTTGAGTTAAGGGAATGCTGTGTTCAGATGAGTACTTTAGAATTAGTCATTCGACAGCTATGTAGAGGATGAGAAAGGGAAGAGACCAGATATAAATAATCTAATTAGGAGGCTATTATTGAGACTGGAGGAGTATCTGACACCAGTTGGTTTGGGTATGAATGGAGATAAAGGGATAGTCGCAAGAAATCACACACAGGTAAAACCTACAGAGGGGGCAATTAGGTGGTGCCATGGTGCACAGAGCACCGGGCCTGGAGCCAGGAAGGCTCATGTTCCTGAGTTCCAATCTGGCCTCAGACACTTAGCTGCGTGACCCTGGGCAAGTCACTGAACCCTGACTGCTTCAGTTCTTCATCTGTAAAATGAGCTGGCCAAGGAAATGGCAAATGCTCCAGTAATTTTACCAAGAAAACCCCAAATGGGGTCACAAAGAGCTGAACATAACTGAAAAAATGAGGGAAAAAATGGCAACTGATCAGATGTGGGGCAGGGTTGAGTTGAGGTTGAGGCTGAGATGTTTTAATCTTAGGTGACTGGATGGTTCCTCAAAACAACTAAGGAGTTCACGAGGAAGGTTGGAGGACCTCTGATTACTAATATCCACTAAGGCACAAAACGGGATGACAAACGTTTGGCAAGCTTGCCTCCTACTGACAGGGAGACTGTGGCTCCCCAACAGAGAGTGACGTGCTCCGGATGCTCCGTTTACCCTGTGTTGGTGGCCTCAAGCCCCCGAACACTGCAGAACCTCTTAACCAGGTTCATAATCTCACAGAAGAACTCAGCCTCACGATACAGCAAGAAAAAGACCGGAGTTTGCCATGCAGCTGATAGACTGCCGGGGAAGCTGGTTTATTCCGTGCATGTAGCTCACGACGGTCACTGCAGATGGAAAATGAGCTAGGCCTAAAACTGAACAGGAGGGAGCAAGAAGGCTGCATTGCTGGGGGATCATACAATGAACAGCCTCAACCTTCCCTCTCTTCGCCATCAATATTCTTTCAGTGACGCAATATGGCTGCCTATCATGAAATTTCACAATTTCTGAGACATCAAAAATGCGTGTCACTAAGGCACAACGGTGAGGCCTATGGTGTAATTCCACCTATGGACTACAAGCAGGAAGTGGTATATTAAAAGGAAAGGGAAATGGGCTGGCCCCGTGTAAAAGGTCAAAGAGTACCCACGCATGGCTGTAGGGTTCACATGATCGTAAAAGACACAGAGGACGCTGAGTCCCTAGAAGACGAGACGAGTCTTCACAGAGATGTTAGACCAGGCACAGACATGGCTCCTAGAGCAGAGAAAGGTACAGATGGATGGCGATCTGCACTACAGGAAGGTGTGCTTCATTGATGAAATTACAGGTTCACTGAAGTATTAAAAGACAAAAATTAGGTATGATCAAAATTTGAGAGTTGAAATGTGAAACTTATTTGTCTAAAATATCTCGATTAGAAAATCAGTCTACGGGGCAGAGAGGTGATATAGTGGATAAAGCGCCAACCCTGGAGGCAAGTGGACCTGAACTGAAATCTGACCTCAGATACTTACTAGCTGTGTGACCTTGGGCAAGTCACTTAACCCTGATTGCCTCTTACAGAAAAGAAAAGAAAAGAAAAGAAAAGAAAAGAAAAGAAAAGAAAAGAAAGGAAAGGAAAAGAAAAGAAAATCAGTCTATCACCTTTCCACAACAAGCACTATATATGAGCATCTGTGCTAGCAGACTTACCTTTGAACATTGAGACTTAGGTCAAGTGACTTGCCCAGATCACACCCCTAGTAAGTATCTGACATAAGATTTGAACTCAGATCTTCTTAATTCCCAGTTCAGCACTATCCTCTGTGATACATAGCTGTTTTTCTGTGCTACCTTTCTTTAGGAGTGGGAACCTGGGAGTCAGCTCAGCTAGAACCTTTTAGATCAACAATGCCAGGCTGTATCTGACCATGGCTTCCACCATGACTAACTGTCACCTTTCATTTATGAATTAACCCTAACTGAGGGTTAGACATCCAAGGATCATGGGATCATAGGCTGGAAACTGGAAGGCTCCTTCAAGATCAACTAGCCCAGATCTCTCATTTTACGGATAAGGAAACTGAGGCCTAAAGAGACAAGTCCACTTGTCTAAGGTGAGGAAGGTAAGAATGGTTGACCTGGAATTCTAACTCAGGTCCTCTGATGCCCAAACTATCGTTCTTCAGCCTTATGCTGTCTCTGGAGCTCTGAAACAGTATGAACCAGAGCCCCCATCAACCTTAACAGCCACAAACACTATTACCATGACAGCCCAAGGCTGGCAACCCAGGTCTAAATCCTACTGGCCCTGCCAAAGCCCTCCTCCCTGGCACACTGTCCTCTCTCACTCTCACCATCAAATGCAAGCCAATTCCCACATACACCAGTCCGCCTCCTAAGATCTTGACCTGTAAATAATACAGCAGATATGTTTGTGTTAACTGCTTCCATACTATAGGGACATAGCACCTCTAGTTTGTTGCTGAACTGTTTGTGCGTGAACTGAGAGACTGATCTCACTCACTTCTGCCTTTCCCCAAGCTGGTAGAATTGTCTAAGATAATGGGTTCATAAGCTAAGATTCATGGTCTAGAAATAGATTTCAGGAGGTCCATGAACTTGGATGGGGGGAAAATATATTTTCATTTTCACAATCCTTCTTGTTTTTCATAATTGTATCCATTTTGTTTTATGCATTTAAAAATATGATTCTATGAAGAATTAGGCTTCACCAGAGTACCAGAAGGGTCCATCCCCTGCTTTCAGGGAAGCTGCCCCCAAGCTGCCAGGACACATCCTGAACACCTTCCCACCTCCCATCACCACACCACCCTGATTGTCTATTACCCTCCAAAATGGGAAAAGGGAAAAATATTTTCACAAGCAGATGGTATCATCTCCCAAACTGTTTGGTCAATAATCTGTTATTCTCCATTCACATGCAATATACTTAATAAGAAAATTAGGGTAAATATGTTAGCAACGTGAGCCCTAAATGGGCCTCATGAGGCCTGATTCCTCCTTCCTTTCTAGATGACAAACAAGCGAATTCTATCCCTGTCAAACAGTTCATTAGGAATAAACTAATTCCTAGAGGACACAGTTTTATTTTTGGTTTTGTATCCCTGGCACACATGACAGTGCCTGGAAGATAGAGGGAATTTAGTAAATGTTTACTGATTTATTGGTTACTCTTTAAACAAATGAAGTACTTTTCAGAAGAAAAGAAATGAAGCAAAACTCTAACAAATTGTATGACTATTGTTGCCTTTGGCTGATTCTTTGTCCTGCCTCTAATGATGGGGCTTGATCTCTTGGTGGTCACATGGGCTTCTGCTCATCCATATTGTAATGTTCACCTTTTGTTGTTTATCTCCAGGCAGATCACACATCTGACCCTCAGAAAGCTTCCTGTAAGTTGGTCTCTTTTATAGTTAACAGTTTATCTAATCCGTGATATGAAGACAGATTTTTAAATACCTTCGTTGTCTAAGCAGGACCCACACGAGATAGCCTCATGACTCAGTGGAGTAGGTAGGATGCACTCTGCCCAGAGATGTCATTTTTAAAATTCTGCTATGAATTGGCAAGTGGCTAGTCTGCAGCGGCCCTGCGATCTCATCTGCATAAAACAGCAGCCAACCTGAAGATGGAGACTGGACATGAAGCCACTGGGCCATCTAAAGAATGATGATGACATTTCCTCCTGAACCATCCTCAGTCCCCGAACTTTACAATTGTACTTGAAATGTCTGGAAAGACGTTAGGATAAACAAGGGCTCCCAACAGAGACGTGTGTGGGTTCCCACTTTCCGATTAATGCCTTTGTAGCCTAACAAGCAGAAATGGGTTTGAATGTGCTAACAAAGGCCCTGCCTAAGAAACTGCTAGCTTTTTAGAAAAATATAAAGCCTTTCATCAATCCCTCTATTTATTCACTTGTGGAGATTTTCTTCAAAAAACCAAATTATGGAAAGAAATGGAAGAAAAAAGCCTCCAACATGTCAACAACTCTTTTCTTTGATTCTTTACCTACCCGTGTGTTAAATATGGGTTGTGTCTACACAAACAAACCATTTTGATTGAATTCAAAGTGGATTTTTTTAATGGTTACATTCAACGGAGCATCCATGGGATGCCAAAGAGTCAGCATTCTCCACTTTTCCACCAGTTGTTTTGTAGGCCAGTGGACACAGCCCCACTTTGTCCCATCATCTGCAGAGAATCAACATCAAATAAACCATGAATCTGAGAACCATCTTCACAGCTGAGGTGTTAGTAGCACAAAGGACATCCTACAGAGGCTCCCAAGAGAAGAGGGCTTGGCTCTTGACAGGTGATAGATGCCAAAGGCAGAACTGAGCAGTGACCCACAAGGAGAGTATGGTGTCTGCATTTCAGCCAGGGCCAAGCAACTACTATCTATGCTAAAAATCTGGGCTGATCTCATTGCTGCAAGGGAAGGCAGACATCCTCAAAGAAAAATCTTTCCACTATCAGGGAGAATGAAGCATTTCTTTAAAAAAAAAAAAACTGGGAAAAGGTGATATTGTCAAAACAAAAAAAAAGGAAAAGGATTCAAAGGCTCAGAAGGGAATCTTGACCAGTGTCCAAAGGCCAGAAGGCAGAAGAACATCATGGAGAGCCAAAAGGAGGAAAAACCCTCGAACGCCTGGGGTCAAGAGAAAGAGACGAGGCATTTCCCAAGGAGGAGGGAGCTGACTGTTCAGAAGAGGACGCAGGAGCTTGTCCTTCAAGAAATGAAAACCTAGGGGCAGCTAGATGACTCAGTGGATAGAGCTCGGCCTTAGAGTCAGGAGGACCTGAGTTCACATCTGGCCTCAGACACTTAACACTTACTAGCTGTGTGACCTTGAGCAAGTCACTTAACCCCGACTGCTTCACCAAAAAAGGAAAAAAAAGAAAAAGAGAAATGAAAACCTGGACCCACAGGGGCCATCAGGAAGAAACAGGTTCAAGTCCCTCTTCTGCACACGTGGATTATGTGATCCTTAACCTTTAGTGGACAAATAAGATAACACCTGGAAAGAATTCAACACAGTGCCTAGCACACAGCATGTACTATGTGAATGTTAGCCATCATCATCATCACCATCGTAGCAACTCTAAGACTAAATCGCAGAGGAGGAGTGGATTACATCGGTAAAAATTCCTCAGTGAAACCTCCCTACACCAATGAAGATACAAGTCAGCTATATACATATATATATTCATATATTTATATTTATACACACATATATATATACACACATGCATGCAGACACTACGTTTATATATGTATTCACATGTGTATGGTGTGTATGTATATATACACATAGACACATGGACATAGACATAGATATAGACATAGACATGGATATAAACTCAGACATAGATATAGACATAGATATAGATATAGACATAGATATAGACATAGACATAGATATAGACATAGATATAAACATAGACATGGATATAGACATAGATATAGATATAGATATAGACATAGACATAGATATATATATAGACATAGATATAGATATAAACATAGATATAGACATAGATATAGATATAGACATAGATATAGACATAGATATAGATATAGACATAGATATCGATATAGACATAGATATAGATATAGATATAGACATAGATATAGACATAGATATAGACATAGATATAGATATAGACATAGACATAGACATAGACATAGATATAGATATAAACATAGATATAGACATAGATATAGATATAGATATAGACATAGATATAGATATAAACATAGATATAGATATAAACATAGATATAGACATAGAAATAGATATAGATATAGACATAGATATAGATATAAACATAGATATAGACATAGATATAGATATAGACATAGACATAGATATAGATATAGATATAGATATAAACATAGATATAGATATAGATACAGAAATAGATATAGATATAAACATAGATATAGACATAGATATAGATATAGACATAGACATAGACATAGACATAAATATAGATATAAACATAGATATAGACATAGATATAGATATAGACATAGATATAGATATAAACATAGATATAGACATAGATATAGATATAGATATAGATATAGACATAGACATAGACATAGATATAGATATAAACATAGATATAGACATAGATACAGATATAAATATAGATATAGACATAGACAGACATAGATATAAACATAGATATAGACATAGATATAGACATAAACATAGATATAGACATAGATATAGATATAGACATAGACATAGATATAGACATAGACATAGATATAGACATAGATATAAACATAGACATGGATATAAACACAGATATGAACATAGACATAGATATAGACATAGACATAAACATATATATGAAGAAGTTGAAGCCTTTAGGGGCGTAGGTTGTTTTGGATTTTTTTTTTCATCACTGTTGGCAATCTTACAGCAAGGACTTCAGAAGATAAGGGGGATTTGAGATGTGAACAAACAGTTAAAAAGATGTTATCTGAAAATAAGATTTAGATTTCTGTAGAATGGCTCCAAATAAAGAGATGATAGGCTTCTTGCCAGGAATGATATATATACACTGAACAAGTGTTGAGAAGAATATGTTTTCCTGAGTCTAACAAATCTGATAAAAGAGAATTTTGAAATGAAAAAGAATGAAAAGGGAGGAAGCCGTCCATGTTCTCTCACCAAGCTAGACAGCACAGAAAGGCTCTACAATGTAGGAGGAGGAATAACAATAGATACCCCAAAATTAAATGGAGACAAAATTCAAGAAAGGAACCAGCAATAAAACTCAACCCCTCAAGTGTCCATCAAGAAGTGCACAAAGTATGGCTGAAGATGATGAGCTAGAAACACTAACACAAAAAAGAAAACTCTGCCTCATCACTCTGGCATCACTGAGACCCAAGACTGGCATGTGACTCTAGAGGGTGTTTATCATTCAAAAAGAACAGGAAAGTTGAGGGGGTTATGTGAGAAAATTCCATGAGCAGAAACATGATGGAGAAACTATGGAAATAAAACTTGATGGGGATAGCAATAGGGCTATAATTGGGTTCACAAAATCAACTTCATATGGGAGAGCCATGGTTAGACAGTAGTTTGTCTGAAAGAGAACTTGGGTATTTAGTAGACTGTATGTTCAAGAACTATAAGAGTTAACAGTGAGATATGACAGCCAACTGACAGGACTGTAGGCTACTTTGAGGGAACCATAATGTCCAGTACTGGGGAGGTGATCATCTGGCCAGGCTCTGCCCTGGTCAGTGCACATCTGAGGTATGAGTCAGTAAGTTTCAGGTGCCACCTTTTAGGAAGGATCCTGATAAGTCAGAGAGCATCCACAGAAGAGCAACCAAGATGATGAGGGTCCTTAAGATTATGTCAGTGGGGGAAGGAAGTGGGGATGATTAGTTTGGAGAAGAAAAGGATTAGAGGAGCATATCTGCCATCATTTATTTAAAGGACACTCTTGAGGAAAAGGAATTAAATTTCTTCTGCTTAGTTCCAGAGGTTAGAAAGCAGAGCAATGGGCAGATTTTGCAAAGAGGTTTATTTAAACTTGCTAAAAAGGAAAATAAAAAAAAACAAAGTTATCTAAAAGTGAAATAAATTACCTTGGAAAGTAGCGGGTGCTCCATCACCAGATCTCCTCAGACAAAGGCTGAATGGCCACTCATCAGGTAGGTGATGGAGTGGATACAAGATGGACTCTGAGCTTCCTGGTAATCCTTGGATTCTGCCATGGTGCAGCTCTCATACTCCTATTCACAGGGAGGAGTTTGCTAGCTGCCGCAGTCCAGCACATACCAGGCCCCCTCAGCGAAATGCACAGCCGTTACATCCACCATGGGGGAGAAGGAGCGAATGAAAAAGGCATGTTGTGGACAATGCAGTTGGGTAGGGAGTTATTGAATGACTCTATCTTGGACAAGCACTGGAGTCAGGCAATGGGCTGGACTCATAATGGATTGGGAAAAGAAGATGGGGCTAAAGTAGGTTTGGGGAAGTGTAGAGCCCTTTTAATAACCGGAGACTATTCACAGCCACAAAAATTAATCTTATGGGAGATCATAGGATTTCAGAGTTTGAAAGGATTATAGATGCATATTTAAAGTCAAGAGAAATCTTAGGGCTCATCTCATCTAACCCCCTTATTTTACATACAAGGAAACTGATACCCGAAAACACTAACTTCTTTTATCCCTTAATCACACAGGCAGTAGGTGGTAGAGCCAGAATTCAAACCTAGGTCCTTTGACTCAAAATCCAGTTCTCTTTCCATAAACTAATATTCTCCCAGTGATCTGACTGTAAATCATAAAATGTCATGAACTCAATAAAATTGAAATTGCAGGTAATGTAAAGGCAATGGAATGATATATGGTAGATGTAATGCTGCATATTACTGATGACTTGGCTGTATCATGGTATAATGGCATTATGAAGGAAGTTCATGACAGGACAAAGAAGTGGACTGGTTATCCAGTAAGAGTTAGCGATAAATGGGGACATGATTTAGACATAAAAGGTGATATAAGCAAATTAGGAGAGCAAGGAATAGTTTACCTGTCAGATCCATAGAGAAGAGAAGAATTTATGACCAAACAAGAGATAAAGAGCCTTATGGGATGTAGAATTGATCATTTTGATTACATTAAATTAAAAAGATTTTGTACAAACAAAATGAAGATTAGAAGGAAAGCAGGAAATTGGAGGAAAAATATTTATACCAAGTTTCTTTGATAAAGGCCTCATTTTTCATATACATAGAGAACCGAATCAAATATATAAGAATATGAATCATTATCCAGTTGATAAATTGTCAAAGGATATGAACAGGTAGTTTTCAGAAGAAAAAAATCAAAGCTATCTATAGTCAAATAAAAATGCTCAAAATCCTACTGATTAAAGAAATGAAAATTAAAACAACTCTGAGGTACTAACTCACACCTATCAGACTGGCTAATATAATAGAAAAGGAAAATAACAAATATTGGAGGGATTCAGGAAAATTGGGAGACTAAGGCACTGTTGGTGGAGTGGCAAATTGATCCAACCTTTTAGGAGAACAATTTGAAACTATGTCAAAAAGGCTATAAAACTGTGCATATCTTTTGATCCAGCAATACCACTACTAAGTCTGTATCCCAAAGAGCTCAGATAAAAAGGAAAAGGTCCTATATGAACAAAAATATTTATAGAGATTTTGTGGTGCCAAAGAGTCAGAAATAAAAGAATGCCCATCAACTGGGAAATGGCTGAACAAATTGTGGTATGTAATTGTGATGGAATACTGTTGTGCTAGAAGAAATGATGAGCAGGATGCTTTCAGAAAAACCTAGGAACACTTACATGAACTGATGCAAAGTAAAATGAGCAGAACCAGGAGAACATTGTACACAGTAACAGCCACATTGTGTGATGACTCACCTTGATAGACTTAGCTCTTCTCAGCAATGCAATGATCCAAGACAATTGTGAAAGACTTATGGTGAAAAATGCTATCCACTTCCAGAGAAAGAATTGATGGAGTCTGAATGCAGATCGAAGTATGCTTTTTTATTTTCTTTCTTTTTCTTTTTTTTCTGGTTTGTGTTCTCTTTTGCAACATGGCTGATATGAAAGTATGATTTGCTTGACTGTACATGCCTAATCTATATCAAATTGCTTGCCTTCTCAAGGAAGGTGGAGGAAAGGGAGGAAGAGAATTTGGAACTTAAAATTAAAAAAAATCAAATGTTAAAAAAAGTTTACATGTAATTAAGAAAAATAAATGAATAAAATTTTTAAAGGACTTAGAGATGGACAACCTAGTGCTAACCCTGAAATATTAAATGAAAAATCATAAAATTTTGGGCAAATCATTTATGGAAAACTTGCAGGAAGACATGGATAGAATTCTTTTGGAATAGAAGAAGAGATTGCCCTAACAAGATCTCAGACGCACATATGTAATAATGAACCACAATTCTAAGGAAGCTTGTTTTCTAGCAGAGTACCGATAATGTTCTTTATGTAATGAGGAGACTGGCCAATAAGTTCCCAGTCCTTGGAGCATGATCAGATTTCCCCTTTCTGGTGGGTTATATAGAGGCTGAGCAGTTAGTCCCTGCATGGTTCTAATCTCACAAGTGGAGGTTTGATGAGTCCACTTCTGGTCACGAGGGCCTGGCACTGGGGGGTGACGAAGAAACTTCTGGTTGGCTGAGGAATCAAAAGGAGTGCTACCTCAGGAGGCACTAACCCAGAAATGAGTTCACATATGAAAGGATCAATGTGTCCCTCCCTTGTCCCTTTTGCTCTTGTCCTTCCTGGTGATGAGGGAGGCAGGACTGCAGTGAGATGCCAGATGAGGAGTGGCGAGCTGTATTCCTCCACCCCATCATCCTATCCTGTGCTCTGTTACCTTTCTGTTCATTCTTTCCTAATTGTAGGTAAAGAAGAGGAGTGCCTAGGTGACTGTTTAGTTCAGGAGATCCAACAAATCCATCAGAAATCTCATGAGGAACCAGAGTCATTATCAGAATCGACTAGAGTTGATAGTAAAAACATCTGGGTCCAATGAGGAGCCAGTGCAATAGCTGAACAGTCTGCCTGACCCAGCCCAACAATAGATTGACCTGTCAACCAAGATACCAAACCCTCCAAGGGGTTAGCCCAGCTAAGTAAGGGAGCAACTTGTCCATCATCAGCACCATGCCCAGAAGAAGATTTGGTGGAGGCTCTGAGAAGGGAGAAAGCTATGGGGCTTCCCTCGGCCCTATGTATTCCCAATATGCATGTGTGTCCCAATACCTTTTATCTTTGAATCTGAGCCCATTCCTCCCAAGGACCCTACCTGTCCAGGAGAGAGAGTCTGCTTCCAGTTTGGGAACTGTGTTGTACAAATCTCTTTAATTTGGCCTGCTCTCCCCAGGTAGCAAGAACAAAACGTGACTGAGTTTGGGGATGTTTTCATAATTTCTGTCTTTGCTGTAACTTCTCAGTTTTAAAAAAAATCCCTTTTGACAAAGTCAATTGATGTCAAATATTTGATTGATATTGGAGAACACACAAGATGGCGACCCATAAGCAACAGTACTATAGTCATATCCCTTCAGAGTTATCCCTTGAGGGGAGCAGTAGTGTTTGCTGTTCTGGGGACTCGATCTTCCAGGGAGAGTGGTCATTAGAGAGTGAGAAGATATAGAGGGCTACAAATAAATGATCTGATACTTGGATACAAGGGGTTACCATAGTACTGCCAGGTATAATGACATTTTTCTCATTTCATTGGTGATTACCATTTTAGATGTGATTATAGATACACATATATGTACATACACACACATATATTAGTTGGATACAAGACAATCCACACAGAACAAGGCTGCACGACAAGATCACAAATGTTGTCAAAAAGGAAATTATAGCTTTCTGCACATTTTTAGATTGCAAATGAAGAGGCCAAGGCTGTGGTTGGTGGCCTCATCTCAAGGAACACATCAAGAAGCCAACCACACAGGAAGAGGCTCCGTGCCTGCTATGAAAGGGCGGGTTTCCACTTAGCTCTGTGGTGCTTTGGCATTGAACAGAAGAGCAGCTTGCTTCTGGTCTTCACAACCATGCTATTGCGTTGTCTAAGTTTACAAAATAGGTGTCTGCCCAAAGAACTAGCTCCCCTCCTTGGATGAAGCCAAAAGCTTTAGCAAGAGAAGGGTAAAGATGGCAGACAGGCAGGTGGGCGGGCACTTGGACTCCACCAGTTCTGAATTCTGGGCAAGTCACTTGAGAGACTGATCAAATAGTATTGCCTCTGCACAACTTTTTTTTTAATCAGCTGCTCTCTTTGAAGTTGGCAAGTCCAGTTCAAGTCTGATTTTTTGATACAGAAAAATTTTATACTATCTATATTCTGGATTAATAAAAAAATCAAGATATTCCACAATTTTGGACAAACCAAAGAAATTTCAGGTTTATGCAGGTTTGTGCTAAGTCTCACTTCACTGGTCACAGAGATGTTTACAAAGACTCTTTCTTCTTTGCTCCTGCAAATGATATTGCCTTTCATTTTTTTATACTTGAAAAAGAATTCACTTCCAAACATTGGTTTAAACACAATGCCAGTGTCAAATTCCAAAACTAAATTAGAGAGATGACTTTTTCCCTTTGTTTAAAGGTACACATTTTTATCCTGCTGTTATTTTCTTTCATTAATAATAAACACATAGCTATTTCTATGATCATAGGAGAGTAGGGGATATTTATCTAGCCTAGTCAAATCACGGTGCTTTTGGTGATTTAAGTGAAATCTTTAGGTGACCTCTCATAATCTAATCTCCCACCCCATCCCTAGTAACTCAGTTAAGGCAACGCTATATGGCAGCTCCAGTTGGCTGATGGGACAGAGAGAAAGTGGAGGGAATAAGCATTTATATAATACCTACTATGTGCCAGCCACCATGCTAAGTACTTTTTACAAATATCATTTCATTGGATCTGATTTGGGAGACCAGATCTTAGACACACACACACACACACACACACACACACACACACACACACACACTCTCACACACTCTACCTACCTGTTTATCTGTCATTTATCTATACATATACATGCAAGTATTTGTGTGTATATGTGTATGTATATACACAGATATACATATACCTGCAAAGGTGATACATCTATAGATATAAATGATAGAGATAGATATGGAAATAGATACAAATATAGATTTTTTTGGTCTAAAACTTGTGATTTCACAAGCACAGAAATTCAACTCCATTTTATTCAGTTCAACAAATACTTATTAGGCAACGCAAAACATGAAAACAGTGACTGATTACATTTGACTGAGATTCCTTCCCCTGATATGGATGAGCGACTCAGTTGTCATTTATAGTCTTAGAGAGTTATCAGTGCTACCAAGAGGTTCAATTAAATGACTCAGTAGAACCTGCCCAGGTCTTGCTGACTCCTGAGATGTCCTTTATCTACCAGAGCATGCTACACCATACCACTAATGAGACTGTCATTAGTACCATCTTAGCATGCCATGTACAACTCCTTAGCTAATAAGCCCATGTTAGCTTCTGAGTATCCTTGCAAACTCAAGAAGAAGAGGGGAAAAATCCTCTTGCCAGTGACCGATGGACAAAAGCTTCCTCCTAGGGTAGTGGGGTAGGGGGGCAGGGAGAGATATTACTGAATACTAAATATCAAGATTGATGTTTCCCCTATGGTCAAAAAGACACTGCCATGCACAGGTATACTTACTCTAAAAACTGATATATTACCTAACATTCCTAAGTAGAATTCCCCATTCTTTCATGAGAAAGTAGACTCTTTTTGGCCTCCAGGCTAGAATTTGTTATCTGCAAAGTAATAGATCATAAGGTCTTAAATCTAGAAAAGAATTCCGAGATTTTCTTGTCCAAACCTCTCATTTTACATCTAGTGCCTAGGAACACTCTCACATTGAGACCCCCACATCTCTACCTAAAGAGACTTTGAGCCCAGTTTTATATACAGGCGAGGAAACTGAGGCCCATAAAATGAGAGGAAAGGATACTAACTGCCACTGTAAAACCAAAGACATTAACTTTACTGCTGACTTTTCTTGTCTGGTACTCAGTGTCTCTACTGAAAATCCTGGCCTCCGGATTCCTCTCCTTTCTCTTTGTTTACTGCTACTGTGGTCTTTAAGAAAGAAAAACTCATCATTTTATCACTGGGATAATGGCGAAACAGTGAATGACACAAGAATAACCTAAGAGCCTATCAATTTGGGGCGGCTTGCTCTGTAGGTTGGAGCAGCTGATCAGTCCATTGCTGAGCAGCAACAGGTGATGATGATGGTGGCCTGAGGAGGCCCCACCCTGTCCAACTGAGTTCTAATCTAAGTAGCAGCTACTCCACCTTGGCCAAGAGCCAAGGGGTGAAGGTCATTCCCTGGGCTGACAGCTGCTGCTCCTTGGCGATGGAGAGAGTGGAGTTGGTGCCAAAGCCAAGCCTAGGGGATGACAATATGAAGAGGCAGCCCAGCTGTTTGTGCAATGGTGAGGAGGCGGCAGCGCCTGAACCATCTATCGGGACTGCAGTTAGGGATCGGGCCAGGTGTGAGACACAGGCTTGGTAGAAAGAGAGGAAGGGACCTAAAGAGCAACGTCATATAGATACAACAGGTTGATTGGTGGTGCTGAACTAGCAATCAGCAAAAGGATACCTAGTTAACCAACATTCAAAGATAGTTACTGTGGTCTGATACAGTGTCCACTGTCCACATAACTACCATTCGTTGAATGAATAAGCTGTGGGCACTTGAACTCTAGAGTTCCTTCAGTGTTTAATTAAATTTGGGCACATTAAGCAGGCAAATATAAACATCTCAAAGGAACTTTAGTAACCAATGATCAGCATGGATTTGTAAAGACTAATCAATGCTAAATAGACCTGAATACAATCTGGGGACCAAAACAAACAAACAAACAAACAAACAAACACGTTGCCGTGGAATGCTATCCTTGGTAACTTGAGGACAGAACTTCAGTAGAGAAGAAATGCCCGATAAGGCGTCCGTCGTAGGGGTCTGGAGGGAAGAGTATGGTAATCCATACTCCTAACTGGGGTATGTTAGATCCAGCTCAGAGGGGCTCCTAAGAGCCCCATTGTTCAGTTTTCAATGTGAGCATGTAAATCTCAGAATTCTGCAAACACTACAAATCAGAGCTTGATTTATCGATTGTCTAGACTGAAGAAAGTGACAGACAAAATGTTAATAGTGAAGATTAGATTTAGAACTCTGTCCCGTGTGCATTCACTGCCTACCCTAGGCTGGTTGTTAAATATCAGCCAGCTTATCTCTGTCCATATTCCATCCCCAAATCTGGATTGCTCTAACATCTCAAAGTATAGTGATTTAATTGACTCTAAAGTATAGTGGTGAACATTCAATTTGGGCACCAGAGACAAATATGCTATGGGATTATGGAGACAATTATTCACACTTTCTGCTGAATAATTCTTGGTAAGGAAAGGGCCTCAACGTGAAAGAGAGACCCATCAGAACTAGCTGAACAAGGTGAATATTTGTAGAGATTAGGGTCAGAAGTCAGACTGAGTAAGGATTAATCAAGAAAGCAACTTAAATAAAAACAATTTGTAAAGATAACTCAAACAATTTTGAAACTCTTAGGAATGAAGATCTTAATGAGACCCTAGAATGCAGCCTAGTGGATAAAGTGTTGGCTGTGGAGCCTGAAAGATCTAAGCTGGAATCTTTCCTCTTCCGTTTCCTTGCTGTGTGACATGGGTCAGGCTCCTTAGCCACACTCTCTGCTTCAGCTCCCTCATCTCTACGACAGGGCTAATAATAGCGTTACTTCCCAAGATTGTTGGGCAGATGAAATAAGATAATACACGTGGGAAGCATTTTGCAAACCTTAATAAATATGAGCTCTTCCTATTATCTACCCACTCACTGTGGGAGATAGAATCAGTGTCCAGGACGGAGGATTTTCAACAAGAATGAACAGAGAATTCCCTCCAAGGCTCTAACTTACAGATGGAGAATATTCTGTCAGGCTCAGGGAAGGGAAAGCCAAGGCCAAACAGCTATTAAGTGGCAGAATTTGAACCCAGGTCCTCTGACTCCAAATCTAGTTCCCTATCTACTCTGCCTCCCTGAGGTCAGTGGCTATGTGTGGCCAGACACACCGTGAAGTTCAGAGGTTGGCAGTGACCCCAGACCTTCCAGACTCCAAGCCTCGCACCCTGTCTACTACATAACCACATTAAAGTTCCTACTATGTGCCAGGCGCTGTGCTAAGTTACGCCATGCAGCCTCTTCTAAGGTTTTGATTTGTTGCCTTGATGGACCGATTAAGCTAAAATAAACGTGCCTCCATCCATGAAGACTCTGTCTTGTCAGGAAGCTAGCTCCAAAGAACCCTCCTGTCAATGAGCAATCAGCTCATTGGAAGGAAGCTTTATGCCTTTCTCAGGGTTCACCTGGTTCTCGCTGTTCAAAAAAGACAACGCAAAATCCTCTTGGTTTGACATCTAACCAGTCAGGTGGTAGGGCAATCCCCGTGCCCCACCCCAGCCTTCACAGCTTGGAGCCTTTTTCATTCATTCATTCATTCATTCATTCATTCATTCATTCATTCATTCTTTCATCCATTCACTCATTCACCCATTCACTCATTTATTCCCTCCATTCATTCAATAAGTGTATATTAAATGCCCACTATGCAGTGTGCTAGGCACTGATATATGTAACTTTTAAAAGTTCCAGAGACAGAGTTTCTAGGTAATCATTTTATTAACAATGTTGGCATATTATCAATAAAATGAATGGTCCATCTCTCTTGGACCAAAGATGACTCATGGTGGTAGGCTCACGGTTTATATGCCTGTGGAGGAGTAGGTGTTCCTATGGGTGGTAATCAACTCTGATTGGTTAACAATTAATGAGAGAATGAATATTACAACCAGAGAATGAGTATTATAATAAGAGAATGAATATTATAATAATAGGTGAGCCAATTCCAACGTAAAGGACAACCAACACATCCTTTACTTCCAAATCACCACCAGCCTTGGGGAAATCTAGACAAAGACCTATCTCCCTGACCCAGGCCTGAGCAGAACACAGTGGGCCGGAGTTTCAGCTTAGATTTACTTTGTTGTAAGGTGCTCAAGGAGAATGTTCATCCTATCATCACTCCTGTCCTTCAGAGGCTGAGCCTTACAATGAGGACTTTAGAAAAGGGGGAGAACTCTGAATCTCCCCAAATCATTGGTTATTAATAATCATTTCTCTCACATACAAAGGCAAAAATGAACCAATGATCCTCATTCTCAGAGAATTTGTATTCTATTGAGCACACACATACATAAAGAAGATTAAATACAAAATATATATAAATAAAATTATGGGAAAAAAAACATTTATTAAGAATCTCCTATGTTCCAAGAGCTGAGCTTAAGTTTGGGATATGAAAAGAAAGCAAAAACAGTCCCTCCCCAAAGAGCTTACATTCCCGCAGGGGAAGACAACCTGTACTGAAGAGCTGTGGCCAAGGAGGGCTGCTCCTTGTGGATGTTTACCAGGTTGGTGAATGGGACCATAAGGGAGTGGATGGACATGTGTTTTTCAGGGGCAATGGCAGTGTTGAGGGGAAGAGAAAATGAAGTGTGCATGACAAAGGCCTGTCTGGTGCCAGAAAGGCCTCACCCATCAGAACAGCAGACCCCAGAGGAGAGGAGCACAGAGTGGTGAGCTTAATGGTAAAGTTTTAGGAACTGGCTCTCAGAAAAAATTTGTTCCCACAACACACTCTTGAGTTTTATCTGCTTCATCAGCTTTTTCTCCATCGTTTTGTTAAGTCTAGACAATGGGCAGAACAACAACTCAAGCCCTGACTTATGGCATTTGACAGTTTCCGCCCAAGGTGTAAACACTCACACTGAAAAATGGAGCAGTCTAACCAGCTCGCTCCAGCCGGCCACTGGTCACACAGATCAAAAGCATTGCTAATGGCCTCTGTATTTTTCTTGCTTTTGTGCAACATGGCTAATATGGAAATATGCTTTACATGATTTCACAAGCATAATTGATATCATATTGCTTGACTTCTCAATGAGTGGAGGGAGAGAATTTGGAATGGATTTTTTTTAAATGAATGTTAAAAGTAAATAAATTTTTTAAAAAAGAAACAAAATAATTGTTTGCCTGCCTTTCCTCTCACCTGGATTACTGCAATCCCTTCAAAAGGTCTCTGCCTCAATTCTCTTTTCCCTCCAATCCATACTCCATGTATCTGCCACATGTTTTTTTTCTGGAGCATTGGTCTGAGCACATCACTCCCTGGTCAAAGAGTACCTTATTACCTTCATGATCAAATACAAAGCCCTCTGGTATTTAAAGGGCTTCATTGGGGGGGGGGGTGATAGAAGGGAGGGCAGATTGGAGGAACGGGTAGTCAGAAGCAAAACATTATTGAGTAGGGACAGTGTAAAAGAAGGGAGAAAATAGAATAAATGGGTGTGGGGGCAGGATAGGATGGGAGGGAATACAGTTAGCAATAGTAACTGTGAAAAAAAAATTTGAAGCAAGTTTCTCTTATAAAGGCCTCATTTCTCAAACATAGATAACTGAGTCAAATTTATAAAAATAAAAGCCATTCCCCAACTGATAATCATCAAAAGACTTGATCAGTTTTCAGATGAAGCAATCAAAGCTATCTATAGCCATGTGAAAAAATACTCTAACTCACTATTGATTGGAGAAATGAAAATTAAAACAATTCTGAGGTACTACCTCACACCTATTAGACTGGCTAATAGGACAGAAAAGGCAAATGACAAATGTTGGAGGGGATGTGGGGAAAATGAGACATTAATGCACTGTTGGTGGAGTTGTGAACTGATTCAACCATTCTATAGAGCAATTTGGAACTACACCCAAAGGGCTATAAAACCATGCGTGCCTTTTGACCTAGCAATACCACTACTGGGTCTGCATCCCAAAAGAGATAAAAAAAAAACAAAAAGGAAAATGACCTATATGTACAAAAATATTTATGCAATTTGTTTCTGGGGGCAAAGCATTCAAAGTTGAGGGGATGCCCATCAATTGGGGAATGGCTGAACAAATTGTGCTATGTGATTATGATGTATTGTACTATGGGAAATGATGAGCAGGATGCTCTCAGAAAAACCTAGAAAGACTTGCATGGGAAAATGAAATGTACTGTGTACAAAGTAACAGCAATATTGTAAACTGATCCAAGACAACTCTGAAGGACTGATGATGAAAAATGTTATCCATCCCCGGAGAAAGAACTGATGGTGTCTGAACACCGATTGAAGCATGCTTTTTAACTTTGTTTATTTTTCTTGAGATTTTTATCTATGTTTTCTTTCACAACATGACTATTATGGAAGTGTTTTGCATGACTACACATGTATAACCTGTATCAAATTGCCTCCTCAATGAAGGGGGTGGGGTGGGGAGGGAAGGGAGAAAGGGTGAGAATTTGGACCTCAAAGTTTTAAAGATGAATGTTAAAAATGTGATTGGGGAAAAATAAAATACTAAATAAAAAAATTTAAAGGCCTTCATTTTCTGACTACTTCTTACCTTTCAAATGTTACCCTTCCTCACATGCATCCCATGGTATAGTGTCACTGGTCACTTTGACAGTGTGTCACATGACACTCTGTCTCCCAATTATTTGCCTCCCCATTCTTGGAACGTTCTGCCCTTTTTCCTCAGCCTCTTCATTCCCTGACCTCCTCTTAGGGTCAGTTCAAATTCCAGGTGCTCCAGGTGAGCTTTCCCAGCCCCTCCCTCGTACCCCACTGCTAATACCTTCCTTTCAGACTGCCTGCTGGCCGTCTGGATTTAGACTGTACTATACCTCATTATTTACCCCCTTAGAATGGAAGCCCCTTGAGGGCAGGGCCTATGCTTGCCTTTCTATGTGTCCAAAGTGCATGTAGCAAGTGCTTAATAAATGCTTTTGAGTGACTGATTGGACTTAGAAACTCTTCCCCACTAGGTAACTGTAGAATTATAGACTTTTAAAACCTATGGTCAGGGTCTAAATGATTTGCCACACAGCTAGTTAGGGAGATAGAATGTTCAGTGGAAAGAATGCTGAAGCTAATTCCCCAGCAGAGAAATATCTACCACCAATGGAAAAATGTTCAAAATCACTGGCCAAGAAGCAAATTCAAAAAAACTGAGCTTATCCCTGAATGGGCAAAGATATTACAGGGCAGAAAAAGTTCGCTTTGGTGGAGGGGCCTCGGGAAGAGAGGTATTACACTAATCCACCTCTGGTGAGCTGAGAAAAGAATTTGGAATTGTGAGAAAGGTTCCTAACAGTCCATACTCTCAGATCCAGCAATCCCCCACTGGTTTATAGACCCAACAGAAGAAGTTAGATGTGCAACAAAATATACAGCGCCTCTCTAAATGCAAAGGCAAAAGCAGATCCCAAGCCCCGGGGTGGGGGATGCTGAAGACCGTGTGGTAAATAAATAGTAATGAAATTGTCCATGGAGCAATGGCCTCCAGAGTGGGGTGTATGCAGCCCAGGAAGTGCCCGAGATTATTCTTGGGAGTATACAAGGAGAATATCAGAATTGACAGCAGCCAGTGGCTAGTCAGGCCCCCTTTCCACCTGTCGCTCCTGCCTTTGCCCAGAGTTTCTGGGAAGGCAGGCCGACGTCCTGGACTGCAGTAACACCAAGCACACTTCCTAGGTCTCCTCGAGGCCTGCCTGGCATCCTCTCGTCCTCCGTCCCTAAGGGAACACCAGAGGCTCAGGATGAGCTGCAGTAGATTGGGGGGAGAGAGCAGCAGTGGCCTCAGTTCAGCAGCCCTCCTTCCAAGACATCCTCCTCTCCCAGCGGACAGATTGGAAGCCAAAGAAAAAAGCCATCCACTAGCAGGAAACCTCGGCCCTCTGTGGTGCCGTGCCTCCCTTCTCCTCACCTGGAATAGTGTCTCCCTAGGACCTGCCTGCACCCCTCACTCTGGCCTCATCTCAGCCCACGCCCAGTCTCCAGATCCTGCCCTCTCCTCCCTGACATCAGGGAAGATGGAAATTTACCAGAAGCATTTCAACAAAAGCTTTCACACAACCGGTGGATAAGACTGAATAATTAGTAAGCACCACCAATGATGTTCTTCTTCCATTGGGACCCAACTCTCCTTGTGAGATCACTTATTTAGGTATGATGGCCATCAAAGCCAAATTGGAAAATAAACTGATCTTAGGACTAGACCTTTGAATTCCTGAGTCACAAAGTCCTAAACCAAGATTTTCTAAATGAAGCAGAATCAAATTGTTCTCAAAGTTTTTTAGTGAGAGCAAAATGCTTTTATACCATTAATAGGTAAAATTAAAAAATATTTAAAATATGTATTTCATACTTCAAAAATTTCTATTTTGTGTGTGTTTTATGATGCATATACTATAATAATATACTAGTGCATGTATCTAATTTATAAATAAACAGACACAAACTGGAAGCATGCTCTCCAATATTTTTTTATTTAGACGGCTGTGTGATTGAAAGTTTGGAGACCACTGACATAATGAATCAGAATTCAGAGCAACATGTGAAGACTTGTCTGAACTCCTGCAGAGTGAAAAGACAACAAAAAAGAACAAAATGTGCAATTGTTACAACAATGTAAGTAAAGCAGACATTCAAAGGCAACAAAACCCAGGTGAAATACAATGGACGAGGCTGATTCCAAATTACTGAAATCAGAGCACACGTCCTTCTTTTCTGTTAACAAATGGTGAATTGCAAAAATGGAAAATTGCGTGTACTGTGAGACCAAATCATGACATTAGCTGACTTTGTGTAACAATTTTTTTTAATTGGAAGTTACTTTGTGGCATAGGGGAGGGAAGGAGGGGGCCGAGGAAGAGATTAGGGAAGGCAGCTTACTCAGAGGTATGCTGATGTGCCCAAATAAAGTGTTTTTTGTTCTTTCAGTTAGATTGGTGATGGGGGGTGGGGTGGGGCGAGGTAAGGGAGGAGAATTCCAGTATGAAAATTCCTTCCACCGCCACCAATGGGCATCTCATCTGCAATATGTAGCCTAAAGGAATTGCTGAAGACACGGAGGTTAAAAGACTCAATCGAGATGTGTGCCACCCATAGAACTTGTAGATACCTCTCTTGTTTGTTGAAGTTTTTAAAGAAAGAGCATCAGATCCAGAATCCAACTCCCAGGGTTTAAATTTCGACTCTTCTGCCTGTACCTTGGGGCACGTCCCTTCTATCTGATACTGTTTCCCCAGCTGTAAAATCAGGAGGTCAGACTGGATGGGTAGCCTTGAAAGCTCTTTGTCCTCCCAAACTCAGCCTCTCGAGCAGAGGCTGTTTGCCCAATGTACCAGCTGCCTCAGCAATACACAGAGGATGAGGGTCTAGTCACCCACTTCCTTAGTGTACAGCCTGATACTAACTGGCATTTCCTAGGACTTTATGGACAATCTCTCTCTTTCTTTCCTCTGGTCTTCACTGCAACCTTGAAGTATGTTCTATTATTATCCCCATTCTGCAGATGAGAAAACTGAGGTGAGGAGAGACTGTGACAGCCTATAGTTATACAGCATGGGATTTCTGCCCACACCCTCCACTCTCCTAACTCCTGACCCAGGGTTACCTCTGCTCCAGAGACTTTTATCTCCCCAGCTAGGTTATAAGCTGCTTGAGGTATGACACCTGGTCCCGATAACTTCTTCTCTGTCTCCATAGCAGCATAAAGATGATGGTAAAAATAGCTAGTATTCATTAATACAGTACCTGGAACATAGTAGGCACTTAATAAATGTTGATTGGTCTCTCATTACACAATCCTTTATATAAAATATCTCCCTTGATCCTCAAAATGATCTAGTTCATAGAATTATAGATTTGAAGCTGGAGAAGTCTTCAGGGTCATTTAGTGCAACTCCATCGTTTTATGAGTGATTAGCCCAAGGTCCTTTAGAGCAAGGAGCAATCTGGAATTTGAACTCAGCTCCTCTGACCCCAAATCCAGCCCCATTTCCACCATTCCACAAAGGATGTGCAAGTGATTTCAAGTCTTCTTATCTCTGTTAAAGAAATGAGGGAACAGAAGGGAATTAGCCAAGGAAGCAAATAGCAGAGTGGGGACTTCAACCCCACCCCTGCTCTTCTGACTTCGACTCTCCACATCATGCTGAGAACAGAGTAGTCCCCAGTAGACACACTTTGATTTCTGCCCGGGAAAGAAATGGGAATACTAATGGGCAGTACTAAAAGCAACACAGGAAAACTCAATTCATTTCAATAAACTGTCCTCTCTATGCAAGGCATTGTGCTACCTGCAAGGCCCCAAAATAGTTCTTGCCCTCAGGATGCTTATAAGGTGGTGTGAGGATAAGCCTGTGTAAGAAGGAGATGGGGAGGGAGAGAGAGAGAGAGAGAGAGAGAGAGAGAGGGAGGGAGAGAGAGAGAGAGAGAGAGAGAGAGAGAGAGAGAGAGAGAGACAAGAGAAGAGAAGAGAGAGAGAGACAAGAGAAGAGAGACAAGAGAAGAGAAGAGAGAGACAAGAGAAGAGAAGAGGAGAGAGACAGAGAAAGAGAGAGAGAGACAAGAGAAGAGAGAGACAAGAGAAGAGAAGACAGAGACAAGAGAAGAGAGAGACACAAGAGAAGAGAGAGACAAGAGAAGAGAAGAGAGAGACAAGAGAAGAGAAGAGAGAGACAAGAGAAGAGAAGAGAAGAGAAGAGAAGAGAAGAGAAGAGAAGAGAAGAGAAGAGAAGAGAAGAGAAGAGAAGAGAAGAGGAGAGAAGAGAAGAGAGAGAGACAAGAGAAGAGGAGAGGAGAGGAGAGGAGAGAGAGAGAGACAGACAGAGAGAGAGAGAGAGACAAGAGAAGAGAAGAGACAAGAGAAGAGAGAGACAAGAGAAGAGAAGAGAAGAGAGAGAGACAAGAGAAGAGAGAGAGACAAGAGAGAGAGAGACAAGAGAAGAGAGAGACACAAGAGAAGAGAAGAGAGAGAGAGACAAGAGAAGAGAAGAGAAGAGGAGAGAAGAGAAGAGAGAGAGACAAGAGAAGAGGAGAGGAGAGGAGAGGAGAGAGAGAGAGACAGAGAGAGAGAGAGAGAGAGAGGGAGAATAGTGGGCCTGGGAAAGGCTCCTTGGAGGAGAGGTCCTCTGAGCTGAGTCTGGCAGGGAGGTCGAGGCTCAGAGGTAAAATCGAAGAGGGGTTGCCCCTCCCCCAGCCCAAGATCCACTGAATCAGGAAACCACCTCGGGCCGAGTGGGCGGAGCCGGAGCAGCAGGCGCCTCGCTGGGCTGCTCCGTTTCTAGTGCAAGTATCTACACCTCAGAAATCGACAAATGCCGCAAATCAGCGTTTGCTCCGTTGTTTGGCTGATCGTCTAGACTTAAGTTACGACGCGAACAATGTGAATAATTCAGATCAAACTTCCAAGTCTGTCCTGGGTACATCTTTCCTCTGAGAGGCCGTTGTCAAGCATTTACTAGCACATCTGGGCTCAACACAGAATAAATATGAGAAAGCACAGTGCAGCCTAGGGCAGAGGGGGCACCCTCTGTGTGACCTTAGGCAAATCACCAAACCTCTCTAGGCCTCAGTTTCCTTGTGTATATGATGAGAAGGTTGAGCTGGATGGCTTCTAAAATCCCTGTGAGCCTGAGGAATGGTGAGTGGGGGTTGGGAGGCCCCTTAAACATTCAAATCTATCCTCCAACCCTTTTTCCCTCGCCTGAGTCAATGGCCAAGCAACAAGGGATCATTCCACAAATGTCATGAAGGGCCTGCCCTGCACAGGGCACTGGACCAGAGCCAGGGTTTCAAGCACGAAGAAGAACAATCCGTTCTTTCAGGGAGTTTACATTCTAATGGGGACACAAGCAGATACACAAATAAACAAACGTGAATCAGTATTACCTGCCCACGAAGGCGGCTAGGTCTGTTGATTCAGATTAGGCATCACAGCTAAGCCCAGCCCCAGTGAAAAGAATTTGTCTTCGGTGCCAGTCCCTCCTGAGACGCTGCTCCTACCTCAGTTTGTCAGTCAGGTTCCTCCCTGGAAGCCTACAGTCCATCACCAGGCCCGTCCCATTCAGATACAGTCTTGCTGGGGACCGAGGAATCAGAACAACAATTCTGACAAATACTCCTTGCCAACTCACTCGTAAGAGGTTTGAGGGCCAACATGATGCGTCAAATGAAGCAGTTGCCTGGTCTAGGGCTCACACACATGCCATCTCATTTGAACTTTGTAAGGAGCCTGAGAAGTAGGTATTGTTTGTTAAATGGGGAAACGGAGACTAGCAGTGCCGGTGGAAGGAAGCTCTGTCTGGCCCCTCGTGGGCAACATAGCCTTGGGTAGGTCACTTACATTCTCCAGGCCTCCGCTTCCTTATCTGTAGAGGAACAAAGACAGGTGAGCAGATGACTTCTAAGCTTCCCCTTAGTTCCAAACCCTCTGATCCCATCACACAGCTGTCTCAGAATCACACAGCTAGTAAGTGGCCAAGGTGGGATTTGAATCTACTTCAAAACCAGCATTCATTCCATAAGCATATATGCTTGAAAGGGTCCTTGGAGATCTTCTAATCAAGTTCCTTCACTTTACAGGTGATGGAACCACATATATATATATATAGATATGTATATGTGTATGTATATATATGTATATGTATATATATGTATATATACACACATGCATGCATACATACATACATACATATGCATATACATATACACACGCACATATATATATAGTAATCTCCTTGAGGGCAAGAACCATTTTTCTTTTTCTTTGTATCCCCTGCTTCTGACACAGAGTAAGTGTTTAATAAATGCTTGTTGATTGATTTATTAATTGACATTAATTTGATTCAACTTAGCACTCCAATCACTCATTTGGGGTCTTAGTTTCATCATGTACACACATGGATACATATGTGTATATTTAGACACATAGGCACACACACACACATATACATACATACCCAAACATATACACTACTCAGTCACAAAATAGAGGCTCACACGAAAATGCAGTTAGTTGCTCGTCCCAGGTTAACACACTTATTCTCACGCCATTCCATCCTCTGGATTCTGGTTCTATCCAAGATGACCTACAACTAAGATTACAATAATCATTAAAACTATCCATATAGTGATTCCAAACATGTCATGCTTATATCATTCAGGAGTAGACATTAGCACTGATATCATATTAAACATTAGAACATCTTTAAATATGTCCTTAACAGACCAAGAAAGACTAGGTTTTTCCAATTGTCCCAAGATCTCTGGTGGCAAATGTGAAGCAGGATGAGGATGCTACCCATGTACGAGAAGACGAGGCCTGGGTTTCTCATCTCTTCCCAGCCTCGTCTAAGCCCAACAATCTTTTGCCTACTCCTAATAATCATGCCATTCATATACATTTTTTTGGCAAAGTCCAACCTAGTTTTTTAATTGGCTGCCCTTGGTGGTCCTTGAGAAATTGTGGCTGTGTCTGGT
Source organism: Vombatus ursinus (assembly GCF_900497805.2). Lineage (NCBI taxonomy): Eukaryota > Metazoa > Chordata > Mammalia > Diprotodontia > Vombatidae > Vombatus > Vombatus ursinus. The sequence continues at coordinate 54,247,823 of NW_020954577.1, read as the reverse complement.
AGGGTTCTGTTGTGTTTCAGTCAAGTGAAAAAGTGGTCTCTCCTCTCCTTCCCCTAAGCGTCTAAGAAAGGAAGAATGCATGTGTCCCTCTCTGCTGGAAAGTCAGAGGTCTTGGAGGCGACATTGTTCCCCACTCTCATGGTGGTGATGTTTTCCATCGCCATGGATCCCTCTTAATGTCACTTCAACTCCATGTTGGACATGGAGCAGCCGTCCAGAGGATGAGGAGAGGCTTGGTTGCAAGGTGAAGGTGATGCCCCAGAATGGATACACAAAGAGATACGCTCAAAACACTAACAGCAGGATTAGGATGCTGAGGGCGCAGCCCTTGCATACCTCTCCAAAAGAAAAAGAATCAGGCAGGTCTCTGGTGGTAAGTTGTCTTGACCCACACTCTATTCTGATTTCCTGCTCCAAAAGTCTTACAGGAAAAATTAGAGGCTTGCAGGTCAACTCCACCATATTTTGACTTCTTCAAGAAGGGTTTCTCCATCTTGAAGGAACCAAAAAAAAAAAAAGCTTTTAAATCAACAGGGAGTGGGGCTATAATTTTAAACTCATCCATGGGAGTAGGACGATTTCTGCCAGGTCTATCTCTTATTTAATTGGCTTACAACAGTTCTAATAACTTTTCCAATCGATAGCCTTGGAATGTTTTACTGACATCAGCAACCTTTGTTTCCCCTACAGTTTTAAACTCAGGTCTTTCTGTCATCTTTGACCCTTGAAGGTTATATGCAAAATGATAGTTCCACATAATTTCTCAGGCTTCAGCTCAATTCTTAACTTTGTAAGCAGGGAAATATAGTCCTTGATCACTCTCAGCCATCTCAGACAACCATAATGGCCAACCACAATAACCAGCTTGGTCCTTCCGTAGCGAGGTCAGCATCTGCCACGTGCAGGGGGGAGCAAAAGCTAGGGGTGCAGATCATAGTTTGGTGATAATTTACTAGCTCCATCATTAAATGCACTAACATATCTACTTTCCAGACTGTTCTCAGAACCAGACGTCTTTGGTGACGGAAGAAGGGAACAATTTCAATAATGATCTCACTTTCTGGCAAATGGGGTAGAGTAGTATTGTAGGGCAAGTAACCACTTCCCCTGTTCTTAGCCCCATGTTCTCTTCTACCGAAGATCAAAGTGGGCTGGATAGCCAAGTTCCAGTTTCATAATGATTCTGCCCCTTTCATAGATCTCTCTGGGGTTTAGCAGAGTGTTTGAGTCAACCAGCCTCCTCTCCAAGGACTTCTTCTGAACTTAGCCAGGGGGAGCCTCCTACCACATACACACATGCATGCATACATCCATACCGCATGCATATATGTATATACATGGACATGCATATGTACATAGCACACATAGCTATGTATCTACATGCATACATACACCTATCACCCACGACACGTGAAGCCCTTCCAGCTTGGTAGAAACTTCCAGAGCTTGGATTCACCGGCACATCCATCTCAGTGGAGGAGATAGCATGATGCAATTCTTTTGGAATAATTTTGTCTTGCCAATACAACCTGCTATCTGCCAACATTGCCATTATCTTAACAAAAAAGGGGAAATGACTTATCTCTTACTCTAGCAAATCCAAGAAATGAATGTCAGTAAGGTGGATTCTGGGTTCAGAGGGCTAGGTTTGAACAAGGCTCTAAGAAGAAGGGAGCATACATCAGCCTTTGCAAAGGTGAGTGTTCGGAAGGCCAGGAGGATTTAAGTGAATGGGGCAGGCAGGGCAGCCTAGCTGAAGCAGTGAAGCTGAAGGATAGATAGGAAGCAGCACGTGATAGGAAAGTCAAACCACTTGGTGGCAGGTTAGCCCAGGAGCCCCAGGAGTGACAGCAACACCCAGACCCCCAGTCCTGCTCCCTGCTCCATCCCCCAAACTATCATCCTAGACCTCGAGCAGAGATAGATCACCTGCTAGCTGCTCTTGCAGGGGCCCCAGACACAGCTAATGAAAACCCAGGAAAAAAAGTGCTCTGACCACCAAAGTCCTTGGCCCTGTCAAATGGTTCAACAGCAGAAACCGAAATGTCTTCATCGGTGAAGATGGCACTGAAGAAAATGAATTACCACGTGATTTGCTGTAGCACCCTAAGGAGCAAGGGGCCTTTCCATCAGAACAGGAGCTCCTCGTTTAGCAGGCCCTGACTTTTCCATCTGCATCCTCAGCGCTTAGTGCAGCGCTTTGCACACAGCAAGTGCTTAATAAGGGCTCTTTTATTCATTCAGTCACTCCCACCAGGGCAATTGGAAGATTCAGGTCTAGATCTTCTCCACTACTTCCTAGCTATGGAACCACACGTGACTTGTCTCATCTCTGCAAATAAAGAGATAACACCTGCCTGCCTATCTAAGGGAGGACATATGTGAAAGTGCCCTGTAAGCCTATCATGCTATCAAATGCAAAAGAGAGCTAATGCAGGAAGTCACCTCTGCCACTCCCACACCTGGGTTGGGCTTCAGTCAAACAGGCTTATTCCCACCCCTTCCACTGGCCTGCTACTTTTGGGATTCTGGTTCCCCTGCTGGAGACGCCGACCCTGCCTACAAAGGCTATCCTTTCCCCTTTACCTTCTGAAACTCCCTTGTCTTTCAAGACCCAGCAAACTCCACCATCACCCCCTCTGCTAAGCTTTCGCTTGGACCCGATTCAAAATTCTTTGTGCTCTGACCTCTTCCAAACTACCTGCAAGGTTTTAAATTCCACTAGGGCAGGGGACATGTTTTAATTGTGCTTGGTACAATGTTTTTAATAAATGCTATTAAAATATTACACTTGCATAAGAGGTAGGTTAAGGTAGAGATAGTTGTAGATGGTGATTTTTAACCCGGGTCAAATAAAGTCAACACACATGAAGCACAGTTAACACATTAGGTACTTTCTATGTGCCAGGCACTGTGGTCTAGGAACTTAAAAAAAAATGGATACTTGTGTTTAAATGTAGTTGGTTTCCTTTGAAATTCTATGTCTTGAGAGGGATAAGTAAGGCTTTCAAGTCGACCCATCACTTTATGTCAATTACTTCATGCAAGGTCAGAAGGAAACACTGACAAGCAAGGCAGCTTTGAAGGAAACATGCTGAATTTATTATATAGATATAATTAATTTTATTCTATATAATTTATTATATAGCAAAGTAAGCTTTTTAGAGACGGTATTATGCACAGACTTAAGTACGGTCCTCTCCTGTTCTACAATGCATATGGCAATGCTCCTTTTATTTGGTGTTTAAGTTCAGAATTTTTAAAGAATGAAAACTGAACACTAAGTCCCCCAGTTCGACGGTCCAGCTGGGTCCGGACCCCGTGCAGCCCATGAGCCGGGCCCAGCGAGGGGCCGACGGCAAAGGTGTCAGGACCAGATGATGAATGGGAGAAGCCGGGAATCCGGAGGCCGGGTCCAGGGCTCCTTCCCCGCACCCGCAGCTGCGAACAGAGCCGGGGCCTGCGAACGGCCGGTGACTGAGGCAGGATGCGTTACTTAGGACTCAGGGAAAGCGCCGGGGGAAGCCGCGAGTCTTGGATTCGAATCATCCGGGTGGTTGAGAATTTAGTAGCTGACCACGAGACCCCTCTCTGGCCCGGAGCCCCCCCCCCAGGTCCTTGGCGGCCCCTGCCGTCCAGCCCAGGGCTTCTTAGGCTTCAGAGGCTGGCCACGAGGGCCCCCGCTGCCCACAGCTTGGGCCGGACCCTGCACTCCAGCCCTGCAACCAAGGCACTGGGAGGAGGCGCCGGGTCAGGAGCACTTGGGGGCCCTTCCCAGCTCTGCGTGACTCAGTTTCCCCCTCGGGGTAGGAAAGGGCTTGGGCCTCCCACGCTTCATCCATCCCAGGGCTCTATGGGAAGCGTCAGAGAATGCGCATCTTCCAAGGGTCCTGGATTCTAATCCTGCCTTGGGTGCTGGGTGACCAAGCAAGTCACCCGCCTTCCGAGTCTCAGTTTGCCCATCTGTAAAACGGGTCTGGATCTAGACTCGATCTAGAATGTAAAATGGACTAGATGATCTCCAACCCTAATGACCCGAGTCCCTTCCCTCCCCCCCACCCCACCCCCGTCCTCAGTTTTCCCAGGTGGCCAAGGGGGCGGGCCCGCCGCTGGGCTGCGGCCTCCCGCTGCGGGGCGGGCCTGGGCGGCCCTGGGCCTCTCCGGGATAGGCCCAGGCCCCCAGCCCGGCCGCTCCCCTCGGCCCATTCACCTCCCACCGCGGCCGGCCCCGCCCTGCCGCCCGCCCGCGCGCCGCCCCTGCCGCG
>NW_020954577.1:54227117-54243158 GCF_900497805.2 Vombatus ursinus | reverse complement strand
GCCCGCTCGTGCCCGCCCCGCCCCCCGCTCGCGCTCCCGGGCGCGCGGCGGCAGCGGCGTGCGTGCGTGCGATCCCGCCTGGCCCGGCCGGCTCGGCCGTCGCCCCCTCCTGAGCGCGCGCGCGCCCCTGGGCGCGTTCCCTCCTGAGCGCGCGCGGCCTTTCCCCGCTGCCGTCACGAGCCGTTACTGCATGACAACGGCCGGTACGCCTCGCGCCGGCCCCCTCCGCTACGCCCTCCCTCCCTCGCCAATCAGAGCGCGTCACTTGGGTCTCGGCCAATAGCGAGCCCGCTAGGAGAAAGAGGCGGCTGAGGCGGGTGGTGCCTGCGGGAGCCACGCTCGCTCGGTGCTGGCGGGGGCGGGGCCCTCAGCTGCCGGAGCGGCGCGGGGCGGGGCCCTTCGCTTTCTCCCCGGCTCGGAGAGGTGTGTGACTGTCTATTCTCCCGCGGCGGGCCCCGCTGGGACGTGAGGCCGCGGAGCAGAGAGCTCGCGCAGAGCAGCAGGCAGGCCAGGGTCCAGAGCTAGGCCGACGGCAGAGAAAGAAGGCCGAGCGCGAGAGCGAAAACGAGGCGCGGGGTAGGGCGGGGGGGGAAGCGGGCGCGCAGCGACGGCCAATCGGCTCGCCGGGGGCGGGGCCTGGGCGGTGACCTCGGGGAGCAGGGAGGGGCGGGGGAGGAACGGGAGGGCTCTGCGCGCGGCCCCGCCCCGCGTCGGCCCCGCCCCCGCTCGGCCCCGCCGGCTCCCCGCGCCCCCGCCGCCGCCGCCGCCGCTGTCAATCAGGCGCGAGTCCGCGGGGCCCGGGCGGAGAGAGGATCTGCTACGCCACAGCCCCGCGGCGGCCCTGCGCCCAAAGCCGGGCCGGGCCGGGCGGGCCGGAGCCGCCGCAGCCTCGGGAGCCGCCGCCTCCTCCCTCTCCTCCTCCTCCTCCTCCTCCTCCTCCTCGTCCGCCGCCGCCTCCGCCTCCTCCTCCTCCTCCTCCTCCTCCTCCTCCTCCTCCTCCCGCGGGCGGGCGCCCGGCCCGGCCCGCCCGGCCCTCTCCTCCCCGCCCCGCCCCGGCCCCGGCCCCCGCCCGCCTGCCCGCCCTCGGGCCGCGCCGTGAATGCGGGATGAGCGGTACGTTCGGCGGGCCGGGCCGGGCCGGGCCGGGCGGGCCGGGCCGGGATGCTCCAGGGGGAGGAGGCGGAGGAGGGGCCGGGGGCGGCGGCGGCCCGCGCGGGGCGGGCCGCCCGGGTTTTGTCTCCGCCGCGGAGCCCGGCTGCCGCCGCCTTCTGGGTGTTGCTCTGGAGCCGAGGGGTCGGGTTTCCAACCACGTTCCGAGCACTCGGCCCTCCTCCCCGCCGGCCGGGCCCGCCTGCCCGGCCCTGTGCCGCCGCCCGCCCCGGGGAGGGAGGGGGCGAGGGACCCCGGCCCCCCCCCGCCCCCACGATGAGCCCCAGGAGACCGGCGGCGGGGGGCCGAGGGAGGGACCCGTCCCCGAGATGGGCCCCGACAGCCGCGGGGGGCCGAGGGAGGGGCCCCCGCCCCCAGGATGAACCCCAGTAGACCGGCAGGAGGCTGAGTGGGGATACCCCATCTCCAGAATGGACCCCAAGAACCGCGGGGGGCCGAAGGAGGGACTTCACCCGCGTGATGAACCCCAAGAACCGCGGGGGGCCGAGGGAGTGACCCCACCCCTAGAGTGAGCCCCAGTCACTGGGCGAGGGAGGGAGTTCCAGGGCAAGCTCCCCACTAACCAGGCGGGGTGGGGGCTCTTGCAGATCAGAAGAAGGAGGAGGAGGACGAGGTCCCCCCCACAGCGGCAGTGGCTGGGGCAGCTGCCGGGGCTGCCATGGCCCCCGAAGCAGGGAAGACTTCAGAGCCGGAGAACAACAATAAAAAAGCCAAAGCCGCCGGTTCCCAGGTAAAGCTTCCCTGCCCCGCCCCCCCCCCAGCTCCTTGGGGAAGGGGAAGCTACTGCCTGCTGCGGGAAGGGCATTGGAAGCTTGTCCCCCTGGGTGTGGGGGCGGGGTGGGGGCCCGCTGGTAAATGCTTTACCTGCTAAAGGACCTGCAGGCTCCAGGCTCTGGGGGATGGTTTAAAAACTGTTATCTAGGAGACCTGAAGGGAGATTCTCCCCTCCTCCGAGTTTTTTGGTTTTTTTTTTCTTTTTTTAAAGTCATCTATCCTGGCCTCAGAAAACTTTCCAGTGCTTGACCCTTATAGTTAAAGCTTGGGTCACAGAAGGTCCCACTTCCTCACTCGGGCTTCTCAGGTCTCTTAACTGGTTTTTTGTTTTTTGTTTTTTTGGTTCAAAGCACTCTTTGATTTCTGCCACTTCCTGGGTAAGTTTTGATATTTAGAACTGTAAAAAAAAAAAAAAACCAACTCCCCCCCGGTGGCTTCCACTAAACCCGCCCCTTTTTTCCCATCCCCTCTGTGGGCAGGACTCTCAGCCTTCTCCTCTGGCTCTCCTGGCAGCCACTTGCAGCAAGATAGGAACTCCGGGTGAAAATCAAGCCTCCGGGCAGCAGCAGATCATCATCGACCCGAGCCAGGGGCTGGTACAGCTTCAGAACCAGCCCCAGCAGCTGGAGCTGGTGACCACGCAACTCGCGGGAAATGCTTGGCAACTGGTCACCGCTACCCCTCCCTCTTCGAAGGAAAATAATGTCTCCCAGGCAGCCTCGAGTTCGGCCAGCTCGTCCAGCAGCACCAATGAGGGCAGCTCCCCGACCAAGGCCAAGCCCGGCCAGCCTTCCGCCTCGGGTCAGTTTCAAGTCATCCAGGTACAGAACCCCGGTGGGAACGTCCAGTACCAAGTGATACCACAGCTGCAGGCCGTGGAGGGCCAGCAGATCCAGATCAACCCAGGCGGTGCTGCGTCTCTGCAGGATTTGCAGGGTCAAATCCAGCTCATTCCTGCAGGTAATAATCAAGCTATCCTCACAGCTGCAAACAGGACAGCTTCTGGGAATATTCTTGCCCAAAACCTGGCAAATCAGACGGTCCCAGTCCAAATTCGGCCTGGGGTCTCCATACCATTGCAGTTACAGACAATTCCAGGCACTCAGGCTCAAGTTGTGACAACTTTACCCATCAACATTGGAGGAGTGACTCTAGCTTTGCCTGTGATCAACAATGTGGCTGCTGGAGGAGGCCCCGGGCAGATCGGCCAGTCTGCTGCTGATGGGGGAACGTCCAATGGGAATCAGTTAGTGTCCACCCCTACCCCCACCCCGCCCACCACCACTGCCTCTGCTAGCAGCGCTATGCCCGAGTCCCCCTCGTCCTCCTCCACCACCTGCACGTCCACTGCCTCGACAACTCTGACGAGCAGCGACCCGTTAGTGAGCTCGGTGGACGCGGGCCAGTATGTGAGCGCCTCAGCTGCTGCGGGCGCTTCAGAAAGGGCCCTTGAAGAATCTCAGACCCCTGCCCCGGAAGCTGAAGCCCAGAACTCTGGTCAGCTCCAGCCCAACGGCCTTCAGAATGCCCCGCAGCAGGAGCAGGCCAGCTCCCTCCAGCAAGTGCAGATTGTAGGCCAGCCCATCTTGCAGCAGATCCAGATCCAGCAGCCTCAGCAGCAGATTATTCAGGCCATACCACCCCAGTCATTTCAGCTCCAGTCAGGACAGACCCTGCAGACCATCCAGCAGCAGCCTTTGCAGAATGTCCAGCTTCAGGCTGTAAGTCCAACTCAGGTGCTAATCAGAGCACCGACCTTAACCCCGTCAGGGCAGATCAGTTGGCAAACTGTGCAGGTTCAGAATATTCAGAGCCTTCCCAATTTGCAAGTTCAAAATGCTGGGTTACCCCAACAACTCACCATCACCCCAGTGTCTTCAAGTGGTGGCACAGCTCTGGCCCAGATTGCCCCAGTGGCAGTGGCTGGGGCCCCAATAACGTTGAACACTGCCCAGCTTGCATCCGTGCCTAACCTTCAGACGGTGAGCGTGGCCAACCTGGGGGCTGCAGGTGTCCAGGTGCAGGGAGTTCCAGTGACAATCACTAGTGTGGCCGGTAAGTCACAGACCACATCCTCGGTCACTTTAGGCCATTGTCGTAATTGCGAAGGTTGTTGATAATTGTGCTAACCCTTCCGTTTGACCTCTGCTGCTGTGAGGGGAGCAGAGCAGAAGGAAGATCTTAAGTACAGAGACCTTGGAAAACTCTGCTGACTCCTTCACTTTTGTCGGTAGGCACCACTGTGCCCGCTTCACCCGGGCAGGATTCTCCATGTGCAGGATTTGCCTCTGATTTTTGGTTTACAGCACAGGGGCTGGAAAGAGATTGCTCATTGGCACCTCACAGGCAAAAGGTTGAGTTGTGGGTCCTTTGGTAGAGTTTCCAGTCTGAGCGCTAGCTTCCTCCGCCAAGCTCAATTGTCATTGTTGGGAAATCCCAGGCCAAGAGTTGAGCCTCCACTCCCAAAGGAGACTTGCCCTCAAGAGTGTGTATGGAGAATGGATGAGCCAAAAAAGCGCTGTGGTTCATTGTGTGTTTGGGCTTTTTAAGGCTATTCTGATATCAGGTCACAGAACATTTTTAAAATTGGACGCGATGGCTCATGTTTCATTGTTTTGTTGCCTGCGCGGCAGTGTTTCCTTGCCCTGGGTTATCCTTTGAAACCAACAACAAATGGCAGCAGGTGGGAGAGGCTACCGAGTTTAGCTGCAGATTTTTTTTTTTTTTTTATAAACTTGTGTGATGATTGTTCTGCCAGAATGGAGGTGTGGAAAGACTTTTGAAATGTCATCTTTGCAGTGGGAGGGTAGGGCTGTCCCCAGCAGGCTTGATTTACAAAAGTCTACCTTCAGCAAAGCTCCATCATGTTGTACATTGGTGTGTTGATGTCCAAAGGGCAGGTCTATGGTTTCTTTTTCAATATTTCATTGTGGTGGAAGGGCAGTTAAGAGTAACAGCATGCAGACGACTTCTCTAATTTGTAGTAACTGGAGAGAGGTTACTATGAATTTGGGGATATTTTGTCCAAAAATGGAGTTCTGTAACTTTTCACAGCTTTGTCTGCATTCACACTCTTGCTGCTGGCCGCTAATAGAGGCCTTCTGGGCAAACCTGTTTTGCTTAGTAGGTTGAATTTGGCATTAGTGTTGTTCTGCATGTAAATGTTCTTGGAAAGTTCTACTCAGTGTTTTAAACTTGACCTACAGTCGCCTCATTGGTACAAATTAATAATATAATCTAAGAATTGATTTTCTTAGGGAACATAAACTTGAACCCAAGTAGCAAATTGTGGATTAAAGGAGTTCTTGGTGTTTTTGTTATTTATTCAACCATTTTAGGTAAGGAGTCCCATTTTGGTAAGTCCTACATTATCTTTCCTAGTAATCTTTCTCTTAGAAAAAAGTGAAGCAAATTTGTGTGGATTCAATTCTCTTATGGTTGACAACTGTAAGAGACCTTTTGCATTTGAAATCCTGATTTTGTTACTCATTTCCTAGACACAACCTGAAAGAATACAAAGTATAGCAATATTGAATGAGTTTGAGAAATTCTAAATCAACTCTTGCAACTCAGAATGTCTGACTAGATTTCAAATTTTTATTTAATAATCTGCTTTTTTTCTTCAATTACATGGGATAAAGTACAAAAAATAGTGCCAGCCTTTCGGCAACCTAGAAACTTGAGTTATGGCTGTTGAATGGGTTCTCTATGGCATGAGTCCTGTTTAAGGAGGGGAGTGTTTCCTGTTCCCCACCAAAAGTTAATCTTTGAGGATCCGCTTATAGTGGCCTATATTTATCTTGTAATAGTTGATAAATTGTTGGGTGCATGTAAGAGGTGAGGTTACGTAGGGTTTGGATTAGAAAACCAATCCATTAGGTGGATGTTGAAACATTTGACTGTCCGCTACATAAGTAGGCACTCTGGGGAAACAAAAATGAATGAGACGCCCTCGTGAAGCTTAGTGAAGTGAAATGTCTTGCAGTCTAAGGCTTCCCTCCCTATGTCCTGCTCATTTGTATTCTAGATCGCCAGCAATTAGACTGGGCATGGGGCAGGCCACTGCATAGCATGAATGTGTTTATGAATTGTTATTGGATGGAGCCTAAAAACTGTCATACTTAAAATTAGCGACTGTTTTAAACCATTCTGTTTCTCTTATTGTCTCGGGTAATTGCTCCTGGACTTTTAGGAACTCCAATATATACTCTTTCGTAGAGTCCCATCGAAGTGTCTGAAGAATTTGTTTTTTGGAGTTCGTACTCCAGGTTTTGGGTTGGGTTTTTTTTTTTTTTGAAAGTTTAAATACAATGTATGTAGCCAAAGATTTTTTGCATTTTGCTAAAGTTTCCTAGGATGCTTCTTAACTCTAATTTTATTATGTGAAAACATTCTCAATGTACACCATGTCACTATGGCTCTGTCAGCAGCCCCAGCATCTCTGGTTCAGAATCTCCCATTGTAATCCTAACTCCACGTAGTCAGTTGTCAGGTCTTGCTGATCCACCTTTGCAGCGTTTTTCCTCCGTGTTGTCTTCTTCATTCGCACAGCTGCCCCATTGCTTCATGGTCTTATCACCTGTCATCTAGAGTACTGCCACGGCCTGCTAATTGGTCTTTCAGCCCCAAGGCTCTTCCAGCTCCGGTCTATCCTACACGCTGCTACCGGTCATTTTCCTTAAGCCCAGATTGGATTCATAGGGGACTCCCCAGTGATTTCCATTGCCTCAAGAATAAAATATAAACTTCTCTGTTTAACTTCTAAAGCCCTACATAACTGGGCCCAGCCTCATCTTTCTAAGTCCCTTTGGACACTGCTTCCCAGGTCTAATGTTCACTCATTCTCTCTGGTCCTCACCCACAAGACCCCTTCTCCTGTGCCTGGGCGTCTGGGCATGGTGGTTCTCCGTGCCTGAAATACTCTGCCTCCTTACTTCTACCCCAAAGACTCCCTTTCTTCTTTAAGATAGACAGCTTAAAGGATCTAAGACAACTCCAAAAGACACGTTGGAAAATGCTGTCTACATCCAGAGAAAGAACTGTGGAGTCTGAATGCAATTGAAGCAGACTATTTGCTCTCTTTTTTTTGGTTTTGTTTTGTTTTGTTTCTTTCTCATGTTTCCTCCCATTAGTCCTAATTCTTCTTTACATCATGACTAATGTGAAAATATGTTCAATAGGAACGTATAAGTAGAGCCTATATCAGATTGTACGCCATCTTGGGGAGGGAGGGGGAGAAAATTTAAAACTCAAAATCTTATTTCAGGGCAGCTAGGTGGTGCAGTTGATAGAGCACTGACCCTGGAGTCAGGAGGACTTGAGTTCAAATCCAGCCTTAGATACATAACACTAGCTGTGTGACTCTGGGCAAGTCACTTAACCTCAATTGCCTCACACACATAAACACACACACACACACACACACACACACACACACAAATCTTATGGAAGTGAATGCTGAAAACTAAAAACAAATAAATTATTAAAAAAAAACAAAGACAGCTTAGACACCATCTTCTGCATGACATCTTTCCTGATCCTCCCAGCTGCTAGTACCCTCCCTCCTAAACTGTCATGTATTTAGCTACTTTGTGTGTGAGTATGATATATTTGTATTTATTCACTTTATATTTGTACTATATGTGTATGTACTGTATGTGTGTGTCCGTCTGTCTGCTACCCATGTACATATATTTCTATGTACCTCTCTCCCCTTATTAGAATGTAAGCTTCTTGTGAGTAAGTATTGTTTCAGTTTTCGTACTTGTATCCCCAGGGTCTAGCCCAGTGCTTGGCATCTGGTAGGTCCCTAAGAAATTTACATGTTGATTGATGGGTCCTGCAGGTAATTGCAGTTACTGTTGGGTCAGTTCAGTTTCCTTGGGAGGGAGTAAGTGCCCATTTGAGAGAGTTGAAGGTGCCTTGGAATATAGCCTTGTAATCTTTGACTTCTCTCTTGATTTGGATTTAATGTTAGCAGTGTAAGGTGGAGCTGTACTTCAGGTCCTTCTGAGCAGGGGACAGAATAGTCTGGTCAAACATTTACTCCCTCCATGTGAGGGGCTCCTGTTGTTCAGCAGTGATGCACATTAAAAAGGCCGGCCTTGCTGTTATTCCACATCAGACTCGTGCTCATCTGCTTTTCAGCTTCCTTCGTGTCATCCTGAGGTGACGATGATCACCTTCACTTCAATACAGAGTTACAGGGAAAGCGCTGGAGGATGCTGGTATAGGAAATAAGACCCCAGGGCTCCTGCCCTTCATGCAAATACTGGAAATAACAGCTGACTTTTATATTGAACTTTGCAGTTATAAAATAGTTCCAATTTCTCGTTTGATAGTATGAGTGAGAATTTCAGTGTAAAGGAAAAGGCTGAAATTCAGTGACACTTTTTTGTGTGCCATAAGTTTTTTCTAAGTATTTGTGATATTTATAACCAATTGTTGAACAAAATTGTTAGTCGTTGAAACTTTTTAAATGAATAAAGTAGTATTGATTAAGTATTATCTCTTTGTCCAGTGCTGCATTAAGTGCTGAGGACCCAAATCGATCCTAAGCTATGTCACATGTATAAATGATTTGCCCAGTTAATCAAATACATTTATGTAGTACCTGCTATATGGCAGACACTGTGCTAGACACTTCATATACTGGGACAAAAATGAAACAGTTATTTATCTCAGAGCTTATGTTTTTTTTTTTCAAAAGTACACCAGTACTTTTGAGATACCCAGACTTCTCAATATTTTGTTTTGTTTCAGCTTCATATCCTGTTGTGCACCTCCCCGCCCCAGATAGCCCTTCTTTACAAAGAGAAAGTTGTTCAACATAACCAGCCAACACATCCTCAGAATCTGACCACATATGTAATGTTCCACACCTGTAATCATTCCCACCTCTTCAGAACCCTTTTTTCCCTTCTTCAGGGCCAGGCTTGGTCAGTGGAATTGCTCGTCATTCAGTAGGGGGAAGTTGGTTATTCTTTTTGCTTACATTATTACAGTGATGCCTAGACCATAGTAAGCACTTAAATGTTTGTTGATTGATTTTGTATCAGTTCATGTTAAATCTTCTTATGCTTCTCTGTGTTTTAATTATTCATCTTTTTTTTAGGTTATAGTAATGTTTCATTACCTTCATGCACCACGGTTTCTTTAGCCATTCCCCAATTGATGGGGGCGGGGGGGAGACATCTACTTTATTAGTTCTTCGTTACTGCAAAAAGTATTACCATAAAGATTTTGTCACACATGGGACCTTTTTATCTTTGTCAGCTCCTTAGGGTATATGTTTAGCAGTGAGATCCTTGGATCAAGGAATCTTAGCATCCTTCCAGAATAGAAGCTCACGCTCCATTGGAGGAGAAAAGAAGCGCACATAAGTATTAGGGGGAGGTGCCACCAGGTTGAGGGGGAGAGGGCAGGAAAAGCCTTATATAGGAGGAAGCTTTGCAGAAAGCTATGAATTTTAAGAAATGGAGGTGGGGGGGGCAGGCCTGGGGCTACCTACAGCTTGTACAAAATCAGGGAGATGGCAGGTAGGTAGTGGGAAGGTCATGTTTGAGTCACAACAAAGCAGCCAGTTTGACTTGAGCATAGAGTATGTGAAGGGAGAGCTATGTGTAAAAAAGCCTGATAAGGTAGACTGGAGCTAAGTTGTGAAGGGCTTTATATACCAGGAAGAGGAGATTGTTTGCATTTGATTCTGGGGTCCTGGGGAACCACTGAAGTTTATGACCATGGACGAGAGTACTGTGATCAGATCTCTGCTTTAGGAATATTTTTTTGGGAAAGGAAGAGACAGGAGGCCTGAGAAGCTAATTAGGAGGATTTTGCAAAAATGTAGTCAAGAGGTGATAAGGGTTTGAATGAGGGTGGTTGTGGTGGGAAGGCAAAGAAAGGGCCACATGTGAAGGATTTTGTGGCTATCGAAAGAACACCACTTGGCGACTGAATGGATGGATGTGTGGTGTGAGGGAGAACAAAGAGTCCAGGATGTCCCTGAGATTGGCAACTTGAGTGGACTGAAGCGTGGTGGTGTCCTTGTCAGAATTAAGGAAGTTAGAGGAGGTTTTTAGGAAGAGTTACTAAGTGCACACCCTAGGGCAGGGCCCCAAGATACCTAGAAGGAAACTTGCTTTCTCACTCATGTCATTGTACAGAGTGCAGGCTGGTGATGTTTCTGCTTGTGGATGGGGGCAGAGATGCAGGAGGAGCTCAGGCAATTGGGCAAGACTCCAAGTGGACTGGCATTCAAGACCAGCCTCTCTGTTTACTGTGCTGGACAAGTCACTTCCAGTCTTTGGGCTGAACTTCCTCAATCTAAAATGTTCTGGTTTCAGACTTGATGACCTTGAAGACCCCAAGACCCTTAGAATCCTGTGATCCGTTTTTGACCTTTCTTGCTACTGATGCTTTGAGAGTTCTTTGTGTCTAAACTGATAACTCTGCAATGTCGGTAGGGCTTAAAAGAAGAATGGAGATAAACTTAATTTGATTTGTAGAAGGGAGGGTATGTCTTAACATTCCTCCTTTATTGACCTTCAATAAGACCACATTTTTAATAAAATTGTGAACCAGATTAAAATCAGTACAGGTTCTGCTTGTTGTAGTAGAGCAGTTACGTGGCCCCCCTAAGGCAGTGTCAGGTGACTGATCCCAAGCTCAGCACTGACACGGCAGTGAGGATGGTTGTGGGTACAGATGACGTTTTTCTAGGAACTCTTGAAGTAAGAGGCTGATTACCTTGGCAGAGGTTGCCCTTACAGACTGTTGCAGCCTATAAAACAAAGAGAAATACAAGGTGGTCCTTGGTCCTGGGCTTACCCCTTAACACCCTTCTATGGTGATGCGGCAGAAT
This sequence comes from Vombatus ursinus, assembly GCF_900497805.2. Lineage (NCBI taxonomy): Eukaryota > Metazoa > Chordata > Mammalia > Diprotodontia > Vombatidae > Vombatus > Vombatus ursinus. The sequence continues at coordinate 54,232,354 of NW_020954577.1, read as the reverse complement.
CCGAAAAGGGAACAGAGGGCGCCAAAGAGAAAGCAGGGAAAGTCGGAATCGGGGAAGGAGAATTACTATAACTCATTCAACCCAAACAAAGCTGAATGACATTCTCATAGCTCTTATTGGGGAATTGGTGTGATGCAGGGGATTAATTCCTAGTTTTAGTACGTAAGAGCCTCGTCTACCTTTGGTGTCTACCTTTCACCCAACTCTCACCTGTGGCTCCAGGAAGCTGTGGCCAGTGGCCACACCCTGGTACGCCGTCTCAGCAGCCTCACTAAACCATGTTGAGGGTAACCAAAAGGCCTCAAACCTGTTGGTTAGTTGGTGGGGTGTCTGTCCCAAGCATGTGAAGACTTCCCCTGGCAGAATGGGTAGATGAGGACACTGTGTTCCAGTGGCCATGAAGGCTGCTGAGGCAGGTGCTGTGAAGCACTTAGAGCTTGGTCAGACATCCAGGACGCCAAGGTCATCCACTGCATCCCGGGCCTTTTGTCCTGTCACTAGACTTTAGTGACTCGGGAAGAGAGAGTGAGGCCGATGACTTTGTGTGACTGCCTCACTACAATCCAGTTCTCCGACAAGTCAAGACATCACCCCATGATGTCATTGGTCCTCTTTGAAAATGAAGGACAGAGAATAATAAAAGAGCCTGGCAAACCATTTAGCCTGACTACTACGTAAGTCAGGATAACTTAACACTATTTCCTTCCTCAGTCTGATGGTAATACGATTGAATTTGAATCTCAGAGAAGGCATCTTGAGGCAGAGAATGCTGGACTAGAGTCGGGAAGATCTGATTTCAAACCCAGCCTCAGACACTTACTAGCTCTGTGACCCTGGGCAAGTCACTTAACCTCTGTCTGCCTCAGTTTCCTCTTCTGTAATTGGGGATAAAAATAGAACCTCCCTCACAGTGTTGTTTTGAGGATTGAATAAGCTAACAAATAAGTAAATAATACATAAATAAGTAAAGCACTTAGTGCAATGCCTGACACATAGTGAGTACTGTAGAAATCCTGGCAGTTATTGTTATCGTGTTCTTTTTCATCATAATCGTTAGCTGAATACACCCTTCTGTTTCCACATTCCAGTATGCATCATCATTGGGATTCTGAGATATAGCAAGAAAACCCCAAAAATCCAGTGAACATTTATTGTGTACCTACTATGTACAAGACAGTTCTAGGTGTTAAAACCTTATCTGAGTTTTAAGCCCTAAGTTCCTATAAAGTAAATAGTGTAGGAATTTTAATAGCATCAGTTTTCCTTTGGCCCATCTCACAGACGGGAAGAGACGTAGCCCAGAGATGGGGGCTCTTGGCTAAAAGAGAGGATCAGCTGCTTTTTCCACAGTACCTCTGTGGCCAGAGGGCTTTATGGATCAAGTCTAAGGAGCAGGTGAACTCCTGTAACTGCTGATACTTAGAAACGTGGGATTTTGTGGCTTACATTTCTTTATTGACCAGAGCTGTTTATCTTAAGGTCAGGAGCAATTTGTCAGTTTGTTTTTAAACTGTGCTTATATTATAGCAGCTTAATGTTGTTGGTGACATGCTTGAACACCTGGATTTTATTTCCCAGATTTTTCTAGCTAGCATTTTCTACCAGAAGTGACCAAATTTGGAGTAGAAGTATCTTAGACCATATAATTGCATCCAACCCTGTGACTGTATGGGTAATGGGCCCGAGACCTAAACAGCTTAGGACCTGTCGATTCAGTCACGCAGAGCCACCACGAGAACCCAGGATCCCTGACCCCCAGGAAGATTAATTTGGTTTTCACACTGAGAAAGTTCAGGCTCGTAAATTAAACAGTGGTGATTCTTCAAGAACTTACCTCTGCTTTCCTGTTCTTCTCTAGGGAATTTGAAGCTTGAAACTAGGGACATGTAGCATCAGAGCTCATGGATAGAAGAGGCAGCTAGTTCTTCTTGTAGGTGAAAATGAGTACCTGAGGGACGCATTCAGATTAACACTCAATCTGAAAACCTTGCCTTAGCCCCTACATTTAGCAGCTACGTTACCGCAGCCAACCCCTGTGGACCAGTTTTTACCCAGAGCTATTAATATGTTGGGGTTCCCTCACCTTATATGTTTGAATCTTCTTATTTGGGATTTTATTTAAAAGGGGCATACTCCATATAAATATTCATGTGTCTACACACATATATTGGTGTCATTTCTTTTCATAGTATATTCATTTTTTCCCCCATCACCATAAAGGACTTCCCTAAGACCTCATTTAATCATGTGTTTTAGAGGCAAATGTGTGAGGTAGAACCTTCTTGCACCCATGCAAAGGGAATTTTGGGTGACAAAGTTTTCCAAAGGTGTTTATCATGTGGGGCTCTCACAGCAAGCACTCCGAGGCATGTACCTAATGGCTTAACAAAACCAGCGGGGAAACTTAACTTTGACTTTCTAACTTTACCAAGGAATAATGACAAATAATAAAATACTGGCATAATTTCTGCTTTTGTAAAAGGAATCTTTTGCTTTAAATCTTTCATGGCACCTCTGTACAATGTAACTGGAGAAGGCAGATCTATTTAATCTTATTAATCTGACCAGACTGACCGTAGCTGAGCCCTGTGTGATGCAGTGTGGCCTACTTGCCGTTTCCCCTGTGTGACGCGCCACGTCCTGCCGTAGCACCTGGAGGGCCCCATGTTCAGACCACACTCTCCTCCTGGCTGCCTGGTGGAGTCCCAGGCTTCCTTCAGAGCTTCCGCATTGGTTAGGGTGCTCTCCCTCCTGAAATCGCTTCTGTCTTACTTTATATTCTCTGGTCACAGGCCAGTTCTGTCCCAGTAGAAAAAAAAATCCTCACAGGCTTGCTTTTTTTTTTTTTTAATCTTCTTATCCCTACTACTTAGCACAGTGACTTGCACATAATGAATGGCTGAAATGAATGAATAATAAAGATTATATTTATCCAGCATTTTAAGAGTTACAAAGAGCTTTATATACATTATCTCATTTGAATTGCTGTATATTCATATTCATGTTTCAAGGCTCTAAATGACAACTTAGAGACAGTTGCTCCCATTTTGAGCTGGTTATCTGGGGTGAAAGAATCTGAACCTGTGATTTCATTTGTATAAGGAATTCCCAGAGAGGAGAGTCCCTTCACAAAAGCAGACCCCAGGCTTCTCTGCAGCTCATTGGCTTAGAAAGTTAATGAGGACTGAGAGGTGAAATAACTTGTCTTGGATCACACCTCCAGTAGGTGTCAGTCAGGATTTGAACCCAAGTCTTCCCGATTCCAAGTTTTCTATCTGCTCCACTCCAGTATCTTTTCTCTTGCTTTGTTCGTTTGAATGTTCTGTTCCTGATTTTCCGTGCAGTGTTACGGCTCACTGCAGCAAGGTAATCATTCTATTACTCTCTGATTGATTTCCTCACTCCCCTCAGCAGCTGTCCAGACCTGAGCAGGAGCCACTCCTGCGCCCCTTTTCTCCATGGCAGAACTCCTTGACGTTACCACTCTGCTCTTTCCTCCTTTCCTCTTCGTCTCTGATAACGAGGTGACCACCCCTCTGGCCCATCCCTTCCCGTCATCTCCAACCAATTGCTTCCTCAGTTATCCCTCTCTAGAATCATCAGTCTTTCTCTCTACTGGCTCCTTTCCTACTTCCTGCAGACATGCCCTGGACTCCCATCCTTAATAAACCTTTACTAGACTGAACCATCTCCTCAGGCTACCTGTCCTCTATCTCACCTTCCTTTCTCCACCAAATTTCTAGAAAAAGCTATGTGTTAACTCCTCTTCCTCTACTCTCCTTCCTTAACTCTTCTCCAGCTGGCTTCCAGCCTCATCTCTTAAATGAAATTGCTGTGTCCAAACTTAGCAGTGATCTCATTTTAAAAAAATAATTTTATTGATTATTGTTTTAATATCACTTACATTTCCCCTGAATCTCTTCCAGCTCCTTTCCAGAGAGTCATCCCATATAACAAGGAATATTTTAAAAGAATAATCTATCAGCAAAACGGATGAGTACGTAAGAAAAAAATAGGAAAATATGCAATGGTTGGGGCCGTGCTTATTGTTTATAATTTTGTAACATTTTCTTACGATTATTTTGTGGTTCTTTCTATTTGCATTGCTATGGTCATGGAGTTTACTGTTGTCTTGGCTGTGCTGACTTCACTCTGTATCAGTTCATGTAGATCTGTACAGGTTTCTCTGTAGTCATCATGCATATCATTTCTTACAGCATAGTCACATTCCATTATGTTCACCAAAAAGTGTTTAGCTTTTCCCCATTCGATGGGCATCTATTTTGTTTCCATGTCTTTGCTCCCACAAAAAATGGTGCTATAAATATTCTGGTATATATGGGAACTTTCTTTTTATCAGTAACCTCCTGTATGTACGTGCCTAGCAGCAGAGTATCTTGGCCAAAAATACGGACACTTTCTTCACCTTATTTGCATACCTCCAAATGACTTTCCATAGTGGGTTCCATAGTGCCCATTTTTCCACAACTTTCCCATAGAGACCATTCCCATCTTCTTTCATCTTTGCCAGTTTGTCAGGTATGAAATGAAACCTCAGGGTTATTTTTATTTGCGTGTCTCTTCTTAGCGAATTGGAACATTCTTTCATGTGACTGTTAGTAGTTTGCAGTTCTTCTTTGGAGAACTGTTGATTTATATCCTTTATAAAGTATATACAAAGACAACTGGGTGCTCTAATGGATAGAACACTGGTCTAGGAATCAGGAAGATCTGAGCTCAAATCCAACTTCAGACACTTACGTGCTGTGTGACTCTAGGCAAGTCACTTAATCTCTGACTTACTTTCCTCCTCTGTACATAGAGATAATTATAACCCCTATCTTTCAGGGGGTTGTTGTGAAGATCAAATGAGATCATGTCTGTAAAGTACTTTGTAAACCTTGAAGCACTATAGGAATACTAGCTGTTACATACACGCACACACACATTTCCCAAAGCTATTCCCTGACAGATAAGTGGTCAAAGAATATTAACAAACAGTTCATATACAAATATATGTATATATTTGTGTGTATGTATGCATTTACATACTTATATATATATGGATTAGGGTTAGGTTTGGAATTAGGGCAACCATAACTCTGAATCCATGGCTTACCTCTTATCTGTCTGAGAAAAAAAAATATATATATATACACACACACACACACACACACACAAGTAGATCCACATACACACACACACACACACACACACACACACACACACACACACAC
>NW_020954577.1:53998023-54227107 GCF_900497805.2 Vombatus ursinus | reverse complement strand
ACACACACACACACACACACACACACACACACACACACACACACTAGTTGTCTGTATATACCGGATACCAAACCCTTACCTGAGAAATTCTTCTATATAAAGATTTTGTTTCCATTTAACTGCTTGCTTTCTTGTCTTGGATGTATTAATTTTGCTTGTATAGAAAATTTTTAATTTCCTATGATCAGAATTATCTTTTCTTTTGTACTTGTCTCTATCCCTTTCTTAGTTAAAATGTGTATGTCTTTCCTGTAGCTGTCAAAAGTATATAATCTACTTCTCTCTTTTTTTAATGGTATGATCTTTAATATTCAGGTCACGTCCATTTTAGATTTTTTTGCGGAATATGGCATAAGATGTTTGTCTAAGCCTAGTTTCTGCCAAACTGTTTTTCTCTTTTCATTATTTCCCTTGATAGTCTAGATCTTTTGTTTCTTCTGATGAATTTTGTTAGCACTTCATCACATTCTGCAAACTTTCATCATTTAGTCTAGCATTAAAACTCCGATTTTACCTTGGCATTACTAGCGTTTCCATTATATTGCCCTAGCCTAGCACAAACACTGAATATTCATCCCAGCTATTTGAATTGGTCTTTATTTCTTTAAAGAACACTTTCTAATTGAATTGATACAATTATTTTGGGTGCTTTAATAGATCAGTGATCTCTTCATGGCCAAATCTGGTGGTTTTCTTTCAGTCTTAATCCTTTTTGACCTCTCTGCTGCATTTCACTTCTCTGTACCATAGTCCCCTCCACAATTGTCTTGATTCTCCTGCTTTCTGCCTGCCTTGGTCTCCTTTGCTGGCCCATTATGCATATTTCACCCCCAAATGTAGGCTCTTCTTTGAGACTCTCTTTTTTGATGACTTCTTCAATTACCACGGGTTGAGTTTTCTTTGTGCAGGTGAGTCCCCAGTCCATTTATCCAGCCCCTATCTCCTGAGCTTCAGTCTAACATCACCAACTGCCTCTTGGACATTTCCAATTAAATGTCCCAGACATGTCTCAAACTCAACATGTCCATAGTAAAACATGGTGTCCCCCTGACTCCAAATCTAAGTTTACCAAACTTCCCTATTTCTCTCAAAGGAAGTACCTATTCTTCCAATTAAATGACTTGCCTGTGACGGGGTTTCAGGGGTAGTATTCAAACCCCCAAGTCTTGTATCCTTTTCCATTATAACATGCAACTTTCACGTGCTTACTCAATTTGTGACCCTGGGCAAGTATTTTAACCTCTCTGAGTCCCATATTGGATGATCTCTAAGGTTGCTTTCAGCTTCAAATTTTATAATCTTCAAATTTGGTAATCCTGGAATTATGAATGGAGGCCCTCTTGACATACTGTTTTTGAATAGTCATCTTTGAGTAGAACTCTTTGTTACTGATTCTCAGCTATAATGATGCTAAAAGTTGTGTACTTTGTACTAGTACCCCCTTCCATAATGGTGGTTACCCTGAAATTAGGTATGGGATAAAGAAGAGGTTGAACTAAAAGTGGATCGAGGGAATCCTAATGGAACTTTCATCCTTGAATACTATTCCCTTCTAGTTTAAACTCAAGCCTTACCCATATTATTTCTGTCATTGGGACACAGTAGTGATTTCTAGGTTCTATATGATCAGCTCTTTTTGGCAGGTCCCCCTGGTCTACCTCATCCTTCTTTGCCAGTTTGTCCACTTTGTCCCCATGTACAAACTTATTTCTTTTATCTCATTCTTATGAGGGTTGTTCTAGGCTTTGTTTGATAATTGCCTTTTCTTCCTTTCCATGCAGTACTCCAACCTCCTTTCCCTTTGCTTATCCCTTTCATTTCACTAAGGTATCTTCCTTCACTTATCATTTAAACAACTCCTGAAATTTCCGAAAGAGAAGAAAAGTATGAATTAGGGAATGACAAAGAAGGAAAGATATACACAGGTTTCCATCTGTTAGAGCATTATTCTCATTCAGGAGCCTTTTAGGAACATCCATATTTGGTTTGTTCTCGCCACTGGTTTCTTTCCCCTCTGCCTAAAAGCACACCAAGGGCTTCCCATTCCTTTGGAGAAAAAAGTCTTCAAGCCATTCTCTTGCTCTTCCAAATGTCTTCAAAGAGTAGACCCTATGGAGCATCATAGGGTATTTTAAATTTAAGGGGAAACACTTCTCTGTGATGCTAGACATATGCCAGGCCCCACTTGTCCAAGAAGTCAAGATATATCTTGGGTTCTTGGGTTCAGCATATTAGATCAGTGACATTCTTAAATGTTTGAGATATGTTTTTTGTTGAATTGTACTTTCAGCTATGAACTTTCTTGTTTGTGACATCATATTTTTGCAAAGTTGGGTTTTCACCAGTTGCTGTGATAAAAGCAAGTCGTGCATGAAAGTCTCTGTGGAACAGGAGATGAGGGTGACAGTGTCCAATCTGCTACCCAGGTTTGAGAAGTTGTGCAGTGCCTACCAGGAGTACGCATCCCATAGTAAGAAGTTATGATTTAAGAATGAAATAAAAATATGTTTTCTTTCAGTTTTTGTGTGTTGTTTTTTCAAATGGTTATTAAGTTGTTAGAATAGAAATGCATGTTCAGTTGTTTGACCCTAACTACTTAATAAGGATAATTGTTAGATATTTCTTTTGGGTGCTGTGAAAAATCTACGGAGACACAGAGGGCCTTAGAAATGGAGAAAGTTTGAGAATGTCTGGAGTAGATTATTCTTGCTCATTTTACTTTTTTTGAGACTGGGTGTCTCTGTCTTAGCCACACTGGTCTTCCCATAAGCTGTGGCCTCCTCCATTTCTGACCTGGGCCAGTCTGGTAGGGGAAAGAAGGAAGGAAAAAGGCATTTATTTAGTGTCTAATAGGTTTTAGGCACTGTGCTAAATGCTGCTAATTCTACAAGAGTGGTGCTTTTATGATCCCCATTTTACAGTTGAAGAAACTGAGGCAGACAGAGGTGAAGTAACTTGCCCAAGGTCACCCATCTAGTGTCTGAGGCTGGATTTGCACTCAGCTCTTCCTGATCCAGGTCCAGTGCTCTGTGCACTCTGGACACCCTGCACCCCAGGCCTCTCCATATAGGTGCTAGGCTCATTGCAAATACCTAGAACCCCTGAATTCAAATGGAGCACCACCCTCCAGCTCCCAGGAGCAAGAATTCCTGCTGTGCCCTACCCTTCTCTCATCACCTCTCCTTCCTTGCAAGCCGGACTTCTGTCCTGGCCTGGCCTGTCCACTGAAACGACCCCTGAAGGGTCCTGGGGACTGCTTCAGCGTCTCTCAGCCTTAACTGAGAACTCCTGAACGTTTCTGGAAATGCTCCTGTCCTTGGGCTTCCAGAACCTTGCATTATTCTCATGCTCTTTCTTCCCTGATAGTGGATTCTGAATTCACATATTTGTATTTTGATGATTCTCCACTGTGTCCATCCCCAGCCTCTTTTCGGAGCTCCATCCAGTGCCACATTTCCACCTGACTGGCTTTTTCTACTTTGCTGTCCCATTGGCATCTCAAGCCCAACATGTTCCAGTTTGAGTTGATCACCTTCCCTTCATATGCCTGCTTTTAACCTGGTGTGGGGGTGGGATTAAAGGGGGAACTCACCCTCTCCTGTTTAATCAGCTTTCCTCTCTCCCTATGAAACCAATTTCCTGGACAAGAACTTGGGCAGATCAGTTCTCTGAGCCTTAATTTCCTGGCCTCTGAAATGAGAATAAAGACAACTGCACCGCTGTCCTTAAGGGGTTGTTGTGAGGGAGACTTTATAAACCTTAAAGCACAATGCAAGCGAGTAACAAAGTGGAGAGGGAACCCGCTTGGAGTCAGGAAGACCTGGATTCAAGTCCTGCCTCTGACAGGTGATAGTTGTGTGACATTGAACAATTTGCTCAAGGCCCCAGAAAACTTAGACTCTAAGTTGCAGAGATCTGGGACCCCCCTGCATAGATAATCCATGTGATTCTATGTGCAAGTAATAGTAACAGAATCAGATGAATACACAGAGAAAAAGATGGGAAACCAGTGGAGGTAAAAAGAAAAGGGTCTTTTGGTTTTTTTGTTTTTCTTAAGGAAAAAAATAAACTTTAGCATACTAACTAGACATTTGTGATTTTATTCAGTTTTTTAATGCTAGTTAAGTTTATACTTTTTTGTCATGGTCTCTCTGTTTCCCAGCAGTAGGATATAGCCACTATCAAAAAAGCTAATGCAATCTTAGGCAGCATTAATAGGGTCCAGATATGGGAACTAATACTCCCATTATATTCTCTGTTAATCAGATTATATCCAGAATATTATGTTCCATTCATGTCTCCCCATTTTAAGAAGGACATTTTGTGGGAGCTCAAACGAATCACTTCTCTCAGCTTTGATTTCCTCATCTGAACAGAACGGGAGTTGGACCAGCTTGTCTGTTGGGAGCTAGAAGCTTGGGGACCGCATGCAGCGCTTTTCAGTTCTTTATGTACAAACCTGTGTGTCTTTTTAGGCAAAAATAACGAATGAATTCAGTACCTGTGGGTTGATTCATCTCATTAACATCCAAATGGGTTACATACTACAAACAGTAGCTGACTTTGGAGGTGAGTAGAACTCATACTGTCTGTTCCACTGCCCAAAGCAGAGAGGCCCAGGTAGCTGCCTGACTGGGTCTCCCCTCCTTGGGTGTTGTACTCATAAATGTTTATGGGTTGATTGGTTCTGATGAGCTGCTTACACTCCTCCTTTTGTCCCCATTTGTCTTCTGTGTCATTCCTCGAAAGTCACCTTCTGCCCTTCAAGGTGAGAATTAACTAATCTGATAAGATTAGTGCTAATGACCAAATTGGGGAAGGCTATAGGAGTGTTAATGGGGCTGTGGCTCAAATTTCAAGGTAAAATATGCATTATAACGAGGGCCTTTTAAAGACAATGCTCAGTTGGAAAAAAAATGTGTTAGACAAGAGGATAAAGTTGGTTCTAAGTGCAGAAGTAGAGTCAGTGTAGGGAATCAGCAAAGAGTTCAAGGCTCCTCATTGGAAGGAGATTGAGAGATCGGCCAGTCCTGCCAGCACCTGAACAGGGATTTCTTCTGCAGTGTCGGCCCAGTGGCTGCCTAGCCTTGGCTTGAAGAACTCCAGTGAGACAGCCCATCCCCCACCTGGAAAGCTTTAATACTGGTCAAGTCAGCAAACTTATTAAACACTTATGTACCAGACACTGTGTAAGGACCGAGGTGACAAAGAGAGGCAGAAACATCCCCCAGATATCCCCCAAACATTTCTGAAGGAGCTGGCAATCTAAGGGGAAACACGAGGTACATTCAAGATAAATACAGAGTCGATGGAAGGTCCTCTCCGAGGGAAAGCACCAGCACTTTGGGGGCGGGGGGGGGGGGGGCACGACACACTATTTAAAAACTCACTTTGGCAGAAGTGTGGAGGCTGGATTAGTGTGGGAAGACGCTTGAGACAGTGAGACCAATTAGGAATCTGTTGAAACGATCCCTGCAAGAAATGATGGGGTCTGAACGAGGATGGTGGCCGTGTGAGGGGAGAGGGCACGTGGCCAGGTTTGGCAGTGGGCTGGAGCTGGGAGGTGAGAGTAAGCCAGTCCATCCGTGTGCATTTATTGAGCTCCTGTTGTATACCAGGTAATATGTGAAGTGCTGGGGATAAAAAAAAAAGGCGAAGAGTTGAAGGTGTGAGCCTGAGTGAATTTTCATTTGTCAATTTTGATAACTTTATGCGACTCTGAGGATCATGCTTGGTAAATATGTATTTGCTGATTTTTTTTTTTTTATTGCATAGCCAGTATAATGAAGGTGAATTTCAGTAAACATAAAAGGTTAGTTAACTTATCACATTGCTTTTTGGTCGTACTCACTGATTGTATATATAGATGAGTTGTTTTTGTGTTTTACTTGCCTTTTTATTTTCAAGAATTAACCATTTCTAAAGTAGTTGGGGCAGCTAGATGGCTCAGTAGGTAAGAGTGCTGGATCTTGAATCAGAAAGATCTGAGTTCAAATTTGGCCTCAGATTACTAGCTGTGTGACCCTGGGCAAGTCACCTAACCTCTACCCTAGTTTCCTTATCTGTAAAATGGAGATAATAACAGCACCTACCTCCCAGGGTTGTTATATGAATCAAATGAAATAACTTATGTGAAGCACTTTGCAAAATTTAAGTTATATAAATGCCAGCTGCTGTTACTAATATTTTAGTGTTTATTCCACCTTAATAACTATCACTAAAACCATTTAAATAAAAATGTCACAAAGCTACAAATTAAAATTATTTTTAATTTATCTTAAAATATGTATAGAGTTAACTTGAACTAAGTCATAACAACCCCTTCTAGGTGTCCACGTCTTCTCCTGATTTTAATTTGGTAGATTTTTCCTTAAATTTTATTGCCATTACCGATAATGACACTGTTCACAGAGTAGATGTGTGTCTTCTGTTTGTGCATTCGTCACTGTTCATCCCTCCATGTGAGCACTTCATGTGGAAGGTTAGCAGAAAGATCTCTGCCGTTCACTACCCCTCTGGCCACTGAGCCATTCACCTTCTCACCTCCTCCTGCCCTTGGGGTGGAGTGGGAGTAGACTGGGTTACCTTTGGGATCTCTCCTAGCTTTAAATCTGTGATCCCATGTTAGTCTTGGTGTTCACAACTGTCATTTCATACCTCGTTAAGTCATTTCAGTCATGTCCAACTCTTCCTGACCCCATTTGGGCTTTCTTGGCAGAGATACTGGAGTGGTTTGCGATTTTCTTCTCCAGCTCATGTTACAGACGAGGAAACTGAGAGAGTGAAGTGACATGTTCCAGGATCACACAGCTAGTAAATGTCTGGGGCTAGATTTGAACTCAGGAAGATGAGCCTTCTTGGGCCTGGGCCTGGCACTTACTTGAATACTTTGGAAACTGTAAAGCCTGGTGCAGTTGACTCCTACCCCTCTCCCTATCCCCAGCTCTATCTATGCTTTCTAATCTTGTACCATTCTTGTCCAAGTCCTGACTTTCACAGAGGATTTACCCAATGCAATGGAAACTTTATCTGTTAAATACGTTATGGATATCAGTACAACACTTTAATGTCCGTCTCTTATCTGTTCCTCTTGCTATGGGATTAGTACACCTTCTTTTCTAGTTAAACGTTATCTTTAATTTCTTCGTCTATAAAATGGGGTGATAACATACACCTCATATGTATGAAAAACAGCAAAAAGACTAGTTTGACGAGACTATAGAGTAGAAAAAGGTGAATAATGCATAAGAAAGGTGAGTGGGGCAAAGGACTTTAAATGCCAGAGGGGAGTGTATTTTATTTATCGTAGAAACAACAGGGAGCTATTTAGCATAAATAACATTTCATCATAACATTTTCTACTGAAATTTTATAACCCTTCATCTAAGAAAAGCTATCCTTTTGGAAGTGGCATTGGAAATTACCGAGAAGCAGCATAGTAGGGTGGCTCCTGCGCTGGCCAGCCTTCCATTCAGAAAGAAACACGTTCAAGGCCTGCCTCTCACAAAGCAGTTGTATGTGAGCCACTTAGGTGAGTGCTGATCTGCATCGAAGGAGGAACCTCACACACCAAGGCTCCCTTCTGTGACTGAAGTGGTAGATTTAGAACCCCAAACCCTCAAGGGAAAGTTGTCAGGCATAAGGCCATTTCAGAAGTTACTTGATGACAAATTCATAGCGATATTTTTAGGAAAGATCATAGACTTTCAGAGCTGGAAAGGACTTTAGAGATCATGAAGTCTGACCCTTTCATTTTATAGGTGAAGAAAGTGAAGTGAAGTGATTTTTCCAAGATCCCAAAGTGATTGGGTGGCAGAGCTAGAAAGAAAAGGCAAGTCTTCTGAATTCCACCTAGTATTGTTTTAATCGCATTTTGTACTTGGCAGGCATAGAAGAAAGCAAGCAAGAAACAAGTATTGCTGCCCATATTTCAGTAACTCTTGTCTACAGCATAGGGTGAGTCGGGCATGGGTGCCCCACAAGCACTGCATCTGAAGTCTCCATTAGAAAATCACATTCCTCCTGCTTCAAAGAAAGTGGAGGAGAGGCAAGCCTACCTTACTGCTGCCCTTTCCCAAGGGAGAAGGAGGCCTGAAGTTCATTGCCATTTTCCCCCTCCCATGTCGTAATGGTCCAGTTGTCCAATTACTAAGCAGCAGGGCCAACTTGTTACACTTTGAGTAAAGCCAAAGTAAAAAATGTTAAATCACTTTTGGCTTTAATATTCTATTTTGGATTCTCATATATATATATACATATATATATATATATGTATATATACACATATATACACACACATATATATATATATATATATATATTCCTACGAAGAAACCATTGATTCTTTTGTGCCTTCTTATAATGGCCAAAATCAGTCAATAACATGACCTTTGTTTCTATGGTTTTATGGTGTGAACAACTTCAGAACTCCTCTCAGGTGAGAACAATCATCTGGTTCTTCTTCCATCATTAGGTTTCTTCGCTTCTTTTATAGATATTTTGACACACCTGACCATATTCATTCATCTTAGGCATACAAAGAATAACTTGCGAGGTGCAGATATACTTGAGAGATAGGATGAAAATGACTTGGAAATTTTAATTTAAAAAGCTCGAATATATTAACAGGTTCGTGTTACTCAAAAGCTAGGGTGTGTACTTTGCCACTGTACTTTGAGGCAGTTAGGCCCTCATTAGAGAATTATATCTAAATTAGATTTCCAGATTTTTAAGAGGGATATGAAGAAAATTCATCATACGATCATAGATTTAGAGCTGGAAGGGACCGTGTATTTACTGAGTCCAATCCTTTCGTTTTCTAGATCAGGAAACTGAGGCCCAAAGAGATTACAAAAAGTCACAAAGATGGTAAGTGATTGATTCTTGTTCAGGTCCTCAGAATTCAAATTTGTTAATCTTTCCTCTAGTCTGGACTGCCTCACTTGAGAGAGGATCAAGAGACAACAAAATGGGCTAGGAGTTGGAAGTTAGAAAGGAAGATGGAGTAAATAGAGTGATTTAATTTGGAGAAGAATATGAGAAGTGCCTATGATTTTGCACTAAAGTTTTAATGGATCATTTAATGCCTCATCCGTGCAGGTACCCCTCCCTTAGTATGAAGGGTAAGCAGTCCATGTATTCTCATCTGATGCAGTTCTTGGCCTTGCCCTTCTTTGCATAAATGCACTGTAAAGAATGTCCACTCTGCTTTTGAGTACTTTCTTTGAATACGTCATCTGTCATGCCTCATTCTTGGTACATCACTGACTCACTTCCTTTTCCAAACATTTATGCCCTTAATTATGTATTTTATGTCACTTCTTCCATGGAATGTAGATTGTAATATGCTACAGTCTACTGATATCATATACGTACATATATATATCTTTACAAGTTTTCTGAGGTCATTGTGTTCCATAACTCACAGCTCTTATAACATCACCAAGAGAAGAGTAGTGGATGTCCTGTATCAGTTCAGATGGAAAAAAGATTTCCCTATAGAGGGTAAGGTTCTCTAAAGGCTTCTATTAGGGATGTCTTTGTTCTGATTATCGTCATGCGTATTCCAGATATGTTAACTGATGGACAAATTCAGCAGGCTGCCCATTCAACTCTGTGTTGTGAAGTATGCATTCTTCATCTGTTGGATTTTTTTCTTTATGGCTTACTGGGGCTCCCTTTTGAGGAATCGGTGCAACCAATAAAATTTCCTCCCCAGGCAGGAGGCTCTGGAAAACCTCTCCATTTATAGGGTCACCTTTTTTACTTTTTGTATGGAACATCCTCCATGACACTGACACAGCATCTTGAGTGAGCATGTTTTATGAGAGTTAGAAGATACTTGATAGTTGGACGGTCATTGACAAAATTCTCTCTGGATGTATTTATAAAGGGATTTTATGTGATATTAATTTGTAGGAGACTCCTTATTGGAACAGAGAGCCTTTAAAACTGTATTGTGTGTACACAGTGAGATCTTGTGTTCTCTGCAGCAAACTGTCACTTGTGACTGAAATCTAGCCTGTGATAGGTCCGTGAAATCCTGTCTTATTCCATTCTCATGTTTTCATGAAACATAACTTGGATTTGAGCGTAGACCGTTTTCATAAAGATTTTTAAGGGCATACACTTCCAGGAGACAAGATGGTGAAGTAAGCAGGAAATCACCTGAATTGTCCCAAATTCACCTCCCAACAACTCTAAAATAGTGCCTCAAAATGAATTCTGGAATGGCAGGACCAACAAAAAGACAGGGTGAAACAATTTTCCAGCCCAAGACAATTTGGAAGGTGGGCAGGAAAGGTCTCTTTCACTTGGGTATAAGGGGAGTGCAGTCCAAGGGAAGCAGTGTCCCAGCAAGCCAGCAGCAGACCCTGCCTCAGCAAGCCAGTGGGAGGCCCACAATCTAGCACAGGTCAATGCCTGAGGCCCCATGGGCCCCAGTGCAGCAGAAGGCAAGCAGCCAGCCCCTCCTCCGCCCCTACCCATTGCCCTGGTGCAGCACAACCCCCTTGTGAGCCCTAGCACAGGACCAGTCAAGCAGCCAGGGCTTACAACCCCAGCACAAGAAATTTGGGACAGTGCCCTCTCCACCACAGGAACAGAGCTCAACTTTAAAAATAATGAAATAGGCTGAGAAAAATGAGCAAACAAACAAAAAACTTGACCATAGAAAGTTATTATGGTGATAGGGAAGATCAAAACACAAACTCAGAAGAAGACAATAATGTCAAAATGCCTACATGCAGAGCTTCAAAGGAAGATGTGAATTACGCTCAGGCCCAAAAAGAGCTCCTGGAAGAGTGCAAAAAAAAATTAAAACTCAAATAAGAGAGATAAAAGAAAAATTGGGAAAAGAAATGAGAGGGATGTAAAAGAATCATGAAAAAAGATTCACAGCTTAATACAAAAAAATTAAAAAGCTATACAAAAATTTACTGAAGAAAACTCCTTAAAAAGTAGGCTTGGCCAAATGGAAAAGGAAGTTTAAAAAAAGGTAACTGAAGAAAATAACTCCTTAAAAATTAAAATTGGAGAAGTGGAAGCTAATGACTCCATGAGACATCAAGAATCAATCAAACACAATCAAAAGAACAAAAAAATGGAAGAAAATGTGAAAGAGCTTATTGGAAAAACAACTCACCTGGAAAATAGATCCAGGACAGATAATTCAAGAATTATTGAACTACCTGAAAGCGATGATCAAAAAAAAAGGACCTGGACATCATACTTTAAGAAATTATCAAAGAAAACCTAGAAACAGAGGCTAAAATAGACATTGAAGAATCTACCAATCACCTGAAAGAGATCCCAAAATGAAAACTCCCAGGAACATTATACCCAAATTCCAGGATTCCCAGGTCAAGGGGAAAATATTGCAAGCAAGCAAGAATCACCTACCCAGTGAGCATAATTCTTCAGGGTGAAAAATAGTCATTCAGTGAAATAGAGGACTTTCAAGCTTTCCCGATGAAAAGGCTGGAGCTGAACAAAAAATTTTATTTCCAAATACAAGATTCAAGAGAAGCATAAAAAGGAAAGAGGAATTCAGTAAGGCTAAGTTGCATCCCTACATGGGAAGATGATACTTGTAACTCTTAAGAACTGTATCATTATTAGTGCAGTTAGAAGGAGTATACATAGACAGAGGGTGTGGGTATAAGGTGACTTTAGGGATGATATAAAAAAATTACAGGGTGAAAACGAAGATTACACTGGGAGCAGAAGAAAGGGAGAGACAGAACAGGATAAATCATCTCACATGAAGTGGTGTGAAAGATCTATTACAGTGGAGGGGAAGATGGGATGGGGGTGGGCATCACTTGAACTTTACTCATTGGAATTGACTCAGAGACAATAACATAAACAGTCAGTTGGGTATAGAAATCTATCTTACCCTGTAGGGAAGTAGAAGGTGAGGAGGTTAAGAAAAGGGGTGGGGTGTGGGGAACAGAAAGAAAGGAGGGCAGATTGAGGGAGGCAGTGGTCATAAGCGAAACACTGGTGAGGAGGGAAAGGGTGGAAGGAGAGAAAAGGATAAACAGGAGGAAAAATAGGATGGAGGGAAATACACAGTTAGTAATCATAACTGAATATGAATGGGATAAACTCACTCACAAAATGGAAACAGATGGCAGAGTGTATTAAAAACTAGAATCCTACAATATGTTGTTTACAAGAAACACACTTGAAGCAGAGAGACATGTGCAGAGTAAAGGTAAGGGGCTGGAGCACGATCTATTATGCTTCAGCTGAAGGAAATAAAAAGCAGGGATAGCAATCATGATATCCGACAAAGCAAGAACAAAAAATGGATCTTAATTAGAGATAAGGAAGGAGACTGCTAAAAAGCACCATAGACAATGAAGTAATATCAATACTAAACATACATGCATCAAGTGGTGTAATATCCAAATTCTTAAAGAACTTAAGGGAGTTAACAGGAGGAAATAGACAGGGACCTCAGCTTTCCCCTATCAGAACTAGATAAAGCTAATAAAAAATAAATGAGAAAAGTTAAGGAGATGAATAGAGTTTAAGAAAAGTTAGATATGATCAACCTCTGGAGAAAATTGAATGAGGATAGAAAAGAATTTACCTTTTCCTGAGTAGTACATGGCACCTACACAAAAATTGACCGTGTAATAATAGGGTATAAAAACTTTATAATCAAATATAGAAAGACAAATATTAAATGTATCCTTTTCAGATTGTAATGCAATAAAAATTACACACAATAAAGGGCAATGGAATGATAGATTAAAAATTAATTGGAAACTAGTCCCAAAGAATGAGTGGGTCAAAAAATAAATCATAGAAACAATTAATAATTTCATTAAAGAGAATGACAACAATGAGATAACACACCAAAATTTATGGGATGCAGCCAAAGTAGTACTTAGGGAAAAATTTATATCTCTAAACTCTTCCATCAGTAAGTTAGAGCAAGAGTAGAGCAATAAAATGGGTGTGCAATTAAAAAAAAACTACTAAAAGGACAATTAAAAATCCCCAATTAAACACCAAATTGGAAATCCTGAAAACTAAAGGCGAGATTAATAAAATTGAAAGTAAGAAAAGTCTTGAGCTAATAAATAAAACTAGGAGCTTTTATGAAAAAAAAATCCAATAAGATAAACCATTATTAATTTGATTTAAAAAAATAAAGAAGAAAACCAAAACCCAGTATCAAAAATGAAGAGGAAACTAAAGCAATTATTAGGAACTATTTTGCCCAATTACATGCCAGTAAATCTGACAATCTAACTAAAATCAATGAATATTTATAAAAATACAAATTACTTAGATTAACAGAAGAGGAAACAGAATACTTCATTTTGGACAAAGAAATTAAGCAATCTGTCAGTGAGCTCCCTAAGAAAAAATCCCCAGGGCCAAGATGGATTACGTGAATTTCACCAGATATTTAAAGAACAATTAATTCTAATACTACATAAGCTATCTGGAAAAAAATAGTCAGAGTCCTAACAAATTCCTTTTATGACAAAAAATATGGTGCTGATACCTAAACCAGAAAGAACAGAAACAGAGAAAAAAAACTATAGACCAATTTTACTAATGAATATTGAAACAAAAATTTTAAACAAAATACAAATAAGGAGATTACAGCAATATATCACTAGGATCATATCCTATGACCAGGTGGGAGTTATACTAGGAATGCAAGGCTGGTTCAATATTAGGAAAACTATTGGCATAATGGACCACATCAATAACAAAAGCTACAGAAATATGTTTATCTGAATGGATGCAGAAAAAGTTTTTGACAAAATACAACACCTATTCCTATTAAAAAACACTGGAGATTATAGGAATAAATAGAACTTTCCTTAAAACGATTAAGTAGTATCTATCTAAAAACCATGAGCAAATATTATCTGTAATGGGGATAAACTAGAAGCCTTTCCAATAAGATCAGGAGTGAAGTAAGGATGTACTTTATCACCACTGTTATTCAAGAATGTACTAAAAATGTTAGCTGTAGCAGTAAGAGAAGAAAAAGAAATTGAATGAATTAGAATATGCAATGAGGAAACAAAACTATCACTCTTCATAGATAATATGATTGGTATACTTAGAGAATCCTGGAGAATCAACTAAAAAACTAGTTGAAACAATAACTTTAGCAAAGTTGCAGGATATAAAATAAACCCACATAAATCATCAGCATTTCTTTATATATATATACACATATACATACATATGTGTATGTATATATATATATATATGTGTATATATATATTTTATTTTTAGGCAGTTGGGGTTAAGTGACTTGCCCAGGGTCACACAGCTAGTAAGTGTCAAGTGTTTGGTCTAAGGCCGGATTTGAATTCAGGGCCTCCTGACTTCAGGGCTGGTGCTCTATCCATTGTACCACCTAGTTGCCCCTCTAGCATTTCTGTATATTACTAGCAAAGCCCTGCAGGAAGAGATAGAAAGAGAAATTCCATTTAAAATAACTGTAGACAATATAAACTACTTGGGAGTCTTATCTGCCAAGACAAACTTGGGAACTATGTCAACACAGTTAGAAAACACTTCACACAAATAAAGTCAAATCTAAGTAACTGGAAAAATATCAATGTTGTTCATGGATAGACAAAGCCAATATAATAAAAATGACAATTCTAAACTAAATCAATTTACTTATTTGGTGCTATACCAATCAAACTACCAAAAAAATTTATAGGCCTAGAAAAAATAGAACAGTTCATCTGGAAGAACAAAAGGTCAAGCATATCAAGGGAATTAATGAAAAAAATGCAAAGGAAGGTGGCCTTACCAAATCTCAAAACTATATTATATTATAAAGTGGTAATCATCAAAACCATCTGGCACTGGCTGAGAAATAGAGCAGTGGATCAGATTAGGTACACAGGACACAGTAGTCAATGACCATCGTAATCTAGTGTTTGATAAACTCAAAGACCCCAGCTTCCGGGACAGGAACTCTCTATTTGACAAAAGCTGGGAAAACTGGAAAACAATATGGCAGAAACTAGGTATAGACTTATGTCATATGCTAAGATAAGGTCAAAATGGGCACATGATTTAGACATAAAGGGTGATATCACATGCTAATTAGGAGAGCATGGAATACTTTACCTGTCAGATCCATGAAGAAGGGATAGAGCATAATGAGGTATAAAATGGATAATTTTTTATTATATTAAATTTTAAAAAATTTTGCACAACCAAAGCCAGTGTAGCCAAGATTAGAAGGAAAGCAGAAAGCTGGGAAACAATTTAGACAGCAGATGTCTCTAATAAAGGCCTTGTTTCTCAAATATATAGAGAACGGAGTCAAATTTATGAGAATATAAGTCATTCCCCAGTTGTTAAATAGTCAAAGAATATGAACAGGCAGTTTTCAGATGAAGAAATTGAAAATATATATAGTCATATGAAAAAATGATCCAAATCACTATTCATTAGGGGAATGCAAATTACAACAACTCAGAGGTTCCACCTCACACCTAACAGAATGGCTAATATAACAGAAAAGGAAAATGATAAATGTTGGAGGGGATGTGGGAAAACTAATGGACTGTTGGTAGAGTTGTGAATTGATCCAACCATTTTGGAGAACAATTTGGAACTATGACCAAAGGGTACCAAACTGTGCATTCCCTTTGATCCAGCAATACAACTACTAAGTCTGTATACCAAAGAGATCTAAAAAAAGGGAAAAGGACCTATTTGTACAAAAATATTTATAGCAGCTGTTTTTGTGTTGGCAAAGAGTTGGAAATTAAAGGGATGCCATCAATTGGGGAATGGCTGAACAAGCTGTGGTATATGAATATAATGGAATACTACTTTGCTGTAAAAAATGGCAAGCAGGTGGATTTAAAAAAAAACCTAGAAAGACTTCATGAATTGATGTAAAATGAAGATGCAGAGGAGAACATTGTATATAGTAACAGCAGTATTGTGTGATGATCAACTATGAATGACTTAGCTCTTCTCAGTAATGCAAGGATCTAAGACAATTCCAAAGGACTAATAATAAAAAACACTATTCACCAATTTTTCTTTTGGTCTGTTTCTTCATTCACAACATGACTAATATGAAAATACGGTTTAAATGATTGCACATATATAACCTGTATCAAATTGCTAAACATCTTGGGGAGGGAGAAAATTCGGAACTTAAAATTTTGTAAAAATAAATGTTAAAATTTTCTTTACATGTAATTGGAAAAAAATAAAATACTATTTGTTTAAAAAAAAGATTTTGTGGGCATATAAGTTGGTAGTTGGCAATCTTTGGCTGTTTCTTTTTGGTAATACCAATGATGATCTGTTCCATTATTTTGAAATCTTGGTCTTGAGATCTTGAAAATTGATACCTGAAGGCCTTTTAAATTGTGATAATGAATGGTTATTATACAAAGGATAATGATTAGAAAGTATAGTTCTTCAGAGGACTAAAGAATATGAAACATGATTAAATTGCAACATGAAATTTTGGTTAGCTAAAAGGAAAACCTTGGTAATGCAAGTAATTAAGCAAGCAGTGATAAAAATTATTGAAGCAAGCTGTGGATTTGTCTGTGGAAACCTTTAAAAGTAAGATCCTAACTTTTTTAATGGGTTCGTTTTGGAGAGGAGGAGGTTACCTTCTACACTGGTGATCAATGGATCCATGGAAGTTAAGCTATGCTAATATTAGTTAATGATATGAACTTAGCTGTCCATAAAGTGTGTATTGTACCATAACACCTTGCAGAAGTAGATTCTCCGGGTCTGATCTCAGCAGTCTCAGAACTCTTACACTATTTTCATTGTTCTCATCTGTTCTCATTTCCCCCCCTAATGTGGCACCAAACCAGAAGTTCTTCACAGGGGAGTCATGGTTTTTTATAAATATGAGTATACACATGTGTATGTGAGTATACATGGATATATATATATACATACATACATACATAAATTGCATTTAAATCATTTAAGCTATTAGTGCTTTAAAACTGCACTAAAATTTCTGGATGGGCATCTCCTCATTTTCTAATTCTCTGCTACCCCCAAAATTGAGTTCTTTTGTAATTTTAATGTATAGTATATTATTTTCTGCATTTAAAAACATTACCCTGAGAAGGGGTCCATAGGCTTCACCAGACACCAAAGGAATCCATGATATAAAAGGTTAAAAATTCCTGCCCAGATTACATGCCTAATAAACCAGAAGGCCACAAGTCTATTGAAAATGGAATTTAATAGAGATTGTATAGATCCATGTGTGTAGAAGTGTGTCCCATGCTCCTTCTTGAAGACAGACTGTTGTCTTAATAGGCCTTGGTACTTAGGACAGTGACTTACACATAGTAAACACCAAATGCTTATCAAAAGGTTTACGTACATATTTTGATCTCAAATACATGGAAGTGTGGTTTGTTTTTTTACCATTTTGTCATCACTTAGAAGAAATGTTTGTATTTCAGGGACTTTCATATATAATATATTTCTTCTGTAATAGGCATCCCAGAGCTCTCCTTGGCAGGGATGGGGGGAGGTGTGTGGAGGTGTGATTTGTTAAATAAAGGAATGCTCATTTTATATCCCCGAACAGCTGGAAAATGCTGTGAAATCCTTACCTTTGTTCAAATGCCTATTCCATTTTGTTTTGACTGTTATTTATAACCCTTCAAAAGGGAGCTATTGAACAATGTTTTTTATGTTATAGGATTAAAGTTTCTCTCTATGCTGCAGTGTTGTGTTTGCCTGCTTTGACAACCCTCCCACCAGCACTCAACCCCAACCAATATTCTGGGTGTTGGATGGGATTCAGAAGTCAAAGGAGCTCTATCAGAATCTGGATCGGCAGTGGGAGGGGGGGACCCTTCCTTCTGTTTCTGTGACCCTCCCTTCTCTGTGTTCTCCCCTTAGAGAGAGATAGGGACACCTGAGCGCTTTCCCTCTGCCTTATTTGTAACAGATCATGTTGTTTTAAGTGATTGATAGGAACTTTTCTGGAGGAAGGATCAGAACTCTCCTGAGGAATAGCATTTAAAGGCATTCGATATTTTTTAAAAAGTAAAAGCTACCTTCTGTTTTGTGTTTCACCGAACTGGCGTGATGAGAAATGAAGTGCCCTGGCCGTCACCCCTCCTTACCCAGGGATGAAAGAGAAGCCCATGTTCACCGTGCATGAAAAACTCGGCTGTCCTCAAGCTTTGTAAATAGGGCGCTGAACTTTTGCAAATCAGAAGGGATCTATAAACATGAACTGATAAAAACAAAACTCAAAATAAGATACAAAAGCAATAGCCCGTTTCTGCCATGTTATGTGTGAAGAACACCAGGAAAGCAGGTTTGTCTGGGCCACAGTAGCAGGAAGGCAAGGAATGTGTGGTCAGATCGCAGAGGCCAGTGAGGCCAGGCCGGCAAGGACTCTGAGAGCCAAGCAGTGCACAGAGATGCACTGACCACTGACAGACACACCCAGTCCTTCTGCTCATCCCCTGCCTTGACGCCGCTCTCTGTCACTGCCTGCCAGGCTCCAGCTCTCAGCTGGTTAACCTTAAGAACTAGATTCTTCTACTTAACAAACTCCAGTGGCTTCCTGTTACCCCTGGGATCAAAGAGACACTCTGTTGTTTTGGCTGTAAAGCCCTTCATATCCTGGTCCCAACCTATCTTTCCAGCCTTACTGTGCATCATTGCCCTTCCCACATTTTGCTCCAGATTGCTTTTCACAGGTATCCATATTTGCACCATCACTTTGCCATCATAGTCCTCTCACGTTTTATTACATATAATCATTGTCTGTAGATTAAAATGTGAGAGTGCATTTTTTTAAATTATCAACAGTTATATGAAATAGAAAGGAAGGAGGGAGAAAATAAACACTTATTAAGCACAGAAGGAGGAAAAAAGCATTTATTAAGCACCTACTATGCAGTTTACTAAGCACTTGGCAAATATCCTATTAGATCCTCACAACAACCTGGGGAGGTAAGTGCTATTATTATCTCCATTTTACAGTTGAGGAAACTGAGGTAGAGGTTAAGTGACTTGTCCAGGGTCACACAGCTAGTAACTGTCTGAGACTAGATTTGAACTCAGGGCTTCCTTATTTTAGGCCCACTGGCACTTAACTGCCTCATTTTAAAATATTTAAAGGATTTGCAATAAAATAGTAATTATAGAATTGAATTTTACAACGAATTGCATTATATAAAGGCTGAGAATAGCTAAATTTTAGACCTAGCCACTTTAAAAGGTGAAAAATATTGAGCATATTCTCACATTTCTCCGTCTCTTGAAGGCACACTTCACTACTCCATCAGTTCTGCCTCAGAATCCTTATCTTCCTTCAGGTCTCAGCTCGAATGTCACTTCTGTAGAGCCTTCTCTGATGCCCCAGTTGTTAATGTTCCTCTAGTTACCCTGTATTTATTTCTCTATGCCCACATCATATTGCACCAGTAGAATATAAGCTCTTTGAGGGCAGGGATTATGTTGTTGTTTGTCTATGTCTAATACCAGCACCTTGTGCTTAATAAACATTTCTCCCTGATAAGGCATTGCTTGTTAAATACAACTCAGTTGGATCTGCCTGCCTTGGCACATTTTTTGTTGTAAATTTTAATCTATCCAAACTCCTTTCCAAATTTTCTAGGCCAGTTGGTGCTGTATCTTATGTACTGCATACAAAGGGATTATTGACAAGATGTACTCACTTTCGTGTTGTAAGTTTGGCCACTTTCTAATCTTTTTCCTCTTCTCAAATACACATTCAATAAGTAGCTGCCGCAACCATACTGTGCTTGCATCCGGCATTCTCCCGTAAGATCATAGATTCACTGAAAGAATCAGCTTCACCAAAAACTAGAAAGACTCCCTTGTCCCAGAATGTATTTACTCACACTCCTCTCTTTTGCTTTATCAGAAGTAATCGTTGATGATTGCTGTTTACTGCTCTGTAGTAACCAAAGCAGGGAGGAAGGAGGTCTGCTGACAAGATGAGGTTGTTAAGAGGTCCCATGTAATGCTAGGGTAACTACCCTAAACTCTATGGAGAAAAAGCTTTGGTCAGCCTATGTAACCCTTGAATTCCAGCTGGAGCAACCTATCCTACCTGCTTATGGTCAAATATACCACTGCTCAGGGGAGATGAAATACAGGACAGGTAAAAGGTCAAAAGGGTAGTGGAGGAGCCTTGTTAATTAAGAAAGTAAACTTGTGAGGAAATCCAGAAACCAGAATGGGGGGAAAGATGGGGGAGAGAATTTGGATAACCATCAATGTAGGGAAAAACAAAAATCATTTTGTAATCAGGATATGCTATGGACCTTTTGGACAACAAGGTGGACATAGATGAGGGGTTGGGGAAACGGATCTCTAGCCTGGCGTGGAAGTGTGATCGAGTTAGTAAAGGGGTGAGAAGTCATTTGTCCGCACATGGGTTGTTGCTATCTTTGTGCCTGAAGCAGAGCAACTAATAACTTCATGCCTTAATAGTAATCTCATCCTGCAAAAGGTGTAGGAACCAACAGGGGGATATTCAGACCCAAATCAGCTCTAATTCTGATTCTCATTAATGAGGAGAAACTGGTTGCTAAGGGGCAGAAGGGAGGAAATGATGAGAGCGTTTCGGACACTTGAATATTTTTTTTGTAGTAAATGACCACACACTCCTTGAGTTTGATAGAGAGGAAAACTATGTAGAACCTGACATGTACCCTAGACTTGGAAAAGCACATTTCTAAGATCTAATAGAAAGGGTACGTGGGACTTCATGGCCTAGAATTCTAATTCTGAGAATAACAGCTAACATTTATATAGTTACTGTAGAAATATTATCTCATTTTATATTTCCAACAACCTAAGGAAATAAGCACTATTATTCCCATTTTACAGATGAATAAACTGAGGCAGACAGAGATTAAGTGACTTGCCTAGGGTCACACAGCTAATAAGTGTCTCAGGTCTTCTGACTCCAGGTCCTCGCTCTGTCTACTCTGCCACCTGACTTACTAAATTCTGCTTTGGAAGTCAACTCTGGAGTGATGGGAAACTCAGGAATGAAATTCTGAAGGTACAAAAGGAAATCATTCCAATAAGGAGAAAAAATTAGAGTTGTCTGAGGAGACTGAAAGTAGTAATAACATGAGACGTGTGAAAGGATAGGTGGTGGCCAGATGTTTGAGGCTGATGTTTGCCATCCCTAAAGATGTGGCCCGTCATCAGGTGATGCTGTTGGCAGCACCTTTTTTCCGCAATGTCTGCCACGTTGTTGGGCTGCTGCTGCTCCAGGTTCTGTTCATCAGCCTTGGGATTTCAGAAATTCTACTGAATGACTTCATTGGGCCTAAATAGTCTTTGAGGACTTGCTTCGTGGTACCCACCCACAGAAGACTGGCTGATAAGCAAGCAAGAATCCAATTTTATTAATTTGTGGGTAGGGAACGATATCTTTGGAGTGTTTAGAATACTTTTGTCTGATAATCAAGGCATATCAAGTTACCTGGGAAACCACAGATAGTCATCAGAGGGTTGCTTAGTGAGCGCAGGACCAGAGGAAAAGGGTCTGGCTGGGCTTAGAGTGATGTTGCATGTAGTCAAGGTTAAAGCAGCATTTCCCAAACTGTTTTCTATGTAATATGAATAAGGGTTCCATAAGAAAGTTTTCAGGGCAGCTAGTTGGCTCAGTGGATAGAGTACTGGGCCTGGAGTCAGGAAGACCTGAGTTCAAATCTGGCCTCAAACACTTACTAGCAGTGTGATCCTGAGCAAGTCATATCACCTTTGTTTGTCTTAACCCAGTAGAGAAGGAAGGGGCAAATCACTCTAGTACATTTGCCAGTAAAACCCCATGAACAGTATGGTCCACAGAGTCACAAAAGAGTCAGACACAACAGAATGACAAGAAAGTATTTGTGCCAGCAATGCTGTTCTCACTAAAACGCGTTAAATATGACATTGTATTAGATATTTTCTCTACATGACAGTTTTCAGCACAAAAATAAATTTAATTTCATTGCCCCCAAATTTTCCCAGTCTTTGATGGCAAAAAAGTCAGCTTCAATAAGTATTCTTATCATACTTCTGCATATTCCATCTTGGTTGGTTTCTACAAGAGATACTTCTCCACTCCTTTCCCGGAACTCCCTCCCTCCACCCACAGAAATTGAATCAAAATTGATGAGTTTCCACTGTCAGATTTTTAGTACTCTCCCTGGAAAATGATCCCTTGGCAAAAAGCTTCTTCACTTTCTGAAAGGCTATTAAAATTAACTAGGTAACAGTTTACTTTTGTTAGTAACATTTAAATGGTCTCTTCCTAAAGAAATTTGAAGGTTCTTGATGACATTAAGAAAACACTCTTCTCAACCACAATTTTACAAAACCGCGCTCAGAGTGGATTACTTCTGCAATGACTAATTTTACTATGGGCCCTCTTGTCTTCCTTCTTCACACTGTTTCCCTTAGTAATCTCATCTGTTCTCCACAGGTTCAAGCGTTATCTCTACAAAGATGACTCCCAAATTTATATTTTCCAATAATACCCTTTTCCTTGATCTCCTATCTGGCATCCAGTCATTAGATGCCTGTTGACCTGGAAATTCCATTACACTTTAAGCTCAACATCCCCCAGACAGAAGCCATCTCCTGACCCTCCTTCCAGTCACCCAGGTTCCTAATCACAAGTCTCATTGAGTGTTGCCTCTCCATCACCCATCTAGACAAGTCTTGTTGCAGTGCCTTACACATGGTAGATGCTTAATAGATGTTTATTGAATTGAATTGTCCTTCCATAATATCTCGAGTCTGTCCCCTTTTTCTGTACATACAAGGCCAACACCCTAGTTTAGGCCTCTGTCACCTCTTCCCTCAATTGCTGTAATGACTTTCTAATTGGTTTCCCTACTTCCAGTCACTTTTCTCTCTAATTCATCTTCCTCTGAAATATCAGATGAATCCATGATCTCATCAGTGTGGGTATACCCTCTAACCATGCTTGATCATTTGATGCAGAAAATTAGAGCATGAACAGAAGAGATGGTGGCATCGGAACTGATTATAATTCCATATAGGATATAGGGATGTAACTGCGTGGTATAACAAGGCCAGAGAGCCCTGCCACCTTAACAGATAAATGCTTGACTTGCAAACCAAAGAGATGTGGCTTTCAAGACACTAGCAGTTTAGAATGTAAACTCATTTATGAAAAAATAATATACCTTAGAGAGTGATAGTAGACTATGAACTGTATGGCCTCATAAAACAGGGAGAAGTGATGGAGGGCACAACCAGCGTGAAAAAAGCTTGACCAGAGACCTCACTAAACAGAGTCATTCCAGGGGCATTGAAAGATGAAACTGGGAGACAGACAAAAGAGGGACAAGAGGAGCAGTGATTTCTTTAAAATAACCAAAAGTACTAACATGTTCAGAAATGTCCCGTCTACTTGAAGGGAGTCAGTTAAATCAGTTTCATAGAATCACAGAATCCTAGAATCAGAAGGAGCTTGTGAGGTTGCCCTGTCCCTACATGAAACACAAATCTCTGCAGCATTCCAGAAAAAAAGGATCTTGGCTCCGTGTGGAGACCTCCAGCAACAATTTCCCTTTTTCCCAGGCTAGTCTACTCTACTATGGGGCTTCCGTATGTATTGTTAGGGTATTTTTCCTAATACTGAGCCAAAATTTCTCTTCTTCTCCACAGTCTCCCATTTCTTCAAGACATCGATAGTAGTTCTCTCTTCCAGAGTCAGACCTCAAAATTCAAACTTCTTTCACATGAGAGCCCTTAAGAAATCTGAAGAGATCTTGTCTCCCAGGAGCCAGACTAGACATTATTAGTTCCTTCGGATAGTTTGTGGTTTTAAGTTTCCTTACTATACTAATTTGACCTTTGCTAGTGGTGCCCTCGGTATACTTAAAATGTGGCATCCAGAACTACACAGAGTATTACAAATGGAGTGAGGAAACAGACAGAAAGAGGTGTGTGGTCCTGGATAAGTCACATAATCTCTTTTTGCCTCAGTTTCCTAATTTGTAAAATGTGGATAATAACACCCCTCCCAGGGTTGTTAGAAAGCTCAAAAGAGAGTTTTCCAGATGGAGTCCAACCAGGGAAAAGTGGCATAAAAGTTGTTGTCTTCATTGTCCTGTGACCCTGTTCTTTCTCTAGGCAGCCTAATGGCAGAGTCATTCATTTGACTGCCATCTTACACTACTGACCTGTGGGGAACTTGCAGCACACTCAGACCTCCAGATCTTCCCATTGTCTGCCGTGTTTTACACATCCAGTGTTTTGGTGTTTTTGTACTTGTACTTTTCTACTTTAAAAAAAATTGAAATTATGCGTTATCATGAGACTTGTTATTGTCAGCCATTTTTTAATATCAGAGTCTTTTGTAAGATTTCCTAACACAATGTGTTAGTTTTCTACAGTTTGTACCTCCTGTAATTTGTACTTCCCAGTGACCAGTGGGTCACGCTCAGTGCTTTCAGTTCAGTAGTACCCATCAGGATTTTGTCTATGCCCCCAACAGAAACTTGAAGAGAGATGGGAAGGTCAGAAGTTGGGAGGGTAATCTGAAAGACAGTTGGTATTTATATATTAGCTCTTTAGAGTACACATTATCTCATTTGAGAATACCAAATGCTGTGAAAATTGAAAGATAATGCCAGGTTGGAAGAGATAGCAAATCTGTAAGATGATATAACCTGAATTCAGAGGGCTCTTGACTAGGGCTGTTTTTGACATTGAGCTGATTCTAGGGAGAGGAATTTTAGTAGGGATAAATGTAAAGTCTTACACCTGGACTCAAAAAATCATTGTCACAAGCTCAAGGAGGCATTCTTTAATAGCATTTGGGAAAAGATCTGGGATTTTAGTGAGCCATCAACTCATTATGATTCAACTGTGGGATGTGGCAGCCACAGAAGTTAATGCAATAAGGTTTCATAAAAGGGTTATCACTTGCAGAAATGAGGAGGTGATAGTGACTTTGCTGTCTGCCCTGGTCAGGCCATATCAGGAGTATGGAGTTCAGTTTGGGGTGCCACGGGGCAATAAGCTAGAGAATGTTGATGTGAGATCAGGAAAGCAAAGGGGCTGATGTCTAAGCAGGTTATTGAAGACAACTGGGGCTGTGTAGCCTGGAAAAGAATTTGCAAGGGAACACAGGGGTGGCTGTCTTATAAAGAGAAATTAGCTGCTCCTATTTGGTCCCTAAAGGCAGAACCAGGAGCAGAGGGGAGTTGCAAAGATACAAGTTTAGGCTTGGGGATCAGGAAGAACTTTCTAAAAATTACAGCCTCCTCAAAGAGGCCCATGAACTCTACTTTGTGGGAGTTTCAAGCAGAAACTGGATAGCCCTCGGTTGTATATTTTATTGTGGGTATCCTGTTCCACTGTGGCCTGAACTAGCTAGCATCTCTGCCAGTCCTAAGATTCAGGGATTATCGCATCCCTACCTGGGTGGTCAAAACTGTGTCTTAGAGCGCCCGTCTTTCTTTCCCCAGTTGTATTGAGGTGTTTTGTTTTCACATGACAGACATGTATGGATACTCCTGCTTCTTGAGCAGTCTCTTTAACAAAGTAAAAATAAAACCAAGAGTACAGTAACCACATCTGAAAGTTCATGCAAAATTTTACATCTAGACCTCTCTATTTGAAAAAGAAAACCTGTTTTCTCTTTCTACCCCCTACTCCATTAAAGAAAAAAGAAAAGAAAAAAAATCATATTTCTTGTAAAAAAATATCAAGTCAAGCAAAGCAAATTCTCCTAATAATTATACACAAATTTGTGTGTGTGACACAGAGAGAGAGAATCATTCCACATCCTAAATTCCTCTCCTGGAGAGGATGATGAATAGCATGTTTCATCATCGATTTTTTGGAATCATGAGTGGTGATTGTGTTGATCATAATTCTTGTAACTTTCAAAGTTGTTTGTTTTTACAGCATTATTATTGTTATATATAAATTATTCTCCGTGTTCTGCTAATTTTGTTCTTGATTAGTTAATAAAAGTCCTCCAAATGATTCATTTGAATAATATTGATGTCATAGTGAGAGGCAGCTCAGGGACGTCACAGTGCACAGAGCATTGGACCTGGAGTCAGAAAGACCTGAGTTCAAATTTGGGTTTTTCTCTGGGTTTCCTGATCTTGGTAGATCACATTAATTAACCTCTTTTTGCTTCAGTTTCTTCATCTGCCAAATGGGGATAGTAACAGCAGCTACCTCCCAGGGTTGTTGTGAGGATCAAAGGAAATATTTGTGAAGTACTTAGCACAGGGCCTGCCTGGCAGGTAGTAGGTGCTATGTAAATATTAGTTTTTCTTGTTAAAAATGTTCTTCTGCATTTGTCCTCTTTGCTCTGAATCAGTTCATGTAAGTCTTACCATGTTTTTCCAAAATCATCTATTTCTTCATTTCGTAAAGCACATTACAGCTTCAAAGGGCACACAATATTTAGTAGTTTGTACAGAATCCAAATTGGTTTCCAGAATGATTGTCCCCTTTCATAAGCAGGTCCACCAACAGAGTACATCAGTGGCTTTTTGTCCCACACCATCTCCAACTCTTATCACTTTCCTTTTTTGTCATCTTGGCCATTCTGATAAACATAAGGGGGAATTTCAGAATTGCTTTAATTTACATTTCTCTAATTATATAGCAGTGATCTGGAGCATTTTTTCATATGGCTATAAATGGCTTGTGTTTCTTCTTTTGAAAACTGTCTTTTCATGTCTTTAGACCATTTATCAATTGGGAAATGGCTCTCTTTCTTATAAATCTGAATCAGTTATTTTTATATCTTAGAATTGAGACCTTTATCAGAGACATTTGCCTCAAAGATTTTTTCCAAGTTGTTTCCCCTTTAATCTTAGCTTTATTAGATTTGTTTGTGCAAAACCTTTTTAATTTCATGCAATTCAGATTGTCCATTTCATCTTCTGTGGTCTCTCTCTTATTTGGTCATGATTTTTCTTCGAATCCATAAATATGATAGGAAAAATTTTCCCCCATGTTTCTCTGATTTGTTTCTAACATGACCTTTTATATCTAGATCATGTATCCATTTGGAGCTTATCTTTGTAGAGTGTGAAGTGTTGGTTTAAATCCAATTTCTTCCATACTGCTATCCAGTTTTCCCAGTAGTTTTTGTCAAATAGTGAGTCTTTATCACAGTAGCTGGTACCTAATCTGTTACACTGATTGATCCCTCTGTTTCTTAACCAACAACAAATTATTTCAGTAAAAATTGCTTTGTGGCACAATGAGAAACCTGGCCCTGCCAGGTCCCCTTGGTTAGTTCCCAAGAGCCCGTATCTCTTCCCAGCCTGGCCTTTGCTTGACCTCTGCTCCTTGGTTTTAGTCAGGTCTCCCTTCAGTTTGGTACTTTAGGTCTGTCTTCTGCATTCAGCCCCCTTACATTAACTCCCTGTCCTTACCCTCATACCCCCCCCAAGGGTTAATTTGCTTTAATGGCTCTAGGAAAAGTCTTGTAGAGTTGAAGACTTAATAGGGGAATGAAAATGACACCTGAGGATGGGATGAGCGCTCAGAAACTGGATGTGTACTAGGAGGGCTCCTCTTATGTGCACACCGCACATGCGCATTTTATCTTCTTTAAGGGGGGTAAGGGAATCCACTTGCCCCATGGCCTTCCCCCCATTCCTACCCCACCTGAGGATTGGGCTCAGTTACTGAACTGAAGGGCCTTCCCCCAAGATGACCTTCTGGCTACACGGTAGCTCATGAGCTCCATGAGGGCAGGCAGAGGCCTTTGCTCTCAGTTTGTGGACTGCCTGACCCGCCCTGGCAGTGGGTGATCATTACAGTGATTGTACTGCCGAGTGAGAGGCTAATTAGTGTAGTGGAGGACATCCTAGCTTTGTGATCTGGGTTGACTCACAGAGATGCATTTTTTCATATGGCTATAAATGGCTTGTGTTTCTTCTTTTGAAAACTGTCTTTTCATGTCTTTAGACCATTTATCAATTGGGAAATGGCTCCTTTTTGCCCTGGGAGAGGGAGTGTCCTCACCTGGGAGTTCCTCTATGGGACAGTGAGGTCCCAGGTGCAGGCCCTGTCCTTGTTATATATAAAAACGAAATAAAACCTTTGGCTGCAAAAGACTTTTGAACAATTCACCAGCCCCTTTTCAGTCATTCCACCAGCTTCTATTTCCTTTCTCCTGACCTCTCCTTTCCTTCCTTTTCTTACCCTTTGTAAGACTGAGCATGTTAGAATTGGAAGGTAATGGAAGGACACTGGGATTCTAGTCAAAAACACCCCAATGTGGCTTTTGTGTGGCCTTGGGGGAGGGTCTGCTTGCCAGAGCCTCGATGACCCCCATCTATAACTCTTGGGCTGTTTCTGATGGGCGCCTTTTCTCAACAGGTCAGCAGCAAGGCCAGGATGGAGTGAAAGTGCAGCAGGCCACCATTGCCCCAGTGACGGTGGCCGTCGGGGGCCTCGCTAACGCCACATTAGGCGCTGTCAGCCCTGACCAGATCACTCAACTGCAGCAAGCCCAGCAGACGTCAGACCAAGAGGTTCAGCCTGGCAAGAGGCTGCGGAGAGTGGCCTGCTCCTGCCCCAACTGCCGCGAGGGAGAAGGAAGGTGAGCGCTGATGGGGGGACCTTTGCCCAGGTCTGTGGGATGGCTCCTCCTCCAGTAGCAAAGGGACCTGCCTTCAGGTGGGATGACTTGGGAAATAGGATCCAAGGGGTCCACCTAAACTGAGGGAACAGCTGCTCCATGGGGCCTGGTGTCAGGAAGACCCGAGTTCAAATCTAGGCTCAGAATAACAGCACCACCCTCAATGGTGGTTATGAGGATCAGATGAGATCATATTAGAGAGGGCTTAGCTGGTACGGGGCTCCAGGCAGACACTTGAGGAATGCTGGCTTCCTTCTGTTCCCTGAGGGCAGGGGTTCTTTAGCATGACCCAGCCTTCTCATGACAGTTTGGCATCTGAAAGACTCCTCAAGCTGGGTCCTGAGCCCATACTCTTGGGTCTTACTGGGGTGACTGAGATACCTGTATGGCATCGTCTGTCAGTTCTGCACCTGTGGGCTGGTCAGCCTTGTGGGATTCATTTGGGGTTTTGTGTGGTAGTGAGCTAACCTTGCAAAGAAAGGTGAGTGTTTGTCTTGTTCTTGATAGAGGCACTAATGAGCCAGGAAAAAAGAAGCAGCACATCTGTCACATTGAAGGATGTGGGAAAGTTTATGGCAAAACGTCCCACCTGCGGGCCCACCTGCGCTGGCACACCGGTGAGAGGCCCTTCGTGTGCAACTGGATCTTCTGTGGCAAGAGATTCACGCGAAGCGATGAGCTGCAGCGGCACCGGAGGACCCACACAGGTACGAGGCTGCCCGCCTGCCTGCCCGCCCCTCCCTGCTGTCCTCCCTCCAGGGCCTACACTTCCCCACTCCGGACAGCAGCGCCACACTCAAAGTGTGCCAGCAGCGCATTACGGTTTTGAAAGTTTTATTTAAGACATTTAAAGTCAGAATGTTCTTATCTGTTTTTAGGATCAAGTTTTTACCTATTGAAAGAACTCAACATTTTCATGTATTTGACTTTCTTTCATGGGATTTTAAGTATCCCCAAATGTTGAGTTTATTTATGTTATTGTGACAGTTTTTGAGTTAGAAGGTGAGATTTTGAATTGTGGTCGTTTAGTTGACCTCATGTCGGAGGTGAAATGTTTTAAGTTCAGTTAAATTCAGCAGTGCCAGCACTGTTGTAGGCCCTGAGAGTGAGGGGAGAGGATACAGAATTCCTCTTTTGTGGTCCCCCCTTCCCAAATAAAAAGCCCTACCCCCAAGGAGCTTGGGCTGGGGGCAAGTGGGCTAAAATATATAAATAGCCAAGGAAATAGAAGACAGTGGAGCGAGAGGAGGGTCACAATGGCTCTACCAAGCGGAGGGCTCACGAAGGTCTTCCTGGAGGAGATGGTACCTGAGCCAGCCTTGGAAGAGGAGTGGGGATGGTCGTGAGCAAGGCTCCGCCTGCGGCAGTGTGCTCTCCTAATTCACGGTCCATGTTGGGAAGCATTGAGGCCCTTGTGAGTTGCTGACAGTTGAACAAAGGAGCGAGTTTATTTTGCCCCAACATAGCAGACCAGATGAGGCCAATGCAGTTGTCCAAGGGCTGCGTCAGCGTAACGGCTGACCAGAAGGAAGGAGGGAGGGGCTGAGAGCTGGTATCCAGGTGGGAAAATGGAATCTGAGACATTCACAGATTTCCTGTCACCCCACTTGTTAGTGTGGCCCCCCAGGATCCCCTCCTCCAGGAACATGGGAACACAGCCTGAGGCTCCTATCCTGAGGAAAGTTGGTGATCCAAATGGGAAAGACACCAAGAGCTGTGAGATGCTGCTGGTATGAACTGGCAGTCACGGGCCACTGACCTCCTCCTCCTGTGGCCTTCCAAGAGTGACACCTCCTCCTGACGCCCGCCTGCTTATGTAGGTGACAGAGTTGGTAGAGGGTCTGACTGGGAATCGAAGCCCTGAGTTCAGATCATGCCTCAGAGAAGTTTGAACCATGCGTACCCAAGCAGGCCCCTTTTTATCATCTGTAAAATGAAGGTCACAGCATTTGCCTCCTGGGGCCGTTGTGGGCATCCTATGGGGTCCCATGTGGAAAGCTGCCTTTCAGAACTGCATGCACCTCTAGTCCTTACACTGGTGCTGGAAACAGCCCACTTGCTGCAGCCAGGCACCAGGTCCTTACTGCCTGGGAGATTCTTTGTTGCCTCCTCTCTTTCCATCAGGTTAGCTCAGACCCTTGCTGCCCTAAGGCGGCCACCCGGCTCTCCTCACTCTCACCTCACATGACCGTCATAATGTGTCCTACCAGACAGGATCAGTCACTGGACGGCTCTGCTCAGAAACCTTCCACGGCTCACTGACTGACTCACTGAGGGTCACTTAGGGCTGAGCATAGCCTTGAGCCAGGAAGGTAAGAGAGAAGTGATGATCAAAATGAGTGAAACGTACGATTTGAGTTGTAAAGGACAATTGGCTGTACATCTCTAGTATATAATGAACACACACATGCGCGCGCGCGCACACACACACACACACAGCCACTAGGATTTCTGCAGTCGTTTTGTGAACAAGATCCTGCACATGGATTTCCCTTCAGAAGGGTCTTGTTTCAGAGGCTTGTCCTGTCCTGGCCAGTGACTTTTCTTCAGAACAAACTCTCACACGGCCTTTGGTGGCCTGCATAGTTTGGCTCCAGCTCGTCCTTCCAGCCCTGACTCCTCCTCTTCCCGGACTCCATGGCCGGCCCGCCTCTGCCCACACCCTCTCTTTTCTCTCCCTGTCTGTCCCTCTACTCTTCCCTCCAGGAGCAGCTAAGGTGACCATTCCTTTATGGAGCCTTGGCTGGGCTTCCTGGAGAAGAGGCATTGCTGTGACCTTTGAGCTCCAGTCTGTGCACTTGACGGCATTAAGTCCATTCCAGCTTCTGTCGTTGTCCACTCAGCTCTCTTGTGTGTGTGTGTGTGGGGGGGTATATGCATGTGTGGGTGTATATGCGTGTGTGGGTGTGTATGCGTGTGTGTGTGAGGGTGTGTGGGTGTGTGTATGTACGTGTGTGTGCTGGGGGGGGGGTTGGACATTTTTTTGTTTCCCCCAAACCTCTGGATCCTGTGGTGTTCCTCTCTGCTCTCTCCGAGGGTACCGTCACCACTTAGAGGCCATCCATAGGAAGTAGCCAGGGACTGTCCTAGAAATGGTGCTTGAACTTTGCTGCTGCTTCAGGTACTTGCAAATACCAGTTTGGTTTTCTTTTGGACTGGTTTTAATTAAAAATTATGGTGATGTCTTAGCTTCATAAGACTGACTGAATACCAACTAATTTTTAGAAATGATGACTCAGTCCCAGTGGAATCACTTGTAAAATGTTGTTAGCAGGGAGTTTAGGGTAATGTTTAAAGATAGACAGCGAGCACCATATGGTAATAGCTTTTAATGACTCCATATTTCTTTACCTCTATAATAGAACAAAATCTCCATCCTTCACCTTCAAGCAGCAAACATTATTAAGCACCATGCATTAGGTGTTGGGAATACAAAGATGGGGAGGGTGATTCCCTGTCCCTGAGGAGTTTCTGTGCTCTAGAGGGAGAGATGAGATGTCCACGTGGAAATATATGCCAAGTAAAGCCAAGGTACTTAGGGTGGAGAGAGGACTGGCATCAGGTGAAATCAGGAGCGGCCTCACAGTGTTTTAAGAGGCCGAGGTCAGAAGCAGTGAGTTCTGGTTTGGAGCACAGGTCTGCCCAGGGTGTGGAGGGGAGAGATGGAGCATTGCATGAGGAATGCGGTATCCAGCTTAGCTGGTCTGAAGGGTACGTCAATGATAGCTGTCATTCACAGAGCACCTGCTATGTGCCAGGCACTGTGCTAAGGGGTTTACAAGATCCTCATAACAGCTGTGGGAGGGAGGTGCTCATTATCATCCCCATTTCACAGATGAGGAAACTGACGGGGAAGGGTAGTAATCTATAAGGTAGGAAAGGTGGGTCAGAGCCAGTGTACAAAAGTGTTTAAATGCCACCAAGGGAAGTTTGTATTTGATTCATGGATTAATTGGAAGCCCCTGGAGTTGACTGAGCAGGAGAAATGACCTGATCGGAACCATGCCTTTAAGGATGTCGTTCTGCTCGCCATGGGGAGGGGCTGCCTCCCTGCTGCCTCAGTGTCCACACTGGGGACTGTTTCCCCAGGCTACAGAAAACCTTTTTTTGACCCGCCCTATTCCCCCTGCCTTCCATGGTAAACTCCCTGA
Organism: Vombatus ursinus; assembly: GCF_900497805.2. NCBI lineage: Eukaryota > Metazoa > Chordata > Mammalia > Diprotodontia > Vombatidae > Vombatus > Vombatus ursinus. Next base: position 54,194,302 of record NW_020954577.1, on the reverse strand, counting down.
GAAAGCCTCTCTCTCTCTCTCTCTCTTCTAACTCTGGCTCCCCACTTCAAGTTCCCTCCAAAGTAACTATGATCTCGTGGCAACCCACACAGGAAGTGATGAGGGTGGGAGCTGGGCTGGTGGTCTTGGAAGTAAAGAGAAGCGACCAGATGTGAGCAGTGTTGTAGATGTGCGGGGTAAGAACTGCCTTTTTATGTAGTTTGTAATTTATGGACTGCACAGCATGGGTAGTGAATTGAACATTGGGCTTTAAGTCAGGAAAGTGGGTTCAAGGTTCAGTCCCGAAACTTGGTAGCTATGTGACTGCGGGCGCATCACTCAGGATGACTGGGGCCTCCCCCATAAAGTGGGGAGCTTCAGATAGATGGTCCGCCAGGGCCCAAGAGCCCCAATATCCCGGGTTCTCCTTCTAGGACCATCTGCTTTGGCCTGTGCATTGCATGTGAGTCTGCAAATCCATTTGAAATGCTGAGTCAGAATTTTTCCAAAGAGGTCACTGCTCTTGGCAATATTGTACTTGTAGGCACAGGAAAGAGGAATGTCTGCAAGTCAGTAGCTTCTTTGAATCCTCTGTTAGGAATAGCGTTTTTAAAAAGAACGTAGGCATCAAGAAACAATGACGTAAAGAAGAGGCCGCTCTAATGGTACCTGGACATCCCCCCACCAGCAGGATTCATGGTCCTCAGCGAACGTCCTCTCCCTTAGATGCTTCGTGTCATCATGTTTTTGTTGTTTTATTTTCCGTGGTTAGTTACAGTTTTGTTTTTTCCTAATATGTTTGAATAAACTTCTTCCTGAAAAAGCTTACCTAGAAAAAAATTCCTCTAACGTGGATAAGTATTTTAATTAGGCACATCATCTTCTTATTGAAGGATTACAGTCAATGTTATTAATTGAATACTAGCATCTGTTAGGAGTGGGCAGATTGTAGAGCCCACCAGCAAGTCAGTGTGAAATTGGACAGAATCAGCCAGTTAAGTTCCCGTGGACGCTGTGGCAGATGACTGCATTCGGGAGCAAGTGAGGTAGACCCGTACCTGCTTCTGTCCAGAGGCCCAGTGTGGGTGATCTGCCTGGAGCCCCTGGGCCCTGGGACGCGTGTCACTTCTGTGATGCCATCCTGACTGTTGGCCTCCCCACGGGTCCCAGAAGCTCATAATGACAGTGGGGGGTACAGAGGAGGAGAGAAAAAGGGCTCTCAGGCCGTGGGGTCCAGGCATCCCCAGAGGCAGAGCCAAATAGACCGAAGGGAAACATCTGCCTCTGGACCACAGGCTGTGCCAGGAGCTATCAATCAGGTATCTTGCCATACATCTCACAGGCACTCAAATGTCTAATTGAAATGACTTTCTTAGGGAATGGGGGGAAGGATATCATTCAAAACAGACTGTTGATGTTGTCAGGAAGAATCATCCGGCCATTTGAGTCCTAGGATCTGCCCCATTTTACAAATGAGGACATTGAAGCATGGAGAGGGTCAGTGATGTGCCCAGGATCACACGGCTAGTCAGTGGCTGCAGTAGCTGAAGCAGACTTTAAACCCACTTCTTCCTGACTCCATCCCCAGCACTCCCCACCCTGTGCCGTGGGGTTTCTGCCCATCAGCTTTTGGCAGCTGGGGAGAAGAAGCATCCAGCTCTCGATGCGATGGTCATCAAGATGAACCCTGCTGAGCCAATTGAACCAGATTTCTGTGTCTCCCTGTCTCACAGGAAGACTTTGTCCAATTACCTGGTTGGGGAATTTATGATAATTCAGGTATCAGAGTTGTGAGTTTGAGGGGAAGGTGTTGTTCCTGGGTCCTGGTGATATGCTGAGTGAGGATGGCTCCTCTTCTGTCTCAGTGTCCCCCGCCAGTTCACAGGGCCCGTGTTGTTGGCCACACTTCATGTCACCACCTGTGATGTACCTCCCCTGTTCTGGCTGTGCGCAAAGTGCTGGGATACCAAGAAAAATCACAAGTAAGGCCTGCCCTCAAGGAGCCAGTATTCTACAAGGCTGCATTTAAACACACTTTATCCTGGAGAGACAGCCTTGGCCTAATGGCTCTGGGCTCCAGGCACCTCTCTGAAGCTGGTGCGGGTCTGCCTGCCTGCGTAGATGGAGCTCTCTCATCTGCACAGCACCTCACAGCACTGAAATCACAAGTCCAGTCCGAATCCTCGATTTTTATCTGAACTTTTAGACTTTTTTATCTTGACTCTGAATCGAGCTTCCTCAAATAAAACTAGATCCTGTGGCAATGTCGTAATTAAGATTTTCTTCCATCCTTCTCAGTAAGTTACTTGTTGAAAACATTATTAGTGTATCTCAGAGCTGGAAGTGACCTTAATGGTCATCTCAAAAGTCACATGACCTGGGGAGCGTCCAGATGGCAAAGAGAAAAGCCAAACTCATAAGGCCTCATGGCTTTTTCACTAAGAAGCCTTGTCAGTCCCTGGGCTGAGGAGCTGCACCCCCCACGTCTGGATCTCGTGAAATGTGAAAGAATCCAGAGGTGTTTTTTGTTATTGATGTATCTTATGCCAAGAGGCCTGAGGAGTCACATTAGAATGCAGCTGTCCCTGGGTGTGGCAGGGTTGAGCAGCTGGTTCAGGTTGAGGCTGGTGGGTTTCATGAGCTTTAATAAGATTCAGGCCAGCCAGTCAGCTTTCCACCTTCCAGCAGCAGTATGGGGAGCCCCCAAAGGGTCACTCGGCTGTCCAAGGAGCTGGTCATCAGGGGACAAGCCCCAGAGTGGCTGCTGGCTGAGGGAGAATCCAGCTGTCCTAACCTACTCGGTTAGAGTGTTCACGGCAAGTGCTGCATGATTTCCTTTCCTGGGGAGATTCCTCAGTCCTTTAAGGCTAAATAATGCCATTGGGGGTGGTGAAGGGGTGCTTGGTGCATTGATACACACTGCAACCTGCCGCTTAGTAGAAGGCCTCACCTGAGGTCCCGCCCTCTGGAAAGGAGGGTGACATCTGAGCAGCCCCTCATCAGGTCCACTCGCGAAACCTGTGGGGCTGCCAGAAATAGAACTTTGGCATGGACTGGGAGAACCCAGGGTCAGCTGTGCTCCACAGTGAATCCTGGATTCAGGACGTTATGCCAACCTCTCAGTTTTTAAACCCTGTTTAAACAATGAACATTTAGTTTCTCTCTTTCCCATTCCTTCCACTCCCAAAGAAAAGAAAAAGAAAACCCATGTAACAGATATGTGTGGTAAAGCCAAATTCTCACATTGACCATTTCCAAAAAATAATGCCCTGCTCCATATCTTGCGTCCGTTAACACTACCAGAAGAAGGGGGGCAGGCTTTATCATTGATCCTCTGGAATCATGGCTGGTCCCTGCACTGATCAGAGGGCTGGAGGTTTTCAGAATTGTTTGTCTCTACAATATGGTTGTGGTTGTATAGATCAGAGAGGCAAAACTCACATAGAAATGGGGGCCTCTAATCCATACTCCTGTGGTGTGCATTTGACTAAGATTTAAAGTTATTGTTGTATCTTGTTTCATTGTACTTTTTTGTTGTGTTAAATAGGTCCTAATTCCATTTGAAACTGGTTCAGGCCGACCTCAGTGGCGTGTTTGATATCTCTACATTTTGGTTTGGCTCACTCCACTTTGTTCGTACAAATCTTTCCAGATTTCACTGATTCTATTTCACCACTTCTTTCAGCAAAATAAAATGTTACTCATATTCATACAGCACACTTTACCATCTCCTCATGAACTCAGGCCTGTTGAGTGATTTACTTGTCCCAAGTCACACTGACTGGCAACTTTGAAACGAGGCCCTCTGACTGCACGTTGTCTAGGCCTGCAACGAAGATAACCTAGAGAACCCCACAAATGTGCGACCTCCTGGTGTCTTTGACCTCCCCACCCAGCCTTGGATGGCTGGCGGCATTGGACCTCCCTAAACACAGGCCGCCATTTTGTTTCTCTCATCAGCGCCATGCCCAGCAGCATCAGCTAAGAAAGGGCTGGTTCAACTCAGTGGTTTCCTCCATGGTTTCATTTTTTGCTTTGCATCTTATCATTTATGACACTCAGCAGTTTTCATCATTATCAGTTACCAAAGTTAGGTTCTGGTTTTTGTAACCTCGTTTCTTGGTATCTGATATGGTTTGTTTTTTTTAAATGAAAAATCTATCAAACAAATGTATCAGAATCATATTGAATAAATATTCTTATTTGGAATGATTCTGTAGGCTTGTAAATAACCAGTTTAAAAAACTTTCTGAGGCATATAGTAGATGGTTGTTTTATATAATATATGAACATACATAAAAAGTCATTGTTGAAATCCATTAGTTATTTTAAAATAATTTGAGAAACTGTAGTAACTCTAGGCAGCTAGGAGATGAAGTAGATAGATTTGCTAGGCCTGGAGTCAGGAAGACCTGAGCTCAAATGTGACCTCAGTCACTTACTGGCTGTGTTACCTTAGGCGAATCACTTAACTTCTATCTGCCTCCGTTTCCTCATCTGTAAAATGGAGATGATAATAGCGTCTCCCAGGGCTGCTGTGAGGATCAAATGTGATATACTTCGGGTTTTTTTTCTTTTAATAATTAATTGATTCATTTTTAGTTTTCAACATTCACTTCCATAAGACTTTGAGTGTTAAATTTTCTCCCCCTGCCTCTCCCCGTCCTCTCCCCAAGATGACGTGTAATCTGATACAGGCTGTACTCGTACATTCCTATTAAGCATATTTTCCCATTAGTCATTTTGTAAAGAAGAATTAGAACTAATGAGAGGAACCATGAGAATGAAGCAGTAAAACAAGACAACAGAGGAAAAGGATAGCAAACAGTCTGCATGCATCTGCATTCAGACTCCATCGTTCTTTGTCTGGATGTGAACAGCATTTTCCATCATGAGTCTTTTGGAATTGTCTTAGATCTTTGCATTGCTGAGATGAGCTTAGTCCGTCAAAAGTCAGTCTTCACACAGTGTGACTGTTACTGTGCACAATGTTTTCCTGGTACTGCTCACTTTACTCAGCATCAGTTCACGTAAGTCTTTCCAGGTTTTTCTGAAGTCTGCCTGCTCATCATTTCTTATAGCACAATAGTATTCCATTACATTCATATAGCACAACTTGTCCAGCCATTCCCCAATTGATGGGTATCCCCTCAATTTCCAGTTCTTTACCACCACAAAAAGAGCTACTATGAATGTTTTTGTCCACGTGGGTCCTTTTCCCACTTTTATGATCTCTCTGGGATATAGCCCTAGAAGTGGTTTTGCTGAGTCAAAGGATGTACACATTTTATAGCCCTTTGGGCATAGTTCCAAATTACTCTACAAAATGTTTGGATTAATTCACAACTCCACCAACGATGTGTTAGTGCTCCAATTTTCCCACATCTTCTCCAACATTTATCATTGTCCTGTTTTGTTATGTTAGTCAATCTGATAGGTGTGATGTGGTACCTCAGAGTTGTTTTGATTTGCATTTCTCTAATAAATAGTGATGTAGAACATTTTTTTCATATGACTATAGACAGCTTTAATTTCTTCCTCTGAAAACTGTCAGTTCATATCCTTTGACCGTTTATCAATTGGGGACAAATGAGATATTTGTAAAGTGCTTAGCACAGTGCCTGGCACATGGTAGGCCCTCATTAATAAATGCTCATTCATCCCTCCCTCTATAACCTAAATCCCTGAATAGCAAGGACGATAATATTAAATACTTGTTCAAAACTTGGGAGTTAATTTTCACTTTAAATACTATACTTCATTGGAATAATATGATTACATATGAATTTATCTCATGTAATACCAGCATTGACAATCTACCTTTAAAAAAGAGAGATGAAGGTGACCTTGCATTTTGGTGTCAGAGCTTGCTTGGAATCAATCCCCACGGGGGAGTTTGGCCCCTGTTCTCCATTATGCCACTGTTCTCATTCCAAAGGACACGTACCTGGTGCCTCATGGAAGGGCAGTAAATATCCTTGTACTCGGGAGTCTGATGGCCCTGAGCAAACCAATTTTTAGTATAAAACAGAAAAGAGCAGATTCAAAGCATGACAATTAAATAAAACGGGCGTGATTATCATTTCTGCTTGTCTCTGCTTTTTATTTAGGTGAAAAGAGGTTTGAGTGCCCAGAGTGTTCTAAGAGATTTATGCGGAGCGACCATCTCTCCAAACACGTCAAAACTCATCAGAATAAGAAAGGCGGCGGGACAGCCCTTGCCATTGTGACCTCTGGGGAACTGGATGCCTCTGTGACTGAGGTGCTCGGCTCACCGAGAATTGTGACAGTTGCGTCCATTTCGCAAGATTCAAACCCAGCAACTCCTAATGTTTCGACCAACATGGAGGAGTTCTGAAAGGGGATTTACGCAGAGACGTCGAGGGCTGCACTTCAGTTTACACACCTTTCAAGATACGGAAATGGGCCGGTAAAGTGGATTACAGAGTAGGAAATCATGTTTTCATGCTTGGCTTCTTTAATAAAAAAAAAAAAATACCAAGTTTTAGGGTCAGCACAGGAAGCGTATGCAGGTGCATCGAGACAATTTTCAAAAATACAAAATTCAAATTGATATTCTGGAAAAAACATGTTGGATAAGCATTTCCACCATACTGTACTTTTTAGTTATTTGGAACTGTTATCACGTAAATTTTTTAAATGAAACTTTCCCCTTTTAACAATGTGTGTTAATATGTTTATAAAGACAGACCTCAATAGTTTGTAGGCTGGACCTTAACTGGACTTATTTTCATTTGGATGTACTTTGTTATAAATTGAATCAGTAATGTTTTACATGCATTTCCTTTCCCTTATGGCACTGAAAAAGATAGGGATATTGCTGTGTTTCCTTAGTTTGATTCCTGTAAGCAAACTGACAATATTTTTGGCCGTCTTTTCTCAGCTTAGAGATTCCTCAAAAACATAATTAGGTGAGTGCTGTCAAAGTAATCTGAGGAACATCTCAGATAATTATGACCACTACATTGTAGTAGTGTGGACTCAGACAATCAGGGAACTCCAATTAATTTCTCCATTTGGAGATGTAAGAGGAATTTAAAACTGAATCTTAGAGTAAACTTTAGAAAAATACTAAAAAGGTTTTATGAAAGTTTCTCATGTCTTTAAGAAAATAAAAGGTGGCAATTTAGATGTAAAGGTTTAGAGTTAGGAGTCATGGGTTTTCTAACCCTGGTTTTGATCACAAAATTGATTTTAATGTTTCTACTGGAAGTTGTAGATAGAGTTGTTACCTGAGTGGTGTAATTCATTCTGTAGGTACATATTCTGTAAATATAAGTTATGTTGATGTTGTGCAGAATTCTTTATACTTTTACTCGGTAGCCAAAGAAAAGTATGGATTATCACTTTTTTTAAAGGCCAGCAGAAAATCTATTAGTTACATTGTAACGTTCTTTTACCTCTTCTGACAATTGGCCAGCTACATTTAATTTCAAGTAGTGGGTTAATAGTTTCATAAGGCATTTGATATTTACACTTCTTCATATTATGTTAATAACTAAACCTTTATAAGGCAGCCTGAGAAATATGCTAAACTAAAAAAAAAACAAATTAATATAACGATAAGGAAAAAGTAGAGTTTATCACATCTTTTCTGTAAGTCTGCCACTACTGATCAGGAAGGATGGCCAAAAGTTTCATGTGAAAATTTTAGATTGTAGCAACCATAGCTTAACCTTTGGTTCTTGACTTTTTTTTTAAGATTTGCACAGAAAATAATTAATGAAACTGATCCTTTTATATAGGGTAACTTTTTTCCCTGAATAGTTTATTAAAAATTGGAAATTCGGGGACTGTTTAATATTAGGTAACTGTTGTCTTGTGCATTTTTCTCTTTCAGAAAAAAAAATATTTACTTCTCATGTGGGTTCTCTTCCAAACTTGGTCGTATTTCATGTATTTTTGAAGAAGGAAGAATACTGTCCTGATCATTGTTTACACTGTGTCCACTTGAGGCCAGCCCTTTGTAGCGTTCTATAAAGCTGAAGGTCTTTTGTGCTTTCAGTTTGCATAAAAAGCTTTGAGATTAAAGGAAAAACAATTTTACACTGTGCTTATAAAATTTCAAGTTTCTTAAAGCTTTTGTAGACTTGTAACAAAGTCTTTAAATTTTAGTTGGGTTTTGTACATTGTTTTGTATATTTTATTTAATGTACTCTTTCCCGATCGATGTGTCTGGCTTTGACACCTCCAGAGCAGGTAGATGTTTTCTTTAGTCCAAGTGAACACTAGCTCTAGTGCTCATTGTTGGTTTGGTTAGATGGGAACTGAAACATCAAATACATCTATTTGATCTGTCCTTAATGCTCTACAATCAGTGCTGTACATTTCTTTATGCAAAGAAACGTTCTTAATGTTTTAATCATGTTTCCTCGTAGTAACATGTTTGTGTTAAAGAAGATATGGGCATTCTGCAGCATATTCCGTAACCCACTGCTTATGCATATCTATGTATGGGTGTTGATAGAAATGGAAGTTATTTTTTTAATCAGCAATGAGGCCTATTGTAAATTTATCCAACGGAATCTGGATGGCTTTATAGCATATACAGTATATTAACATGTGTTAGCAGGTGCACATTTCACCACTGGAATTAGACACGTTCTGACAGTCTGTTCTGCAGACCATTCAAAGTCCACTTTTCTGTCTTAGAAGGATCATAAATTTCATTGTCCTTTATTTGACTCAGTGGGATAGAGCTAGTGTGAGCAGTAGGGCACAGCTGTGCATAGGATTCTGTTTAATGGCATTTCACTGTTCATTCCCTTTGCCGCCATTACGAAAGTTTGTTTTTATTGTAATTATCAGTGCAAAGCTATGTATTTATCACGGTAGAACTCCAATGTTAGGATAGTTTTTTCTTACAATATGCTTTCTTTGCTTAGGTTTGTGTATATGTGTTGCCGATTACATTAGAACTTGATGTTAAGTCATTATTTATCACACTCATGAGAGCAGTAATAAAAGTGTGTAATCTAGGAGAAAAAGTTAATTTGTCAAACTTAGGGTAAGCATGATGTTTAGGTCCTATTTTTCAATTTTATAACTGTTTTATTGCAACAATATTTGTATTTAAGTCTTCATTTTAATGCCTTGTGGGTTTTTTTATGCATGTCACTAAATTGTCATCCCACAAAAATTGATGTGCAGCATAGGGTATTAAATCTATATAATGATTTTGAAACAGAAATAGTTGATGGTAAAATGTAAATGTTTTGCAAAAATTCCTTATAAAAAGTTTTGTAGTAACATTTCACTGTAAATTTTTTTCTAGAAAAAAAGAAAAAGATTTTTAAAAAAAGGAAACCAAGCAGGAAAAAAAAAGAACTGTTTGCCACAGATTTGGATTTGGAACAATCTGCTGGCTAAGCCCAGGGCTCCGCTGACATTTTTATGGAGCTCATTTGTATAACATTTGGTTTTTGTGGATTTGGAAATAAAATCATGTCAAGTTGTTGCCTGCAAAAATAATTTGCAAGTAACCTATTAAAAATTCCCTTGAGCTTAAAATGTTTCTTCATTTAATTATGTATACCATGAAGCACTAATAAATTGTTTGAATGATCACCCTGCTCACCACGATGAACACTGGATGGCAAATGCTTCTCACTGAGAAAAGGATTGGCATCTCTGCAGTTTCACGTAATTAAGACCTGCTTGCCTGTCACTGTTTCTCAGCAAATAGAACTAACCCTACAAGAGAAATTTACCAGTTCACACTCAGTAGGAATTTGTAACCAGTGGTCTTGGTTCATGTGAAATGAAATCAGACTGAGAGAAATTTATTTTTCTTCAACTTAGAAAAAAAATCTGTTAAAGGCAAACGTTATCAAAAGCTGTGGAGGAATTTGGGAAATGAAACAGGCCTCCAAGTCAGTAGGTGTGCACCGTACAACGAACGGCAGAGGTGTAGTTTTCATTTCCAGAACAAATAGTTTCTAAAAATCGAATGCATGAACTTTGACAGAAATGAACACTGCAGTCAATGTGCAGATTGTGTTTGGCAGTGTAGCTAGCCAGTGTGTGAACTTTGACTGTTCAGGAATTTGTAATTCGGGAAACAAGCTAATAGACACACCTAAAATCTTGGTTTTGTAGAACTTTGCAATTCCCCTGTCAGAATTATGACTTACTACCATGTAATAAAGTGTGCTGGAAAGAATGGCGGAGAGCACAACTTTGCACCTGCATGATGTCAGCGTTCCTTGATGTACTGCAGGCATGGGGGTGGAGGGGGGAGAGGTTTGACAGAACAGAATATTAGACGAAAACTGGGATTCCCAGGAATCTAGAATGACACAAGCCGCCCTCACCCTGTACACACAGCTCCGTCTGCAGTTATTTCTGCTTTTGCTGCCCGGGACGTTAGGCGTTCATGATATAATCAGCTGATTAAAGAGTCATACACAAGTCCTTCAAAGCATGTGTTTGTAGGTGTTTGTTCAAAGCCCCTGGTGCTCCCAAGGTGACTTACAGGACCGTCTGGCGGTGAATGCCGCTGCCTCCTCTGCGGCATCCATGCCCTAGAGCACGCATGGCCCAGCCACAAACCCTTCTAGGTGGTGTGCAAAGCACTAGAAGTACCCTGTGCTGCTCCTGGCTCCCTTTTTAATACTGAATTTGGAAAATTCCATCAAAATGATTTCTCCTTTTAAAACATGTTCCTCAGGCTTGCCTTCATGCATCCCCACAGTGATGCATTGGGCACAAAAATGGTTTGTGCATAAATGCATGAGACACATAAAGGAAGCTAATTGGAAAATAAGATTTAATATTCTTTAAAGCTCTCCTTCAACCTCCAGGATCTCATCAAATCTGCGTCTTAAAAGTGCAATTTTGATGCCTAGGTGTAAACCAGTGAAGATTTCAGTGCTCCATTTTTGCCATATGATTCTCTATAATAGAAAGAATAAAAGTTAATTTATCTGGCATTCATTAACTGGAAGTCTGACCAACACATCTGTGTACCTACAGTAAAATAATCATTGATGTTTATAATAATAACCTTGAGGCAGATAAGATGTTCCAAATGAAAGAAAATAAATTGTTTGATATCATTTTAACAATAAGTGTACTTTAATTATTTGAAGTGTGTTCATTGACGTGTGGAGGAATTCCATTTTAACAAATATTTATTATGTGCCTACAGTATACAAGGCATTGTTAGACACTGAGGGTACCTGGTAAAGAGTCCTATGTCAAGGAGATTCCATTCTACTGGGCCCATATCAAATGTCTCCGGATAGAGTGCAGTAGAGGGGCTCCAAATATACTCCATGACATGGACCCCTTGAATAAGTAGTATGGTGAGGCCTGTGGGCCCCTTCTCAGCATTGTGTTTTTAAATAATTGAAGGAAGTGCTAAATTTCAGTTAGAAAAGGGAGTCTTAAGCTGGAGTCTGTGAACTTGGCTTTTAAAAGGTAGTTTTATAATTCTACTTCAAAATAGTTTATTTCCTCTGTAATCTTAGTTCATTGTATGCATTTAAAAACATCCTTCTGCTGGTTAAAACATTATTCTGAGGGGTCCATAAACTTCATCAAAACACTGCCAAAGAGTCCATGATACCCGATTCAGATATTGGTGAAAACTAAAATTTATTTTTTTCTCGTCCAAGTTCATGAGATTCCTTTAAATCTATTTCCCCTGGACGTTTGGGGTGGGGGGTAATGGTCTGTGGATACCAGGTTAAGACCTTGGTGTAGTATGAGATAACTTGAAAAGGAAGGGAGCATTAGTAATTGGTATCCCAGGGAAGGTTTCACAGAAGAGGTGGTGTTCTGAACCAGATAAAGATCTGAGACACAGCATGGACAAATGCACAAAGGAGGGAAATGCAATTGTTTTGGGGGAGCTGCTCATCCACTTCAGCTAGAATATAGAGATTAGGAAGAAGAAGAATGTAAATTAAGGCTGCAGAGAGAGTTTGGAGTATATAGCTATTGGAGTGAATATAGCTGGGCCTAGAAGCAGGAAGTCCTGAACTCCAATTCTGTCTCATACATTTTCTAGCTGTGTGACCCTGGGGAAGTCACTTAACCTCTATCTCAGTTTTCTCATCTGTAAAGTGGGGATAATAGTCTCCCTTTGCAGGGATGTTGTGAGGATCTAAATGAGATTTGTTTTTTTTTTAAAGGGCTCTTAGCACAGTGCCTGGCACAGAAAAGGTGCTATATAAATGCCTACTCCTTTTCCCCCAACCCCAATTATGGAGGGCCTTAAATGCCAGTCCAAATTTGTGTTTGGTTCTATGGCAATGGGGAGTCCCTGAAGATTTTTGAGCAGAAGAGTGACGTGGTTAGATCACACTGCTGTGCCTTAAGACACAGGAAGTGAGATCGAGGGGGAGGGAGTTGCTGCCATCGTCCAGACAAGGACTGAAGGGTAGCTGTAGGAGACAGGACCGAGAGATGGGAGCAGATCCAATGAGATGACAGCCGATGTGTTGCTGAGGGAGAGGAAAGATGCCAAATTATAGACTGGATGAAATCGGGAAGTTGGGAGAAGGGGAATGAGTTGAAGGGAAAAGGTGTTTGAGATAGCAATAAGGCTTGTAGGTAGAGACGGACAGCAGAAAGGCAGAGATCAGGGGAGGAGGGAGAGCAGGGCAGTGGTTTTGAGAGACACCTGCAGAGATGATCATGAAACCCCCTGAAGCTCAGGTGTACCTGGACCAGTCATGGGACACACCCATGGGGGCAAGGGGGCAGGCAGAAGGGAGTAAGGAGTGGCTGTAAATGTAGAAGGAACCAGAAAGAGGCTCAGAAAGGAGAGAATATTTCAGGGTAGTCAAGGATGTGTGGTGCTGCAAAGATTGAGGAGGACTGAGAAAAGGCAGTTGGATTTAGCTGTTAATAGATGACTGTTAACCTTGGAAAGAACAGCTTCATTCGAGCTGTAGGATCAAATGCCAGAGTGCCAAGGGCTGAGTAATGTGTGGGCAGAAAGGGCAGACAGTTCCCTCTAGAAGTTTGACTGCAAAAGACTAGAGGGGGGATTTTTTTAAAAAGTTGCAAAGAGGAATAAAGGAAAGTCTCAAATCATTTTGCCCAATTATATGCCAACAAAACTGCTAACAGGTAAAATGTGTGAATACTTACAAAAATACAAAATACCCAGATTAACAGAAAAAAATAGATTATTTAAATAACTATCGGGGGAAATGAAATTAAACCATATAGGAATTGCCAAGAAAAAACTCCAAGTTCAGATAGATTTGCAAGTGAATTATATCCAAACATTCAAAGAACAATTTGTTCCAATGTTACATAAAACTATTTGTAAATATAGGAAAAGAAAGAACCCTTGTGAAATCCTAAACCAGGGAGAGACAAAACAGAGAAAGAAAACTAGAGACTAATATCCTTAATGAACATTGATGCAAAAATCCTAAATATTCACATTCCATTTCTCAGCTCCAAGCATATTCTCTGGCCTCCTGTGCCTGGAATGCTGTTCCTCCTTATCTCCATCTACTGGCTTCCTTCAGTCCCAACTAAAATCCCATCTGCTACTGGAAGCCTTTCCCAAACCCTCTTAATTTTAGTGCCTTTCCTCTCATTTATTTCCTATTTGTCCTATATATGAGCTTGTTTGTACATATTTGCTTGCCTCCCCTATTAGATTGTGAGCTCTTTGATCGCAGAAAATGTCTTTTGCCTTTTCTTTTTGTATCCCTGGTACTTAGCACAGTGCTTGACACAGAGTAGGTGCTTAATAAATATGTATTCACTGACTGAAAATTGACTACAAAAGCTTATTTAAAAGGTTATATAATAACAAGGTTGGGTTTCTTCCAAGAATGCAGGATTGGCCCAATATTAAGAAAACTAGAAACATAATAAGCCATATTAATAACAAATAATAAAAACTACATATGATCCCATTAGATGCTGAAAATACATTTGCATAAGGTCCAACACCCATTTTTGTTCAAGGAAGGAAGGAAACAAAAATTTATTAAGCACTTGCTCTGTTCTAACCTTAAAAACACTGTAAATCATAAGAATAAATGGACTTTTCCTTCACATGGCAAGTATTTGTCTAATAAATCCAAGAGTGAGCATAATCTGTAATGGAGAACCATTCCAGAGAACCTTCTCAGTAAGCTGTTGGTGAAACAACCATAGCCATTTTTGTCACTGCTATCTAACAGTTTGCTAAAAATGCTGTTGATGGCAATGAGATAGGAAAAAGAAATCAAGGGAATAAACATAGGCAAAGAGGAACTGAAACCCACTTTTTGCAGTCAGTCAATAGTTAATGGGCATTTATTAAGCACTTACTGTATGCCAAGTACTCTGCTAAGTGCCAGAGAAAGGCAAAAGACCACCCCTGCTCTTGAGGAGCTCACAATCTGATGTGGGGAACCACACACAAGATATAAACAAGATAATTTGGAGATAATCAGCTGAGGGAAAGCATCAACATTAATGGTAATTGGGAAAGGCTTCCTATAGAAGGTGGGGCTTTATCAGTACTTGAAGGAAGCCAGGGAAGCCAGGAGAGGGAGAAGAGAAGGGAGGGAATTGTAGGTATGGGAGACAGAAGAAAATGCCGTGAGTCAGAACAGCAAGGAGGCTCAGTGTTGCTGGATAGAAGAGTACAAGGAGGTGAATAGAGTGTAATGGGCAGGGTTGGGGTCTGGGCAGCTTATGAAGGACTTTGAACCATGGCAAAGAGAATGTTTCATTTGGTCCTAGAGTCTTTTGGGAATCGTCTAGTTCTTTCTTTGGGAGTCTCCAAGGCCTTTTAGAAGAGGTAGGATCTATGAGAGCTTACATCCACTGAGATGACTGTGAAACTCCCGAATGACCTCCTTTCCTGGGTAAAGCATTGGTGACCGTTGGTGGAGCTCTGGGCAGAACAGGTGCAGAAAAGCATGAACTTAGATTTGATGTCTTAATGAGTAGTCAGAGTTATAGTTCAGAGTTTGAACTCACATCTTCTGACTCTTTCCACTGTACCAAGCACGGATGTTTCCCCTCTCTGCCCCACTCACCCACTTAAAAACAAAACAAAGATTGCACGGCCCATCATTTCAGATATTTCAGGATTTTTCTGCAATGGGTTAGACTAAATGACCATTAAGGTCCCGTCCAGTTCTAATATGTCATGATTCTTTCAGAAGTCCTGGATTCAGATTTGTAACACTGTCATTGTCGTATGTAAATTATACTTGGGACAAGCAACACTTTTGATATGGTTTCATTTTGTGACAGCAGGAGAGGAGTTACCACTTTCTCTCTACCATGGCACAGGATTCCTAAAGTTGGAAGAACAGAGAGAGTACCAATAAGAAACAAACTACCGCCAACCATTCATTCAAAATGTAATAAAGAAAGAAAATTTTTTGTGATGAGAAAGATAATACAGACTAGAATACTGACTTTTTTTAAAGGTCATTTTTACAGATGAAACTCACTTTTTCATTCAAGGCTTCACCAAAATCATTTTTTAGAAGAAGTTCAGGCAACCCTAAATCTGGATATCTTTATCAGACTATAAAAATAGCCACCCCTCTCTCCGAAGTGTTTTGGAGTTATTTTTTGTTTCGGTTTGTCTTTTACTTCCATTGGACCTGGAAGTCTCGTCCCCAACGAGGGAATGATGAACTCTCGGTAAATATATCGATACGAGAAGAAGTTGACTTATCTCAAGATTACAGAAATCCCCAAATGGAGATGGAATGTCACAAGACCACCTTACGTTATGCAACATGTCACAAAAGGTTGAGAAATTTATCCAAGCAGTGCAGATAAACATGCTTTGGTGGCCTGGGAACTCACCTGATCAAAAATCTATGGACCATAATCAAGATGACTTTGAAAAATGGCGTGTTAGTCAAAGGTATGCTTAGTATCCAGGGTGATAAAGTGTGGTTTCATGAGGAATATTAGAGTATGTGTCAAAATCTTGGGAATTTAAGGTCAAACCATGTAAAACAAGTGACTGAAGAAAAAGGAGGATATATTGCAGGTTATTTTTTAAGATGTAAAATGTTATAAAATGCATGGCACCTCAGTAAATTGAATAATTTGACTTTGTCCCAGGTAACTTGAACAACAGTGTGTGTGCAACTGTGTGACCCTGAGCAAGTCACTAAACCTTAATGTGCCTCAGGCAGCTTCCTAGGATGTAATTAGCAAGTGATACAGAAATGGTCACGGATGTGTGCCTGGGTGGGGGTATTTCCACACCAGGAGTTAACAAACATTTGCCAAACTCACAGGTCGTTCCCACATTCTTTGTGTAATTGCGTATTTGCTATCATAGGATTAATTATCAAAAACAGCTTCCTGGATTCTCCCCTTCTCCCTCCCCAGGAAAATAAACCCTGACTCTTGTGATTGGCCACTCTGGCATCAAGTCTTTCCTCCCTTCATCAGGAACAGCCCTCTCACAGACATCTGAACAGTTTCTTTCCCTTGACTGAGCTCCTGATGGCAACTGAAGGTCAGCGCCAGCTCCCTTGGTGCCAACTGGGCATTGGCAAGGGAAGTGAACCAGAAAGCAGTGAGCAATAATGAGGGCGACATCATTGTCTGAGATGACTGTGCTCTTGGACCACATAAGAAACAATTAGGACCCAAACGGTGATGAGCCATCTCCTGTCTACAATGATTCTCTTCACTGATACAATGGGAACACTGAATTTGCTGTCTTCTTGGCTACACTGGAAGATCATTGGTTACAGAAACTCAGGAAGCAACAGTTTTGGGAGGGGGTTATAGCTTATTAAAAGTGCAGCTACATAAATGAGGCCCACTATGTGCTAGACACTAGAAATACACACACGAAAGGAAGAAAGGAAGGAAGGAAGGAAGAAAGAAAGAGAAAGGAAGGAAGGAAGGAAGGAAGGAAGGAAAGGAAGGAAGGAAGGAAGGAAGAAAAATAAAATAGCACTTGTCCTCAAGAACTTTCCATTCTACTGGAGGGTGGAGGTAGAGTATAACATGTACAAACAAGTAGACAAATGAAAAGAAATAGGAAAGCACATACAAAAGAGACAGATGCAGAGGAAGAGGAGAGAAAGAGGGATGCAAAGAGAGGGAAGAGAAGGCTGGAGATGGGGGGGAAGAGAAGGGGAGGAGGGGAAGAGAAGGGGAGGGGAGAGGAGAGGAGACCAAGGAGGGAGGTATAAGGCAAGACTTGATTTAGGAAACAGTACCTGAGCTGTTCTTGGATGGAAAAATAGGGATTCTATGAGGGTGAGGTGAAGAGGGAGACCATATCAGATAGGAGACAACCTGTGCAAAAACATAGAGGTGGGAGATTGAATGTTGAATGAGGTGAATATCAAATAGACAAGTTTGGATGAACTATAGAGAACATGAAAGGGTGGGTGGTATCCAGATTGTGGAACGCTTTGAATGCCAGTCTAAGGACTCCATATATCATCCCTGAAGCAAGAGGGAACCATGAAAGATTTGTTTTTCTTTTTTTTAATTAAGCAATTTATTTTTATTTTTCAACATTCCATAATATTTTGAGTTCCAAAATTTCTCCCCCTCTCTCCCCTCCACCCACCCCAAGACAGTGTGCAATTTGATATAGGCTTTACACATGCATTCATATTGAACCTATTAGTCGTGTTGTAAAGAAAAATTAGAACCAATGGAAGAAACCAGGAGAATGAAGGAACAAAAAAAAAAAAAAGAGTAAATAATATGCTTCAATCTGCATTCAGACTCCATAGTTCTTTTTCTGGATGTGGATAGCATTTTCCATCATGAGTCTTTTGGAGTTGTCTTGAGTTAAGTCCATCAAAGTTAGTCATCGCACAATGTGGCTATTACTGTGTACAATGTTTTCCTGGTACTACTCACTTTACTCAGCATCAGTTCATATAAGTCTTTCCAGGTTTTTCTGAAGTCTGCCTACTCATCACTTCTTATAGCACAGTAGTATTCCATTACATTCATATACCATAACTTGTTCAGCCATTCCCCAACTGATGGGCCTCCTCTCAATTTCCAATTCTTTGCCACCACAAAAAGAGCTTTTATAAATATGTTTGTACGTGTGTATCTTTTTTTTTCCCATTTGTATGATCTCTCTGGGATATAGCCCTAGAAATGGTGTTGCTGAGTCAAAGGATATGCACATTTTTATAGCCCTTTGGGCATAGTTCCAAATTGCTCTCCAAAATGGTTGGATTAGTTCACAACCCCACCAACAATGCATTAGTGTTCCAATTTTCCCACATCTTCTCCAGCATTTATCAGTTTCCTGTTTTGTTATGTTAGCCACTCTGATAAGTGTGATGTGGTACCTCAGAGTTGTTTTGATTTGCATTTCTCTAAACAATAGTGATTTAGAGCATTTTTTTCATATGGCTGTAGATAGCTTTACTTTCTTCATCTAAAAACTGCCTGTTCATATCCTTTGACCATTTATCAATTGGGGAATGACTTGTGTTCTTAAACATTTGACTCAGTTCTTCATATATTTGAGAAATGAGGCCTTTATCAGAGACACTGGTTGTAACAATTCTTTCCCACTTTTCTGCTTCCCTCCTAATCTTGGTTGCATTGGCTTTGTTTGTGCAAAAGCCATGAACGATTTTTAAATATATGAGTGACATGGCCATTTCTATTGGTTTTCCTTTCTGTAATGCCAGTTTACCCATTGTTCTGAGTTCTGTCTTGAGCCCCTAGTTTTCCCCTTTCCTCCTCTTCTGTCCTCTCTTCCTCTCCCCTCTCCTCTTCCCTTCTCATCTCTCCCTTTTCCTCTCTCCTCTCCTTCCCTCCTCTTCTCTTTCTTCCCCTCCCTCCTCTCCTTTTCATCTCCCTCTTCCCCCCACATTCACTCAACTCTACTGTCATCTTTGTGTAGTTCCTAGCTTAAGTCTCTCAATAGAACTCCAGCTACCTCTTCTTCCTCTCCATCTGGATGTAGCACAGGCGTCTCAAATTCAACATGTCCCAGACAGGGGTCATCATCTCTCCCAAGCCCACCCTTCTTCCTCATGTCCCTGTCTCTATGGAGGGCATAACTGTTCTTCTTCTCACAAGTTCATGACCTCAGAGTCACTGCCTCCACTCTCATATTCTTGGTGATTTAATCTAAACAATTTACCCTGAATTTTTCCCAGTCACTTCCCCCACATAGCCACCACCTTGGTTCAGGCTGTCCTCATTGACAGGACCAATGAAGCTCCAACTGCTACAAGGCTTTGTGTAATATCTGGTCACTGGCAATAGTGTACACAAGGATGTTTGTCAGATGGGATTTTTGCAGCCCCAAGTACCAACCTTCCTCCAAGGAATATACAGAAGAGTTGACATTGCTTGCTAGACTTGGGGACAGGCATCTATAGCTACACTGGTAAACTTTTTCTTTTTGGCATTGGAATTTTTGTGAAAGTTTCTTACTTGAACCCCCAGCCCAGGCTGGCATTCACGTGTAGAAACCAAGGGGGTAAGCTGTGACTCTGTAAAGCAAAGATGCTGTTTTTCCTTGAGAAGCAAGTGCCAAGGTGCATTGGTCAAGCTAGGGACATGCAAGGAAAATTCCCCAAGCTATTCTGGATTGTCTCAACTTCATGGGTAAACTGAATTTACAGGGGGCAGAGCTGCACAAAGTTGTCAGTCTCACTCTCTCTTCCAGAATCATCGAGATCCAGTGGCAAGCCAAGAGGACTGGCGAAGGCCCAGGGTGCAGTAGATGACCTTGGCATCTTCAACGTCTGACCACAGTGGCTGCTTCAGCTGCCTTCATGGCCATTGGAACAAACTTCTTATCCACCCATTGCACTAGGGAAAGCCTTCACATGCTTGGGTTAGACATCCCCCTAACTCACCAAGGGGTTTGAGACCTGTTGCTTACCCTCAGCCTGGGTTAGCCTATCTGCCGAGATGCTTTTACTCGGGTGTGGCTGCTGAGAATGCTACTGCTTCTTGGAGTTAGTTGAGGGTCAGCTAAACACCAAAGGTAGATCACCGGCCCTGAAAAGGGTTCAGCAAGCCCTCACACCAGAGGTGCTGGTCCTCCTTGAACACGCCAATACACCTAGCTCTGCTAGCATGGGTGATTCAGTTAACCTCCCTTGGTCTCAATTTTCTCATCTATAAAATGAGGAAATGGCCTGCTTTTACTATGCGTTTGCTAACCTAGTTAAATTGCATTTAAAATCGTAAACGGAGTGGAAGTCATTGAATGGAATATCAGGAAAGGCATGCCTAGTAAGATGTGAGAATGAACCACAAAAAAAGGAATGATTCTCCTATAGAAGGCCAGTTTGTAAACTGCAACATATGATAATAACTCACATTTCTGGTGCACCCCAGTGGCTCACAAAGTTCTTTCCTGGGAGTGCCAGGAGTATTATTCCCAAGTGAGAGGTAATTGAAGCTGAGATGAAGAGACCTGCCTAGGTTCTACAGGTCACAAGTGTTGATCAGAAACAGGATTTGAACCTTCATTCTCCAGCTGGTGTTTTTTTGTACAAAACTGTGGCATAGCTCAGAGTTCTACCAACGGAACAAAGCTCTTCCCAGATTCTCAGAGTGATGCCTCTCGTCCCATAAAACAAAAAGCCCACCTCTGGGGCCAATCCCTCTTGCCTTTCAGGAGGGCAGGAGTCATCCTCTCTTCAGGAGAGAACTGGAAAGTTTGCAGGAAATGCAGAGTTCTTCTCCTCCTCCAACAGGCACCTCCTGGAAAGGCCTGGTAAGGTCCCTTCCTGGAGCACGTGAAAGCTTCCCTTCAGCCTCAGCTACTTCTTCAGTCTAGAAAGTGAGGAAGGCATTGGGAAAAGAGATCCAAGCTTTGCTGTGATTTTTTGCAGCATGACCCGTTTCTGTTTGATAGTGGCAGCTGCATTAAATCTTTTCTCCGCATCTTATTAACTTTTGTTCAGTGGTTTCAGCTGACCTTTTAAGAACCTATTTGGGGTTTTCTTGGCAAAGATACTGGAATAGTTTGCCATTTCCTTCTCCAGCTCATTTTACAGATGAGGAAACTGAGGCAAACAGGGTTAAGTGACTGACCCAGGGTCAAACAGCTAGTAAGTGTCTGGGGCTGGATTTAAACTCAGGAAGAGGAGTCTTCCTGACTCCAGGCCTGGTGTTCTAGTTACTAGAACAGTTAGTTGCCCCATCTTATTAACTAATAATTATAATAGTTCACATTCCATAGCATTGTAAGGTTTATAAAGCAAGTCGTAGAACACCACAGCCTCTGAGGAGTCAACAGTGAGTGTGGCAGTGGACAATGGATGGGGTCCCTACGAAGTGAGCTGGCTCCAATAAGAAATTATGGAAAAGAACGGTCTATCAAGACACATTTATTAAGGACCTAAGGGCCAGCACTGTGCTAAATGCTGAGGAAACAAAGAAAGCTGAAAACAGCTCAGCCCTTTAAGGAGCCCAGTCTAATGGAGGTAAATTTAGCTTCAAAGATATCTATGACTGACGAACAAGAGGGGCTGGTACTGTGACGAAAGTGAGAGGAGAGCCTGCTGGTTCCATGGGAGAGTGAGGAAGGCCCTGAGAATGAGGGAAGGACCCCGTGGGCATCTCACGGGAGGAAAGGCCAAGAGGCACATGAAAGAAGTTACAGGGCTGGCTGGAGGCATCTACAAGGGCAAGGCCACAGTCTGAGGACCCCAGTTCTCTGTAAGGAAACTCCCTTTTGTGATGCGCCTCTGCAACTATCATTTATTGCCTTGGAGATGTGTTTACAGGCCCTGTTTGATTTATATCCACCTCTGTTTTGTGTTTAAAGCCCTTCACAACCTGGCCTCAACCTGCTTTACTAACTTAATTCCAATCCGATCCACGTTTATTTGGCTCCAACTAAATGCCAGGTATTGTGCTAAGTGCTGGGGATAGAATTAATAAAAGGAAAGAGCTCCTGCCCTCAAGTAGCTTACAATCTAATGGAAGGGGTGGGGGGATGGGGAAGCAGATACACAAAAGGAAACAGATAAAAGGCCAGGGCGGGGAGTTTGCCCTCTATGAAGGAAGGCATTGGGAGGAGCTCTTCAATCAGAGAGGACAGCGGCTGAAGGAGGTGATGTCAGTCAAGGCTCCAGTCAGCAGCATGAGGCTGAGCTTAACCTGGGGGGGGGGGGGGGTGTCATTGTGTTCTCTGGAGCTGAAACCTGGCTGGGCAACAGAGGCAGAGGAGGGTGAGTCGCCATCACTCCCCTCCTTTTGCCTTTCGGTCCACCCAGTCTGGCCCCTTTGCAGTTCTTCCCACAGAGATCTGCATCTCCAGGCCTCTTGTGATTCACAGGCTTCCTCCCATGTCCAGAGTGGTCTTCCTGCTCATCTCTACCTCTCAGCGTCACTGATTTCTATCAAGGCTCTCCTCCCATTACCTTCTTTTACAAAGCTTCTCCTGATCCTGCTAGACCTTTCCCAGCCCCCTTACATTTACTAGCACATTTCTATGTATGTACATATTGGATTCCCTTTCCCCCCCCCCCCCCCCCCCCCACACCCGGCTCCTGGTACTTAGTATGTGTTTAAAGTGTGGATGGAGGTAAGGCTCTTCATTACTCGTCGGTGGTGAGCTGGTAAATGTTAGAGGAAGGACTCAAAACCAGGTCTTCCAGCTCTTTCCATTGGGCCCCACGAGCCAACTGGCCCCCTCACTTCAGCTGCCACCTTCTATCTTTGAGAGAACAGCAGACCAGTCATTTAGCTTCTTGGGAAGGAATGCTCCTATCTGTACTTTCTCAGTGCTCCTTGGCCTGCTCCCCTCTCCACAGGGGATCTGGACGAGGGCATCTGCCGGGAAAAGAACAATAAGCCTGGAAGTCTTTGCTCTGAAGGGAAGGAATGGGGAGAGGGCTCCTTTCAACCTTCTGCAGGCAGTGGGGATTTGAACACATTTCTAAGCACCACTTGCCTGTGGACAGTTACAGTGTAGATTGCGCGTTTGAAATGAACACTAATTTTCTTGGTTGTTAACAAAGCTATGAGCTACCTGGAGATCTCTAAGTGAGCGTTATCTGTTTGCCTGGAAATTTGGCAGGAAGAAAAGGAAACACAGAAAAACAGCCTGGTGGAAAGGGGAAGAGGGCTGACTTCAAATCCTCGCTTTGCTAGCTTAGTGGCCCTGGGCAAGTAACTTTCCCTCTCTGGGTCAGTTTCCTTATCCTTGAAATTAGGGAGTTGGATGAGTTTGACCTCAAAAGTTCGTTACAGTTCTAAACCTATCCTCTTAAGGTGAACTGGTGGGAGTCTGCAATTAGAAGGGACCTCTCAGTTTATCTAGTCCCTTCCTGTTCCCATTTTACAGATAGGGAAACAGAGAGGAAGTGACTTGCCCAAGGGATCCAGACTTGAACCCTAGTCCTCTGACTCCGGTTTAGTGGACGTCCGGTCCCCCAGATCTGCTGCCTCTCCCCCTCCTTTTCATCATCTTGCTCCTAGATACATTCTCGCAGTCACACATTGTGGGTTTAAATCCTCCTTAATCTTCCTCGATGAGTGACCTTAGGCAAATAATTTAACCTTCCAGGGCCTCAGTTTCCTCACCAGCAAAATGAGGGAGTTGGACGAGTTGGTGCCTGAAGTCTCTTTCAGCCACATATTCCCGGGATCCTTCATTTTCCCGGAAATTCCCATCTCTCTCAGAGTCTGAGAGGCCAGGCAATGTGAAGGCTGAGGCTGGGTACTGGGGAGAGGGCTGCTGGGGAGCAGTTTGACCAAAGCTGGTCCCAGCACCGCAGGGTTAGGGGAGAGGAGGTGGAGAGCGAGGGGGGAGGGGGTGGAGAGCAGGGGGGAGGGGGGGGAGGGCAGGGGGGAGGGGGTGGAGAGCGAGGGGGGACGGGGTGGAGAGTGAGGGGGGAGGGGAGAGGGCCGCCCCCCTCCCCCCAGCCCTGGGCTCCTTCCTCTCTCTTTTCCTGCCTTCTCTGCCCATCTCCCCTGGCAGCTGCAGCCAATGGGAGGCTGTGCCCGCACCGCCTCCGGGGGGAGGGCGAGCATTGCCCCTCCCTTTGCCTGGTCCCCAGGGAAACGGGACGCGGTCCCTGCAGCCTCTGGGCTGTTGCCCAGAGCTCAGGGCGCTGTAGCCACGACGGCTTCTCCTCCTCCTCCTCCTTCTTCACTATCCCCACTCCGTGGGTGGGGCCCCGCCCGCATCGGCGCCTTGGCCCCAAGGGGCCGCGGGCTCCAGGGCAGCCAGACTGGGATAGGCAGGCGATAGGGCGCGAGGGAGGGACTGGGGTGCCGGGGCCCCCCAGCCGCCCAAGCTGCCACCTCTGGGCTAGCGCTCCAGCCCAGACCAGGTCAGCGCAGCCAGTCGGGCAGTCCGCGCCCACGGGCAGAGCAGAGCGAACACCCGACTGGCCTGGCTGCCCTTGCGCTAGGCACATCTCCGCGGCTGGAGATGATGGAGTTGGAGCTGCGGCTGGAGGACGAGTGGCAGAAAGAGGAGGCGGAGGAGGAGGAGGAAGAGGAAGAGGAAGAGACAGCGGCCAAGCGGGTTCTCCGCTTCTCTCGAGACCCGCGGGTCAGCTTCCTGGGACGCCGCCTCGGGCAGATTCTCAGGGTCCGGGAGGAGGCTTGGGCACAGTACCTGGAGGGCGAGGAGAATCGGCGAACACTGGAGGAGTTTTGGGGTCGCCAGGGCCCGGCTCTCCTTCTGTTCCGCTGCTCTCCCGCCGGACGCCTCACTTCTGGCTCTCAGGTAGGGGCGCCGGCGGTGAATCGGGGGCGGTCTGCAGCCGCCCGGAGCCCAGGTAGCCGCGCGGAGGTGGGATTGGGTGGCAAGGTCCCAGGTGCAAGCGCAGCCCTGCCACCTCCCAAGAAGTGGGGGGGGAGCGGGGAAGAGAGGAGGAAACTCGGGTGTAAAGCCCTTGGGGCTCTACCACGTTCCCCTGGAGCCCGGGGCCTTGCGCTTTGCTTATTTCCAGGTGGGCCCCGAACGCTAGGTAGGACTGAAGAGCTGAGGGTGTTTGCCATCCCTGGTTGGGAGGCCCTTCCTGACGTTCCAGAGCAGATACTGGGAGGCTGGAAGGGGCCTTTCCTTTTGGAACTCCCCTTTTGAAGAGGAGAAAACAGGGAGCCAGGCAGGGTAAGGAACTTGCTCCACCAAGGTCACACACGCAGAAAGCATCAGGGAGGATTTGAACCAAGGTCCTCTGACTTTAGAGCCAGGCTTCTTTCTACTGTGTCGAGCTGCCTCCGTGATTTGTCTATGTTTCACAACTCATAGCAACGCTTTCCTAAGTTATTCGCAGATTTCAAAAGAAGAGAAATTGTCCCAGAAGTTTGATGTCTCCGTCTCTCTCCCCTTTTCCTCCCTTTCCCCTCCTATCGGCTCTGCCAATACGAACTCTCCTCAGAATCCTTGTTTAGGGCTTGACCAGAGAGGCCTGGCCAGGCTGATCCCTTCTCTCCCTAGGTGGTAAATGAGCTGCATCCCCTACCTCAAAGACTCTACCCACCTCCTTCCTGACCGTGTCACACCCCACAGAGAGACACTGAACAAAAGGAACCTCTTATATGTTGTTGACAGGCTAATTTTGTTTTTGTTTTTTGGTTTTTTTTTTCACAATTAGAATAATTGTGCACTGAGGGCTGTGAACCCCAAAAGAGCACAGACAGGGTTTCTCTGCGGTTTCAGGTTTACTAAGTGACACACATACTAAGAAAGTGGCACAATACCTCAACCTGGGCCAGTGGCCATGGGGATTACAATAGGTTTGGAGATAAGATGCCAGGGAGGAAAAGTATCATTTGACTCAGGTACTGGTCAGGATCTCCTTTCAGCTCTGCAGTTGGGATGGAGGTGGGGGGAATGAAGGAGGGAGAGAGAGAAGGAGACAACTATTCAGACTGTGATTCTTTCTCTTCTAGAATGCTGAAGTTTGCCCTCCCCTCAAAATATAACTTAATAATGTTAGTGGGCAGAGGAAAATATTTGATTAGGAGTCTCTCCCCCTCTCCCCCCCCCCCCCCCTCCCCCCCCTTCCCACTCCCCTTCCCCATAGTATTCACATGGCCTTGAGAGTTCAGCACCTGGAACAGGCTGTCTGAGGGCAGGAGACCTCACCTGCTACAGTCCCCCCTCACTTCTAGAGTTTTCCTTATTCAATGGAAACTGCTCTCCCTTCAGGCTTCTTTCTAAGGTCCTCTTGACTTCTTTTGAGCACTGGACCTTGCTGTTAGCTCTCCTGTCCAATTTGGCTTTCTGTGACACTCTTCTCTCCCATCTAACTGATCCTTCTCATCTCCTTTGTAGAAGTGGGGTTCAGGCCTTTCCCCCTCTGTGTGGGTAGACTCCAGGGCTCTGCTCAGAGTTCTCTTTTCTCTCAGTAATCCAGCTGATATCTCATAGCCCTTTTCACATTCCACATGTCCAAAACAGAGTGTGTTAGATTTCCCCCCAAACCCTGCCTGTTTTTGGCATTTCCATGAAAGGTGACACCCGCTCCCTTCTGGGTACTTAGGCTGGCAACCCCAGGGTCATCTTGGATTTCTTCCCCTCACCATTTGTATCTAAGCAGGTGCCAGCCTCCATAGCATCTCCTGCACTCTCTCCACTCCCACAGTCACGCCCTGGCCCAGACTGTCCTAACCTCTTGCCTGACTTGCCAGACCCTCACATTGGTGGCCCTGCCTTCAGTCTCTCCTCTCCGTCTGCCAAGTTGCTTATTTCGAAAGAGTCTGAATGTCACTCCCTTGCTCATGAGGCTTCAAGGACTCCCTTTTACCCCTAGGATAAAATAGAAACTTCTCTGTGACATGCAAAAGCCCTTCCCAAGCTGGTTCAGATCTGTCTCTGGCCTGATTTCACATTACTCTCTCTCGTGCATTGGACAGTCCGGTCCACCTTGCTGTATCCACCATGTGATATGCCCCCTCCTGCCCCAGTGCCTTTTCATGAGATGCTCTTGGCCTGGAATGCTTTCCTTTCTTCCCTCTCTACCTCTTCCAATCCCTAGCTCCAGTCCTCCTGACTTCTTAGGGGGGTGGTGTGGAACAAAATCAGAGGACCTGGGTTCAAATCTCTCCTTGGACGCTTGCTACGTCTGTGATGTTGGGTAAGTCACTCCCCTCTTCTGTCTGGGTTGGGCTAGATGTCCAAGGGCCCTTCTAACTCTGGTTCTGTCGAAGGCCCTCCCTCATTCTCCCAACTGTGGGTGCTTCCTTCCCAAACCAAGACATGGCTTTATTTGTATTTTATGTTTATTTGATCACGGAATTGTTTCCTTCCAGTGGAATGGCAGCTCCTTGAGAGCAGGGACTATTTGCATTTTTGCTGTTGTACCCTCAGGGTGTGACTGGAGAGCTGATCATAGGATCAGAAAGACTTGGGTTCAAATCTCACCTCTTTCATTTACTAGTTATGTGACCCTGAGCAACTCGCTTGGTCCTCTAAGTGCTGTAAGCCTCTGAGAAGTAGCAGAGAATGTACTGATTTGCACTAGTGGAGGGAGTTTCTTGACTGGGAGTTCCCTAAACCCTATGAAATCACAGGGCCAGTCCAAAAAGTATGCATTTAATTTAACGATCAATAAACATTTGAAAAGT
The DNA here is from genome assembly GCF_900497805.2 of Vombatus ursinus. Taxonomy (NCBI): domain Eukaryota; kingdom Metazoa; phylum Chordata; class Mammalia; order Diprotodontia; family Vombatidae; genus Vombatus; species Vombatus ursinus. Next base: position 54,166,807 of record NW_020954577.1, on the reverse strand, counting down.
TCAAGGTAACAGTGGTTTCATCTGATTTGTAAAGCAAAATGGCAGAACTGACATTTTGGGTACCCACATTTTAGTGCCTCTATATTGAGGAACCTGCTTCCCTTCATCATGCAAAGCCTGGTGCTAGGTGCCAGGCACAATCTCTAGCATTTGCAGAATGCTTTTAGGTTTGCACAGTATTTCACAAATATGATTTCATTTGCACCTCAGAACAATTCTGGGAGATAAGTGCTATTATTAGTCCCATTTTACAGATAGGGAAATCAAGGCAGACAGAAGTAAAGTGATTTGCCCAGGGCTGAACAGCTAGCAAGCATCTGAGACTGGATTTGAACCCAGTTCTTACTGACTCCAGGGCCTGGGACTAGATCCACTGTGACACCAGCTGCCTCTATAGAGACAGAAACAGATCTAGCCCTCGGCGAGCTTGCTTTCTACTGGAATTCCTATAGTTAGTTGACCGTTGCAAAAACACTTACATAAACTTCTCATGAAAAGTCCTTAAGGTTTGCAGATGAGTGTTTTATCAGGAAGACTAGGCTTTAAGGGCCTCATCCCCTAATGATTTTTTTTTCTTAACATGAAAATTAATCTGCAGGTTACAGGGATTTTCCTTCTTCCAGAATTCCCCATGCTAGTGAGATTCCAGGTCTTGTGCCAGACCCTGTGCCCCTAGAGCAGCAATTAGGTCACAACCCTTGGAACTGACTGTCTGTTCTGTTTTAGGTTCCACAAGATGCAAAACACAAGCTTGTTTATGTTGCAAAGATGATTGAAGCAAGCATTGGAGCGGATAATTACCGGAACTCCTCGATATTTGGACAGCTCCCCAGCACATCTCTTGAACTTGTGAAGGCTTTCATGGATGAGGTACTCGCTGTAACTTCACCTAAGATGCATGCCTTTCAGAAGCTGCTATGCCTCACAGATTCTGAATTATTGCAAAGACAAAAATGAAACAGCCCAAGCTGAAAGAAAAGAAAACAGTGTAGAGAAGTCAGTGTTTGCTTGAGCCTAGTGGATAAATAGAGTGACTGGGCTGTTTTCCATAGTGACTAATGGCATTGTCTTTGATCTAATTGCTCATCAGATCCTAAACCATAATAGATGCAGGTTCATAGACTGTTGAGTGGTGCTGAACTGTGCCTTGGCAACCCCCTGATCTGACTCTTCTTTTACAGACCTGGAGCATGGCAATGACATTAGGAAGTTGGATAAAATATCTGTACTTTCCTTGGGGGGGGGAGGGATGCGCAGATTTTGAACTTTACATTTATGAGGATGAACGTGCCCTTTAGTACAGGGAGACTGGCCTTCTAGAGGCCAGTGTAGGTGTCTCCCTGATGAGGAAATACTACTATTGTTATATGTTGTAATAGTGGGGGCAAAGATATAGCTAATAATTTTTGTGTCTGGGATGGGTATAGGCTCATCTCTTATCAGGCTGGTGGTAGGGGAACGTGCCTCTGGGGACGAGGAAGTAGATCTATGGATGGGGCTGTCTGAAGTAGTCTATCATGGGTTAAAGCTTCAGTTGCCCCACCCTAGTTTTAGCTCTGGTTGGTGGGAGTGAGGAAGAAGGTCACAGAAATCATTATGCTCCAATGTGTCCCCTTTTCAAATGGCTCTAACAGACTCTTTGGGCTTCAGAATGCTTCCCATCCAAATTCTTCATTCTTCAGATGAGAAAATGGGGAACTGGGAAGCTTTAACAGTTTGGTCAAGGTTATCATTAACTAGAGTCAAAGCTGGAATAGCCAGAGTTGCCTGACTCCTAGGCCTATTCCCATTCCATCATGTTGCTTTTCCTATGCCGAACCCTGAGGAGTACTATTGAAGTGACCCAGGGGCAGAGAGTGGTAGGGGCCAAACTTACCGTGGTGGAGTAAAAGAATGTTTGATTTGGAGGCCTAGATCTTCCAGATGTGACCTCAGGCAAGGCCCATCACCTCCTTAGATCTTGGTCTCCACAATTGTAAAATGAGGACATTAGATTACATGACTCTGACTCCAGAGTCATGATCCACTAAGACCCTACGACTAGATGCCAACATCTTTTTAAGCTACAAAGTCTCTACACAGATTATTAGAAAGTTAGAGGCAGGGGAGGAAATAATGCTTCTCTCCTTTCTTCTTTTCTCCCCCTCCTTCACTTTCTCCCTCCCCATTTTCCTCTCCCTTTTCTCCTTATCTTCCTCTTTTCTTTCTCCAGTATAGATATTACTTAAAACAAGCACTCCAAAAGCACCATTCAAAGCAGGTGCAATCACAAAGGAGCAAAGTTGGTCTTTGTAAATGTCTCTTTGACGCCCTCCCATCTAGAGCCTCAGAAGTCTTGAAACTCAGCATTGTGAGAAACCTCAGAGGCCATTCAGACCCTGACCAGGAATTCCTTCTTTAAAAAAAAAGAAAGAAAATGTTGTTTTATATCACTTTAATTTTTTTTGTTTTCCACTTAAAAAATACCAGCTAAAATAAGTAGCTCCATATGCATCATAGAGCAGAAAAAAGAGGGTTGCACATCTCTGTTATGTACAGCTGGCTTTTCTTTTTAGTACATCATAAGTTCACACTGTAAATTTCAAAGCTGTCTGCTTCTCAGTGTTTCTATCTGACTTCCTTCTGTTTTCTTCTATGAGTTTTTTAAAAGATGCTTCAATGAGTCTCTTGTAAAAAAAAAATGCCACCTTATTCCCTCTTGCCTTGCCATTCCCAACCTCACTGGGAGGAAAAACCAAAAACAAAAACCTTTGTAATAAATAAGCATAGCCAAGTAAAACAAAATTGTCTGTCTCCTGTACCCTGAGCTCATCATTTCTCTGTCAGGAGGTGGGTAATATTGTTTACCATCAACCCTCTGGAAATATGATTGCATTGATCCAAGTTCTCCAGTCTTTCACAGCTATTTTGCTTTAGAGTGTTGTTATTTTATTAATGATTCCGGTTCTGCTCACTCCACCCTGTATCAATTCATAGGGGCTTTTCAGGTTTCTCCGAAATGATCCATTTCATTTTTCTTTTGATTCAATAACATTGCATTGTGTTCATGTGCTATAATTTATTTAGCTTGTCTCCAACAGATGGATGCCCCCTTAGTTTCCAGTTCTTTGCTGCTATGAACAGAACTGCTCTAAATATTTTTGTATCTATGGGCTTTTTCTTTGATCTCGAATCTTTGAGGTCAAAGAGTATACATGATTTAGTTGACTTTAGGGGGCGTAGCTCCAAATTGCTTTCCAGAATGGTTGGTCCAATTCACCATTTCACCAACAGTGAAATTCACCACAGTCCCTCTGAAATTTGTCCTGTTTTGTCACCTTTGCCAATCTGATAACTGGGAGGTAGAACCCCAGAGTTGCTTTAATTTGCATGTTTCTTATTAATAGTAATTTGGAACTTTTCCATATTTGAATAGATTGTAATTTTTAGAAAGCTGTATGTTAGTATTCTTTGGCCATCTATCTTTTGGCTAATGACTCTTGTTCTTATAGATTGGAATCTGTTCCTTATGTATCTTGTAAAGGATGTGCCTTTGTTGGCTTACTGTAACCATAGCTGTGGCTTGGAATTTGAGGTTGAGATGACATTTAGGTCACTGTGTCAAGCTAGTCATGCGGCAGGAGGGCAGGATGACACATGCACTGCTCCAGGGCTGCACTGACATCTCTGAAATGTGCAGTTTCCCAAAAGGAGATCTTCCCTCCTCCCCTCAGCCTACTGGTCAGATTAGTCTGGTAGATTGTCAAGAGAATCCAAACCAGAATTGCACAGGTTGAAATGAATTGACTTGTAGGAGGATTATATTTCTTTTACTTGGCTTCAGAGTACTGCTTGGTGTAATGGGCAAATCTAGGCTTGGGGCTAGGCATGGTGAAACTTCCTCACCATGAGAGCTGGCTTCATGGGGCATGGGCTGCCTAGGGAGACAAGCAGTTGAGGCTATGGTCAAGCAAAGGTTGGATGAAGCCAATGGTGCAGGGAGAATTCCTGCCCAGGCACTGGGAGGTCCAACTAGGTGACTCCCGAGCTCCCTCCTAGCTCTGACATTCTGAGGTTGTAGGTGAGAAAGTACCTTGGAGAGACACGACCACCAAGGTGACCCTTTGGGCATCTTCCTTGTCTACGAGCGGTGCCTGATGCAGAGAAGGGGCTGTGAGCTTCTCAAGGACAGCACCTCTGCCAATTTGGTGTTTCTCTGTGTACAGCTCCTGAGGGGTCACCTACTGGGGATGTTGTGGAGGCTTTAATGTGTGCTTTCTAATGATCCTGACTACAATGCTTCCATTGTATCCCACGCTGTCCCAGATTACGCGGCAGACTCTACCGGATGCTGAACCATAACTAGTCATTTTGCTGCCAGTGTCAAGATTTAGAGAACTTGCCGTAGTAACCCCTGTGATCGACTTTTTTAGCCTTTAAATAATATTTTAATGACCAACTTTTAAAAGAGAGTAGGGAGACCTGGGCCACAGGATTCTGTCTGTGGGAGGAGTGACCCTGGAAATGGGCTCCAGTGGGAAGAGATCTTGGGATGAAGAGATTGCAGTTGCTGTCCCTGTATCCTCAGCATCCAGGATGGTGTCCACCACGTGGTAGGTCCTTAACAAAGGTTTGTTGATTGACAAGTTTTGGTGAACAGAGGACAGGATGGGCTGTAGGAGAGCTCACCTGAGCCATGGACACTAGTAGCTAGTAGCTTCTTCTCTTAACTAACTATTCTTGCCATCTAGTTGGAGAGGGAGTGGAGCCTAAAGGTTAGAGCTAATTTTAAAGTCAGGAAGGCCTTGAGGAGGGCTCCAGTCCTGCCCTCTGGTCCATCTTGGTTGGGTGACCCTGGGCAGCTCACTTTTCACTTCTCTGCCCCAGACAGCTCTCTAGGGCTAGAAGTTCAGTTCTGAACTGATAGAGGGAATTTCTCACTGAGAGCCCCCTATGCAGATGAAATCACAGGCCTGGTCAAAACAAAACAAAAAAGAACCTAGGTGCTCAACTCAGCTGTCTGTATGCTAATGCAGGGTAAATACTACAAGCGCACACTAAATTTTGATGCCCTGGTGCAAAGTCCTGGTTGCCTGCCTTTATCCCATGCAGTGTGTGGGAGCCAGCTTGAACTGGCTTGTTGCCTTTTCATTGTGAGCATTTACACCTGAAATAGGCAAATGCTGCAAATCAGGGCTTGGCTTCTAGGTTTTTTTTTTTAATTGTCTAGGCTTAAGAAAGTGATTAAAGAACTTCAGTGCTCTAGAACTTAGCCAGTAGGACAACAAATCTTTGGTCTTTAAGAAGATGGAGCTTGGTCCCGAAGTGTTGGAGCTGAGGCTACTGTGCTTGTCTGTGACCGGAAGAATAGAAGAAATTGAGACCAAAAGGCTCATAGAACTGGAAATTCTTGGGAGCTCAGGGAGTCGTCTTGGGATTACAGATTTGGGACTGGAAGGCAGCTCAGAGGCTACCCCCTTATTTGATAGTTGAGGAAGATGAGCCAAGGAAGGGAAGGAGATTGCCCAACATCTCACAGGTAGTGAGGGTTCAAGGGACCCTTCATTTCTCAGCTGAAGAAACTGAGGACCAGAGAGGCTAAGTAATTTGCCCTGAGACAATGGGAAGCAAGTGAGGGCCAAGATGGCAAATCAGAACCCGTTACTCCCAGTACAGCTTTTGTTCTGGGGTGCTGACACTTTTACCAAAATGTGTCAAAAGCCATATTTTATGATAATGAAATAGTACCCCAACTATATACACGTGTGTGTATATATACGCACGCACGAACACACACACAAGCATTGTAGTCAGGATCATTAGAAAGCACACATTAAAGCCTCCACAACATCCCCAGTAGGTGACCCCTCAGGAGCTGTACACAGAGAAACACCAAATTGGCAGAGGTGCTGTCCTTGAGAAGCTCACAGCCCCATCTCTGCATCGTGCATGCGTATATATGCACACACGTGTGTATGTGATGTGCGTGTATGTTTTTGACCAAAAAACAAAATTTATTTTCTTTGGTTCTGGGTCTCCTTTTTGATCTCTTGTCTGTATCCTCATCTAATTTTGTCTCTAAAGACATTGCTCATAGCCCTTTGCGTAGATCCCTCGTCATATTCCACCTTGTGTTATATTTAATAAATTTGTGCATGCATTCACCCATCTGCAACCCCAGTAGACTGGAAGCTCAGTCACATTTTACATCCTCCTATCCCTCAGCACCTTGCATGTAATTGGCTTAGTTAATGTTTGTTGAATGAAGATTGTTGAGTAATACACTTTAATCTTTTTGAGATTGAGGATTTCACAGGTGTGTGCTCTTTCCATGGATGCAGATAGCGACCCCTCTGAGACTGAATCACCAGTTTCCTAGTTTCTTTGGCCATTAGAAAGAATCATGATCAGGAGGCCAATCTGCTGATGAGCCTCTCCAACCTCAGCTAGGCTGGTCTTTAGAATGGCATAACTAGGGGCCTTTCTTTCCTGGCTCCATACTCCAGCCTGACTCAACAGGGATTATCCTCAATTGGCACAGCCTTTGAGAATGCAGGGTCACCTTGATGGCACTCTGAGGCATCAGAGGAGGGCTTTAGTGGAGGGAAAAATAATAGACCATTCATAGGATAATGACAACAATAAAGCCCATTCTTCAGAAGGCCAAGCAGTGAGTACCATTATTTCTATCTTCTGATGAAGAAACTGAGGGTCAGATTGGTTCAGTGACTCATCCACAGAAAGGATGAAAGTAGAGATTCCCAGTTATTGTTTTTAAAAAGTATTTTATTTTTTCCCAATTATATGTAAAGACAATTTTAACATTCATTTTTACAAAAATTTGAGTTCCATATTTTTCTCCCTTCCTCTTTTTCCTCCAGTCTTCCTAAAACAGTAAGGAATTTGATATAGATTATATATGTGCAATCATACAAAACATATTTCCATGTTAGTCATAGTTGTGGAAGAAGAAACAAATTAAAAGGAAAAAAAGTTGAAAATAGTATGCTTCGATATGCATTCACAGTCTATCAATTTTTCTCTGGATGTGTTATAGCATTTTCTATCATGAGTCCTTTGGAATTGTCTTGGATCGTTATATTGCTGAGAAAAGCTAAGTCATTCATTGTTGATTATCACACAATGTTGCTGTTACTGTGTACAATGATGCCCTGCTTCTGCTCATTTCACTTTGTGTCAGTTCATATAAGTCTTTCCAGGTTTTTCTGAATCTGCCTGCTCATCATTTCTTGTTGCACGATAGTATTCCATTATGTTCCTAAACCACAGCTTGTTCAGCCATTCCCCAATTGATAGGCATCCCTTTAGTTTCCAACTTTGCCATCACAAAAAGAGCTGCTATAAGTATTTTTGTGCATGTAGGTCGTTTTTTCCCTTTTCTATGATCTCTTTGGGATACAGACCTAGTAGAGGGATTGCTGCATCAAAGGGTATGCACAGTTTGGTTGCCCTTTGGGCATAGTTCCAAATTGTTCTTCAGAATGGTTGGATCAGTTCACAACTCCACCAACAGTACATTAGTGTCCCAATTTTCCCACATCCCCTCCAACATTTATCATTTTCCTTTTCTGTCACATTAGCCTATCTTATAGGTGTGAGGTGGTGCATCAGTTATTTTAATTTGCATTTCTCTAATCAAAAGTAATTTGAAACATTTCTTCATGTGATTATAGATAGCTTTGATTTTTTCATCTGAAAACTACCTGTTCATATCCTTTGACCATTTATCAATTGGGGAATGGCTTGCATTCTTATAAGTTTGGCTCTGTTCTCTACATAGTTGAGAAATGAGGCCTTATCGGAGACATTTGCTATAAAGATTGTTTCCCAGCTTTCTGCCTTCCTTCTAATCTTGGCTGCATTGACTTTGTGCAAAAACTTTTTAATTTAATATAATCAAAGTTATCTATCTTATCTTTTGTAATGCTCTCTATCTCTTGTTTGGTCATAAATTCTTCCCTCCTCCATACATCTGACACACAAACTATTCCTTGCTCTCCTAATTTGCTTATGGTATTACCCTTTATGTCTAATTGTTTTATTCATTTTGACCTTATCTTGGTATTCAGCATGAGATGTTGGTCTGTACCTAGCTTCTGCTATGTTGTTTTTCAATTTTCCCAGCAGTTTTTGTCAAATAGCGAGTTCTTATCCCTGAGGCTGGGGTCTTTGGGTTTATCAAACACGAGGTTACTATGGTCATTTACTACCATGTCTTGTGTATCTAACCTATTCCACTGGTCCATCACTCTTTTTCTTAGCCAGTTTCAGATAGTTTTGATGACTGCCACTTTGTAATATAGTTTGAGATCTGGTACTGCTAGGCCGCCTTCCTTTGCATTTTTATTTTCATTAATTCCTTTGATATTCTTGATCTTTTGTTCTTCCAGATGAATTTTCTAGCTCTATAAAATAATTTTTGGTAGCTTGATTGGTTATGGCACTGAATAAGTAAATTAGTTTAGGCAGAATTGTCATTTTTATTATATTGGCTCTGCCTACCCATGAGCAATCGATATTTTCCCATTTGTTTTAGATCTGACTTTGTATGAAAATTGTTTTATAGTTGTGTTCATATATTTTCTGAGTTTGTCTTGGCAGGTAGACTCCCAAGCATTTTATATTGTCTGCAGTTATTTTAAATGGAATTTCTCTTTCTATCTCTTGCTGCCGGTCTTTGTTGGTAATATATAGAAATGCCGATGATTTATGTGGAGTTATTTTATATCCCACAACTTAGCTAAAGTTGTTAATTATTTCAAGTAGGTTTTTAGTTGATTCTCTAAGTATCATCATATTATCTGCAGGAGTGACAGTTTTGTTTCCTCATTGCTTATTCGAATTCCTTTAATTTCTTTTTCTCCTTTATTGCTAACACTAACATTTCTAGGACAATATTGAATAACAGCGGTGGTAATAGATATCTTTGCTTCACCTCTGATCTTGTTGGGAACGCTTCTAGCTTATTCCCATTATAGATAATGCTTGCTGATGGTTTTAGATAGATACTACTCATCATTTTAAGGAAAGCTCTATTCCTATGCTCTCTGATGCTTTTAATAGGAATGGGTACTGTATTTTGTCAAAAGCTTTTTCAGCATCTATTGAGATAATTATATGATTTCTGTTGGTTTTGTTATTGACATGGTCAATTCTGCTGATAGTTTTCTTAATATTGAGCCAACTCTGCATTCCTAGTGTAAATCCCACCTGGTCACAGTGTATGATCCTTGTGATATATGGCTGTAATTTCATTATTGGTATTTTATTTAAAATGTTTGCATCAATATTCATTAGGAAAACTGGTCTATAATTTTCTTTCTCTGTTTCTGCTCTTCCTGGTTTAGGTATCACCAGCACATTTGTGTCATAAAAGGAATTTGGTAGGACTCCTTCACTTATTTTTCCAAGCAGTTTTTTTTATTGGAATTAATTGTTCTTTAAATGTTCTGTATAATTCACATCTGGCCCATGGTATTTTTTTTTCTTGGGAATTGATTGATGACTTGTTCAATTTCTTTTTCTAAGTTAGTTATTTAAGTATTCTGTTTCCTCTTCTGCCAATCTGGGCAATTTATATTTTTTGTAAATATTCATTGACTTGGCTTAGATTGTTTGATTAATTGTCATATAATTGGGCAAGTATTTACTAATGATTGCTTTAATTTCCTTTTCATTGGTGGTGAATTCACCCTTTTCATTTTTGATACTGAATATTTTGTTTTCTCCTTTCTTTTTTAAAAATTAAATTAAAACCAATGGTTTATCTTATTGGGTTTTTTCTCTCATAAAACAAGCTCCTAGTTTTATTTATTAGCTCAATAGTTTTCTTAATTTCAATTTTATTAATTTCACTTTGGGTTTTCAGGATTTCCAATTAGGTATTTAATTGCAGATTTTAATTTTTTTTTCTAGTTTTTATTTTAGTTGCATACCCAATTCATTGATCTGTTCTTTCTCTATTTTATTGATGTATAAAATTTAGGGAAATAAATTTCCCCCTAGATTCGCAGTTGTTCTGACTCATATCTGCAGTTCTCATTCCTGGCCCCACCTCACTACCTCCACAAAGTGTGATGGGTCCACAGCTGTTTAAGCACATGAAAAGGACATTTTCTGAAAAGCTCCTTCATTAGAGCAGAGGGCTCAGGAGATGAATCAGGGTAAACATCCTGCCTGTACACCTGAGTCACCAATATGGACCCATAGGACTGGAGGGTGAGGGAACACTCCCCTGCCTGAGAGTGATAACTGCTCGCCTTGGGAGCCTTTTTGTGCTTGGGTTCTTTCCTGGTGCTTCCTCACCTGTGGCCCTCCCTCAGTATATTCCCTAGAACACCCCAAAGATTGCGTGGTGCCGACAGTCTGGACAGAGCAAATTAATCTTGGCAAGTGGTTAAGAAATAGTATACGGTAGCTACCATTTACGTCTCACTTCAAGACTTATAAATAGTATCTCATTTGATCCTCACAACCCCAGGAGGTAGGTGCTGTTGTTATCCCATTTTATAGATGAAGAAACTGGGGCAGACAGAGCTTAAGTGACTTGCCCAGCACCACCCAAGCTAGTGAGTTACTGAGGCAGGAGTTTAATGCAGGTCTTTCTGACTCCCAAGTCCAGGACTCTCTCCTCCCTTCCCCCCCATCACCCAGGGACCTCAAGTAGCTTCTGGAAGAAGCTGAGACTAGCTGCCAGGGTTACAGAGCAGAAAGAGCTGGGAGATCTGGGTTCAAATCCTAGCAACACTGGGTGCCTCACTGTATCATCCTGGCCCTCATTTTCAATTCAAGGGTTGGGCTGGGTGAGTGACGGTTCATTCCTGCTCTAAAATTAGCTTGTCTGCGAACTTTTCTGATTTGTGTTCAAGCAGGGCTAGCATTGTCCTCTCTAAGAATATTTTGTGTCTACTTATGTAGGAGTGTCCACGTAGCTTTTGGCTTTTAAGAACTACCTTCTCTTCCATAGACACATTTGGTCCTTTCCAGCAGAACCAGAGTTCTTCACCTTCCTGGTGTCCAGGGACCCTTCCAGCAGCCTGTGTTGGTGGCATCATCCCTGACCTCTTTGTCCCCCTCCCCGCACATATCCGGTCCATCGTCAGACCTGGCCACTTCTGCCTTCCCAGCATCCCCCCATGGGGCCATCTTAGCTCAGGTCTTCTTTTTGCTTCTCTCCTCAATTCTTGCAGCCACCCCTTAATGGGTGTCCCTGCCTCGAGTCTTTCCCTACTTCAAATGTAAACTGCCCTGTTTAGCTTTCAAAGGCCTGAGCTGTCTGACCACCTTGCTGGTCATTGCTCTCCTTCTGCATGCAGCAGTCCTGCCATGCTGGCTTTCTCTCTGCTCTCCACAGAGGACCCTCTCTGAGCCTAACGCCACATGTTAGAGACAGGCCGGGATCTGAGCTGGGCATTCTTACAATGGCACGATTGCAGCAGCAGTGAGGTGACCCGGGAAGGAGTCTGTGTGCCCCTGGGCACAGTAACCTGTCTGGAGCCTTTGGGAGGAGGACTAGATGGCTCCTTCCACTACATGGATGATCTCTGTGATCTTGGTCCTAGAGACACCTCTTCATTTGCACGGTGTGAATCGGGAAGGTCTGGATTCAAGTCCCACTTGACACCACAGATGACTCCCAAAGACTCTTAAGCTGTGGAAGAGTGGCTGAATTTCATTGGCAGAGAGAGCTCTGTCACTGGGAATTCCCCATATTTCTGAGTCACAGGTTTGGACCAATATAGTGTTTCCTGGGTAGAATGTAAGCTCCCTGAGGGTAGGGCCTGTTTTTCATGTTGTCTTTATGTCTCAAACTCCTAGCGCAGTACAGCAGGTATTTAATACATGCTTATTCTGTCTTTGTACTTCCCTCTGTTCCTAACCCACTGCCTATTATATAGATGGTACTTAATAGATGCTTATTTTATTGTTGTTTTACCCCTAGCACTTGTGAATAAACATTTATTAAGCACCTACAGTTGGGCTAAGCACTGGGAAAAAGAATACCAAAAAAGACAGTCCCTTACACTCTAATGGGGAAGACAGCCCACAAATAGAAGCTGAAGAGGCCAATGGGGGCATGATGGAGAAATCCAAAGGAGAGCCACTGGGTGGCCAATGCAGCTGACCAGCCTGGGTACCCTCCTTCTGGGGAGGCTTGGGGGGCACTCTCTGCTCCAATCTCCACTTAGAGGGGTCCCCAAAATGGAGGGTACCGATGATACGCAAATCCCAAGGCTGATGTGATCTTGCAGGATGATACAGCTCCTCAGGGCATGATGGTGTCCAAAGGAGTTCAGCTCAGTGGGAAATAAAAAACTGGTCTCCTGGCCTGGTTGCCCTTCTTTAATGGGGAGTTTACTATGCACCTATTTGGTTGTTGTTTTGCCCCTAGTGGCTTAATTGGCACCGGGTGAATTGATCTGTATGACATTTCTAACCATATTTCCCCTAGGTGGTTGTTCCCATCCTCTTGAACAAGAAGAACCATACAGTTTGGCCCTGTTTTGTTTCTCAAGACCTGGGAGCCCATGTGGAAGGCATGAAAAGCAAAATGTGCATTCTGAGGGGTATAATGTCAGGAAGAACCCTGCTTCCAATTCCCACCATTGCAGAGAGCATTGAAGGGGAGCTGAGCTGCACAGAGATCAAGTATGTACCCACTGCTGCCCCAGACTGTGGCCCCATTGTGTCCAGATGAGCTGTATCCTGGTCAGAGTATTCAAAACTTACATGAATTAAATGTTTGTAGGTTCTGGGTACATGAATATCTCGTGTTACTTTTTCTTCAAAGCAGCCTTTTAAAGGTAGTGTTTGTTGTAACAATTCCCAAGGAGGAGGCCAAGGCTTTGTAGTAGAGAGAGGGAGTGATGGACTTGAGGTAAGAAAGCGCTGGGTTCTAATCCTGCTTCCGCCACTTCCTAGCTGTGTAACTTTGAGCGAGTTACTTAATCACGCTGATCAGCGTGGTGCAGTGTCTATATATATATATATATATATACAGAATACATATGTGGGTATCTACAGACTGCATATATATGTAGATGGATTCAGCATAATGTATATGGGGCAAAGTGCTATACTAGAACACATATTGGGTTTGGAAACAGGAAGACCTGGGTTCCAATGCTGCCTCTGTAAGCCCCTGGCAAACCATCGACTCCCTCAGAGTCTCAGGTACCTTCTAACACTCTGAATAGACAGTTTGCAGATTTGTATTGGTGTGGGGGTATCCACATCGTTTCATTTCTCTTTTCTCTCATAAGTGCTGAAGGATAGCTCAGTCTTTTTTGGAGGACAATGCCTTTTGCCATCAAAAAACCGTGGCGATGTTTTTCTGCCACAAAGGAAGAAATGTGAACGCAACTCCATGAGAGGCCACAAAGCATCTAGGGCTTATACAAAGACATTTGCTGTTTGAGGAATGTCACACAAAGGCGAGAAGAATGTGGGTACTGGATTTCTGCTTCTGCCCTCTGTTTAGAGGGGGGTAGTCTGTAATCTTTGTCACTTTTGATGCTTGTAGACAAGACTCGCATGAAAGGGCTGTTCTCCATGCCATTGAATCTGTGGTTATTACATGGTCACATCAAATCCAAAAAGTCCTCCGGAAGGACTCGGGGCAGCCTCTGTTGAAGGGCATTCACTCAGACCCTCAGACAGAACTAGACTTCTGGAAGACAAGACGGGATAACCTTCTGTGCATCCATGATCAAGTAAGTCTAGTGAACTCCTTGCCTATGTCTCTCAAGCTGATGAGTAAGCTCGGCATGAATCTTACTCCCTAAACCAGTGATTTCCACTGATGGGATGGTGGGTGGGAGTCCTGTTCAGTTTTTGTGATTCTGCCTCCAATGCCCCTTTCTGAGTGCTATCTGATGTATGTACTTTGGTCCCCTGGTGGTGGAGCTGTGATGTCCTGGATGGTTGCTCTCTTGTCAACAGTGAAGATTGGATTTCTCATTCTGTGCCATTCTTGTCTACAATCTTCAAGTGATTCTATGATCTCACCAATGTGGCTATCCCCTCCAGTGTACAGATTACAACCCCATCTATACAGGCAAATTCTGGATGTCTCTTGTCCCCATCCTTTCCCAAGTTCACACAGGGCTCCATCTTGGTTTCTCTTGATACCACAAGTATACCCAAGGACCCCTTCACTCCCACCCCTTGCTATTCTTAGCTAACCCTGCTCTCTGGATCCACCCCATAGCTGCCACAGAAGAGCTGTCCAGGGTCCTGGAGGCCTTTCTAACTTCTTTGACATCTCATGGATAATGGTTTAGCACTTCGGTTGTTCATCTGTTATTCCAATGTCAGGAACATAGGAGACATTTAATATCTGTTGATTAATTCCTCATTTTCTCCATGACCAGCTCACCCCCTTTTCTGGTGATACCTTCCCTTGATGATTCTCCTTATCTTGCTTCTTGCATGTAATATGTACTTTAAAAATGTGGATCGAAAGGAATTTTGTCTTGCTAATTTTTGTTGACAGTGATATGATTCTCCTCAAAAGAGTTTTAGCCCCTCTAGGGGAATTACAAGACCAGAAGTTGGGGGGTTACTGCTCCAGGCAACTCTCCAGGGAAGCTCCAACAGGTGAAGATACAGTTAGCCTGATCAGCTTGTTGAATTTGAGAAGCAACAACAATAGCTTCTGTTTATCCAGCACTTTACCGTTGCCTTCGTCATTGTGGTCTGGCTTGGTGGGGAGAGCGTTGTCACTGCAAGACCTGAATCAGATCACTGACCCCTGCTCGTCTTTAAATAGAAATCTCAATTCTTGCCTTGCAGAGAGAGCCAGAAACTCCCCTCAGCAGAAAGTCACCTCTTGGAAGGCAGAGGCTGGTTCTTTTTTTCCCCTTCATGTCCCTACAGTGCCTCACACATAGTAGGGGTCCCCAACGCTTATTATAGCGCCTGGCGTATGATAGGTACTTCATAAATGTTTGTTGAATTGTTGAAAATGTATGAGATGAAAGTTTAAAATATAAAAAAAATTCCTCTTATTTCATAGGGTTCTAATATGCTTAATGAAAATCTTATCTATATAACATGATGAGCTTTTAAAAACTTTATTCCTGCCCATAAAAGTCGTACTTTAGACCTTCTTCGTGACCTGGATTCTCAAAAGCTCAAGCAGTGAAACACAAATGCTAGTGAGTTACTACACTACTCGTCTCAAGTGCCATTTCCTACGTCAAACATGTCCTGATCCCACCAACCTTCCTTCCAGATTATCTTGTGTTTATTTTGTATACCCAGGCATCTTCTCCAGCCACCTATAGCTCTATTAGGGCCTTCCTTGCCCCTACCTGGGTTCCCTTCTTACTTTTCTCCCCCAACCCACACACATACTGCTTTCCTGCCACACACACACACACACACATACACACACACACACACACACACACACACAGCTATTTAGTTACCCTGGGACAACTCCACCAAAGTATGATTAGCATACTTCCACCCCATCATTTCCACCCCATCATACCCGCCCCATTCCAGTGACTCTAAACCCTGTAAAACAAATAAAAATTCCAAACTGTTTCATAGAACTGTGTGACCTCTCTGTTTCTGGAGTGATAATGACAGAGCGGCAGAAGAAGAAACAGATGGTGTTAAGATCCCACAGTTGTTAGTCTATAAATATTAACCTAACAGTTGGTACTTTTAATGTGAGATGTTTGTCCAATGGCCAGTAAGTCATACTACTAGAGGAACTAAGCCATACCCATGTGAATATTTTCTCTGAAGGGGAAGGCATAAGCAAGTGGCAGTTTGATGGAAGGAATGCTCTCAGGTTGAATTTAGAGGCACAAAAACTGGAATGAGTGAGCTTGGCTTTATCATGCACCCAGAGGCAACAAGGAGCAAAGGATTTTATAGGAAATTAAGTCCTTTACCTTGCCATGCTCAAGATGCTTATGGGCCACAATGGCACCATGAAAATAACAAGTACGGCTGAAGCCCTGGCATCTGCTGCAGAGGATGAGAAGGAAACATCTTATGAAGAGGACAAGAACCCCGATGAAATCGGTGTGTATGTACCCTGACACTTGGTGACTTCAGTAAGAAGATGGGCACAGGGGAGGACAAAGAAAATTATGCTGAGAATTAAAGTGTGGGATCAAAAAATTTTCTAAACCAAATGATGAGACAGCAACTTGTCAATTACTTAGCATTTTCTTGCTGGTGTGCCATGAAATCCTACTTCAAGAAGAGACTCGGAAGGCACATGACCTGTCAAATACAGGACAACTCCTCAGACCAACCACATCCTAACAGATAAAAAACAACTGTTCATCAGCTACAGTCACCATCACAGAACCAGCTGATTGCATGCAGTCAGATTGTTGACAGGCCAAAGGAAAGGAGTGGAAATCAATTTTAAGGTAGAAGGAAGAATACTCATTAGAGGACATGGGGAACAATCCCAGCAGGTCTTCCCTAGCTTGTTGTAATTGGTTGCTAACTGACAAACAGGAAAGGGACTGAACTAAACACAGAAGCTCTTCTTAGAGAAGTTTAATTGGTACAGTTAAACTGCCTCAGTTTCCCCATCTGTAAAATGAGCTGGAGAAAAAAAACAGCAAACCACTCTATATCTTTGCCAAGAAAATCCCAAGTGGGGTCATGAAGAGTCAGACATCACAATGACTGAACAACAGAAAATTGATACAAAGCCCAGCCACAGTTTGGATTGGCTCAAACAGTTCAGAAGCCACTTCAGCCAGTATAGATTTAATCCATTTACTCAGCAGGATGATAGGACATCCCAGGGCAGCACTGGCGGTGAATGCAAACCATTGTTTCAGAATGTAATGGAGAAGGAAGACAGAAGATGAATGCTGTTTTCCTCAGCTGTGAAATGAGAGGGTTGGAGTAACTGATTTTTAAGGGCCCTTCGAGCTCTAGATTTAAGTTCCTATGTCACTAATCAATGAGATGCAGGTGAGGGGAAAATGAGTCTGCTGAGAGATTCATCTGCATTCTAGATAAGCCCCACCATCCTCTGAACATTTGATGAAAATGGAAGAACCACCAAAGTGTATGAAATTAAACCAATTTAGAGATGTTTCTAGAAGTCATCCATTTTCTTGAGCAATGATAATGGAATCGGCACATTTGGACTCTACGACAAGTGTACTTGATGTGGAGAAGTCCAAATAGTATTTAAGGGTCGGTCAGTTCCAAGCATTTTTTAAGAACTAACAATATGTCAGGCACTTTACTAAGTTCTGGGGATCCAGAGAAAGGCAAAAATACTGCCCTCGCTCCTCAAGGAGCTCACATTCAAATAGGAGAGGCAACATGTAAGTTCCTAATAACTGGTGAAGATCGATAAGCATGTGGAAGGTAATCTCAAAAAGAAGGCATTAGCAGTGGAAGGCTGGGGAAGACCTCTTGCTAAGGCAGAATTTGAGCTGTCTTAAAGCAAACCAAGAGCAGAGATCAGAAGGGAAAGCATCTCATGCCTGGAGGGGGGGAAGGGGAGGCAGCCAGTGATGTGGCATGGAGTTGGGCAATGGAGTTGCACACGGGCCATTGTAGTTGGATTAGACAGTGTGTGGAAGGGAATGAAATATGAGAAAATTGGAAAATAGAATGGAGTTGGGTTGCAAAAGGCTTTAAGTACCAAAGAGAGGTCTTTATATTTGATTCCCTTCCTGGTTGTGCATCTACTCATACTCCATGGAGGGTACAGCGGCATGGGGAAAGATGAGGCAGGGAAATGAGGCCAATGTAAAAATCAAGGTGTGCAATGATGAGGACCTATGCCAGGGTGCTGGTTGGGTAAGTGGAGAGAAGTTGTAAATGTAGAAATGGCAAAAATTTTACAAGAAATTGGATATGTGGAGGAAATATGCAGTTGAGAATGACACTGGGGTTGAGAGCCTGGTCATTGGGAGGATGGTGGACAGGTGTCCTCCATAGTAATAGGAAAGTTTGGAGGAGGGGAGAGAGTTCCAGGGTGGGGGGTGGTGGAGTATGATTTTAGTTTTGGACACAGTGAATTTGAGATGTTTATAAAATATCTAATTCAAGATGTCCAAAAGGCAGCTGAAGATGCTAAACTTGAAATCACTAGAGAGTTAGGGCTGAATAAGTAGATTTTAGAATCATCCACATAAAGATGATATCCATGGGAGCAGATGAGAACATCAATGTTCAATTATAGATAACATAGAAGAAGAAAAGATGGGACTGGACAGAGCCTTTGTGGTAGTGGGGGAAATCTATGGTGAATAGATGCAACCTGAATGAAGATCCAGAAAACCTGACTGAGGAGAGGTCAGATAGGCAGGAGCCAAAACAAGAGAAAATAGTGATTGGCAAAGGAAAGAGAGGTCAAGAAAGGTGAGGTTTGAGAAAAGGCCATTAGGTTTAGCAATGAAGAGATTATTGTTGACTTTAGAGAGTAGTTACAGTTGAATGATGAGGGCAACAGCCAGAATGCAAGATCACAATTGTGTTGGAGGGGAGGAAGTAGAGATACAGTATAGGTGGCTTTCTCAAGGACTTTAGCCACAAAGGGGAGGAGAGATATGATAGCTAGCAGGGATGGTTGGATCAAGTGAAGATTTTTAAGAATGAGAGAGAAACGGGTATATTTGTAGGTAGCAGGAAAGCAACTAGTATATAGGGAGAGATTAAAGATTAGTGAGACAGTGAAGGTGGTAGTGGTTGGAGGGTGTCAGCCTTTTAGAAGAGGCTAAATGGTGGGATCAAGTGTTCAGATAAAGGGGCTTGCCTTGGAAAGGACAACTTGATGGGAGAAGGGGGACGTGGTGAACTAAGACACCGAGTGATGTGAGAAGAGAGAGCTCTTGGCTAATGGCCTCAATTTTATTTTCAGTAGAATATGAGACAAGGTCCTCGGCAGAAAGGGAGGAGGTCCCATGGGAGGCTGGAAGAAAAATTTTAGAGCAGCTTCTGCGGTGAATGGGATAGTTCATCGGTTAGGAATGTGTAAAAGGATTGCTTCGTCACATGGAGGGTCCAGTTGAGATTATATAACATAAATTTGTAGTGGATCCAGTGAGCATGGTTTCATGATTCCTTCAGCTTCCTTCAGTGTGTGAATAGGAATGTCAGTGGGGAGCGATGGCAGTAATCCACACTTGAGGTTTGACCGAGTGTGATCAGTGACAGGGCAAGTGATTTGAGTGTAGAGGAGAATGAAGAATTGAGATGATTCAGCAAGGGGTCAAGATGGTGAAAGGAGAACAATGCAGCCAGTGCAGAGATGATGACCTGGAAAAGAGCTGATGATGGTAGAAGGGGACTGTGGAAATGTCTACAGAGAGCAAGGCTGACTCCCCACTATGACCAGGGAGCTGGAGAAGGGTAGAGTTAAGTGAAAATGCAACCAATACCAGAAAGGGTGGCTGAGAATGCAGGGTCATCAACAAGAGGGAGCCCAGGTCTCAACAAGAGCCAGCAGATGAAAGGAGTGAGAAAAGAGAAGATTTAAAATGAAAGGAATTTTGTCAATTAAGGAATGGGCATTCCAGAGAGCACCATAGAAAGTCATATAAATGGGTGTGTCTCTGTCTCTCTTTTTTTGTCTCTGTCTCTCTTTTTTTGTCTCTGTCTCTCTTTTTTTGTCTCCGTCTCTCTCTGTCTCTATCTCTTTCTCTCTTTTTGACTCTGTCTCTGTCTCAGATTTCATTGTGTGTTTGGGAAGTTATGCAGTGCTTCCGATTATCCCCATGTTGCTTTCTGCCTCAAAGACCCACTTTTTGACACCAGTATTCTTGTGATTTTATCTGGCTTCATGAAACATTGCAGTCTTAGGAAAACCAAAATTGTAGTCCTTATGAAGGTCAATAGAAAGATATATGGTGCAAAACTGGTGATTAGAAAAGCATTTTATCAGTGATGGCTTTTGCATGAGAGGTACATAAAAGACATAATCAAGAACACAAGACTAGAAAAGACTGGAGAGACCAGTTATGTACAATGATGAGAGTTAAGTACCATGGACAGCCCAAATGAGCTAGTATCCATTTAATATTTTAGTTACATTTTTATCAATAAAAATTAATAATTGTATCCATTTGTTCTCCCTCCCTTCCATACCTACCCCATCTTGGAAGAAGAAAAAGACAAACCTCTTGTAACAAACATGCCCAGTCAAGCAAAACCAATTCCACACTGATCATAATCAGGAGAGTGTGTCTCACACTTCATGTTGAGTCCATCAGTTCTCTGTCCAGAGGTGGGGTGTCCATTAAACATCAGAGAAATGCAGAAATGCCCTCCAGCTTGTGGGGGCTGGTATAAGATCCATTTTGGAGAATTCATGTGTAAGAATCCAATAGGATGTGAAGGCAGAAATGCAGCATGAGCCTGCCCCAAAGGAGGAAGAGAAGCCTCACAGGCTAAGGCCACAGGTACAATGAAGCATCTTTGTATTAATGTTGTCATTTAACCTCCTTTCTGGGGAAATGGGGGTGCAAGTAGTATACAAGCATAGAAAATATGGTTATTTTACTTCCTTTCCTCTTCCATCCTGCTTCTGTTGGATATTGGATCAAAAGCTTTGGATGTTAGACATGGTATACATTGTATAAAGGAAAATCTAATTGAATAAATTGTTTCTTCCCAGGAATCACATTTGTAACTCCCAATAATCCAGTCCTAGTTATAAAATATATTATCTTTCTCTCTCCCCCTGCTTTTCCCTCTTAAACCTAATTCTAGCTTCAGGCTCCCGTTGTCCAGAAAATGGTCCAGATCCTGAAAACCAAACAGAGCAGTTATTTCCCTACTTTTGAGGACACTTTCATGGTTGTTGAAGCTGGTAAGGACAATCTGGATGTCAGTGAGCAATGTGTGACTTTTGTTGGGGTGTGTGTGTGTTTGTGTGTGTGTGTGTGTTCCTGTATAATCAATTGTTTTTCTTTAATAGATAGCTTGAATTCATCACTGTGTACTAGATCTGTATCCAAATATTGAAATGCATGATTAAATACATTATTACTTGGCTTGAGTTCTACCAATTTAATTTATTTCTGTAAAGTTTATGTTGATACTTTTTCCTTTCATAAAAGTCAGGATAAAATATAGTGATAATTAGAGATAACTGATGTAAAACAGAATGTCGGCCATGATGTGCATGTACTCAGTCTGTGACTGTAGATTTATTGCTACAGTAGACCTGTTACTGTAAGGAAATTACTCACTCTGAGGAGTCAGTGTTTTGCACATATATCAATGACATATGAGTAAAACATAATGATAGATGGTTAAAAAACTTCCAACTAATGCTTCCATTTAAGTCTTCTGATGATAAATACAACTCCTGATGGTGCCAGACTAGAGTTCTATTTGGACTTTATTTTACTGGAATCCAGCAGAGGTCATAGTCTCTTCTTGTTCTAAGAGTTTAGGATTCTGTAAAAAAAAATGGTGGCTGGCTTTAACATTCACTTGAACAGTCCTGGTTGGCTGTGTTGTGAGTCATTGGTGTGTAGTTACCAAGCATCTTTCCTGTCTACTCTAATCACGGTACCTTACTAATAACTAGCATTCATTTAGTGCTTTTAGCTTTGCAAAGAGCTTTACAAACCTTATCTCATTTGCTTCTCACGACCATCTGAGGAGATAGGTATTATTAGTCCCATTTTGCAGATGAGGAAACTGAGGCAGGCAGAGGCTAAGTGATTCATCCAGGATCACACAGCTAATCAGTGTCTGAGGCAGGATTTGAACTCGGGTCTTCCTGAGTCCTTGCCCAGTGCCACTTAATATGTTTAGGCCATAAGCATTAAGTATGGTTTTAAATATACTTTGAAGATATAAGGAACACTGTTCCTTTAGGTAAGGAGAGACATGGTCAATGCCAATATATACCCTTCTTTCCCTTTGAAATTACATTTTATTTTTTTACAAATGCTTTTTGATTGAGTCTATATTTTATATTTACTTATGTATGTGTTTTTTTTTTCCAGGAGAATGTAAGCCCCTTAAGGGCAGGGGCTATTTTGTTTTTGTCCTTATGGTGCCTGACATGTAGCAGATATCTAATATGTGTTTGTTAAATTGAATTGGAACAATGGGCTTGAGATACAACTAGAGTGAGGTGAACAGAGCTTTGTCTAAGGGTACCAACAGTGCCTGATTTAGCAGGTAGACAATGTGCCTATTGGAGCAAGAATGGATGAATGAAAAGGGGAAGCTACCAGACACTCCCACTGCAATTCTGGGGGCGGGTACCCCACAGGGACAGCCTCCCTTGAGGTGACCTTCCAGTGTGTTGGATTCTCTGACTCCCCCGATTAGGCCTTTTGCCCTCAAGACCTTTATTACATATAGTACTGGGGAAGCATCTTCATGGAATTCCTCTTTCAATTCGTCAGCATGGGAGGGAGGTGAGCCTGGGTTCTTGAAGGCTGCACCAAGCTAGGTCAAGCTCTGGAAGCCCTTTAAAGCTGGACCTCTGGAGCTCTTAGACTTCCCGGTCCTAGCACTGCTCATGTTTTCCTCCTCCCCTCCCCAAGCTTCCCTGTCCATGGTACCTGGGCTTCAGGGGCCCTTGGAGATCTCTAGTCCAAGGGTTGGTGGGTTCTCATCTTGTTTCCCCATGAACATGCTGGCTTTTTTTTTTTTAAGCAGGACCTCAGTCCTGGTACTGTAGGTTTTTGTGCAGCAAAAGGCTGCTTCTCTCTGCATTTCTTGATTATCATTTGATCAAGTGTTCTTCTTTGTGCTGGTATATGTAGGGGCAGAGCTGAGCTCTTCAGCAACCTTCAGTGCCTCCATCTGAAGCAGAAGTCAAACGCCATGGCTCTGAGCTGACATTCAGTGCCATTGCACCTTGGACCAAGCAGGTGCTTAATATGTAACTGGTGAACTGAATTGAATCCTGCCTTCCCACCTGCAGAG
Organism: Vombatus ursinus; assembly: GCF_900497805.2. NCBI lineage: Eukaryota > Metazoa > Chordata > Mammalia > Diprotodontia > Vombatidae > Vombatus > Vombatus ursinus. The sequence continues at coordinate 54,143,911 of NW_020954577.1, read as the reverse complement.
CAACAGAAGCGGCCCTGATCAAATTCATTTCCCCATGCTTAATTCTTTTCTTTTCTTTTATATTAGGCAATTGGGGTTAAGTGACTTGCCCAGGGTCACACAGCTAGTAAATGTCAAGTGTTTGGTCTGAGGCTGGATTTGAACTCAGGTACTTCTGAATTCAGGGTCATTGCTCTATCCACTGCGCCACCTAGCTGCCCCCATGTTTAATTCTTTTAAAATATAGTATCTATTAGTTGATGGCATCTTGTAGTCTGATAAATATGGTCACTGATTTCTCTGTGATTGCAAAATAAGCTGCAGTCCTTTACCATTTTGGTACTTAGAGTGCTTTCCCTCTTCTCATAGGCTAGTGCAGCTTTTTCTTTTTCAGATCAGATTCTTGATTTGATTAGTGTAGGAAACTTCCTATGACGAAGCTTTCTCCACCAATGCAGATTGGCACCTTTGCTGAAATTTACAATCTTAGAGCATTGCTTGAGGTGCTAATGTTATAAATGATTTGCCCAGGGTCATATGGTCAGTGTGTCAAAGGCAGGACTTGCACCCAGGACTTCCTGACCAGGAGGCCAGGCCTCTAGCCACTGTATCACACTGCCACACATAAAGGCCCCTTCAAAATGGCAGGTGATTTTTGCAGGGGTTTGAGGAACATGTGATCTCCTGTATTTCTATTTCCCAGTGCAAAAAAATTGATAAAGACCTCCTTGATTGCTCTGTTGGTAAGATGGCAGGGTTCAATTCAGTTTAGTAGTTATGTATTAAGCACCTACTGTGTTCAAGGTGCTATGTTAGGTGCTGGGAATGCCAAGACAGAAACAAAGTCCCCTTTGCCCTCAAGGGCATTTTATCTCTAATTCCACAAATATTTATTGAGTGCTTACTGTTTGCCAGGCCTGTGAACAGAGAGAGACAAAGGTGAATCAGCCCTGCCCTTCAGGGGGCTTACGTTCTACAGTGTGGCTACAAAATGGCTTTTTTCCTTTAAATTTTATTTTTTAAAAACTAATGTTAGACCCCTAACTCTGCCACCACAGAAAATAGCAAGCAGCTATATGTGAGCATCAAGCCTCTATCTATTCATTTGTTTTAATGCCAAGTGTTCATGCGTGGGGAAAATTCTCACCTTCGTCCTTGCAGAAGACAAGGGACAAATTCCAGGGACCTAACTGAGCTTTTTAAAAAGCGCATTAAGTGGTAAGTCCTGCCCTTCCAAATGTGACGCAGGAGAAAGATTAAGCCTCTGTATATCCATTTAAATTGGTGCATCATTAAAACCTCTGTATATACCATCAGTCCTTGAAGGCTACTTCACAATCTGCTTGAAAGTGCCAAGTGTCCTTGTGTCTAATAGCTTCTAATGAACATAAATGGTTTGGTTTTCATGGAGAGCAGATGAACTGGGGAGCCAAACCACAGGTCAACAAATGGGCTGAATAATAGGGTCACTGGGAAGTTGCTCCGGAATAAAAGAAAATGAGAAGTCAAATGAAGGAGAGGGCAGAGGGCAGCATGCAGGAGTCAGTGACGTGCAGGGTGAAGAGAACAGCAGCAACTCCAATGAGACACAGAGTGAAAGACTCTTGGGAAGCAGGCACCTACAGGAATGTGAGGCACTGGAGAAATATGGCCCATCTTGCCCGGGTTAGAGAGAGAAGGGGCATTTGGCTAGCCCTTGTGGCTCATCAGATAGGGCCTTCGTGAGGTTGTCCATTCATAACACTAGCCTGGAGTTGGAGTCTTAGTTTGCATTATTGGTGACATGATGATGCAAAGTACACAGAGCGACAGACCTGGAGTCAGGAAGGTTCATCTTCCCTAGTTCAAATCTGGCCTCAGACTCTTAGTAGCTGTGTGATCCTGGGCAAGTCACTTCCCTTTGTTTGCCTCGGTTTCCTTATCTGTAAAATGAGCTGGAAAAGAAAATGGCAAACCCCTCCAGTATATTTGTTAATAATACTCCAAATGTGGTCACAGAGTCAGACACAACTGAAAAATGTCTGAATGACAACAACAAAAATCTCTTAGCTTTTCTGGGTCTCAAATCCTCCAACTTTAGAATGGCTATTCCCCACTCCTTCTCCCATCGCTCCCCCCCCCCTTTTTTATCATACTAGAGAAAACAGAACCCAGGGACCTCCATATTGGACTCCTAGCTTTGAGTTGGTCTCCTCTCCATTCCATCCTTCACACAACTGCTACATTCATCTTCCCAAAGCACCAGGCTGACATCATTCCCCTCCCCCCTGTATGGTGCCTCCCTATTGTCTCCATGAGAAAATCCAAACTCTTCAATTTGAAAATCCTTCACAATATGGCTTCCCTCTGCCTTCTTTCTTTCCCCTTCCTCCTCTTTGATATTCTCTGTTCCAGACAAATCAGTCTGCTTGCTGCCCCTGGCACTGGCCATGGCATCTCCTACTGCCGTGGTTTTGCTTTGGCTGTCCCCAGTGCTTGACGTGCGCACCCTCCTCATCTCCAACTCTTCCTTCAAGTCCTGACTTGGGTTCCCTTAGTTGTTAGTACTCCCTCCCTCCATGTCACTTCTTGGTCACCATTTCCATACCATGCTACCTGCCCTTGGGCCATGACCCTCTTGTCCCTCCTCCCCATTAGAACCTTGGAACCACCCTGGGCTCTAATGGGCAAATATTTGCCTTTTGTTGCCCAGAACCAGACTTCTGAATCATCTCCCACCACTACTTCCGAACCACACATGTTGCCCACCCCCTTCCCTTTAGGTGTTACCCTCCTTCCATTGCAATGAGGGCAGAGACTGTTGATCTTATGTTTGAATCCTCAGCATTAGCATGGTGCAGGGCATATAAAATGTGATTAATAAACACTGTGTCTATCATGTCTCCATGCCTAGCTGAGCCTCTCCTGATTATGTATGCATCTGTGTACAGATTTTATCCTTCCAGTGGCATGTGAGTTTCCTGAGGGCAGGGAATGTTTTGTTATCTGTCTTTGCCCCCCTCCCCCAGCCCCCACCCCATACATGTCATCCTTCAGGAATGCAAACGCAACTTTTGTAAGGTGCCAATTGAGGAAGTAAGCAGAACCACTGAGAAAGAATGGCTGAAAGCTTGGTCATACGGTGATGACCTACTTAAGGGATTTAAAAAAAATTGTTTTGAGAGTTCTTTTAATTAAAAAAACCTTTGAGGCCTTTGGAGCAATAACACAATGAACCCTAAGTATTGTAGTACCATTTATTATGCAGAATAATGGGCATAAAAGGACCCAGACACATCGTCTAGTCTGTTAGCCTTCAGGAGAGAACAAACCATTTCAAATGGATAAATATTATTTTATTAAAACAACCTCAGCTCTCAGAAATATAAAGTCCACAGCTTGTCACTATAGCCTATCACAGCATCTTGTAACTCCCAAGCTCTACCCTGGTAATTCTATAATATCAAACCAAAACCATTCTTCTAATGATTCACGCCAATTTATCCTTTTTCCTCCTTGATGAAAACAGAAAGGAGCTTGCTTCCCAAGTCATTTCTTTTCCAATAGATGTCTGATTTCATCACTTAGATGGTTCCCAACCTCTTCTCTGTCATCATTTTTTTTTAACCTTCCTTCAGACTCTTCTTTTCTCACCATCTGGAGTGGTGACCTTGGCCTTTTAGGAGTGGGGTAAGGATAGACATTGACCTCTGATTTCACCAGTATGGGGAACTCCTGCATGAACAAGCCCCCCCCCCCCAATCCATATAGGTGAACACTATCTTAGAGTTTGCCTAGAGCACTGAAATGCTAAATGACTAGCCCAGGGTCAGTAGATATCAGAGGCAGACTTGAACCCAGGCCTTCCTGGCTTCTAGACCAACCCTCCCTTTGTTCCACCTTGCTTCCTTTTACCTCTGGAGATGAGGAAGGAGCAGATAGCACAAGGTTACTGATTAAGGCCCAGTTTGACAGAATCCTAGCCAAAAGTTGGCTTATTTTTCCCATCAGCCTAGGGTGAGAGCAGCTCTAACAGAAAGGAGGGACATAACCACTATCTGCAAGGACTTGAGGAGCTGAGATGTGGAAGAGGAATTATGCTAGTTCTGTCTGGCCTCAAAGGGAAGAGCAGTGTGTGGAAATCAGAGTGGTCAGTTGAAGCTTGACATAAGGAGAAAAATGAAGCCAAACCAGAAAGCTTCCTAAGGACTAGAGCTTTATTGTGTGGTTAATTAGCAGGGCCACCTTCAATAGAGTGAGGTCTTCAAGGTCTTCAAGCAAAGGCTGGGTGACCATTTTTGGAGAAGTTGTAGAAGAATTCTTTGGCTGGTATGAGCTGAGATGTGTTTGCTGAGCTCTCTCCTGATTCTAAAATCCAGCAATTTTATGAATTACTGGAAACTTTGAAGGTAGATCTGAAACTGATTTAGGAATTATAATAGGATCCTAGATTCAGAGCAGAAAGGGACCTTTGAGACTGTCGGGTTGTAGAGCCAGAGTGGAAAGCACCTTGGAGGCCACTGAATCCAACCCAAGATGAGGAAATGGTAGCCTAGAGAAGGCAAGGTTGCCAAGGAATGAGTGTGGCAGTATCAGGATTTTAACCCAGGTCCTTTGATTCCAAATCCAGCCCTTTTCCTGCCAGTCTTTATATGGTACTTGATGGTTTGCCAAGCCCTTCCCACATATTATTTCATTTGTTCATCACAAAAACCCTGTGAGGTGGGTGCTATTATTAGCCTCTTTTTAAATAGGGGAGAACACTGAGGGTGAGAGCAGGTAAGAGACCTACCCAGGGTAGCACAACTAGTAAGGGTCTGAGGCAGGATTTGAATTCATGTCTTCCTGACAGCCAGTCCACCACTCTGCCTGCTGCCCCCTCCTTACCTCTGCCTAAGACTCAGGGTGAATTAGAAGACAGTTCTTGCCACAGCTGGGGAGAGCAAAAAAGATTTGGACAAAACTAGACTTGATAACAAAGAATGAGTTAATTTCCAAGGTCCCTTCTCACCCCATGATTCTGTAATGGTTAAGCCACCAAACTGCGCTTGGACATTTCTTTCTCTTCTCTACCAAAGGTCAGTTTTGATGATGAGGAAGAAACACCTAGGGCCTCAGAGGCTTTGCCAGCTGAACTTAAGCTCTGAAAGGCTTTATCAAGTGGGAAAGACTTTCATGGATGGTGTAGTTCCACTGATGTCTCAAGATAAGGAGGGGATCATCCCACCAGCCTTGACCCTGGAGGGGTCCAGGGCCCACGTGGAGGCTTTTGTTCAATTTTAGGTGCCACAGTCTAGAGAGAACAATGATAACCTGGAGATCGCTTCCAAGGAGGATCAGCCAGAAGAGTAGAAGGTCTGCAAAAACATGGTACTCGAGGATGGACTGAAGCAGTGGGAGAGCTGTTAGCCTGGAGGACGAAAGACAGAGAGGACAGGCCCTCTGACAGCAAATATTTGTAGGGTTGTCTCACGGAAAAGAGATTATTGTTGTTCACCTTGGCCTCAGAACGTGAGAAATGCTGGGCAGAAGTGGAAAGAGATGCATTTAAGTTTGGTAGCAGGAAAAATTTCCTGACAACTACAGCTATCCCAAGTTGGAATTGACTACTTTGGAAAGCATGGAGCTCCCCTTCCTTGGTGGTCTTCAAACAAAGACTGAATGACCACTCATTGGACATATTTAGGCACTGGGCATGAGTTAGACTACATAGCCTCTCAGGTCTCTTCCATTTCTGAAAGATTCTGAGATGTTAACATTTAGTATGTTATCTTCTATCTACTTGGTGTGTGTTGAGTGTGTGTGCATGTCTGTGTGTGGTATGTGCCTATCTATTTACATGTAATTTCCTCCATTAAAATGATTTGTTTGTCTTTGTAACTGCAAGCACAGTGCTGGGCACAGAGTAAATGCTTGTTGATTGATTAGAGAAGACAGAAGCTACCTAGTCATTGGATGAATTCTTTTGCCAAGAAGCAGATCACAAATCTAACATGGTGCTGCACAGTATAGCTGTCCATCCAGTCTTCTAGATGACTCATGATTTAGTTGCTCTAGATCAGAGGTTCTCAATCTAGGATCTGTGACTTTTTAAAAAAAAAATTGGTAACTGTATTTTATTTAATATAATTGATTTTCTTTGTAATTCTATGTATTTTATTTTGTGCATTTAAAAATGGTATTCTGAGAAGGGGTTCATAGACTGATCAACAAAAAAGTCCAGGACACACAAAAAATTGGTGGAAAACTCTTGTTCCATATGAATAAGCTAGCATTAATCTCTATGTTTAGATTAAAGTTCAATTCAAGTTGTAGTATAGATAGTACAAAAGGATATACTATTCAATGTGGTGATGATAGGTTGTGATATTTTTGTTTCTCTTTGTACTTAGAGACTGAATCAATTGATTTATTCACATTTTCTTGAATGTGTGAGGTTGGTCTGGGCTTATGATTTAGTTCCTGTGGGGGAACTCCCAGGATGGAAATGCTTTCCACAGATTCAGGTCAGCATAGAGACTAAATCTAGTGTCCAAAGCCTCCAGACTTTGACTTGGGTTTCCATTGGTGTTTCCTTTACAGCTCTTCTTGAAGCCCAAGATATAGAACTGTACCTGAGACCACTGAAAAAACACATTCAGCATCTTAAGGAGACTGAGTTCCCATATGTCCACTTCTTGATTTCCCCTTTATTTCACACCATCTGCCTGATTTGGAGTCACTCCAGGTTTTATAACACACCTGCCCAGATAATCATCTTGCTGCAGGAGTTTTGCAATCTCTTTATTGACCAGGTATGTAGCATTGGAGAAAAAGCTTCAAGAATAAGGAAGAGGATTTTCTCCCATGTTTCAGATTCTGATTAGAACTAGTGGGGAATGAAGAATTGGGGCAGAAATTGGGGGCCCAAGGTGACCCTCCTCTTTTAGAAAGCATGTTTATTCAGTAAATATTGACTTAGTTTCTACTCTCTATAAGCCCTGTCCTAGGAAGATAAAAGGCAAAAACAAAATAACCCTTGCCCTCAAGAAACTTACTCTCTGCGGGCACCTGGATACAAAAAGGCTTGCTTGTAACAAATGCTACCTAGCTTACGTAGAGAGCCCATAAAACTCTAAGAGTCCCTCAACTCTTTCCTGTTGGGCAGTGCATTCCTTTTTTTAAAAAATAATTTTGAATTTTATTTTTAATTTATGGAATAAAACAAGCATTTATGTGATGTAGTACAATAAAAATATGATTGTACAATTGTTGGGGCTGAGTTGTGTATGATGAGGTGATTCTAAAAAACAAAATTGGGTAGGAAAGGGTCAAAAGGAGAACTCATAAAAACAGGGCATGAAAGGAAGAACTAATAGAGAGGAAGCATGTGGGGTGGAGGACCGGTAATATTGGAACCTTACTCTCATCTGTGTTGAAGAGGAAGCAATGTATATATCTGAAGAGGTTTAGAAGTCTCCCTTTTGACTTGGGAAAGAACTTTGGCTTACAGGAAGAGCCCATGAGATGAAGAGAATGAGAAGAATCTGAGGAAAAAACTCTTCTCCCTTCCTCTCCCCTCATCTTCTTCCAACTCCCCCCTTCCCATCTCCTCTTCTTGCTCTTCCCCCTCCCTGTTCTCCTCCTCTTCATTCCCTCTCCTCCTCCTTCCATTTTCCTTCTCCATGGAGAGAAGTTGCTTGGGTATCAGTGTTGCAGCATGGTCGCAGGTGATGTTGGACAGCTCCATGGTGGGCTGGATGTGATCTAATTCTCTTTAAGCTGGACAAAATTGCTGTGAATTTTCCCATCTGTGTCCTACATCAATCCAAAAAAATACTTTAATGTCTAGAAGAATGATTTACTCCAGGGAAATTTATTCAGGTGCAGATAATTAATAAAGCTACTGAAATGGGAGGATATTGAGTCACTGTGGAGAGATGTTCCTAAGTCCCTGATCTACTCCTGAATAATGTAATTATTATTTGTAATATATACACCTATGTAACAGGTGTGTGTATACATATGTTTGGTATATAAAAGTGTATATGCATATGCTATAGGATGTGGTATACCATACCATGTATCCCATAGGATTGTAGATTTAGGGCTGGAAGGGACTTAACCCCTCCACCTTTTACCAATTGAGGTAATTGAGTCCTGGAGAATCAAATTTACTTCCCCAAGATCACACAGGGAGTAATTGGTACAGCTGGGATTCAAACCCAGGCTTTCTGACCCCCCAATTCTGTGCTTTTTCCATTTTGTTATACTGTGATATGAAGCATGAGCCCCAACCCACATTATAAAGTAGTAAATATCTAAAGGTCATTGTTCTGGGGAGCTCTGAACTGCTATCTTCCCTGCCCAGAGTGAAACTCTGACAACTTCCTTCTTGATGCCAATTTACTGTGTTTGATGGAAAATGAGGAATGGAGAGGCTATCTAGGAATTGGACACTTCTCACCGGTAGGGTTGCTAGATGGAACGTGATCCATGACAATTTGACCTGTCGTTCCCCACCTCCTCCCGTTCTTGAAGTCCTCATATAGAGTTTCTTTTCCAATGGGAGGTTTTTTTTTTATGGTTGGACATAGTGCCTGCTCTGTAGGCAGAGAATCCCATCTTAAGTGGCTTAAGATGTCAGAGCTTAGCTCAAGTGGGAAGGGAGATAATACGACACATAAATTGGGGCGGGAAGGAAATCCTTTCAACTAATTACTAATACATCCCACTCAAATGGATTCCATTACACTCTCTATTGAGATGTCTCTACTTTCTAAGCAGCAATCAATTAAGTCACAACTTTAAAGTCGTATGTGAGTAAATTAAACACAGGAGGCCCTTAGCATAGTTGGGGAATAGATTCTAGAGGTTAGTCTATTAAGTAAACACTTGTTAAACAAATACTGATTAAATGCCTACTATGTGCAATGCACTAGAGTGTCAGGATCTGAGGGAGCCTATAATAAGGATAATTAGGGAGGGCCTGGAAGGAGTTAAGTTTGGCTTATGCAGCTTCCTCCTGTCCCCCTCTGTTGCTCCTTTTCTTCCCTCCCCCAAAAACTCAGTTTGCTGAGACTGCTCTCTCTCAGCTGGGTTGGGGGTGTGGGGGTGTGGGGGCAGTATCAGGTTCAATTCAGATGAGATTTTTAAGTGCTTGTACCTAAACTGACTTAACTAGTTAAAAGCCAGACTGTCCAAATTGTGGCCCCTCAAGGTAGCATTATCAAGACAATTGGTTTTTTTTTTTTCCCATTTGCTGAGCTTACCACCCCAGTACTTAAATGACCTTTCTCCAAGTGATCAGTATGGCTTCTTCTCCCCACTAGCTGTGGATAATTGAGTTTCATCACATCTTGGAGGAGTTTCCTCACGCTAATAATTGTTGCACCATTTGGGCTCTCACCCACCAGCTGTGTGGGTTTCCTGTGGAACATTCTCTCCACACATCCAACCTTGTGGACCTGGGTGTTGTTCAGTTGTTTTTCAGTCATGTCCAACTCTCTGTGACCCCATTTGGGATTTTCCTGGCAAGGATGTTGGATCAGTGTGCCATTTCCTTCTCCAGCTCATTTTACAGATGAGGAAACTGAGGCAAATAGGGTTCTGTGACTTGCCCAGGGTCACACAGCTTCTAAATGTCTGAGGACAGCTTTGAACTCAGGAATGTGAGTCTTCCTGACTCCAGGCTGGCACTCTACCCACTGTACCACCTAACTGTCCCTTTGTTATTACAGATCAATGAACCGCTCTGAGGCTTTATGGGTTCAAGCCCTGCCTCTGAAAAGCTCCTAATGTGTGACTCTAGGCAAGTGATGTAATCTCTCTGTGCCACTGGCAAATGCTGATTTCTGTAGAAAGTGACTTACTAGAAGCTCCCTACACTGATAAAATCTCAGTTATGTTTAAAAATAAAAATACAGTATATAGTTTGAATTTTCTGTGATTCTTGGAGATTGGATTTTTCAAAAATAACTACAATATAAAATTCAACCTATACTTTTATAATATGTAGTAAGAAGAGCCCTGGGCTTTTTCTATGGTTTGCTACAGTTAAGCCAATCTCTTAACCCGGTCCTCAGCTTCCTTATCTGTAAAAGAACGGGGTGGGATTAGATGTCCCTGAGATCCTTTCCAGCTCATGGTCCTTCCTCCAAGACCAGCCTCGGGTCCCTTATGCTGTAGTGGCCTTTCACTGTTATTTTTTGCAGAATGTGTATTTTGTAAGTGAAGTGAGCAGTCATAAACTCCCTGGGGGCAGGGGCTGCCCCTCTTACTTTTTCTATGGATTAGGCAAATAGTAGGTACTTAGTGAGCGCTTGCTGAATTATTAAATTGTAAGTCAGATAAGTTTACCATTTGCATGTCTGGGATCAGTACTGGGTCAGATGCTTTCCCAGCAGGTAAGGTGGCTGTCATCTCAAGGGGCCAGGAAGGATCACAGGTCTAAGCTGTTCCCTGTGCTCCCCTCCTCCCACCCAACCCCCCAGCCCCCACCCCTCTGGGCTCTAAGAATTGAGTTGACTTGGAGCACTATGAGGCCAGAAGAATTCTACATTCTTGGGTAGGAAAGATCTCTGCAAGACCCACACATTCAGCTAATAAACTAAGGCATGGACTCCAAATTCAGTCTATTTTGTAGGGATGTTTATAGATTGATTGGTGCTAATCCCTTAATCCAAGGTCATTTGGGACGTCAGACAGCAGTGGTGGCCGGTTGTGGTGGAAGGTGTGTGAAAGATTTGGGAGGTCAAAGGGTTTCCTGGTGTCCTTAAAAAGACTCAGTGAATGACCCCCTCTCTGATCCTGTTAGGAGTCAGGGAGCTAATTCATGTAAATTCTCACCTCTGTTCTCGTAAATTGGGCCAACTCTGCTATGAAACAGGGCGACTTTTCAAGCCTCGGGTTCATGAGGTGCACTTGTAGGTCGTCAGTTGTTAACAGAAAGTGGGCTTGTTTACTCTGACTTGGCATCACCACTGCCTTTTGTCTGTGACCCAAGTCTGGTTCTCTCTTAGCGTTGTCTTTATTTGCACTCGGCGGCTTTTTGCTCTTTGCACTCTGCAGCACCTGGTGCAAATCTTCAGATTCTTCACACTACAAATGTATTTCTGTCACTAGATCCTCCTTCCTCCCAAAGTGCCAGCCTTCCAGGTGCTCAGCCTTGCCCCCTGGGAGCCTTCCTTCACTCACCCCCTGCACACAGGCAGACACCGAGCCTGGTTTCTACCTCCATTATTCTTCTAGCCACCAGCCTAGTTCAGGGGCCAATCACCTCTCCCCTGGGCTATTGTAATAGCTCCTTAATTGGTCTTCCTGCTTCTGGGATCTGCTTTCTCCCGCCTATCCCCCACACAACTATTAAATTAATCTTTCTTTGTGACAAACGCAACCAGCCACGTTTCCCCCCTGCTTAAAAAAAAAAAAAAACTATTGCCTCTGTGGTAAAATGCAAAATCTGCAGCCTACCATTTAAAGGCCTCCACGGTCTGATTCCCTCCTCCTCTTCTCATCTGAATTGAAGCTCTTTCCCTTCATGCATTCTGTCTCAGTCGAATAGACTCACTAATTGTTCCCTGTACATGACATTCCTTCTCCCACCTATGTGGGAGCATCTGCAGACTGAGGCTACCTCATGTGTAGAATTGGAGTCTGTCCCTTATCACTGGGCAGCAGCCTCGATTCCCAAGTTGATTCTGCCTTACCCTCCTTCACCGACACAAGGCTTCTGCCAAACTGGCTTGGTTGCCGTTCCCCGAGCCTTTGCATGTGTTGTCCTTCAGGCGTGGAACTCCCTCCTTCCTCTTCTCTGTCTCTTAGAGTCCCTAGCATCTCTGGCTTAGGTGCCGATTCCTGATCCACTTAGCTGTTGGTGTTATCTCCCTCTTGGAATTACTTTGTATTGGGTTATGTGTAATTTTTACTTATTGGTCTGTGGATGTGTTACTTCTTTTTAAGACAACATAAGCTGCTCAGTGCCTTACATAGTGCCTAGTACATGTTAGGTACCCAATAAATGTTTATGAACTGGATTATTTACTACTGATTAAATCATTTACGATTTTTCCCTTCCCCTCCTTGCCCTGCATCATTCATCTAACACCCTTTCCAAAGCTATATTGATATTTACAGCTAATGTGAGTGTATGTCACTTTAAAACAAATTGTGATAACCTCAACTACAAAGTGAAGCCAATGAAAAGTTGTTTCTGTATTCCTGACCACCACGTTTCTCTCATTGCCTCTTAGGCAGTCACCTACCTTTCCCAGGATGAACTTTTGAAAGGAGAAGTTGAAGAATCCTTGGAACGGGTGCAAGTGGCCATAAGCACCTTAAAGACTTTTAAAAATACTTTCTTCAACTATAGGGAGAGATTGGCAAGCTATTTCACCAGACACCAGGAGATCAAGCCATGGGATTTCCAATCCCACATGGTGTTTTGGAGATTTGACAGCTTTTTCGACCGTTTGATGAAACTAGAGGTATTGTCTGTTGCTTCATACTTCCTGCAGGTTATAGACCTGGAATGAAAATCATGTATTTTCCAATGCCTTTGAACCAACAGGTACTATCATCCGTGAGGTAAGTGAGAAATTGCTTCTCTGAGTGATTCAGAAGATCGTAGGGAGAGCCCCTCTGTACAAACACTAACAGGCCATCTTCTCAGGTCTTCCGAGATTTTCTTTGGTTTCCATATCATTTTTTTTATTATTCTGTAAACATTGCATTGAGTACAGATGGAAATCCATATGTAATGAAAGCTAGTCTTTAAATAAAATCTTGAAATGGAATGTATCTGGTGCTCTGAAAATTACATTTTAAGGTTTGCAATGACATATACATGTCATTATGTTATTTTATACATAATCTCATTTGATTAGAGAGGAAGTGTACTTAAAGGATAGAAAGCTAGCCCCAGAGTGAGGAAAACCTGAGGTCTGATATGTTTTGACTGTTTTCTAGTTACTTCTCTACAACAGAATCTTTATTTCCTTTTCTTTTTCCGTGTACACAGAAATGCAGGTTTTTAAAGTGTCTGATTAAATGTTGGAAATGAGCATTGGATGAGCAGTTTGTTTGAGTCTTTACCATGTTATTTATTTGTCTATTACCAAGGACATATTTTCTACAATATTGGAATTGGAGAAGCTGGAAAGACTTGAGTTTGGCGGCACCAAGGGGACTGTTCTGAATGATGAGATCTGTGAAATGAGTGCAGAATTTGCAGAGATCTGGAAGGTTTTCCAGCAGAGAACTTATGACCCATGGGATTACAACAACATGGTAATATTGTTTTCTGAGTCACATTCCAACAAATTTTTGAATAGAAGATCTGAGAAGGGTCTTAGAGACCAATCTCAACTCCAGCTCCTGAGGAAATTGATCAGTCGGCAAGCATTTATCATGTACCTGCTGTGTGCCAAGTGCTGGGTTTATCTAGACAAAAATGAAAGAGTCCTGTTCTCAAGTAGTTTACATTCTATAGGGGAAAAAAACTGAGTGAGGTCTCAGGGGTTTATTGACTTGACCAAGGTCATGTAGGTAGTTTGATGGCAAAAGCCAGGATTGGAACCAATATCTGTCCCTTTGTTTGGTTTTCTTTCTTTCTTCCTTTATCTCTTTTTTTCCTTCTTCCCTTCTTTCTTCCTTTTTTCTTTTCTTCCTTTCTTCCTTCCTTTTTTCAATTTCTCTCTTTTCTTCCTGCCTTTCTGCTTTTCTACCTGCCTTCCTTTCCTTCTGCTTTTCTGCCGCCTTTCTTACCTGGCTGGGGGTCAGCATTGCCCATTCTTCCTGCTTTTCCTTCTTCTTGTGAATCACTTGAGACTCTCTTGCCCCAGATTAAGCCTCCTTTTTCTCCTTGTTTAAGAAGTTTGTCCTCTGACTTCCCAGCCATGGTTTTTGCAGTTTGGTGAATGGCTTCTTAAATTTCTTTTTCCATTTTACCCCCACCCTTTCTTTTTCTTGGAAAGAGGGGAAAAATAAGACTTGTAATCTATTCCTTTACCTAAAGGGAAGTCATGGGTGCTGTTGCTTTTTTAGCCTCTTCTAATCTTAGATGTCTTCCAGCATCTGGGTCCCTTGGGATTTACCTGTAAGAATCCCCACAGCACTGGGTTAAAAATAGCTCCTTGTTATCAGTTGTTTGCCAAGGTCCAATTAAGTACTGAGGGAGAACAGCAAACATCTAACCTTTTGCCTCATTAAGATTCTGTAACTTCTTCATTTTATCACTTTCATTTTTAGTTTGAATTGAGCAATCTTCAGTTTCACACATTTTCCTAACATTTAAAATGTATGACAACAATAACAATAAGATGTATAGTCATATGTTTTATACAGATTAATGTAGTTTCTACACATATCATCTCATTTTATTCTCCCAATAACCCTATAAGCTTGGTAGTGAAAGTATTATTGTTTACATCTCATTTTTGGCCTGGACATGTGATGTCCTGGGTGTCTTGGTGTGAAGAATCTCTTTGCTATTATAAATTGACACACTTTCTGCAACTGATCCTCTTAGGGAGCTGCCTGGAGATAACAAGAGGCTAAGCAATGTGCCAATATGTTTTAGAGGGAGACATGAACTCAGGTCTTCTTCACTCTGAGACTGGTCTTCTATCCATTATGTGCATCTCCTCCCTAGTAAAGCAAGATGACATTTGTAAATCTCTTCGCAAAACTTAAAGCCTATACTAATGCTAGCTATTGGGCAGCCGGGGGTGCAGTGGATAGAGAGCTGAGCCTGCAGTCAGGAAGACCTGAGTTCAAACCTGGCCTCAGACACTCAGTAACTGTATGACCCTGGACAAGTCACTTAACCTACTTTACCTCAGTTTCCTCATCTGTAAAATAAGTTGGAGAAGGAAATGGCAAACCACTCTAGTATCTTTGCCAAGAAAACCTCAAATTAGATCACAAAGAGTCAGACACAATTGAAACAACTGAGCAACAACAACGATGCTGGCTATCGTTCTTATTATTCACACTCCTGTTTTTCAAATGAGGAAACTGAGGTTTAGAGAGGTTACTGTCTAGCTCAGGATAACACAACCGGTGTGAGTGGCAGAGCCAGGGCTTTACCCCAGGTCTTCTAACTCCAAGTTCCATGCTTTTCCCGTCATAGTAGTTTTGTAACAGGAAGTTATAGCCAATTTGGCCCCAAGAAAGTACAGTTACGGAGAGAACACCGAGAAGATAAAGAGGCCACATGACCTCAGCCCACTTAACCATGAAGGGAAAAGGACATGGAGCCTTTCCAAAAGGCTCCATTATTCCTTGGCTTGCCATAGGGCTATAGAGAGGGGTAGAAAACAAACCAATGATTTCAAGGGTAGAGGGACCTCCCAGTGAGTAAACTTCCTCTACCATTGCTGGTCAGCACTTTGTCAGCAATTTATCGTCCTGGAGAGTTGCCTAGATTATTGAAAGGTTAAATGACTTGCCCAGTCAATATATATCAAAGGCGGGATTTGAACTCAGGCCCTTTTGATTCTGAAGCCAGATCTTTATCCACTATGCCCCTTTCTGTCTATAATACTGTATGATACTTTTGGGGTAGGTAGGTAGGACAGTCCAGACCTAGAATTTCATTAATATGAGAAACTCTTAGAAAGGAAACTCTTGTTACCAAATGCAGTTTAGAAGAGGTTCTGAATTTAAAGTCTTAGGTGCCTGGGACACTGAGAAATTAAATGACCTACCCAGGATCACACACTCAGAATGTACCTGGGACTTAAACCCAGGTCTTCCTGGTCCTGAGGCCCACTCTCCATGTATTCTGCCAGGCTTCCTCACTTCTATGACACTCATGAGAAGCATGATTAAGGCAGTGTTTGTTTGAAATGCTATTCTCTTTTCCAAGTCCCACGCCTGGCTAACCTCAGCTGATTAATAGGTTTGAAAGCTTTGTCTTGGTGATGTTTGTGAAAAAGCTTGTCCATCACGCACAGACCTGGAATTACCGAGTGGTCCCTTATTTAGAAGTTTTCTGGGCCATTTTTACAGAATGGAGAGATTTTCTCAGGCTGTTTCCTGAAAAGAGCTTTCAGGTTCCCAAGTTATGATTAATATTGAATGAAATAGTCACTCTTGATTTAACTTCGATTTTTTCCCTAATAGACCGATAGGGAAAGGAGTAGGAAAGGTACCAAGATGAAGGATCTCTTTCTTTTGTGTTTACATTCAGCAACCATTCCAGCCTGTGCCAGGCTCTCAGCAGACTCGTCTGTTGTCCCAGATCTCAGCTGAACAAAATGTGACTGCTGTGTCGGCTCTCTGTCATGTACATAGAATAGTGCTATAAGGTTTCTCAAGGTATTTGAAATAGGGGAGGGGACCAAACACCCAGGGGGAGGATGGAAATCACAGACTTTAGCACTGCGGAAAGGGAAGGCAGTCATGACAATATCAGTAATGACCAGTCCCTATGCTTACTTGCCCATTTGACAAACACATATACACATACATCTCAAAGTGTTTGTAACTTATTCTTGTAAAGATTTCGCTGAGGTGGGAAAATGGGCATATGATGAAAGCAACTGGCAGGCTTTTGCAAATGATATTTATAGCAGCCCACATCTTGGTAGACACATAAGTGACAGAAAGAAATAGAGATGACAAGATTCCACCATATTGTTGATGGTTCCAGGTTATTGCTGGATGACTATAAATGAGTATTTAGTTCAGTTGAGCAGAATATGTCTTGAAGAGGTCTCCTCCAAGAAAGGGGGGCCCATGAATGTGTGAAACACTTTCAATGCTGAGCTGAGGAGTTTGCCTTAAGGCACCAGGGAGACGCTGAGGATTTTGAAGCTGAAGAGTGACAAGGTCAGACTATGTGGCAGGTGATTGGAGTGGGGATAGATTTGAGAATGGGACACCAGTTAGGAAGCTATTGTAGTCATCTGGGCCAGAGGTGAGGCCAACTTGAACTAAGGTGGTGGCTAGGTGAATGAAGATGGAGGGATAGATGCAAACGATGTAGCAGAAGCAGAATTGTTAAATCTTGGCGACTAATTGAATATGAGGGATGAGGGAGAGATAAGAGTCAAAGATAAATCTGAGGTTATGGACCAGCACACCTGGGAGGATGCTGGTGCCCTCCACAGCAATTGGGAGTACTGGAGGCTGAGTTTTACAAAGTTCTTATATTCAATGATCTCTTTTGACTCTGGAAATGCTAGAAAGTAAGGAAAAGGAAGAGTACTTAGCCAAGGAAAAACCCTTTTAGATATATTCCTGAGGATAAGTCCTTGTGCCCTTTAGCTTCAGGATCTCCTCTCTCCTCTGTTGATGGCCTTTCTTTCACTGCCCCCAGGTCTCCTGCCTCCTCACTGGGAAGGGAAAAACTCCCAAGTGTACCAGCCCCAAGAGTTAAAATTACTTCAGGAACCACCGCATTACTGCTAGGTTGGAGCCTTTGGTAATTAGGTCCCATCGAATACTTCTCTCTTCAGAGTGCTGGTCAACTCCCCAATTAGCCCCTCTGTCTCACACAATGAAGCAGGAAAGACACACATCAGTTCCTTCACAACGGGATGTTCAATTAATCAACATTTCTCAAGCACCTACTATGTGCCAGGCACTGTGCTTAAGTGTTGGGGACACAAAAAGAAGCAAATGACAGTCCCCATCCTTAAGGAGCTCACAATCTAATGGAAAGAGTCTAGCATTTCATTTTGTTGAACAATCAACAAAAATGCTTACGAGGACTTTTGCCCACTGGTTTCTCATGAATCTGTGGTGCTGATGATCAACGGTTTGTAGTGTTTCCTTTTTGGAATGTGAAATTTTCTCCTTGTGCTGAAAAACAAGGCTCCAGGATAGATGCTATCAACCAAGTCAAACAGCCCTTTCCTCCCAAGCCAACCAAGTGTTTACTCAGCCCTTTCAAGAATGTTCCAGGATCTCAGGTCAGCAAGTCTTGTGTGAGGCTGAGATACACTAGACTTGTTCAGACTTGTTGGGGAGGGTCTGTTTTCAAAGACCTAATGGCATATGAATGAAAAGGAATGTTTGTACTGATTTAGAGGAAATGGAAACTTCTTCCTTGATGCTGAATATAAATAAAACAAACCCTGGTACTTCATCCTTTCTGCTGTGGGCATCCAGGGCAGCAGAGATTAGAATTCCAACTGATGGGGGGCACTTCTCAGAGTCCATGTGAGCATTAACCTGTGAATATTGGGTGTGTATATTTTTTCTCCCCCAATAGCATGGAAGCTCTCAAGGGGCAGGGACTAGCTTGCCTGTACATCCCTACCATCTAGAGCAAGTGGCCTGGCATACAGTAGATGCTTCATAAATACATGATGGTTGATTAATGGATTGGGTAAAGTTAGTCACTAAGCATTTATGAAGCACCTGCTATGTACCAGGTACTGTGTTAATAGCAGTTTCAGCAATAAACCTATTTCATGGGGAGGGCAAATTTGAGTTGTAGCTTGGGGTCCCCACCCCAATTTTTGAAGTCTTAGTCCTAAAAGGGTGTGGGAAGACCTTTTGTTCCTTTGAGGCTCTGGATCAGAAGCTGCTTCAAGGTGGAAAAGATTTCATTTTTGGTTTCTATATTCCTTACACTGAACACAGTACCTGGGTGCATAGCAGGCACTTATTATGTGTTTGTCAGTAAACAAGCATTCATTATGCACTTACTGTGGGCCAGGGACGATGCTGAGCATTGGGGATACAAAGAAAGCAAAAAATATGGTCACTGCCCTTGGGGACCTCGCCTTCTAATGGTGGTGGGGAGGGCGGAGATGCCATGTGAAAAATTGTGTGGGTACAAGATACATTGTTGTTTGGTCATTTTTCAGTCATAGCTGACTTCATGATCTCATTTGGGATTTTCTTGGCAAAGATACTGGAGTGGATGGCCATTTCCTTCTCCAGCTCATTTGACAGATCAGGAAACTCAGGAAAACAGGGTGAAATGAGTTGCCCAGGGTCACACAGCTAGTGTCCGAGGCCAGATTTGAGCTCAGGAAGAGGAGCCTTCCATACTCTGACCTGACACTCTATCCACTGCTCAGCTGACTATATATACATACACATACACATACATACATGTCTTTTTTATATACACACATATGAGAATTACATGCATAAAACCCATACATAAATATATACACACAGTGTAAATGGGAAGTAATTTCAGAAGGGAAGGAAGCAGGGATTGGGGGAAGAGGCCAGGAGGGGCCCCTGCACAAGCTGGGATCTGAGCTGAGCGTTGTTGAATGTGGGCACAGAGCATAAGCACCAGCAGGTTGTGCCAAGATTGGTATGATGCCCCGAAACAACAGTTTTAAATGTGGGCCTGTCAGTGTTCACACAGACTCTCCATCATGATATGTTTTTGAGGCACCTTAACTATTAAAGTGCTGACTGATTTGTAGAGGGGTTGCAACCTGTCTTGTTGGAGGGAGCATCCACCTCTGTGAGTTCTGGGGTCTTGGAGCAGCAGAGTTTTTGAGTGTATCAAAGTAATGGTGAATTATCTAGGTGAGTCTGAATTTTAGGATTCACTCTTAGATATAAAAAAAAAAATACAAATCTACGTGTTTTTTGTAGGATGTCTGTCCTAAATAAAAATGGTGGAGATACTAGCGTAAGAGAGAATGAAGTTAGATTTTCAAATGGCAGTGAGGATAAAGCTGCAAGTAGAAGAGGATTTTGTTGTTGCCGTTGAAGCTTTTCTTTATTTTAAAGCGTGATTCAATTACTCGTCTCATGCCATATTTGGGCAGAGGGTGAGGACTGGTTGGGAATGTGGCCTGTGGGTTCATTCGCCTGCTGGGGTTGCTTGTAGGCCTGTGAGCCACAAAGCGATGGCTTGTCCATCTGAGGACAGAGCTGCTTCATCAGGGAGCCTGGGAGCCTGAGAACCTAGGCTGTGGGACCTATGAGCTCTCTTCTAAGCTGGGAGGCAGAGTATGTTCTGCCCATTGGACCCTCTCCCATCATTGTGGGCCTAGGTTAGTGAAAAGAACCCTAGCTTTGGAGCTGAGACCTAAGGTTATGCCCAGGCCTGCCCCTTCACCAGCTGTCACCTTGGACGGCCTGTCTGAACCCCAGCTCCTTCTGTACAATGGGAGCAATAATACTTGTAAGTCAGGGGCAGCGTGGAGTAGGGGTCGGGAAGGCCTGTGTTCATGTCCTGTCTCTGACACATACCAGAACCAAATGTGACCTTCATTAAGTCCCTTATACCTCGTAAGGTCATGGGCAAGTCTCCAAGATTTTAATTGCATATGAGTGGCTGGTCTGCATAGGCAGAGGAAGCTGTCACATTTTGCGTTTTCTACACCAATTAAATCACAAGTTCACATATATATGTAGCACACATATATAGTATATATAGTATACATATATAGTATAGTATACTATATATAGTATACTTATATGTATAACCATATATGTGTGTGTTCACCTGTGTGTTTCTGTAAGATCTTTGAGGGCAGGAATTATTTCATTTTTATCTTCATATCTCCAGGGCCCAGCATGGTATCTAGTACTCATGTGGTACTCAATGCCTGCTTATTGATTAATAGATTAAATGCGATCATGAGAAGCCATGTGGGAGAGTAGATAGAGGATCTATGGACTTGGGAGTCAGAAAGATGTGGGTTCAAAGTCTGTGGCAGACTCTGCCTTAATCTCTCTGAGCTTCATTTTCTTCATCTACAAAATGGGGATGATAATAATAGCACTTACCTCACCAGGTGATTGTGAGAATCGCACATTAAGTACTTTGTAAATCTTAAAGTGGGATGCAAATTTCAGGTGTGATCGTGAGTATGTAGATGTCTTGGCTATTCTTTATCGAAATGGTGGTATCAAAGGAAAAAAAAGGCATAAGTTGAAGCCCATGTGGTTGCTGAGGTTTCACTCCCAACTTCATATATAAGTTTCCATTTTCCAGGAATTTGAAGAGGATTATACTGAGTTCAAGGCTAAAATTCTGGACTTCGACAGAAGGCTTGGCACTGTCCTCTGTGCAGGTTTCCTTGACTGCTCAGGCTTGGAATCAGCATTTAAGGTTAGTACTGGCGTCCGATGATCAGCCAAAGCTATTTTAATTGTTAGGGGAAGATAAAATCATCAATAATTTAATCCAATCAACATTCATTAAGAACCAACTCTATGTTGGGCACTGTGTTAGCTCTGGGGATACAATTAAGAAAAAGAAAACCAATTCCTGCCTTCAAGGAACTTACAATCTAACTGAGGGAGATGGGGAACAACATACATCCTAGATTTAGAACTGAAAAGGAAGGACCTTAGCGGTCAGTGAATCTAACTTATCATTTTACTTTTTTAATATAATTTTATTTTTTTTTCTTTTCAACTTTACAGTAAGTCAGGTATTTCCATCTAGACAATAGAAAAGAAGGTTGTACGTGAAAGTATGAATTTCTGTTGTGTCCAGTTTGATTTTCTTTCGAAATAGAAAATAAACTCAATATATGACTTTCAAAGACCTTCTGCTCATTGGTACTCCATTCTAGCCCTTCTTATGTGCATTAAAAAGGCTTCCCTGTTCTTCCCCTCACCACCACCATCCTTCTGTTCTTCCTTCTTTTTCTCCCTATCCCTACACCCTACTACATATTGAAAAAAGAAAACTCTTGTAATGAAGGGTTCCAAGTGGAACAAGTGAAGGCCAGCAGAACAAATCCCCACAGTGGCCATGTCTGAAAATGTGTCTTTTTCTCCACCTTGTGTCCGTCCCTCAGGATGGTCAGGAGGTGAGCAGTACGAGTCATCGTAGGTCCTCTGGAGACACGGTTGGTCATTGCACCATCAGAGTTCTGAAGTCTTTCAGTTCTTTGCCTTAATAGTGTTGTTGTTATTGTATGCATTGTTCTCCTGGGTCTGTTCCCTTCACTCTGCATCTGTTCATACAAATCTTCCCAGGCTTCTCCAGAACCGTGCCTTCCATCATTTCTTATGGCACAATAACGTTCCATTGTATTCACATGCCAGGATTTGTTCAGCTAGTGTCCGTTTTGTGGCTACCCTTTAGTTTTCAGTTCTGCACTCTAACACAAGAGCTGCTAGAAATATTTTTGTACATATGGATCCTTTTCCTCTCTCTCTGATTTCTTTGAAGTATACAGCCCCTTCATTTTACAGATGAGGAAACTGAGGCCCAGAGTTAAGTGACTTGCCCACGATCACACAATTAAGTGATTGAGGCAAGATTTGAATCCAGATCTTTCTGATCCGAGTCCAGCATCCCGTTCTTCACACCACACTGCCTCTGAATCAGTTTCGTTCTTTATCCAGCATTGTTTGCCTATTTCTCCTTTACTTAATCAATTAACCAATTAATCAACAAATATTCATTAAGTGCTTACTATTTGCCAGGCATTCTTCTAAGTACTAGAGATACAAAGAAAAAGCCCAAAGCAGCCCTTGCCCTCATGGAGTTTACATTCTAACAGGGAGAGAACATGTACACAAGTAGGAACATAAAAGATCCATACTGACTATAGATGGGAGATAACCTTAGGGGGAAAGAATGCACCAGAAGCTGGGGGGCCTGTGAATGGCACACGTTGAATGATAGTCTAATAAAGCATCAAGCTTGTCCCAGGAAAAGTTATTTTTAGAACATCAGTGCATTGAACTTTGCTGAGATGCCCAGGATTTTAATCTTCCAATTAAATTTTAGTAAAATTTAGTCTGTCTCAGGACCCACAGAGAAAAGCCAGGACCCTCCCTAATAGAAGACATCTGCATGCTCTTGCCAGGGTCACATTTGAGCTTTCCTCTATTTTTTTTTAATTCTTGTTCATCAATGTTGGGGTCTCATGCTCAGCATATGTCTCTCAGTTTGGGCACCAAATGGAGGAAAAAGTATATAAAAGGAAATCAGTATCTCCTAGTGGGGGAAAAAAACATTGTGAAGACCCAACAATTTGAAAGCTTGATGGAAAAGGGAACAGGGAAACAGGGCAGAGCTGGCACAAAATAAAAACCAATTTGAAGGGTACCCTGGAAGTGACTCCAAAGCTTAACTGTGTCAGAGGGAGAAAGGCAGCTAGACGTCCGGGACCATTCATGACCATGCCCAGAGAGGACAGGGATATAGTAGGGAGAACAGTGAAGATGGAAATAACTTATTTGAAGATAAGCAGGAGGGTCCCACTTCCAAAGTATCTTTTGAAGTGGAAAAGTCCAAGTAACAGATCCTAGATCTTTGCAACTAAGTAAATGTAGATTTGTTATGAGACCTAGATGATGGATCCAGGGAAGAGCGCCAAAGAACTGCAGGGTGAAATTGCCAAAATGTTGGCGAGAATGTGTATCTTGTAATGATGTAAACTCCATGAGGAAAAGGGTTGCTTTTGGCTTTTTCTTTGTATCTTGTAACAAGTGTACTGAGTACGCTAGATGCTTAATTAAAGCTTTTCGAATTAAATTGAATGCTTATAGTGTTGTGGATTTAGCAAGAAGGTTCTTCATTTTGTAGATAGGGAAACTGAGGCCCAGAGAGGTGAAGTGAATTTTCCAGGGATCTAACAGGTAGCAAATACCATGACGTTTTCTTCACCTGTTTTTGCCCTCCTCTCTGCTGGGCACATACTAAGTGATTAATAAATGATGGTTGCCTTGACTTTCTACCAAAAGGAGAGAAGCGTGCTTTATCTTCTGTTCCTTGAGACCAAAACTGGTCATTACAATTGCATCACCATCAGGCTGCTTTTTAATATTCTTCTTATTTAAAACTTTCCTCTATTGAAGGCTTTGAGTAGTGGCACTCTTTCTTTACTCTGCATTAGTTCATATAAACTTTGCCATTTCTTTCCTTGATTCCTTATGTTTGTCATTTTTTACTGCACACTAATATTCCTTTCTATTCATCTGCCATAACTGCTTCATTCACTGCTCAGTCAGTCTATGAGCATCCCCTTTGCTCCTAGTTTTGGGCTACCCAAAAGAGTGCTGTTATGAGTATTTGAGCAGATGGGGGACCTTTCCCTCATTTCCTCCTTGGAGTACGTGCCCAGCAGTGGTGGCATAAGTGGCTCAAAGGATGAGATGAGCTTATGCTAGGTACATTGTGCACTTTGATGTGGGCCTCTCAAACATCTCCAGGAAGCCTTCCCTTGTGAGAGCTTGTCCTTGTGATCAGAGGTTCAATGAGTGTTTGGAAACTCAAGGCTGGTGATAAATGTTTCTTTCCATGATTACAGCAAACACTTCTTGTATTCTCTTGGAAGGAGTGTTTACCTTGGGGTTTGAATACTAAACACAAACCTTACAAAACAATAGTTGGGTGGAGAAAGTTAATCATTGATGGCATGTAATTACATTTCCATCTTAGTTTACATCCTTTCTTCTAGGGTGTGTGGCTGGTTCTTTTTCCAGTGAGTTTAGCTGATGAGTAGTATCAGACAGTTTGGGGGTTTTTTCATTGTTTTGTGTAATGGCTAGGGATCTGGCCTTGGAG
This sequence comes from Vombatus ursinus, assembly GCF_900497805.2. NCBI lineage: Eukaryota > Metazoa > Chordata > Mammalia > Diprotodontia > Vombatidae > Vombatus > Vombatus ursinus. Next base: position 54,119,511 of record NW_020954577.1, on the reverse strand, counting down.
CTTGGAAGACTTCGGTGTAGATAGATATTTTTTTTTAGCAAAAACAAGTTCATGGACTACAGATTAGGGGTTCCTGATCTAGGAGTCCCCTATGGCAATAACATCACAGGTCTAGCCCCCCTATCCTTATGCTTATTCATCTTCAATCTTTTAAATACTCCAAGAAAGAAAGTGAAGCCTCATTCACCTCCCCTTCTCTCCCTGTTACTCCATGTACTCAACAAAAATGGCAGCCTCATTAGAACAACATGCCAGGTGTATTACCCACTCTCTCAGGAAAGAGATGTTGTGCTGAGTTTCTACTCCCCAAATAAAATGGCACCTTAATTCCAAGAGATGCAGATGGCATGAGCATGGTGTGGGGGGACGTGCTGGGGCTGGAAGGCAGGAGGCTTAGGTCCTCACCTTTTTACCTTATGCTCACTTGTTTCTTGACCTTGAACGGGTTGGTCTCTGGAACTGCTTCCTTCTCTAGAACAGGGCTTCTTAAACTTTTTCCACTTGGGACCCCTTTTCACATTTTGGCCCCATTCATTGTGATGCATGGCCTGAGGGCATGCACAGTGCAAAACGTGCATGCCTTGTGTTTAGAACCAAAGCTACAGTGAAGTTGCATGGGCAAGCACTGCCATAAACACCTTGGATTCATTACGCATTTGATTCTGAATTAGTTTTTGGTCATTGTGCATTCAGAAACCTTTCACTGTTGCCAAATTTTTCACCACCCCTGTGGGGTCATGATCCTCAGTTTAAGAAACACTGGTCTAGAAGATCGTGGGGTCATAGAGGCACCTAAGAGTCCATCTAATCTAAGACTTCCATTTTACAGATGAGTAAACTGTGGTCCAGGGGGAGTTAGGTGTACTTCCCAAAGTCATGGAGGTAGGAAGCATCAGAGTGGAATCTGAACCTGTTTGCTGACCGTCTAGCCATGCTCATCTCATAGTATCCTGATGCCCTCTAATTTGGTGATTTGGTAGATATCATACTATAAAGTCAATGAAATATGCATGCACAACAGCCCTCTGGGTCGCTGGTGCCGTTTCATATCATGACCAAGTGGAGGAGCACTGCTGAATTCCGAATACTGAGGACTGTTCACATCTATAGTTAGTGCTTTAAGGTTTACAAAGTGATTTCCTTACAACAGCCTTGTGAAGTAGGTAATGCCTTACACAGAGGAGGAAACTGAAGCTCAGAGAGATTGATACTTGCTTCGGGCCCCAGGGCTTTCAAATGGCAAAGCCCAGATTTGAACCCTGGCTTTGTTTCTCACTCCAGGGCCTGTGCTGTGGGTCTTGAGTCTAGAGACCAAAAACACAAGTGGCAAATTCAGGAAGCTGGGTTTTGTTGATAATTGTAATCTCGAAGCTCATTTGTTTAAGTAAGAGGCTCTACTTAAGCTAAGAAAAGTCATTTCAGATTTCACAGCTGCTAGTCAAATGTGCAATGCGAAGCTTTTGTCTTTCCCAGGAGCTCCTAAGCTCCAGGGGAACCTGTGAAGACCTTGTCAACTCCTGTCTGGCAGTCTCATCCTGGCCTGGGCAGGCAGGGCCCTGGGCTCTTGAGAAAAGGGTCAGTGGAACCCAAACTCTGGCAGCAGGTGAGGCCTGGAGGATGGGTCCACTTAGCACTCCATGTCCGCATCCACTGACAGGGCTGGCCAAGTTGAGAGACTCATCACTAGCTTGGCCAGAGGCTGGTGAATTATTTGGCCAAGAAATTCTTGAAAGCCCCAAGATGGGATTATGGGGTCCCAGAATCATCAATGTTGAGCAGGAAGCGACCTCAGAAGTCAGCTGGTTCATTGTGATCTCCTTGAGGGCAGAATCTACTTGTTTTTTCACTTTGTGTCTTCCACACTTAACACAGTGCTTTGCACATAGTCAGCCCTCATTAAGACCTCCCTGAACCAAAGAGTAGTGATCTGTATTGGTGCACAGGTCACCCCACAAAGGCATAAATCAGAGAGTTGTGGAAGATGAAGGGAGATCAGAGAGCATCAAACCCAACCTCCTCATTTTAAAGATGAGTAAACCAAGACCAAGAGGAAAAAGTGACTTGCCCAAGCTCATAAATCTGGCCATAATTCTGTGCCCACTTCTTAGACACTATAAAGTATATACAGATTGCGTTGGGTGCACTGGAATGAATCTATCCCCACTTTATTCCTTTATTCTTTTAACTTATACATCACATCCCTCCACATACATTTCCTTTCTGTTAGCGAATTGGATACAAGATACTTTCTGAATGTAGCCTTTTCATACTTGGGAAAATACAGACACTGTCTTAGTCCACAGTTTCAATAAACAGCACAGCATCTGTCTCTTAGTAGGGCAGCAAGGCAGTGGATGGTCAGTCCCTTTGGCACAGGTTGTGGTATACCTCTGATGCCTTTTGCTTTTGTTGGAGCAGAGGAAGTACGTGGCTAACTTTGAATCCTGGTGACTACTTTTCTTGGAAACCTAAAAAAATCATTAGGAACTTAAATGACCATTTCCATATACATAGCAGAACCCCGATGAGAGGATTCTCTAGGAAACCCTGAGTCTCCGTTTCTTTGTGGTCATGTTTTCATCCCTGCATGTAGACACTGAAATACTGGGGAGAAACAAAGAACCCCGATTCTGTTAGCTTTGGGGGGGATCACAATGAGATGGCTATGATTATGCTTGTGCCAGAGTTTTAGCAGGAAATTAGGAAATTGCTTGGGTGTGTTACAAGGCCTGGATCTTCCTTTAATTTGGATTTTTGTTTAATAGCTCTTGTTCATATTTGGGAATTTTCTGGTGAAACCAGTTGTCATGGACATTTTCAGCCCTTACTATAAGAAGTTGTTGCAAATGTTTCATGAGGAGCTGGACCAGTGTAAGCACCTGTACAGTGAGCACTTGAAGCAGGCAAGTGTTAAAATCCCTGAGTTTCCCTGAGATTACTTCTCGATGTCCATGGGGCGGGGGTGGGGGTGTGGGGGTGGAGAGAGAACTTTCTGAAGCAAACATAGAGGATGACAGTGTACCCCGCCTAGGTCTTCTGATAATCCATTCAAGCCACATGCTTTTGTATCTTTGGGCTCTTCAAAGAGAAGGACGTTTGACAAATGGAATTTGCAGAGAGACAGACTAAAGCTTAATATAAGGAAACACTTTCTAACAGTTGATGGCATGGGCTTCTTTGGGAAGTAGTGAGCCTCCTGTCACTGGAGGTCTTCAAAGGCTGGATGACCACATTTTGGGGAGATTGTAGAAGGGGCTTTTGGTCAGCTACAGGTTGGACCAGATCGCCTCTGAAGCCCCTTTCCACTCTGACATTCTGGGATAGTCTAGAACTGAAAGTACTTACTTCTGATTTAAGGCATTTCCCACTAACTGGCATAACAGAAGAGAAAGAGGAGGCCTAAAATGTTTGAGTCACATTAGTTGACTGGACTTCCCCCCCCCCAACTCTTCCTATACACAGGTTGAAATAGGGAATCCAGTTCTCAATAAGAATATGCCATTTACCTCAGGAAATCTTAAATGGGCCAAGGAAATACGCGACCGCCTTGACGGATTCTGGTCCAACTTGGTGCATCTTCAGCATCCGTAAGAAATTCATATTTTAGGGCTTAATGGGCAACAGAATCCCAGCAAGCCTGGTGGGATGATGTGAGTGTGAGTGAGCTGATATTAATTCTCAGACTAACAGTAAAATGAATAACTGGCATTAACAAATGCTTTGATTTTGCTAAGTCCTTTTATTATCTTATTTGATCCTTACAATAACCCTGGGAGGCAGCTGCTGTAGTGACGCCTATTTTACAGGTGAAAGAACTGAGGCACATGAATATTAAATGATTTGCCCAGGATCTCACAGCTATTAGGTGTTTGAGGCAGAATTTGAACTCGAGTCTTCCTGACTGTAGGTCCAATACATATCCACTGTGCCAACTAGTTGCCATACTTGGGAAGAGTCCACCAATCCTATGGATTCTTCCACATAATTTCTCTCATTGTCTTAAATGAAATTAATGTGCTTTTCAGACTTTAAAGTGCTTTATGAAAACCAGCTCTTCTTTCTTTCTTTTTTTCTTCTCCTTCTTTCTTCTTCCTTTTTTTCTTTTTCCTTCTCTCTTCTTTCTTCTTCCTTCTTCTTTTCTCATTTTTCCCTCCCTCCCCATCCTCTAGGACCATTTTAACACCTTTCTTAATTTCTCTGTTCCCATATGAATGTGGTTATTTCCTCATTTTTCCTTTTTCCCTTCTGTTGCTTGCTAAAAGTTTTTTAAAATAATTAATAAATTAATTTTAAACTAAATTAAAATTAAAAATAATTAATAAATTAATTTTAAATTAAATTAAAATTAAAATTAATGAAATTAATTTTTAATTAAATTAAAATTAATAAAAAATAATTTTTCTGTGCATTTCTTTGTTTCTTATTTTAAACTCTGCTCTGAAGGGAACCTAAGTCTCTTCCTTTTGCATGGTAAAATGTTTCATTGGCTTCAGAAATATTGACATGTGTGATCTGGTCAAAGCAATTTTTTTCTATGAATGCTTTTCTAAATTTTGACATTTTAAGGATTATAGAATGATTAAACAATACTGTTTTACTCTGTCAAATAAAGGTTTAAAATCATTTCCATACAGGATCTTGGAAGGACCTGATGCTATATTACTACATCAGAAGTATGTAGAAATGCTCGATTTACTTGACCAATTTGGGGATTGTATCTATGCAGAATGGAAAAGTACGGTGGATGAAATCTGTGAATTCAATTTGAACCAGCCGTTGATAAAACACAGTGCTGCTCACGGTCTCCTTAGTGTCAATTTTGATCCAAAGGTACGGTTGATTTTTAAAAAAGGACATCTTACATTAATTAAGCAAATAGTTATTAAATACATAGTGTATATAAAGCTCCATGCTAAGTACCAGGGCAAATGCAAAGTGCGGATAAGAGTTGGCTTCTGCCATCATGTAGTTGACATTCTAGTCGTGGGTAATGTGACATAAATGCAGATGATGATAATAATAATAATGAGCTGGTATTTGCATACTGCTTTATAGTTTGCAAAACACTTTACAAATATCTCATTTGACCCTCACAACAACCCTGGGAGGTAGGTGCTATTATTACTCTGATTTTGCAGAAGGAAATTGAGGCAGACAAAAGTTAGGTGACTTACTCAGGGTCATACAGTTATGAAGTATCTGAGGTTAGATTGGAACTCGGGTCTTCCTGACTCCTGTAAGCAAAGTGGGTTTGAGGTCTGAGGGATGAGGACATTTCTAGCCAGAAGGATCAGGAAAGGCTTCGAGAAGGATGTGGCCTTTGAGATGACCTTCAGAGAAACATTGGAACTTCAATAAGCAAAGTGGAGCATGGAGGGCATTCCAGGAAGAACAGCATAAGCAAAAGTAAGGAGGTGGGAAAACTCAAGGTGTGTGTTTGGCAGGGTAGGAGGAGCAGTTTAACCGTAGCATAGAGGGTACGGAGACAGCACATTGGAGGTAACTGGAAAAGTAGGATAGCATAAAATTCTGACCCGTTTGAATGTCATGAACAGGATTTTGAATTTTAGTGTGCAGTCAATTGAACTTTAGCTAGAAGTGAATTATTAAAGACTTTGAAACAAAGGATTTCACACGACCAGGTATTTGCATAAAGAAGATAGTTCTGGCAGCGGTATAAAACATGGACTGAAGGATGGAAGACCTGCTTGGAAGGGGTGGCAATAGTCTAGGCAGGAGGGAATGAAGATCCGGCCAGGACCACAGCACTGGGAGGTGAGAGGAAGACACAGACACAAGGGATAGCGTGTGGGATTCAGTCACTGCTCGGACGTGAAAGATGAAGGACAAGGAAGAGTCGAGGGAGGGCCCCTGGGGTTCCACGATGGGAGACTGGGCAAGCTGCGATCCCCGAAAAGAAACAGTGAGGTCAGAATGAGAAGCACTTTGTGGGGAAGGATAATCAACTCTGAATTGTAAAATAGGCCTTTTCTTTATTATCTTTCCAAGATATTCACTTTTCATTCTGATAAATGACTAAATATGAAAGTAAATTAAAATGTCTGTAGCAAATCTTGCATTAATAATTCTTTTTAAAAGCTGTTACCTGACATTCACTGGCTTGATGTGTGTGTGCATCTGTAACTATTTACAAAATGAAATTCTGAATTTGAACCAATATCTACCAGAGGATAAGGCCTGGATGTGGGATTTCATTGATTTAATGGGAACTCCCAGAGTGGGAAACTCTCTTTACCAACACAAGTCAGAAAGGTCTCTGAAACTTACAGTCTTGGTGTTGCCTAGTGCACTGAGAGCTTAATGACTTTTCCAGAACCAGTGATTTGATGCTGCCATTATGTGTCATAGGCAGGTTGATCTCAGGCCTCCCTGACTTCAGTGCTTTATCTGCTGTAGCAGAGGGTGTGTGTGTGTGTGTGTGTGTGTGTGTAAGTAAAATCTAGGATTTAGGGAATCGTAGACTCATAGGGCTTTTTCCACCTAGGAAAGTATATAAGATCTGGCAGGAACTTTTTGTCCAATGTCTTTATTTTACCAACGAAGCTTATAATAATGATAATTAGGATGATAATTATCATAACTAACATTTATATAGCACTTTGAGTTTTGTTAAATACTTCACAATTATCTCATTTTATCCTCATAACAATCCTAAGAGGTAGGTGCTTTATTAATCCCATTTTACAGATGAGGAAAGTGTCAGACTGTGGTTAAGTGACTTGCTCAGCTAAATGTCTGAGACTGAATTCAAACTTAGGTCTTCCTGACTCCAGGCCCAGTTCTCTCTCTACGAGGCACCCCTTAGTTACCTATGAGGGTCTAGCATGGTATCAATGAAAGACACAGGAAAACCTAGTTTTGCTGTAGTTTGTTTATTTAAATTAAATTCAACAAACATTTATTAAGATCTATTGTGTGCCAGGCACTATGCTAGGCACTGAGAATACAAAGACAAAAATGAAAAACATCCCTTGCCCTCAAGGAACTTACATTCCCAATGACTTCACAGGTGGACCTGGGCAACCACTTGATTGTTACTCAATGCTATTCCATGCTGACTTTGTTCTCCTCACCTTTAGACAATGTAGAGGAGAGTATGATACAGAAATGGAAGTCTTTTCACAGATAGATTTTTGTGTCACATTGGTACCTCTTAAGATAGAGGACCCCAAGAAAAATTGTCTAAGTCCTTCCTTTTTTAATAAATGCAAATAAATCATTCTCTCATCGCAAAATCTCTTTCTATGAAATATTACAAAGAGGGTTTTCCCCAATTTTTGTATTCTAGCTCGTGGCTGTATTGAGAGAAGTGAAATATCTCCTGATGCTGGAGAAATCAGATATTCCAGAGTCCACCTTAGCCATCTATGAAAAAAGAAACATTTATTTAAAGGTTTGTGTCTTCAGGTGTTGGAACTTCTGATGGAACTTCTGTAAAGGGACATCTTGGATTGGAATGCAATTATGTCTGGGGACTTTTTAATATGTGCTCATAGATAAATGCTGCTGCTCTGGAGCCTCAGTGGGGCTGTTCTCTCCAGTGGTGTGGAGTGCAACCTACCCATCTACACCTGCCCATGTCCTACTGTAAAATCCTCTGTGGGAGACCACTTAATATCCCAAAGGTTCTCCCCTCATATTTTTATAGCCACTAAACTCTCTGAAGCCAGACTCAAAACCAGGTCTTCCTGATTTCAAGTTCAGCACTTTATTCACTCTGCCAACTTGTCTCTCATGATGGTTTCCTCTAACATTTGCTTTTCTGCTTCTGTTCAGTACGTTAGAAGTCTCGAGCTACTTGTTCAGGGGTATAATAAGCTGAAACTAAGCCTTCTGGAGGTCGAGCAGCCTCTGATAGAAGAGGAGTTAATGGCCATAGATGGCCAGCTCCAGGAGGCAGAGAAATCATTCACCTGGCATTCACCTGACTGTTGGGACTACATGGAGAAGGTGAAGGTGGATGTCTTCGAGCTGCAGCAGAGAGTGGAGCAGACTCAGGAAAATGTCAAACTAATCCAGCGGATCATGAAAACTTGGACTGAGCACACCCTCTTTTCTCTGCGAGATCACAGAAAAGAAGCATTTTTTAGTTTGGAGGGCAAAGGAGACATGTTCGCTAGGAAATACAGAATTATCCAAGAAGGTGGACACCATATACACACTTTAGTAGAGGTGAGCAATGCTCTAGAAATTAGAGGGAATTTTTTTCCTGAGATTACTCCTAATTTCTTTTTTTATTTTAATTTTTTATTTAGTATTTTATTTTTTCCCAGTTACATGTAAAAACAATTTTTAACATTTGTTTTTAAAATTGAGTTGCAAATTGTCTCTCTTTCTCCCTCCCCACCCCACCCCCCACCTCGAGAAGGCAAGCAATTCGGTATAGGTTATACATGTGCAGTCATGCAAGACATATCCATAATAGTTATGTTGTGAAAGAAAACATAGACAAAAAAAAAAACTCAAGAAAAATAAAGGAAGTAAAATTTTTAAAAATCTACTTCAATCTGTGTTCAGACACCATCAGTTCTTTCTCTAGGGATGGATAGCATTTTTCATCATCAGTCCTTCAGAGTTGTCTTGGATCAATGTATTGCTGAGAAGAGTTAAGGCATTCACAGCTGATCATCTTACAATATTGCTGTTCCTTTGTACACGGTACATTTCACTTTGCATCAGTCCATACAAGTCTTTCCAGGTTTTTCTGAGAGCATCCTGCTCACTCCTAATTTCTTTAGAAAAAAGTTAATCAGTAACAATAGCTAACATTTATCTAATGTTTTAAGGTTTTCTAAGTACTTTACAGATTCTAAAAGTTAGAGGTGATTTTTCCCCAAGCTCCTAATTTCTTTAGGAAAAAGCCAATTGGTCCTTGAATAATGATAACTTAGCTTTATCTAGTGTTTTAAGGTTTTCTAAGTACTTGATAGATATTTCTCTTTAGATCTAGCATTCATGATGTAACTGCCATGTTTGTTTGTTTTTTTGTTGTTTGGTTGTTTTTTTTTGTTTTTTTTTTTACTAAGCAATGGGGTTAAGTGACTAGCCCAAGGTCACACAGCTAGTAAGTGTCAAGTGTCTGAGGCCAGATTTGAACTTGGGTCCTCCTGATTCCATAGCTGGTGCTCTATCCTCTGCGCCACCCAGTTGCCCCATGTACCTGCCATGTGGCAGGCACTGTTTACGGAGTAGGAATACCAAGATAAAAATGAATCGGTCCTTGTCCTCAAGAAGATTACATTCTCTCAAGGGAAGCAATGTTTATATGTAGACATCAATGGATATGAAATAAATAACAAGTTAATTTTAGCTGGTGATGTGTGTCTCAGAAGGTTTTTTGTAGGAAGAGGAGGCACTTTCTCATGGTCCATAAACACATATATGAATCAACTACTAAAAGACTTTAGATCTATTCTAGTCCAGTCAGTCAACAAGATTTATTAAGCACCTACTATGTGCCAGGCACTATGCCAATCCTACCTCCTTTATTTTATAGATGAAAAAACTTAGGCCCAGAAAAGCTTATAGGATCATAGATTCCAAGCTAGAAGGGAGTTCTGAGGTCACCTAATCTAACTCCTCATATTTCAGATAAGGGAATTGAGGCCTAGAGAAGGGGACTGTGATGAAAGTGCTTTATTTCCAATGATGAAAAGTGATCCAGAGACAGGCAAGTCTTTCCTTTGTTAGCCTTTTAACATCTGCTAAAATTACCACTGGAGTTCCTGAAAGAGAGACACGGAAAGTGACCCATGCCCAGTTGACTGAAGGTATCCAGATGGAATCATCCCCTTCTCCTTTTCTCCATTCACATTGGAATACTGATGAAAGCAGCCTTTAATGTCAGTCTAGCAGCGAGTAATTAGTAGCATTCGGTTTCTAAATAATTCTTTAGAGTTTTCAGTGCAAAACAAGTGTCATATGGCTTATGAGATTCGTGTTGAAGAGACAGATGCCAGTGTTTAGTGCCATGATCTGGGCTCAACTGGTATAGTCGTTGCATTCTCGTACCTGCTGATTTCAATTGCACCTCTATAAAGGTGCTCCAAGTGGCTCCGCCTTTTTTTGAATTTTACTGGATTTCTGCATAGACAAAGTTTTCAAACTTGTCGCTAGCCATTTTCAATAAGGCAAAAAATGAACAACACATGTCTAGGGGATGGTAAGGAAAAGAACATGTAGGAAGTATCTGAATAGCATGTCGACTTGTCATATAAAGGAAATACCTACACCCAGTTTGCAATTGAGTTTCTATTTTGCATCTCCTGCCTTCAAGCCTTTGGGACACATACTGGGCCGAACACTTGGAATGTATTATTCCCTCTCACCCCCACTTCTTACAAAACCTAGCTTCTTTCAAGGTTTAGCTCAGGGGTCGCTTCCTGCATGAATCCTTTCCTGATTCCCCACATCACTAGAGTTCTCTCCCCCCTCAAATGATCTTTTATTTACTTATTTGTTTATATCCTGTATGTTTCTGGTAGAGTATAAGCTCCTTGAAGGGAGGAACTGATTCATTTTTGTCTTTTTATATCTTTGTAGTACCTAGTTCAGCTCCCAATGTACAGTGGATGCTTAATAAATGTTTACTGAATGGATTTGTTATAACTGGGGGCACATTTTTAACTCTTACCCAATAGAAACTTCCTATATTTTTTTTTAAAAGTTTTACTTTCTTTTAAAAAACTATCAAAAGTCACACCATTGTTTATTCCTGGTTGGTTTCTGGGATGCTCTGAATTATTCCTTCATTGACTTTCAGGACACCTCTACAGCTGTTAATGCATAAGAATCTGTCCGATGGAGGACAGATGATGGATTACAATTAATTTCTTCTGTTAAATTTTCAGGATCTAAAGATTCACTCCCAAAACACTAATCTGGGGGCTATAGACCCATAAGATTTATGAACCCTGATTAAAATGCATTGAAAATAGTATCCAATGCAATTGCATAGCTTGACACAATTAACAATACAGTGCCTGCAACATTGAATTGGAAATCAGGTTGGGGTTTATCTACTAGGAACTTGACCCTCCCCCATATTTCCTTGAGTCAGATACTCAGAAATTTTGAAATTGCCCTTCTCAATTCAAGAACAGGGGAAACAGGAGTCTTTGGGGACCATGAGGAAGGAACACCACTGGACTTTAAAACAGAAATAAAGCTGTTATTCATTTTCCGTTTCTTGTAGCTTTTTTTTTTTTAAAGCATACCATTTTCTCCAGTACATGATTTTGACCTTGAGTCCCATCCCTACTAAGGAGAGAAGGTTCTTTCCCATAGTCTTGGCAAGATATCAGAGGGTTGAGCAGTTCTCCCCATGGGTTCTCCACCCCACACTCCCCATCTGTGTATGGTGACAGAAGTCTAATGGCATTCAGGGGGTGTCCTTTGAAGACACAGGATGAGCCAGAGATAGCAAGCGAGTGGTTAAAAAGCAGCAAGACTCCTTTCTCCTTTGAGAAATGATGAATTCCTTCATCAAGTGGAGGCTGGATAACCATGCAGTAGGGTGATGGAGAAAGGATTCTGGTTAGGGCATAAGCCAACCCAAGGAGTGGGATGGATCAGAAAGAGCCCCAGATTTGGAGCCAAAGGAGCTGAGTCTGAATCCTGTCAATTTGTTTCATTTTTCTAGACCTCAGTTTCTTTCCCTGTAAAATAGAGGAATTGGACTTAGAAAGTCCCTTTCAACTCTAAATCTGTGTCCTTTGGCACAGAGGGCAGCAGGCTGGACTTCAAGTCAGGAACACTTGAGTTCCAATGCTGCCTCTAACACTTCACTAGTTACATGACCCTGGGCAAGTCGATGGATCTCCCGGGGCTTCATCTGTCATAGGCAAGGCTTGGACTGAATGTCTTTCATGGACGTAGTATTTGCATGTTGTCTCTCCTATGGAACTGGAGCTCCTTGAGAGTAGGGACTGGGCTTTTACCCTTGTTTGGATCCCTCTTTACCCAGTGCCTGTCATCTAGTAAGAGCCTGATAAATGCATTTGGACTGACTAAGGCTCCAGGATTCCTTTGAGCTCTAAACACTACCCATTGATCATTGGGCATGTCCTTTAGCCTTTCTGACTCTCTATAAAAAGAAGAAATTGGATTAGATGGGCCCTTCCAGGGTGAACCTATTATTCTATGAATCAACCTACTGAGATCTTTGAGAAATCATCATTATCATAGTTTTCATAGCACTGCATCTGAAGTAGGCACTATAGGTATGATTAACCCCCATTTAGCAGATGAGGAAACTGAGACCAGGGAGGCTAAGTGACTTACTCAGAGTTACATGACTAGCAAGAGTAAGGCAAACTTTGAACTCAGGTTTTTTCTGACTCCAAGACTGCCCTTCTGTCCATATCAAGAGGCAGTATGGCATTGGGGTGGAGTACTTAATTTAGAGTTAGGAAGGACCTGGGCTCCAATCCCTCCTTGAGTGTTTACTAGGGGTGTGACCTTACCATAAATCAGTTAATTATTGTGAGCCTCGGGTTTCCCACCCCCAGAAAAATAGGGACAGTCTTGATTATAGTATATACTTTCAAGGGTTTTGTGTGAGGTTCAGTGAGACTGTTTGCAAAGTACTTTGCCGAAGGTCAGATTTTGTGCACGTGCCTGTGGTTTTAATGATTGCCTGAGGCTTATCTTTATAAGGCCCTCACACCTGTCTAACCTTTCCAACCCTGTCCATCACTCCCAACTCAACCCATGACCTGTGTCCACCATAAGAGCTGCTGGGCAGATCCCCTCCTGGGCACCCCTGTCCAGGGGCACCCCTGTCCAGGGCCACCCCAGAGGGAGACTGAGCTGGCTGAGCACAACAGGGTGTGTTTTCTTCTATGTTTGAAAGACCAGGATTGGTGTCCTGTTTGTGCAGGTTTTACGAACCTTCATTTTGGAAATTAGCTTCCCCCTTTGCCTTCATCATAGAATACTGCTTTCTACTCTCTTGTCCTGTGCTGTTGACAGCAGCATTCCTTCAGATTTCATTCATTCTTTCAGTAAAAATTTATTAAGTGCCTACTGTATGCACAATCTTCTAATACTGGCCTCTGATGCTTCGTTGTGGCATGGAGGTGACAAGCAGAGCAAATTCAATTCCATCCAATTCAACAAGTGGTTTTTTTTTTAAATAAAATTTTGCTTTCTTAATTCACAAAAATCAATGTTCTCCCCCACCACATTGATAAAACCAAACTCTTATATTAAATATGCATGGCTAAAAATAACAAAACCCTGGACACCATGCCCAAAAAAGTATCTCATTCTCCCCACCTGAGTCCATCATCTGTCAGGAGGTGGGCAGGTGGATGCTTCGTGATCAGTCCTCTGGAATCATGGTTAGTCATTACATTGACCAGAGTTTTGAAGTTTTTCAAAGAATCAACATCTAGTAAGTGTCTCCTATGTGCCAAGCACTGTGCGAGGTGCTGAGGGATCCTTGTCCTCAAGAAGCTTCCATGCTAGTGAAATGCCCCAGCAGCACCAGTTTCCATCTACTCACTAATGGTCACTCTCCTTGATCAGCTCTCCTCAACTTTTCCCACATCAAGAAACTAGGGTAGATTTTTCATCTTTGATTCAATGCAGCATGCATTTATTAAACACCTCTTGTGTGCCAGTGGACTAGGTCCTGGGAATACAAAAAACGAGAACAAAATGGCACCTGTTGTCAAGTATCGCATTCTCCTTGAGTATCAGTGAAAACTCTGAAAAGTTCTCCCAGCTTGGTGAGGCCCCGCTCTTTTGGGGGAGGGATATACACATACATACATACATACATACATACATACATACACGTGTGTATGTGTGTGTTTAGGTATGTATGTTTGTATATATACATATGTGTGTGTGTATACACGTGTGTGTGTACACACACACACACACACACACGCATATATGTATTTAGAGACAGAGAGAGAGAAGAGTGTGAGTTTAACATAGCCTCATAGTTAGGTCTAGGGCTATTAATCCAATGACTTCTTTTTGTATGCTCCACTCAAGCATAGCAAATACTTGATCAAAATGTAATAAAAATTAACTCATCTTTATCTAGAGACAAAACCCATTGTACAAGTATAGAAAGCAAATAAATGAGATCAAATACAAGGAAGAAACTTTGAAGTGGACAAGATGAGTTCATCAGGCAGTAATGAGGCAGAAGAAAAGGAGGAAGCAGAAAGGAGAGAAATTCACCAGCTCCCAGGGTGGCAGCAAGTTCTGCCCAGCCCGGTTGTTCCCCAAGTGGGTCAGTGAGCTGGGCAAAGCTCCACGTGCTCATAATTCTATTTAGTTTCCCTTTGCCTGTGGCTGGGTGCAGCCCATGCTCCTCCCCTTTCTGAGAAGCTCGGACATCCTGGCACTGCTTCTCACCTTGTGCCTCTCTGCCTGCCATCAGCTCAGAATACTTTCACTTCTTCTTTGCCCACCCATGATGGATGATGCTAGAGAGGCTTTGCAGGAAGGCTTAGACTGGGCCTGTTATATGAGGATCAACTTTGCCAAGTTCAGAGAGTCCAAGCAGCAGGGGGTGCAGAGCAAAGGATCTTTTAGGCACCTGTTGTTTACTGTGCTGCTGTTCTGCATGATTGCACCCAACCTAGAATACATCTCTTCTTATCTCCATTCCTTGGAATCCCCTGGTTTCCCTCCAGACTCTGCTCAAGCGCCACCTTTGGTGTGAAACCTTTCCTAATGAGTGCCTTCCCTCCAAAAGCAACCTTTTATTTATTTTTATGTATTCCACATGTCTTTACACGTGTGTGTCGTCGTCTCTATTAAAATGTAAGCTCCTGGGGCAGCTAGGTGGTGCAGTGGATAGAGCACCAACCCTGGATTCAGGAGGACCTGAGTTCAAATCCGGCCTCAGACACATAACACTTACTAGCTGTGTGAGCCTGGGCAAGTCACTTAACCCCATTTCCTAACCAAAAATAAATAAACAAACAAATAAAATGTAAGCTCAGTGAAAGCAGGGGCTGTTTGGCTTTTGTCTTCACATCCCCCAAACTTAGAACAATGCTGGGTTTGTAACAGGCACTTGATAAATTCTTGTTGTCTGAATAGAATCTAAGTTCCCTTAGGGTGGGGACTATTTTATCTTTGTCATTTCCTCTTTGCTTAACATGGTTTCTGGGTTCAGGGCCTCTATCCAGCTCAGTGCTGAGGGAGATATATTGTTTAACAGGCGGTACTTGCCTTCATGGAATTTACAGTCTAGTCGGTGGATAAAATACAAACACAAAGACAACTTTGATTAAAAAAAAAAAACAACATAGCTAGCTACATGGTCACTGTTGGCTTCTCCTTGGGGGATGTGAATCAGTTGAACAATTCTTTTGATCAAATGGAATTTTGTGATTTTATACTAGAATTCTATGTCCCCAGGATAACTTGAGGCTCTTCAAGGCCAGTGCTGTGTCAGACACCTGGAAGATCTACCTGGAGTTCCTGGATGACATTGTGGTTGATGGCTTCTTCAATGCCATCATGCATGAGTTAGATTTCTTCTTGATGAACACGGAGAAATGTCTGAAATCTGCTCCATTCTTCCAAGCACAAATGGTCCTCATGGCCCCTGAGATCATATTTAAACCCCCATTAGAAAGAGAGGCTGGGGATGGCCTGTATGACCTTGTGGAAGAGATTTTATGCAATATTTTTAGGATGTCTAGCCAAATGAAGAGGGTGGCTTCGCATCTGGAAATCCCAAATTACCAGGTATGTTCCTTTTGAAAAAGAAGGTAATGAGGTGTGTGGGGGGGGTAGGGGTGGAGGGGATTGTCTATTAGGAAGGGGAGGAATTCTGGAGATACAGAAAAAGAGAACATCAACAGAACATTAAAAAGCAAAGGGAAGAAAGAGGAAAGAAATTCAGACATTTTTCCCCAAAGCAGATGATTACTTAAAAGATATTTTTTTCAGAGGGTAGAGGGGGCAAACCTTCTATTTCATTAGTATGAAGAATTCCTTGAATGAAAATTCTTTCCACAAGCACAGATTGACACACCTGCTTTGCCATGTTTAGTTTTATAGAGTTGTGGAGGAGGTTAAATGACTTGCCCAGGGTCACACAGCCTGGATGGTTCAAAGGCAGGACTTGAACCCAGGTCTATTGTTATTCTGAGGCCTGCCCTCTATCCCCTGAACCAGGTTGCCTCTTTGTTTAGAGATGAACTATTTATCTATAGAATTACCTGTTTTGAAGGGGTAGAGGAGGATTCCAAATCTAAGAAAAAGCCTAGGTGATTTCCAATTTTGCCAACTTAATAGAGTGCCACATGTCCAGTAACAGACCTCTAATCATGATTTGTGGTAACTCACTATTTCTTTCCACGTTTAGAATGACATGGACCATATATTGGACCTCATAGAGACCAGGCGGGAGATCATGAGCAGAGTGGCAGGGGTGATCAGCAAGGTTCTGGACTATAAGAGCTCTCTCGATGCCTACTCTTACCTCTGGGTGGACGACCGAATGGAGTTCATGAAGCAATTTCTTCTCTATGGTCACCCGTTAACCGCAGAAGAAATGGACATTCAGGCCAACGAAGGCCTCCCAGAACAGCCCCCCACCATCGATCAGTTCAAAGAACAGGCAAGGAAAATGGCAAACGGGCTGTGTAGGTGGCAGGACCTCTAAAGCTGGTTGGTGCTGAACTTTGTGTCCCTTTTCTTAAACTCTCCTGTAGATTGACATCTATGAAGCTTTGTATGTTCAGATGAGCAAATTTGAGGACTTCCAGGTGTTTGAGAGCTGGTTTAAGGTGGACATGAAGCCCTTCAAAATGAGCTTGCTGAACACGATTAAAAAGTGGAGCTGGATGTTCCAAGAGCATCTTGGGAGATTTGTCATTGACAGGTAAAAGCTCTGCTCGTTTTACCCAGGATGTTGGATCTGTTCAGATGGAACTGCAGATCTTTCCTTCATATTCCCTTGTTTACCATTGACTTGGCTATGGATTTAACAAATTTTGTTTGAGATGCCCTATTGATATTACCCTAAGAATCTTTGAAAGGGTCATTTATATACATAAGCGGGATAACAGAGAGTGTTCTTGTATCGAATGTTCTATATGACTTAGGAGTTCCTAGGATCATAGACTAGGAGCTGCAAAGGAGCTCCAAGGCCTCTAGACCAACTCTGTCATTTTAGAGATGGTGCCTAGGGACCTACCCAGAGTCACACAGTTAATTTTGATCAGAGGTAGGATTTGAGCCAAAGCTGTCTGATGCCCAAATCCAGCCTCCTTCCATCGAACCGTTCACTGCCTCCTCTACATCCTCCCACTCCTCGGTATTATAACAATAAAAACCATGGGTAGGTTGTTGGGCTCTCAGATTCAGGGAGCTCTCTAAGACTTATCAATTTGTTTTTCAGTGGAATGAGACCCCATGCCAGTGAAATCACAGAACCTTGACGTGATTATTTATCACAACCTGAAGTGATGAGAATTTCAAAATATATCTTATACTAAGAAAAGATTTGGTTTTTGGTTTTATTGAACCAGAGCTGTGATTGCACTGAAACAGAATACTAACTCCCAGTGGGGAAACCTCTCTTTGCCAAAGAAGACAGTGCCTGCTTGGCAGTTTATAATGCTGGAGAGTTCTGTGGGACAATGAGAAGTGAAATGACTTACCCAGGGTAATGTAACAGGTTATGTCAGAGGCAGGTCTGGCACCCAGGGTTTTTGACTCCAAAGCCACCTCAGTATTCCACATGACAGGTTTACTGATCATATTTTGTGTCTCTTTTTCTCTTTCTCACTTTTTTCCTCTCTTTCTTTCTCTCCCTTTCCCCTTTCTCTGTCTCTCTCTCTCCTTCCTTCCTTCCTTCCTTCTTTCTTCCTCTTCCTCCCTCCCTTACTTTTTTTTCCCCTTTCATAGTCTGACTGACCTGGAAGAGTTTATTAAAGTGACAAACGCTGGATTCTGCAGAGAGCTGAAAGAAGGTGACTATAATGGCCTGGTCGAAATCATGGGCCACCTCATGGCTGTGAGAAACCGGCAGGGAGCTACTGATGAGCTCTTTGACCCCCTCAAAGCTACCATCACACTCTTGGAGAGCTATGGACAGAAGATGCCTGACCACGTTTATGTTCTCCTAGAAGTGAGTGCTAATGCCTCAGTGACTGTTGTTATGCTTTCCGTTTCTAGTGAGTTACTTTCTAGTCCTCATGCTTACTTTCACTTTCAAAGCTGAAATTCACCACAGCTCTTGAGGTCTTTGTGTTCCCATGCTGAATTTCTCCATTTGTGGGATGGCATCCATGGACTGCAGAGCCAGTGCTAGACGTGAGCCTTTCTGTGGGTGCTGTGTAGGATTCATGCTGACATAGAAAAATTGTGGTAAAAGAGATTTTTTTCCTCCAGGGCATTTATTGCTGTCCTACCATTTCCTGATGGAATGGAGCTACTTAATAAAGCAGAATTCAGGTTTATGGGTGATTCTTAGCTTTATTAGAGCTCTAGGAAAAAAATTAAGGTTTGCATCTGAGCATGTGTATGCATATACACATATCATATTATAGAGAATAGATTTGCATATGTGTGCTTTGTTAATTGATAACGGGAATGGAATGGAAAGGAAAAGCATTTATTGAATGCTTACTATGTACCAAGCAATGTGCTGAATGCTGAGACTAGAAAAGTGAGCCAAACCCTGCTCTCAGGGCTCACGTTCTAATGGGGGATGCATCGTACACAGGAGAGTTCAAGTGCAGGCCGTATGCATTATGTTCACAAGTATATGTGTATGTGCACATACATGTGTATACACAGTATATCTAAGACTCATGATTTCATTGATGCAAAAACTCCTTCTACAGATGTGAACTACCAATAACTTACCATCCTAGAGGGTAGGTGACCACATTTTGGCCATATTGTAGCAGGGATTCCTTTGGTGTATAGATTAGGCTAGATTAATTGGTTGGTTGTCCTTCATTCTCAAAGAGGACCAAAGTGACATCATTATGTTGGGGTCGAGGTTCAGAGTGTCCAACTGTGGTTGATCAGATGAATATGAGCTCGGATGCTCTACCATAGGTCAGGCACAAATAGTCCCTGTGAATAGTTGAGGCAGATTCTCTAAATTTGCATATTTGGGGTTTCTTTTGAGCTACTTTAATTCTGCTTTTCTCACAGAGCACAGCACCTTCTTTGATGCGGGTGGGCCATGTTGGGCGGTCCTTTGCCAGCATCTCCTATGTCACTCAATCAATTTCCAACGGTTAGACAAGGATTGGACTAGATGCCTGCTAAGGTCGCATGCACACCTCAAAGTTGTCTGATTTCATCTGCGACTCTGTAAGATCTGCCCAAGGCTCAGGAAGCCATTTTGTTTCTGCTCCCCTGCCTAGTTTCAATTTCCATTCCTCCCAGGTTGGCTCATCACTTCTAAACTCATTACTATGCTGCTGATACCACCCTCCTCAGCCTCTTTTCCCCTCTGAATGGAGGGCAGATATTAATTATATCCCCAGTGCTGAGCACAGTGCCTCGCACATGCTAGACACTTAATAAATGTTTCATGGATTGGATTGGATAAATGACTTGCCCATGGCCACCTAGCTAGTGAGCATCTGAGGTAGTTCTTGAGCCCACATCTTCCTGAGGCCAAGTACAGCGCTCTATCCACTATACCGCTTCAAATTATGGAAACATTGAAGTTCTATTGGTGATTCTTCTGTGTGAGTTTTCTCTCTACTGTTCCCTCTGACTTGGCGACTCACTGTGGCTGAATATTTAATCATTCTGTGGCCAACTGGGTACTGAATGTGTCCTCACTGGATTAAGATGGTCCCCACTAGTGACAGACTCGGTGTCCATCTTGGGGCTGAACCCCCACTGGCCTAGCTGAAAAACCCAAGGTCAAGTTCATATCACATTGAGTCACTAGAGGAGGGTTTCGATATATGTGGATATACTCTCTCCCATCAGAACACGGACTCTTCTACGGGGTTTGGATAGACTTCCTTGTTACTTCTGGACATTTCCAAATTGTGCCACCTACATACTGGTCATCTTCCTTATCTGCCTCTTGATGAGAATCAGACCCTGCCTCTGGAACCTTGGGCTCCGATAAGTGATCCTTCACCTATCTTGCCTGGAGTCAGGCCAGCTTCCCGACAGTTTCCAAACCATGCCATACACAAACACTCCCTGTGCTCTGTACCTCTCTCCAGCTCCGTTTCTGTATTGCTCTCCCCATTGAATGTAACCTCCTTGAGGACATGGATCGTCTCGCTTTTGTCTCCTCTGCACTTAGCACCGTGCCTAGCATGTGGGAAGAGCTCAATGGATGATTTTTCATTCATTCATTCATAGTCTGTATTGTGTATGCTTTACTCATAGCAGATTTCCATGTTAAAACATGTTTCTGTTAATGATCACACATCTTTTCAGCCTTGCCTGTATCCTCAGATGTAACACATGTGGGTATTATACTAGGAAAAGATTTTTGGAATGTACTTGTATGTCTGTGTGTACCTATAAGCAGGAGATTTTTATATTATGATTAGAAGTTGCTTTTCCTTGTTCTCATACTTGGGTAGTTCTTGGATCTGTGCCCACAGCTCCAACAGCCTTCCTTCGAGGTTATGGTAGTCTCTAAGTGATATTTACAAAGAGCATGGGGAACTCGCCCTCTGCTTTTGGGGAAGCCTATTACTACCTCCTAGGTGCATCTTAGTGAAAAGTAACTTGTTTATTGCATTTGGAATGGTTTTTATGGCATTGTTTTAGAGTTTATAGATCAATTCTAAATTATTTACAGAAAAATACCATCATGAAAGTGTATTAAACAACTAATAACAACAAAAGCAATTCACATTTCACAGAATTGAAGAAGCTAAGCACTGGAAGGGAACACAGTCCATTCACAAAAGGAATCCTTGTTATAATGTACCTGACCAGGGCCTATCAGGCTTTGCTTTATCAATCAATTAGTAAGCATTGCTTAAGCTCCTACCACATCATGCTCAGGGATCATCTATTCTACTAGGGGGCATAAATCAATCCACAAACATTAAGTACCTCCTGTGTACCTGGCACTGTGGGAAGAGCTGGGGATATAAAGACAAAAAAAAATCCTTGGCTTCATAGACCTGACATGCATACCCATGTAAGTATGTATGAACTAGATCCATACATATAAGAGGAGGGCAGTAGACATGGCCTCGTGTAGAAGGGGATGTCTGAGTTGAGCACTGAACGAAACTTAAAAATTTTAGAAACAGAGGTGAGGTAGAGTGCATTCCAGGTATGAGGCACAGCCTATACAAAGGTCCAGAGGTCAGAGATGGAAGGAGGCATGTGAGGAGTTGCAAGAAGGCCCACAGTACTTTTGGTTTGTAAACATATTTTCTTTCCAAGCCTCTGAAGAAGGTAGAGATATTGTTATTACTATCATTGCCCATTTACACATGATGCTTCACCTTCATCCTTACCTCCTTCCCACTGGAACCTTGGCCTCTGCCTGCTCCTCATTCTCCCAAGCTCTGAAAGCTGCTGAGTTTTCCTCTCATCTTGTCCTAAACCAAGTCTCTGTGCACTTCTCAGCCATCTCCAGCCTGCATATTCCTTCCCCACTTTCTAGTTTAACGTGTGTTGTCTTTCTCATTTAGCATGGCGTCTCCTTGAGGGCACAGGCTTGCTTGTATTTGTATCATGTTAGCACAAGGACTAGTATAGAGTAAGCTTTTAAAAATCCCTGCTCTGTCTCTCCCTGCAAGGGTGTGGGGGGATGGGCTTCTTATGTACTCAGTGGTTCAATCAAGGGTGTAGATTAGTTTTGAACAGCTTCTGGATGCCTTCATGGAATCAATCAATTGGTCAAAGGTATAAACTAGGCATGAACTCAGAAATGAGAGGCAAGCTTGGGGAGCGCTCTGGGAATGGGGCCCCCTGTGCTTTTACCAGAAGTCAGCAAAGAGGGTAGTGAGTCCAGAGGCAGCATGACATTCTCTCTATCCCCTGCCCCAACCCACTCCCTGACCATTTTATTGGAGAGACTGAACAAGTAACAAACAATGCACATAGCTGGGCACTGAGGACCAACAAGGCATATTGAGGAAAGGCAAGTTCATGAGGATTCCACCAAGGGAGACTTAGGACTTATACCTTTGCTACACATGCTCTTTAAGATCAAGTCCATTTCCCCCAGGACTCTGTATTTGTGGGAGAAGGTGTCTCTCATGTACTCTCCCATCAGACTCCCACATACTTTTGGGTAGATGTTGTATGTTGTTGTATTTTGATTCTTACTACAGATTTTCTGTAAATATCTCTTTGCAAAAGACAATTTTTGTTAATTGATATGAGAGGTGTTTGTAAAAGATCATTTTTGTTAATTGATATGGGGGGTGTTAACTAATTAAATTGTATTGGGTAGCACACTGGTGAGGGCTCATGAGTTATAGTCCTAGTACCCCTTCCATTTCCTTGCATTATTAGAATCCTGAAAGGACAAATAGTCAATCATCCCCTAGGGTCCCAGCCTGCCAATGTGAGTGGGAGTTGGAAAGTAGTGTGAGAGCCTGTACCGCCTCACTATCATCCTCATTCTACAAACAGAGACCCTGAGACTCAACCTGTGTGGACAAACCACACAGTTAAGTACCTTGCCCATGGCCGTGTAACCAGCCAGGATTGAAATTGAGAGCTTGGGTCCCTTGATTCTAAGCCCCGTGTTCATTCCACTACATGATTGTGTCCTGTTAATTCTCTTTTGTTCTTGTTGATCATTATCCAATTTATAATTGACCATTAAGGCCAACAGCAGTAAACATGTATTATCCAAATTTAGAGTACTATTCTGTTATCACAATAATGGTAACTGGTACTGCCCCCCTTTGATAATGGGAACCTAATAATTGTTAAAGTGAAAAGGGGGCAGGAAGCATCTATTACATGCCTACTATGTGCCAAACATTGAGTGGGATGGAAGAACTAAATGAAAAAGTCCCTGCCCCACGTGGAGCTTTGATTCTAGTGGGTTAAAGAGAGGAATCTATGCAGTTGAAAATTTAGCATCATGAATGTGGAACTAGAGAGGACCTCCAAGGCCATCTGGTTGAGTCCTCTCATTTTCCACAAGAGGAAACTAAGCCCCAGGGAGATGAGATCACAGATAGCTCATCACAGATTTGTACAGAGGAGAATTCCTTTTCTTCTCTGGATTGGACTAGATGGTTTCTGAGGTTCCTTTCAATTTCAAAATGCCATGATTCCATGAAGATAAATAAGAAATAAAGGTATTTACTATTTATAAAAAATGAAGTGTTTAATCTGGTAGAATCCAGTCGGAAGTGCTTGTTGTTACATGATGGGATGCTCCATGGGTCACATCACACCTTGCCAAATGTAATACAGCAATCAGGAAAAAAAAACCCTACCTTATTCTTATGTGGTTAGCTTATAAAGTGGGAGTATTCATCTCATTCCATACTGTCTGACTTATAAAACCTCCACTACATACCCAGGTAATGGGAACATTTCCCTCCTACCTCACTTATCAATCAACAAGCATTTACTGTTTACCATATGCCAGGCACTGGGTGAGATGCTAGAATACAAAGTACAAAGTAGATCTTAAGGGATTTTCCTCCAACCTTCCAACAATGGGTGAATAAGTCTGAATCAGCTGGAGAGGATTATATGGCCTTGGCCACTGGATGAAGGCAATTGGCACCACAGAGAAAACCTCAAGTGATTGGGTAGGAGGATTAGTCATGCCCTTTGGGCTCACATATAAAAGCAGAGCTTTTCAACAGGCTCAGGAATGCTTGTAGAGGCAGACCCCTTCTCCTGCATTAGAGGGCAGTAAAGGGAGTGGGTGAGTGGGCATTATCTCCTTCTCTCATGCTCTCTCTCCACCAACAGTCCCCTTGCCAATCTACTGCCCTGAGGCCCTGCTATCCTGATTAGTGCTTGTCTCTCCTGGACTATAATTTTATCTTTTTTGAGGAGGGGTGGGGAATTGGGGTTAAGTGACTTTCCCAGGGTCACACAGCTAGTAGGTGTCAAGGGTTTGGTCTGAGACCGTATTTGAACTCAAGTCTTCCTGACTTCAGGGCCGGTGCTCTATCCACTGCGCCACCTAGCTGGACTATAGTTTTAGGAAAACCCCATTCATTCTTCATTTGGATTCCTCTCTCCAGTGATCTCCTCATCAACCACCTTTCACCCTGCCGACCGTTCCCCTCTCTGTATCCCTCCCAACATGGTGCTTTGTACATAGTAGCACTATAAATATGTTATCGTTCACTCATTTCTCCATTCAAGCCAATGGGAGATCTTGAACAAGACAAGTAGAAGAAGCACTCATGAGTTTGCCCCTAGAACCCAAGGTAGCAGCTACTCTTTGACAACTCAACCCAGTAGGGAGAGCACAAGTTGGGGAGAGCACTTGAGTAGGTGTGACCCCCAGATACTGTTATTCTTAGGTTGCGGTGGGTCAAAACCACTGAACTGGTTTCTTAATTCTACAGCCCTCATGGATATAAAGTGAGGAAAGAACTTCCCAAATGATGCAGAAATTTAATATGTTAGGAAAATGTATGATGGGGAAGCCATGACCAATGATATTGGCTGAAATTTAAGAAAAATGTAGTCCTCTTAAAAGGTTAAGTTTGATAGCATTTTATGCCTACAGTAACATCTTTCTCTAGCACCTTGAGGTAGTGTGATGGTGATGGGGATATTTCAAAGGCTCCACCAATGGAGCCCAAGCTTTTCTAGGCCCTATTGGGTTGGAAAGGCTTTGAATTTGGGCCTGATGAGATGCTAGGGCCACAACAGGGTAGATTTTTTCAGTCATGCATCAACTCTCAAAGTTCTCTGCTAAGTCACAGGCAGGTGGTGCTAGAGTAGGGGACACAGGACCCAGACCCACAAAATCACAGGCCCTGGAAACATTGCAAGAAATATAATCATGCAATTGGCCTGTGGGGAAGAATAAGGTGAAGATGCCCTAATGCCAACTAAATGAAAGCTACTTGTTGTGGGTCTTTGGGTTTCCATGGCAACTGTACTGGTCTCCCATCATGCACTTTTATTTTTCCTAGGAATTGCCTGAGAGATGGAATACTACCAAAAAGAATGCTGTGGCCATGAGACACGAAGTTGCTCCCCTTCAGAATGCAGAGGTCACTGTCATCAGGAGAAAGTGTGTTTTGTTGGATGTAAGTGAGACCAAAGCCTCCTGATCCAGGTGTTTTGACAAGACTATTTTATGTATTTATTCATTTGAATTTGAATTTTCTTTCAAAAATGGTTTATGGATTTTTCGAGGGGGCAGGTGATATTTTACATCACACTTACTTACCAATAACTCCCCTTCCCCAAAGCAATTTCCTTTGTAATAAAGAAAAATAGTTAAAACAAATCAATACAATATATGCGAAGTTTCATACCCATGGTCCATCACCTCTTTACCAGAAGAAGAGATGTTGATGAGAACATTTTAAACAGCTGTTCTAAACCTAACTTATTTAATGAAATTCTCTTCTCTTATCCTATTTTTCTTCTTTCTGTATCAGGGGAAACAGGTGGAGTTTAGAGAGAGATTCAGAAGAAAAGCTCCATTCTGCTTTAATGCAGAAAAGCCATATGAAGTCCTTGACGAGGTAACAATCCTGCAGTTGTTAATGGGTTATGTCGGTAGGTATATATTGAGGTTGGGCACGTTAGCTTGAAGGCCAGAGACCTAAGCTGGACGGGATGTTCGAGACCTTTGCCCAGGGTCACAAGGGTAGTCTGTGTCAGAGACAGGTTTTGAGCCTTTGTCCTCCAGACCAAGAGCCCGGGCTATGCCTGCTGTTCTAAGCTGCCTTTGCTGATCCTTCTACAAACTGAGATTCCGCTTCCTTAAGTCTAAATTATCCAAATTCTGTACCCCTCCCTGGGATCTTAGAATTTAGAGTTGCAAGGTACCTAGGGCTAATTATTTAATTCCCCCCCCATCATTTTACAGGTGGGTATAAAGGCCAGAGAAGAGAAGTGATCTGTCCAAGAACACACAGCTAGTCATTGATCATTTCATCAGTTAGGCAGGCAAATCACATCGCCCATCATCCTCTGTGTCTCTCTCCTCATTGCATGGAAGGTGAACAAATGTTATGTTCACCAACATTAGGGTGCCTTTTTGAACCTCTTCCATGGTGTGTTACAGCACGGGTATGCTGGGAAATGTTTAACAACTGGCTCTCCAGGAAAGCACTTCACAACCAGCACACTTTTAGTTTAATCTGCATTGTTAATATTTTCTCTGTCACTTTCTTAATTCTAGACAATCAACAACACAAAGCCCTGATCTGTAGTGTTTGCCAATGTCCCAGGTATAAATGCTCACGTAGAAAATTTAACAACCGTGTCTCAAGGGTTGGGTCAAGCTAGCTAGAAGAATGTAGTTTATTCTGTTATTACTTCTGATGAAGGTGCCCAATAATAATTCATCTACAAACATTTATTTAGTCATATCAAGTCAGGAAGCATTTGTTAAGCACTTTGTGGCTGGCATTCTGCTGGTGGTAAAAGACAATCCCTACCATTGAGAAGCTTACAATCTCTTAGGGCAGACAATAGGCAAACAGCACCAGTATGTACAAGATATTACAGTAAATGGAAGGTCATTTCAGGGGGAAGGCACTGGTATTAAAGGTAATTGGCAAAGGCAGAAAGTCAGTTTTTAGTTGAGATTTGAAGGAAGACAGGAGCCCTGGAGGCAGAGATGAGGAAGGAGAGAATGTCAGCTCTGGGGCACTTCCAGGGAAAAATTGGAGAGTCAATAAATGAGACATCCAAGAGACCAATGTCAGTAGAGGGGAGCCAGGTGTAAACAGGCTGGAAAGGTAGGAAGGAGCCAGGTTGTGAAGGGCCTTGAAAGCCAAACCAAGGATCTTGTATTTGATCCTGATGGTGATAGCGAGCCACTGGGGTTTATTGAGTAGGAGGCGGTGACAAGGTCAGACTTGCACTTTCGGAAGATCGCTTTAGTGGCTGAATGGAGGATGGACTGGAATGGAGAGAGACTTAAAGCAGATGGACCCCACCCCCAGCAGCTATTGATATAGTCTAGGTATAAGGTGAGGAGGCCTGCACCAGAGTAGGAGCTTTCTGTCTCTTTGGTGTTTGAAAACTTATTCAAGCAATTCTCCAAATAGCCAAGTGCATTTGCAGACAATAATTTCCTCTATCTTGCGTTTGACTTCTAGGAAACTGAGTTAAGTCAGTACCTGATTCCATCTGCTTGGAGTAGGAACAGGGAGAAGAAATTCTTTGATAATCTGGGAGCCTTATTCTGGTCAAGAGTTTAATGCCAAACTTGATACTAGTAATTACATTGACTGACCTGACAATTTTTCTTTTGATAAGAGGTGTTACCATGGATAGAGTGCTAGGCTAGGAGTCAGGAAGGCCTGTCTTCAAATCCCATTGCTGACACTTGCCAGCTTTGTGCCCTTGGGCAAGTCACTTGCTGATTAAACTGGCTGGTTCTCTTTTTCCTCATCTGTAAAATGAGGGGGTTGGATGCGACTCAGGCCCTATCCAGAGATCAATGATTCTATGAACCTGCTATTTCATTGGTGTAGGGAAATCCCAATGCAGAGCAACAAGTGTTTAGTGGTTTAGCCTTGCAGAGTTGTCTGGTGCAGAGAGAGGTTCAGTAACTTCCTTTAGGTCACACTGCGGCATTTGTCTGAGGCAGGGGCTTGAACCAAGTCTTTTGGACTGTATGTAGTCATCACTATGTAGCATCTCATGATTTGACATGATTTCAGATAAACTGAAGGGGTCAATGATTAAGAAACAACATATCTGGTTTCAGAAAATGTTTTCATTGCACATTGGGGTTTGTAGGAATCCAGAGCACCCCAAACAGAGCATTGTGCCTCCAGTGAGCAGATCTGCCTCTGAAACTTGGGAGCTGTCCAGCTTTCCTAGCTTTCCTAATTGACTGTCTGCCCCAGCCATTCTGGAAATGAACTCATCACTTCTGAGACCAGTGCAAGGCACAGACAAGCTGCAAGTAGGACTGGTTTCTCTTTTGAAACTTTTTGTTGGAAGGTGATTTGACCTAAGAAGCCTTCTCTTCTCGTTATGACTTGATTAATCGAGTATAACACATTGAAAAAGTATTTAATTGAAAGAGATAACATCTTTTGCTATGAAATGGCTGAAGTCAAGATCTTACTTCAGGGGTGGAGCCAATATGGCAGAGTGAAAGCAGTGACTTGCTTGAACTCTCCCCCAAATCCCTCCAAATACCTGTAAAAAAAAATTGGCTCTGAACAAATTCTAAAACAGCAGAACCCACAAAAAGACAGAGTGAAACAGATTTTCAGCCCAAGATAACCTGCATGGTTGATTAGAAAGGTATATCATGCCAGGCTGGGAGAGGAACACAGTTTGGCATGGGCACACAGGCCACAGCGAACCTGGAGCAGGTCTCAGAGGACTGAATCGTGGGCAACTGGGCAGTTTCCACATTTCTCAACCCATAAATGCCAAAGACAACTTGGAAGATCAGTGGGAAAAGTCTGTGACTTCAGTGAGAGAGAAGCTAGGTCTTAGCCGCAAGTCCTGAGTGTAGCCTGGAGCAGCGGCTGCCTCCTGAGCTTCCGGCCCACAGACTGAGGGGGAATCGAGTTGCTGATCAGAGGGGGATTGCAGGGATCTCTTTGCCAATACTGAGGCAGGAATCTCTTGCTTTGCCCATGCTTGGATCTGGGTCACAGTTCTGAGGGGTGATCCTGGGGCGAGGAGAAGTACTGGCGTGGTGGAGCTTGTTGTAGTGGTAGAGAGGAAACACCTCACCTCTTATCATACCATCTTAGAAGAACTGAAAATTTACAGGTCCCTAGAAGTATCTCTGAAAACAGCTGTATAAACCCCTGAAGCTTGGGACAGTACATTCTCCACATTGGAAGCAGATTCTCACCTTAACAAAGAGTTTAAAATTCAAGTAATTGGACGGGATTGTGAGTAAGCAGTGCAAAAAGAGTCAGACTATATTATCTTACTTTGGTGACAAAGAAGATCAAAACATACAACCAGAAGAAGACAACAAAGACAAAGCTCCTACATCCAAAGCCTCCAAGAAAAATATGAATCAGTCCCAGGCCTTGGAAGAGCTCAAAAGGGATTCTGAGAAGCAAGTAAGAGAAGTAGAGAAAAAACTGGGAAGAGAAATGAGAGTGATGCAAGAAAATCATGAAAAACAAGTCAACAGCTTGCTAAAGGAGACCCAAAATAACTGAAGAAAACAACACCTTAAAAAACAGCCTAACCCAAATGGCAAAAGAGGTCCAAAAAGTCAATGAGAAGAATGCCGTAAAAAACAAAATTGGCCAAACGGAAAAGGAAGTCCAAAAGATTACTGAAGAAAATACTTCCTTAAAAATTAGAATAGAGCAATTTGAAGCTAGTGACTTTATGAGAAACCGAGACATTGTAAAACAAATCCAAAAGAATGAAAAATTAGAAAACAAAGTGAAATATCTCATTGGAAAAACAACTGACCTGGAAAACAGATCCAGGAAAGAGAATTTAAAAATTATTGAACTATCTGAAAGCCATGATCAAAAAAAGACCCTGGACATCATCTTTCAAGAAATTATCAAGGAAAACTGCCCTGATATTTTAGAACCAGAGGGCAAAATAGAAATTGAAAGAATCCACTGATCTCCTCCTGAAAGAGATCCCCAAAGGAAAACTCCAAGGAATATTGTAGCCAAATTCCAGAGTTTTCAGGTCGAGGAGAAAATATTGCAAGCAGCCAGAAAGAAACAATTCAAATATTGTGGAAACACAATCAGGATAACACAAGATTTAGCAGCTTCTACATTAAGAGACCACAGGACATGAAATATAATATTCTGGAGGGCAAAGGAGATAAAATTATAACCAAGAATCACCTACCCAGCAAAACTGAGTATAATCCTTCAGGGGAAAAAGTGGTCATTCAGTGAAATAGAGGACTTTCAAGCATTCTTGATGAAAAGACCAGAACTGAATAGAAAATTTGACTTTCAAATACAAGACTCAAGTAGAACATGAAGAGGTAAACAGGAAAGAGAAATCATAAGAGACTTATTAAGGTTGAACTGTTTACATTCCTGCATGGAAAGATGCTATTTGTAACTCATGAGACCTTTGTCAGTATTAAGGTAGTTGGAGGGAAAAAATTATATGTATGTATATATATATATAGATAGATGGATGGATAGATAGATGCATAGATAGATAGAGGGCACAGGGTGAGTTGAAGATGAAGGGGTCATATCTGGAGAATAAAATTAAGGGGTGAGAGGATACACTAGGAGAAGGAGAAAGGGAGAGGTAGAAGAGGGTAAATTATATCACAAAAAAAAAAACAGAAAAGGCTCTTACAGTGGAGGGGAAACGGGGGAAGGTGAGAGGGAATGAGTGAATCTTATTCTCATAGGATTTGACTTAAGGAGAGAATAACATACACATTCAATTGGGTATGGAAATCTGTCTTACCCTATAGGAAAATAGGGGGGAAAGGGGACAAAAGAGTAGGGGGATGATAGAGAGGAGGGCAGATTGGGAAAAGGGGTAATCAAGCAAATACTTCTGAGGAGGGACAGGCTCAAAAAAAGGAATAGAATAAATGGGGGAGGGCAGGATAGAATTAAGGGAAATAGAATTAGTTTTTCACAGCATGTCTACTATGGAAGTGTTTTGCATAACTGCATATGCATAACCTATATTGAGTTGCTTGCCTTTTCAATGAGGGTAGATGGGGAGGGAGGAAGGGAGAAAATTTGGAACCCAAAGTTTTAAAAACACATGTTTAAAAAAAATTTTCATATTTAACTGGGAAATACGAAATACAGGAAATGGGGTACAGAAATCTATCCTGCCCTACAGGAAAATAGAAGGGGAAGGGGATAAGAGAAGGGGGGGAGAGATAGAAGGGAAGGCAGACTAAGGGAAGGGGTACTGAGAATGCATGACATCTTGGGGTGGGGGAGGGGTGAGATGGGGTGAAAATTTGGAACTCAAAATCTTGTGGAAGTAAATGTTGAAAACTAAAAATAAATAAATTTATTTTAAAAAAAGATAAGGCATACTTTTATATTATATTATATGTACATATTTTTATTGATCCCTCCTTCTAATAATAATGAAATAATTGACATTTCAAAAAAAAAAAAGATCTTACTTCAATTGAGGTTGGTTTAGCTAGTTGACCTGGGTGAGCTCTCGGGTGCCTTCCAGAGCTAGAGCCTGAGAGATTTTAGAAGCACCAGCATCCTTATTTGCCTATGACAGACACATGCTTTGTTTTCATGTATCCCACTCTCTGATGTTTAAAAATGACATTAAAAATGACTTCTAATATTTGGGATCAATGTCAACTTGAAAAGTAGACTCTGATAGAGTTTTCCAGGGATTTCTCCTTGATACTACACTGTTTACATTTTTTTTAATGACTTGGATGAAGGTAGAGACTGCCTGCATGGTTATCACATTAGCTGATAATAGGATTTGGTGGCATTTTACAAGATAGAACTAACCAAAGATGAATGTAAAGTCCACCTATGGTCCAAAAATCATTCACAAATACAGTGTGGGGGAAGGGTGGCTTCCTATCTCTAAGATACTTCTCAGCACCAGTAGCTAGAATTTGAATCAAGAAGATCCAACTTCAAATCCTGCCTCAGACACTAGCTGTGTGACCTTGGACAAGTCACTTAATCTCTCCTGGCCTCAGTTTCCTCATCTGTAAAAGTGGGAATAATAATGGTACCTAGCTTTCATAGTAGTTGTGAGGGTCTAATAAGATAACATATGTAAAGCACATATATAAATGCCAGCTAGTGGTAGTAGTGGTAGTGGCCGTGGTAGTAGTAGTGGTAGCAGTGTTCCGTGAGTCTAAATTTCCCCTCATCTCGAATATTATATTCAGTTTTGGGCATTGCATTTTGGAAAGGACATTGATAACAGTCCAGGCATTTATCATTGTACTGTACTTTCACTTATGATGTGTTTATGATACGTTACTTAAAGTACAATTGAGTATTATTGTTCATAAGAGTGACAGTTTTTAGATTGTTTTTTTCTCTAAATGTAGAGTTTTTAAAAACACTTGCTCCATTCTTAAGTATGATTTTTATCATCCCATAGAAACAATTTTTTCCAGTAGAGTGTTCAAATTTACAATGGCAATCAGTGGGAAAAAAGAATAAGACCCATAGAAATTGGCTTCTCAGAAAACTTTGCTGGCTGTGGGGGGCTATCAATTCCATTAGTAGAATCTCAAAGAGAGTCTTCAGTGAAGGAAGCCATTAGTCTCATGACTGTATTTGGTGGTGCTTCATTCTGTCATTTTTATCATGGAATGATTATTAAAGGTGGCAGGATGAGGTTTACCTGGCCACCACTTAACTAATGAACCAATTACCTTGTGGAACTTTTCAGATGCTGGATGTTTCCACACCTGAGCAACAGCATCAAGCAGCCTGGGCAGGCTTGCCTGTTTCAGGTGGTTTTTTTTGACAGGTAGGATGAGTGAAATATGTTTTTTTTTTCCTCCAAGGAAAATGAAGAGCTCGAGGCATTAGAAGAAGAAATGTTGCAGATGCAAGAATCGACAAGTCTTTTCGAAGTGGCCTTTCCAGACTATAAACAAATCAAACAGTGTCGCAGGGAAATTCGATTGCTCAAGGGCCTCTGGGATCTGATTATTTATATCCAAGTGAGAGTTTGCTTTTTAAAATCATTGTCTTGTGTCCCTTTGGCTAGTCTTCTTTCTTGCATGTATTTGTAAGTAGGTGATCTTAGGGGTGCTTGTTTCTTATGGCATTAATAATTATATGGCTGTCATATTTTTTCAAACTTTAACCAATTTTTCTTCTTTTTTTTTAAAGTCAATCTTTGAGTTATTCACATCTCTCTACTAGAAAAACGTTCAGTTGAAAACATCACTATTTTTCATTTCAGCATGAACACAATACTGCAAAGGGATTCCTGGTTTGAACCCCAAGTTTTTTTTTAAAGATTTACATTAAACACTCTTCAAATGACATTAATTTTCTGTGGAAAGTATTTTGTTTTATTTTTTAGAAGGGAGGACCCCATTGTGTATAGGGGTAAGGGGAAGTTGAGCTGGTGATAACTGATGGGACAATGGAGTATCAAGAAAATATTGAAGATACGTAAAAATGCAAAAGAACAAGTTAGGAACCCAAAAACAAAGAAAGCAGCAATGCGATGGCCTCGGGAAATGGAATAGATGCTCTTAAAAAACCATCCACAACTAATAGAATTTCACTGCGCTATGCCCAATTCTTTTTTTTTGTTCATTATATGTATTTTTTGGCGATTATTAAGCTAATAATAAATTTAAATGGTGGGGGTTTTTTTTATTATATTTATATGCATTATAAGAAGTATCCCTTGATACTTCAAGTCAGTAAGCATTTGTGAAGTACCTGCAATGTATCAGGCATGGTGCTATGTGCTAGGAAATCAGCTGAGTCCTACAATGATGATGACCACATAGACCTATAGTATCAACAAGAGACCTTGGAGTACAAAGTAACCAGTGGAATATGAGATAGAGCACGGTCCAGAGACTCAGAATCTGACCAAGATGCCTAAGAGCAGAGGCTGGCCACTGACGGATTCAGATTATGTCTTTGGAAGCATGATTCTATTTCATTTGAGGATCAAAAAGTACTAGGGTTTTAGTCAGTCAACAAGCATTTCTTCAGGGACATTGAGTCAGATTACTAAGAAGGCAAAAACAATCTGCAGTCAAGGAGTGGAACGTATAAATTACTAGGTACAAGCAAGATATATGCAGGTTGGTAGAAGATGCTCTCAGTGGGAAGACGCCTGCAGCTTTGGAGACCCAGAAAGGTCTCCTGCAAAAGATGAGATTGGAGCTCAGTCTTGAAAGAACCCTGGGAGTTTTTAAAAATCATGGGAATATTCTTCTTCTAGATGTAACTCTAACTAAATACCTGCTGCATACATGATAACATCAATATGTGTCTCTAACTTTTCACCATGATTAGAAAGTGATGCATCAGATTGTTTTGGGGGTACATTTGACCCATGCCAACAACTCTTTGTTCTAGAGTTAGGGGGGATTTGACAAGGACAGTTAATATTGAAGAAATTGGATTTCTACTGGCCAATGGTGCCACTGTGTATCATCCATTTCTGTGCTATGTGGCTGAGACTCACTTTCACCAAATGTTGTTGACACTTTTATCTGCTCCTCCTGTTTCAGAGAAGCATCGATAATTGGACTAAAACCCAGTGGAGACAGATTAATGTGGAACAGATGGATGGAGAGCTGAGAAGGTTTGCCAAGGCAAGTTCTGAAGCTGTCTACTACCACAATTTATTTTTCTCGATACTGCCTCTTTTCCGTCTTCCCCTACCCGGGCTCTGATGGGTTTTTGGCACATGGGCTTGCTTAGCTTGAACACGACCATCTGAGATGATATTTCTTTACTATCAGCCAGTCACACTCTTAACCAGAGCTGTCTGTCCATGAATAGCTTGGTTCAATTTTTCTGTAGTTCATGAGTTACGAGTCACCCCTGAGGGTATAAGCATTCTTCCTTGTAGTTGGTGAGGTGAGTGAAGGTGACTGGAGATGTGAAGGGCTGTATGTGGAGATGGGAAGGGACCTCAGATTGTGGTACCTCTTGGCTTCTTTTTTTGGAAGCAACAACTAAGCCATATATGGGGCACTTTTGTTGGTTCTAGAGCCACTGTCGGAAGTATTTTCTCTCTGGAGAGCATATGAAACCATCTCAATCCTATTCAATGTGACAAGCATCTACCAGGCACCTACTGTCACAGGACATTAGGCCAAAGAAAAAATGACAGAGTTCTTGCCTTTATTGAGTTTACATCCTGCTGGGCAGTGGGCATGTTATGTCCACTGATAAACTGAAGATAAGGTCTGATGACAGTAATGAAGAGATCAGGTAATAAAAAAGATGAACATTTCTTTTGAAGACAGTACAGACTCAAAAGGATCATGGATCTTGAGCCAGAAGGTACCTCAGACGTCATGTAGTCCAAACTACTCATTTTGCAGAGGGAAAAACTGAGTCTCAGAGAGGTTAAGGGACTTGCCGAGGTCACACAGGTCACTGGATCAGAGATATATAGCCAGAAGGGACCTCAGAGGTCGTCTAGTGCAAACCTCTCATTTTACAAATGAAGAAACTGAGGCCTAGAGAGGTTAAGTGACTTGCTAAAATTGTGAAAGTAGTAAATATCAGAGGTGAGATTTCAACTCCAGAACCAGGGCTTCTTCCAGTGTACAACTGAGGCAATCGTGTTTGCTTGTATTCACCTGAAATGGGAATGTGATTGCACTAAGGTGTTGGGTGGGAACTGAATGATGGAAGCATCCTTAATTTTCTACTTTCTTTACATCCATAGACACAGCTATGCTAGGAAGTGAATGCCTTCCCACAGAAAGGAGGCAGATTAGCAAAAGCAATCCAACCAAAAGAGCCAAAGATTACAGATTCAAAATCACAACATCTGAGAGCTGGAAGGGGCTTCACCCAGCTCACGGCTGAACAAAAATCCTCTTTTCTATGTCTTTGGTGAGGATCGCTCAGCCTTGGGTGAAAGACATCCAATGAGAGAGAACCTGCTCACCCCATGGCAGCCCATTCCATGGTGAGAGTTAGACAACCCTCTCTCCTGCTTTGTGACTTCCACCCACTCTTACTAGTTTTGCCCACTGTGGGCAAGCAGAAAAAGTCTAATCCCTAAAAAAAACCTTTTATGTTAATTTTTTACAATTAAGATGCATTTCTCACATTCCCTAATTGGGGGTTGGTGTCCTTGTAACAAATAAGGATAAGCATAGTCAAGCAAAAGACATTCTCATATGGGACAATGATCCAAGACATCTCCAAAAGACTCACGATGGAAAATACTGTCCACATCCAGACAAAGGACTATGGAGTCTGAATGCAGATCAAAGCAGACTATTTTCACTTTTTTTTGTTTTCTTCTTTCTCATAGTTTTTCCCTTTTGTTCTGATTCTTCTTTCACAACATAACTAATATGGAAGTATATTTAACATCATTGTACACGTATAACCAATATCAGATTGCTTGCTGTTTTGGGGAGAGGGCAGAGAAAGGAGGAAGAGAGAAAAATTTGGAACTCAAAATCTTACAAAAATGAATGGTGAAAACTATCTTTATGTGTAATTAGAAAAAGTACTATTATTAAGTGCAAAAAGAAAAGAAATTCCCATATTGGCCACGTCCAAAAATTATTTGTCTCGATCTGTTCTTTGAGTCTATCACCTCTCTGTCAGGAGGTGAGTAGCATCATCATGGGTCCTCTGGAGACACAGTTGGTCATTGGACTAATCAGCATTCTGAAATCTTTAAAAGATACTCATTGTTGGTGTTTTTTTAAATAATTTATTCATTTTTAGTTTTCAACATTCACTTCCATAGGATTTTTAGTTTTACATTTTCTCCCCTCTACTTCTCCTCCCGCTCCCCAACATGGCATGTAATCTGATAGAGGTTCTACTTATACATTCATATTAAGCATATTTTCCCATTAGTCATGATGTATGGAAGAATTAGAACTAATGGGAAGAACCATGAGAAAGAAGAAATAAAACAACAAAAGAAAAGGAGGTCAAATAGTATGCTTCCATCTGCATTCAGACTCCATGGTTCTTCTTCTCGATGCGTTTTCATGAGTGTTTTGGAGTTGTCTTAGATCCTTGCATTGCTGAGAAGAGCTATGTGTATCAAAGTCAGTCATTGTACAATGTGGCTTTTACTGTGTACAGTGTTCTCCTGTTTCTACTCATTTCACTCAGCATGAGTTCATATAAGTCCTTCCAGGTTTTTTCTAAAGTCTGCTGCTCATCATTTCTTATAACACAGTAGTATTCCATTACATTCATATACCACAACTTGTTCGGCCATTCCCCAATTGATGGGTATCCCCTCAATTTCTAATTCTTGGCCACCACAAAAAGAGCTACTATAAAAAATTTTTTTACGTGTGGATCCTTTTCCCATTTTTATGATCTCTGTGGGATAGAGACCTAGAAGTAGTATTGCTGGGTCAAACGGTATGCACAATTTTACAGCCCTTTGGGCATAGTTCCAAATTGCTCTCCAGAAGGGCTGGATCAGTTCACAACTCCACCAACAATGCATTAGTGTTCTAATTTTTCCACATTTTCTCCAACATTCATCATTTTCCTGGTTTGTCATGTTAGCCAATCTGATAGGTGTGATGTGGTACCTCAGAATCGTTTTGATTTACATTTCTCTAATCAATAGTGATTTAGCGCATTTTTTCATATGACTATAGATAGCTTTAATTTCTTCCTCTGAAAACTGCCTATTCATATCCTTTGACCATTTATCAATTGGGGAATGATTTGTATTCTTATAAATTTGACTCAGTGCTCTATATATTTTAGAAATGAGGCCTTTATCAGAAGCACTGGCTATAAAAATTGTTTCCCAGCTTTCTGCCTCTCTTTTAGTCTTGGTTGCATTGGGTTTGTTTGTGCAAAAGCTTTTCAATTTAATATAGTCAATGTCATCCATCTTGCATTTCATAACATTCTCTATCTCTTGTTTGGTCATAAATTCTTCCCTTCTCCATAGATCTGACAGGTAAACTATTCCTTGCTCTCCTAGTTTCCTTATAGTATTAGTCTTTATATCTAAATTGTATGCCTATTTTGACTTTATCTTGGTATAGAGAGCAAGATGTTGGTCTATGCCCAGTTTCTGCCATACTCTTTTCCAGTTTTCTCAGCAGTTTTGTGAAATATTGTGTTCTAATCTCAGAAGCTGGGGTCTTTGGACATTGTTGTTTTTATATACATTCTTCTCCTTGTTCTACTCACTACCCTCTGCATCATTCCATACAAGTTTTCCAGGTTTCCCAGAAGCTTTCCTTTTTATCATTTCTTAGAGCACAAGTGGATGCCATAATTTGTTCAGCCATGTCCCAAATGATGGGCACCCCAACACCAGCTTTCTAATCTCTCTTCCACAGAGAAGATAGCAGTTATTTTGTCCTCTTGTCCCTGAAATCTTCTCTTATCTGTGCTAAACACTCCCAGATCCTTCGATCAATCTTTATATGTTATAATGTTGAGACCTTTCACTAGTGGGTCAATGAGCATTTATTAAGTGCTTCCAATGTTTTAGTCACTGGGCTAAGGGCTAGAGATATGAAGGAAAGCAAAAAATAGTACCTCTTCTCAGGGAGCTTACAGTCTGATGGGAGAAATAACATAGAAATCATTGGAGACAAATACGCATGTATACACACATATGTGTGTCATATATAGTCATTTGAAAGTAAATAGAGAAGGAAGACAGTCATACTGAGGGGAACATCTTGCTTTACTCTTTATAGCAGTCTCTAATT
The DNA here is from genome assembly GCF_900497805.2 of Vombatus ursinus. Lineage (NCBI taxonomy): Eukaryota > Metazoa > Chordata > Mammalia > Diprotodontia > Vombatidae > Vombatus > Vombatus ursinus. Next base: position 54,081,041 of record NW_020954577.1, on the reverse strand, counting down.
TATCAACTCTTCCTAAAATGCAGCACCCAGAAATGGTCCATGGCATTTCTTTGGTTGGGCATACGAGACAACGACAGTGAAGATGATGACGATGATAATGGTGACAAACTCTAGAACGTTCCAGGAGCTGCTTGCAGTCCCTAACTCAAACATTTAATTGATCTTATGTGTTTTCGTTTCCTTGCACTAAAGTTGAGAAAGTATTTCTTCCACAGATGAGAGGATAATGATAATGATAACAATAATAACTGTAATGTATTTAATGCTCTAAGATTTGCAAAGTGCTTTACAATCTTCATCTCATTTGATCCTCACAACAACCCTGGGAGTAGGTGCTATTATTATCTTTTTTTTATAGATGAGAAAACTAAAGTAAACAGAGATTAATGGAATTGCCCAGGGTCACACAGCTAGAAGGAGTCTAAGACTAGATTTGAACTCAGGTCTTCCTGACTCCAGGCCCAGTGATTAATCCACTACACAACAAAATACAGGAGAGACGGTTTAACCATTTGCAACAATCTCTATTCCTCAGGACATATGGTCACTCGATAAGGAAGTCCGCTTCTGGGACGCTTACTTGGGACTGGACCTAATGGTGAAGAACCTGCTGGCATCTCTGAGGGCAGTGATGGAGTTACAGAACCCAGCCATCAGGGAGAGGCATTGGCACCAACTGATGGATGTCACAGGGGTGAGGATCTTGTGAAGTCAGCCAGTTCAGGAGCATGACGAGGACGCTGAAATATTGCTAGAAAGCTACCTTCTAGCAGGAAATAAGAAAGGTGCCTGGGGGTGTTTATCAACATTGAGGCAGGAAGACCATGGAAAGTGGAGCCTGGGAAAAGGTGGAAGATAGCTGAGATCACTTCCATCATCAGTCAGGAAAAGCGCCTCACCATGGCGTGGAAAATGCTTCTAATAGCACAGCTGTTTTATTGTCTAAAGATACTTGATTGTGCATAAGTCTCCATGTCGGTTCAAGTTACTTTTCTTGTTCTTCCAAATCTCATGGCTGGTTTTTTCCCTCAGTTTGAATAATTACTTTTATTTTTTTTTAATCACAATCAGTTCTTGAAACATCACTCACCACCACCCTAGAACCAAACCCTTCCTTTTAATAAAAATAATAAATTAAGCTAAAATACCTAATATGATGAGCTCATTTACCGATTGGTACAATATTCTGCCCTAGTAGTCCCCCAGTTGAAAGAGGAATGGCGTATTTCATGATCTGCTTATCACAGTCTGTGTTTGTATGTGGTTTGTTTGTTCTTTAAGAAAGAAAAGGGACCAAACTTACACCAAACTTCACTCTGAATGTCAGGGAAGCTGACAACCCTTCTTAGGAGTTCTAAATGGATGAGATTATTGAATATTGTGATAGAAAAGTCAGAGATTTGACTTCTTGCTTTTAAGTTGAGAAGTGAAAACTAAGATGTAGGGTTAGTTAATGAGCTGGAGAAGGAAATGATGAACCTGTCCAGGATCTTTGCTGAGAAAACTCCCAATTGGCTCACAGAGAGTAGGGCATAACTGACTGAACAAGGGATATTTAGGAAGAGAGATCTCTGGGAAAAGATCAGGTTTTCTGGGATAGTTGGCAAAAGAGGTCTTTAACAGGCATGGCGGATAGTGCGGGTTCCAGCTAGCTTTTGTCCCCAAAGAACCTCTGTGGGTTTTGTTTTGTGCAAGAGAAACGTGTAGAAATTCTAATGTTAAGCTTTAAAATAAGAATCCTAGATCATCTTATTGACAAAGTCTTGGTGAAATTAAAGAAATGACTGGAAATCTTGTTAAATCACTCCAGTAGTTTAGAATGAAAGACAAGTGAGACGGATTACTGTGTTACTGGGATTTAAATTGGATGTTAACAAGTGACCTGGGTGATCCTTCTGTAAAATGGGCTTTGTAGACAGAAGAAATGAGAGGAGTGTGTGGTAAAAGAAAAGAAAAGCACGCTGTCAGCCCTGAGGCTGGTTTGTTCTCTCTCTGTGACTAAATGCCTCAAACTCGGTATCTCTCAGACTGTGAAGTAAGGAACCCTGAAAAATCTCAAATTTCTTTTTTTGAAATGAACCTTTCGTAGTTTGTTAATAAGCCTTAAAAATCATAATTTTAGAGGATTTGATGACCACAGTTTTACCAAAGTTTTGTCTAGACTGAAAGGTTCTGCCTTTCGAGTATTATTCGAGTATTTAACAGTCACACCAAGGGCCTCGAGGCCACACATGGTCCTCTAGGTCCTCAACTGTGGCCCTTTGAATCCAAACTTCACAGAACAAATCCCCTTAATATAAGGGTTTGTCAAAGACTAGTCCAAGGGCCAAACTTGAGGGCTTAGAGGACCACGTGTGGGCTCCAGGCCGTATGTTCCCCACCCCTGCTTCTAGCCCTTATGCTTATCTAGGAACCAAGGCTGAATTCTGTCTGAAATTTAGAGGAAGGCAGCATGGAGTGGGAGAGCAAGTGTTGGACTGGGAACTGGGGAACCCAGCTCTGTTTTTGCATCTGTTTTAACAAGGGATGTGGCCTTAGACCCTGGTTTCCTAATCTGGAAAATGCCTGGGTTGGACTCCATGGCGTCTCAAGTCCCTTCATCCTTAGTCTGTATTTTGTATATGTTAATTGTCATCCTGATTGATTCCTTTGACCTTTGGTTAAGCTAACTTTAAAAAAAAAAGTTTTCTTGAATTCCTTTTTTATAGACAAAATAGTTATTTTCTGTGATGAATGTTACCCCCACCCAGCTTCCCAATAGAACTGTCCCTTATAATAAGACAAATATGGCACTCTCACTGCTAGCGTGGGCACTGCTGGGCACCCCTAGGCCCCCACCTCTGTGCAAAGAAGGCCATGCATTTCATTACTCATTCTCCAGCCCCAAGGTTGGTCATTGCATCTAATCCACACAAGGCTTCCACTTAGTGCTGCTTCTGTTTATGTCATTGGGATCATTTTGGAGGCTTGCCTTCTTGGTTTGGCTTTCTGCCTTCTATAACAATATTTCCAAGTCTTCCTATGTTTCTCAGAATTTTTCATAGTTTTCACTTAATATAGCACAATAATATTTGATTGTGTTATTTTGTCACAATTTGTCCAGTCAATGGCACCTCCTTTCTTTAATTTTTTACTATCACAGAACTTGCAGCAAAGAATATTTTATCATATCTGAGACCTTTCCATCATTGACCTCAGAGTGTGTGCCCACTGGTTCCATTGCTAAGCCAAAGGACATACACGTATATGTATATGTTGTATATATTCCTATAGACACGTGTGTATACATGTGAGTATAGCTAAGAGCTTTTGTCACACGATCCCAAATTGGTTTTTAGGAAAAGTTGGACAAATTCACAGTTCCATCACCAGTGTACTAGAATGCCTGCCTTCGATCACTCAATCACTAGGCATTTTATTATACATCCACTTCGGTGTACCAGGCACTGCCTTTCCACAGCGTCACCAACATGGACTACTTCAATCTTCGTTGCCTCTGTTAATTCAGTGGGCATGAGGTAAAGCCTCAGAGTTGTTTTAATATGCTTTTCTCTTATTAGTGAGGTGGCCCCTTGTTCCCTTTCCAGGCTTCTAACGTTCTACTCTCTTCTACCTATTCTATGATTCCCTTCATAGGGGTCTGCTCACCTTTGCTTACATCCAACATTCTATCCACCAACTCTGGGCCCTTCTGCTTGGCGCATGGTGGAAGCTTGTCAATGACTGACTGATCATTCCCCATTCCTGTAACAATCTCCTTTTTTTCTCTTCTACCTCTTAGCTTCCTTCAAGATTAAGCTCCAATCTCCCCTTCCGCAGGAAGTCTTCCCCAGTCCCTCTAGCTGCTAGTGCCTTCCCACTGAGATGCCCTTTCGTCTACACTGGACTAAACACTCTCATTGTCTCCCTCATTAGAATGTGAGCTCCTTGAGGGCAGGGACCTTGTTTTTGCCTTCTTCATATCCCCAGAGCTTAGTACAGTGCCTGGAACATAGTAGGTGCTTAACAAGTAGTTTGAGCTCTCACTTAGAGCATTTTTTCATATGGCTATTGATGATTTGTGTATTTTGACAAATGTGCATTCTTCTACTTATCAACTGAGGTTTGCCTCTTAGCTATTAAGCTACCTTTAAAAATTTCAGATTTTTCTTGTTGGTTTTTTCTTTTCACTAGGTTAAGTTCTCAATCCATGAGGGTACAGTTTTGGCAGACTTATTGGGATTACAGCTACATAAAGTGGAAGATGAAGTCCAAAGCATTGTGGACAAAGCTGTGAAGGAGCTGGGGACTGAAAAGGTAGAATTTTCTGGTTTTTGTCCTCATGTTCTGGATGGTGGCCTATTTCTGTAAAAAAAAAAATGCCTACTAAGGGAAAGGTGCCTATGGCATCGTAGAAAATGCACTGGATTACTACTGTTCTATGAGAAATGATGAGCAGGTGGATTTCAGAAACTGTTGGAAAGATTTACATGAACTGATGCTGAGTGAAATGAGCAGAACCAGGAGAACATTGTATACAGTAACAGCAACACTGTGAGATGACTGATTTTGATAGACTTATATCTTCTCATTAATGCAAGGATCTGAGACATCTCCATAAGTCTCATGATGGAAAATGCTATCTACATCCAGAGAAAGGACTATGGAGTCTGAATGCTGATAAACACATACTATTTTCACTTTGTTTTTTCTTTCTCATGGTTTTTCCATTTTGTTCTGATTCTTCTTTAACAACATGACTAATGTGGAAATATGTTTAACATGATCGTATATGTATGGCCTATGTCAGATTGCTTGCTGCCTCGGGGAAGGGGAAGGGCAGGAGAAAAATTTGAAACTCAAAATCTTACAAAAATGAATGTTGAAAACTATCTTTAATTGTAATTGGAAAAAAAAATATTAAGTGCAATAAAAGAAAAAATAAAATGCACTGGATTGGATACCAGGGTTTAAATCCTGGCTCTTTCAGCTGGGTGACAAAGTGGATAGAGCACTGGGCCTGGAATCAGGAAGACCTGAATTCAAATCTGGCCTCAGACACTACCTGTGTGACCCTGGGCAAGTCACTTAACCCTGTTTGCCTCAGTTTCCTCATCTGTAAAATGAGCTGGATAGGAAATGGCAAACCACTCCAGTCTCTCTTCCAAGAAAACCCCAAATGGAGCCATGAAGAGTCAGACATGACTGAAATGACTGAACAACAATTTTCAAATACTAAACTGTGAGTTATCTCAGATAAGTCACTTAAGTCTTCTGAGCCTTAGTTTCTTCATTTGTAAAAACAGGTATATGTACACCACCTACCTCTCCTGGCCCTTGGGAAGAGAGTACTTTTTATAAATTTTAAAGAAGCAAAACTTGTCCTAGCTCTGAGAGTCAGGAGCCTAGTGCCTTGAAAGTGAGCTCTGCTCTTAGTCTCTGCCAGACCTTATTGGCTTCTTCACACCTCAGTATCATGATCCATAAAATGGGAGCAATCACATGTAACCTAGATATTCTTTGGAATTTGCAAAATGGTTTGACAGTGAAATCTATTTCATATGATACTAAGTCATCCATTTCCTCCTGTTTCTAAACAGATTCTTACTGAGATCGGCTATACCTGGGCCACAATGGAGTTTTCATATGAGGACCACTACCGAACAGGCATCCCTTTACTAAAATCTGATGAACAACTTTTTGAGACTTTAGAACACAATCAAGTAAGATGCCTTTCCCTCACCCCTCCTTCCTTTACAGAAACAGTATTCTTTTTAAATGGAGATTTGAGTCTTTTGGGCTCTGAGATTGAACAACAGCATAGATTTTCCCAGAATTCAGTGAACATTTCTGGTCCCAAGTCAGGACAACCTCATATCCTATGTATTTTTCCAACAGCTGCAGAGCCACATGGCCCTATTTACCACTGACGCATTTACGCGAGGGAGAGATTTACTTGCATTGTTCATTACAGCAAGAGACTTTTAAATGTGTGCCGAGTGACTTGCACTTAATTATAATCTCGTTTGTTGCTTTTAATTGCATGCCCTCCTTCTTAGGTTCAGTTGCAGATGATCCTACAAAGCAAGTACGTGGAATATTTCATTGAGCAAGCCTCGGGTTGGCAAAAGAAGTTAAATGCAGCAGATGCCATCATCTTCCTTTGGATGGAAGTCCAACGGACCTGGTCTCATTTGGAGAGCATCTTTATAGACTCTGAGGACATCCGGATCCAGCTCGATGAAGATGCGAGAAGATTTGATGGCATTGACGCTGACTTTAAGGTAGCATGAGGATGCTGTCAGACGTTTTCAGAGGATGGGAGTAGAGCCGAGTAGCCCAAAGACAGTAGAGATGGAAGGGACCTCAAAGGCCGCCAATCCAACTTCCTCATTTCATGGATGAGGAAACTGAGACCTAGATACAGCTTAAGTGATTGTCCCCAAAACTATATGGGTGGCAGCAACAGATGCAAGATCATAGTGTTATAGGATCATAGAACTAGAACCAAAAGGAACCTCAGAGTCCAACTTCCCCATTTTATGGATGAGGAAACTGAGACCCGAAGAGCTGAGATACCTTGCTTAAAGCTAGGTAGGGTGGTAAGTGGCACATGAAAGATGATAGGATCGTGGAATACTAGACCAAAGCTGGAAAAGACTTCAGAGGCCAACTAATCCAACCCTCCTTACAGAGAAGAAAACTGAGACTCAAGGAAGTTGTGAGTTACCCAAGGTCCCATATAGAGAGTAAACATCAGAGGCAGGATTTAAAGCCAAGTTCTCTGAGCCCTGGGCATCATTCCATGATGATGATCTTTGAGGATTCCTTGGACTGAAAAAAATTCATCACCCAGTGGCCAGTCCAGTGGCAAACCACTTTGAACTTAGCAAGGCTGGTCCTGAGATGCCAAACACACAATGTAAATCATTGCAGTAGCCTGAGCTGTTCTGCTACGCGACTCTCGGTCTGCGGCCACCTCCATACCACAGAGGTGCATCGTGAGAGATTCCTGGAAGATTGTAAAGGCAATTAAGATTTTTAAAAAAAGCCTTGACTGAAAGAATAATGGGCCCACCTCCTCAGCCATCAGCAAGTTGTGAGATAGCTTTTTTTTCCTCCATCTCCCCCCGGGGCCATTTCTTTCTCCCATTTTGAAGCAGGGCAAAATGTGACCAATTTTTTTCTGTGCTATGTATCTATGCCCTGTTTACTGTGATGTGTATTAGGCAGCTTCTGAAGACTGATTATTAATTTCTTTCCTTTTTTGTTTATTTTGGTAGAAGCAATGATGTTGGGTACTACCAGGAATGGTGGTGATACTCAAAGGATTTCTTCAGGGAGAAAACATCTAGCCTTGTTCCTTATGAAATTTGTGATCTCCCTCAATCAACACATGCTAATTAAATACCAACTATATGTCAAGCATTGTGCTGACCACTGGGGATACAAGTAAAATCACTCCTGCCCTCAAGGAGTTTATGTTCTGTCAGAGGAGATGTCAAGTATATATAAAGCATGTACAAGATGCGTGGCTAGGTGGTGCAGTGCATAGGGTGCCAGGCCTACAGTCGGAAAGATCTGAGTTCAAAGCCGACTTTGGATGTGTCCTTGGGGAAGTCATTTTACTCTGTTTGCCTCAGTTTCCTCATCTGTAAAAATGAGCTAGAAAAGGAAATAGCAAACCACTATAGCATCTTTGCCAAGAGAACCCCAAATAGGGTCATGAAGAGTCAGACAGGACTGAAACAACTGAACCACAATGTAAAAGACCCAAGGGATGTTTGGAGGGGAGGTCTTGACTAGCTGGGGGCATCAGGGAAGGCAGAAGGTGGGGGTGGGGTGGGGCTGGAGCTGAGGGATGCTGTGAAGCAGAAGTTAGGAGGGAGTATGCTCTAGGCACCAGGGACACACACAGCTTGAAGCCTGGCAGAAAGGAGAAGGCTTGGAGAAAATCTTGATGTTATGCCTCACTTACATTCTTCCGTGCAGGAATTAATGCTTGACACTGCAAAGATTAAAAATGTTTTGGAAGCAACGGGCCGACCCAATCTGTATGAAAAACTGAAGAACTTGCAAGACAGGTGAGGCTGAATGGACAATACAGAAATAGTCACTAATGGGCTTATAGCTCTTCAAGGTTTGAAGAGCACTTCTTGGGTTCATTATACTGTCTCAGCCTTACCACAACCCCGAGGCCAATTCCACGGTCAGAACTAATGGTACTTTAAGGTTTGCACCATGCTTCATGTGTGTTATCTTTTCTGACCCTCACAACAGACCTAAGAAGTGAGTGCTCTTACCATCTTCATTTTACAAATGAGGAAACTGAGGCATAGAAAGGTCCAGTGACTTGCCCAGGATCACACAGCTAGTCAGTGTCTGAGCCTAGATTTATTTTTAGGTCTTCCTGACTCCAGGCCCAGAGCTCTGTGATCTGTGCTACCAAGCTGCCCACATTTTCCAGATGGGGAAACTGAGGCTCAGAGTGACTTTGGTTATGTGGAAATACTGCTAAATGTGCCAGAGAGGTGACTCTAACTTGGGCCTTCCAGGCTCCTCTTGACTCTGCGGCCAGCACCCGGGCCTCTCCGAGGTGAAGTCTAGAACGTTGCAGGGCACTTTAAGCAAATTTAAATATGAATCTAATGAAATCAAAGTGAGTCCCTCCTCCTGAAATCCTAGGCTGAAGATCATGGAGTGATTTCTCTAGCAGCAAAGAGAGCAATCTGTTTCCTTGTTAGGAATGTACAGGTGTGCTGCTTTAAACAACAACAACAAAAGTTTGTTTTAATCCAAGAACCTGTTTTGTTACAGGGGTTACCCAGCCTCACTCATACGGGAGCAGCTCAGTAAATGTTTGTTGAATAGAATCAAACTAGAAACAGAACATAAAAGGGAATTAATTCTCCAACAGAAATAACATTCACAGTTGAAATCGACTTTGATTAAAAGGGGGAGGCAGTGAGTAAGATTTCTGAAGGAGTTAATTATTTCTGATTAAATTCCATGGAAACTAGCGGGTGCCTTGAGCCCTGCCCAGGGAGGAATGTAGCGGAAAAGGGAAATAGCATCCCCCCCCCCCCCCCCCCCCATGCCAATAACCAAACTGCTGAGAATTGAATCAGTCTCATGGACAGTGAGCTGCCCTGGAGGTAGGGAGGGGATGTCCTCTCCCGAGGCCAAAATACCCAAGTGTTAGCTTAAGGTGTTGGTTGCTGGAATACAGAGACAAAAACTGACCCCTTGCTGGGGGCAGAGTTGGAGGGATTCATGAGGACGGATGAGATGGCCCCTGTCAGCTCTGAGATGACTGAATTTTGTGCGTCCATCTCTGCTGCCTGTTATAGGGCGGAGGAGCTAGGTGGGAAGGGGCAGGGGAGGGAGACAGAGCTGGAGCTGTGATTTCACTCTCTAATCAGTGCAGGTCCACACCTCACCATACCCTTAGCATGCCTGGAGCTGGGTGGCTCTCCCGGCCATGATGTGTCTGAGGTGAGTCTTGAACCCAGGTCTTTCTGGTTCTCCAAACATGACACCATGCTTGAATAAGGGGAGGAAACAGCGGAAACCTGTTCAGATGGTGGGTTCATCATCGGGATTCCCCAAACCACCTGGGACCTTATTACGTCCATCGGTACTCTGGAGAGAGTCTGTAGGGCAACCTAATGGTCTCTCTGGAGAAACTGCCCCCACTAATAACACGATTAAGTATGATTTGAATAATGATAACAGTATAGACATAGAGTGGCAGAGTAGATAAAGAGGCAACCTTGGAGTCTGGAAAACTTGGGCTCAGGGTGCTCAACTAGACAAGCTGATGTCACATTTCTGGTGTGAGCATTTATGCCTGGGAAAATGGCCAACGCTTCAAATCAAGGCTGAATTGATTTATTTGTTTTTGTTGATTCCTTAGACTTAACAACATGATGGCGAAAATATTAATGATGCAGATTAAACTTTGAAAGTGTGTCATGCGTGCCTTTTTTTTTTTTAGGAAAGCCAGTTGTTAAACATTTACTAGCACACCCCTGCCTGTGTACCAGCCCTCCCTTTAACATAGATCAGCTGTGGGATCCTGGGCAGTGACCACGCTGCTCCCTAAGGCTCTAAATTGTGGGCAGGCATCCACTGGCTTTGGTTGTCCCTTTGTAGAAATGGGAGCCGTCTGTCTCTCCGAGAAGATAGTGGGAGAGGAAGAATGGGGAGCCCTCCCTCTTTGGGGCCAGGGAAGGATGGTCTGGGTTGAGGAATATGCTGCTGGCCCAGAACCAGTGTGTCATTTCTCTTCTCTTTTTCAGGCTCATTCTTTGTGAAAAAGCTCTCGCCGAATACCTGGAGACCAAGCGCCTAGCTTTTCCTCGGTTCTACTTTGTCTCCTCTGCTCACTTGCTTGACATTCTATCCAATGGGAACCAGCCAAAGCGGGTAACTTCCCCCCCCCCCGCTTCCCCTGCCGGGACTGCACTCCCTGTGATGGGACTTTGAGGGGGCAGAGGCAGTGTGGGGTGGTGTGGAGTCAGGGAGGGTTTGTGTCCTGCCTCCAACACCTCCTAGTTGGGTGACCCTGGGCCAGTCACTTTCCTACTCTCTAAAGAACAATTTTCCAAGAAACCTTGGAGATCATCTGATCGCCCCCTCATTTTATAGATGAGAAAACTGTGTGACCTTCCCAAGGTCACATAGGTAAGCTGGGAGAGCCAGAATTCAAACTCAGTTCAAATTTTGACTCTGAATCAGGTGCTCTCTCCACAGTACACATGACCGTGCCTCTAATTCAGTCAATAGGCATTTATTAAGCACCTATTAGGTACCTGGCATTATCCTTGGCACTGGGGATGCCAAGATAAGAATGGATAAACCAATGGTTCCCTTCAAGAGCCTTAAATCTGGTTGGCAAGAAACAACACGTTACACGGATAATTAAATACAACACACACATGCGTGTATACACATGTATACACATACATATTTATAATCATGTATTTATAATTTATATAAATAGATAAAATAAATATATAAGTAGAGTTTACACATAAAATGAATATGTACTTATACACTGATACTTCTTTTAGTTTTTGTTTAGTCATTTTCAGTCATGTCTGATTCTCTTTTTTTGGTGAGGCAATTGGGGTTAAGTGACTTTCCCAGGGTCACACAGCTAGTGAATGTTATGTATCTGAGGCCAGATTTGAACTCAGGTCCTCCTGAATTTAGAGCTGGTGCTCTATCCACTGCGCCACCTAGCTGCCCCAAGGTCTGATTCTTCATGACCCCATTTGGGGTCTTCTTGGCAGAGATCCTGGAGTGGTTTGCCATTTTCTTCTCCAGCCCATTTTACAAAGAAGAAAACAGGCAAACAGGGTTAAGCAACTTGCCCAGGGTGACCAGCTAATAAATGTCTGAAGCTGGATTTGAACTTATGAAGATGAGTCTTTTTGACTTCAGGCCTAGTAGCCTGTCCACTGTACCACCTAGCTGCCCGTGTACATACATACATACGTGCGTGTCACACGTGCATACATACAGGTGATATATACACATGTGTATGTTCATACATATATGTATATATTTAAATATATAATCTATACTTGCAGCTACAGAGTAATTGGGGAATGGTCAGGAAAAGCCTCGTACTGGAGCTGAACTCTGTGGGGAGCTAAGGATTTTAAGGGCCAAGGGGAGGACAACGGCCCTTTCAAGTGCAGCCCCAGTCTGTTCAGAGCTGTGGAAGAGGGAGATGAGAGGCCAAAGGCTGGAGGGGAAGAAAGGCCGCTTTGATTAGAATGCAGCATACCTGAGGGGGCTGGAGGCCGATACTGAAGGGTTTAATGCTGGATGGAGGACAATGTGTTTTATCCTTACGGCACTAGGGAGCCACGGAAGCTTCTTGAGCAGAGAAGGGCCGAGGACAGACCTGTACTTTATGAATATCAGGAGATATAAATTATGAATCTCTGAGTCTTGGGGCAAAAGAAGAGCACTCAGTAGGGCCTCTCCCCCACACCCTTACTTGGGCGGGCTGGGCTCCATCCAGGTCCTGGAGGACAGTGAGGAAGGGGCAGCAGCCATTTCATTACAGCTAATCCCTGGGCCTTGGATCAAGGCCATCTGTCTGGCGGGGAGAAGGCTGCATTTGGAGTCAGAGGACCTTGGTGGACTCCTGGCTCTGTGACCTCAGGCTCGACATCTGTTCAGGGAGAACCAGGGGAGCTGGGAATATCCTTCCAGATCAGAATTCTGGAATCCCAGGTCCTAGCGGCAGGAGGGAGGAGGGCAGGCCTACTCCGTGTTGGTCACCAAAGAAATCAAGATGAAATCAGGGTGACTTTCTGGGCTGGCCCAATATGATTTCAGTGATCAGGATTCTTCCAGTCCTTGACCCCTGCCCTCTACTCCCCACCCACCCCCAATGGAGAAAAGTGCCTTTTAGATTCATAAATTCGGAGGTGAAAGGAACCTCAAGTGTCATGGTAATAACAGCCAGCACTTTAACATTTGCAAAGCGCATTACTAACATTATCTTATGTGAGGGGGAAGTGCTATTACCAGCCCCATTTTACAGATGAGGAAACTGAGGCTAAAAGAGATTAATTGACTTGCCCAGGGTCATAGAATTAGTAAGTAGCTGAGACTGGCTGGATTTGAATTCAGGTCTTCCTGATTCCATTTAATAGATGATGAAACTGAGGCTCAGGGAGGTCATAAATTTGTAAGATCTAGAACCAGGAGGGTCCTCGGAGGTCTTCTGATCCAGTTTCAACATCTAGACTTTTTAAAGGGGGAGACAGGATAGCATCAGGGGAAGGATACTGCAGGAAGAAGTCTAGTGGTAGAAAAATGGCCCCCAAATTAGAAGTGCTTCTGCTCTTAACTAGCTGGGTGACGAATTTTTAATGTAAAGGTTAATGTGATTTGTAAAATTGTACTTAACACCCACTTGCTATGTGCCTACCATGTGCTTTGTTGTGCTGGAGACAAAAAGAAGACAAGAACCAAGCAGTCCTGCCCTCAAGGAGCTTGCATTCCACTGGGGGAAACAGTGTGTGCGAAATACGCCTGAATTCGTCTGGACTAGTTTTGTCAGGGGTGAGGTGGAGGTAGTTAAGGGAACACTAACAGCCAGGGGGAATCAGAAGAGGGGGGATCATCTAGGAGCTAACTCCTGAGCTGTGCTTTGAGAGAAACTAGGGATTTTATGAGCTAAATGAGACATAGGGAATGGCCTATGCAAAGGCATGGAGGTGAGAAATGGATTGCAGTGCCTGGGGCCAGGATGACCAGCATGTAGAGTGGAAGGACAATGCTGGGAGATGCCTCTGGAGAAGTAAATTGGAGCCAGACTGTAAATGTCTGTCAGTGCCAAGCAGAGAGGTTTTTTTTATTCTATTCCAGAGGCTATAGGGAGCTATAGTAGTTTCTTGAGCAGGGGAGTAACATAGTCAGCCCTGTGCTTTAGGAAGATTAATTGGGGAGGATGTGGATTGCTCTATGAGGTGCAGGAGGGAGAAGAGCTGGGTGTGATTCCAAAGTTAAGAACCTGAGCCACTGGAAAGACAATGGTGCCCTCAGCCAAAACACAGAACTGAGGAAACTGGGCACGTGTTGAGAAGGGAGATGAGTTCTGTTTCTCAGTCATGGATTTGTGCAGATCAGTAGCATCGTTTTTATCCTTTTTAAGGTCCCTCCCAACTCTGACCATCTTTGATGCTGAATGGTTGCTCCTCATTCCTGGGATAGACAGATAATTAGAGTATATGGAAGTTGCAGGGGGGTCAGCCCTGAGGGTGTAATTGATGGGAGGCGTGTTAATTACACTTCCTTTCCCCCTGTTTTCTGCAAGAGCAGATGTGGGTGACAGAGCACATTGCTGAACGGACTTGCATTTTTGAAATGTTAATTTCCCCAGATGTAAATAGCTCACTGCCACATCTACAGGTAGACAAAAGACACAGGTCCCAGAGGCCACCTTGTCAATAGATGGATGCACTGAATTCTTGTGAGCTCTGGGAATGGGATGGCATTAAAAAAAAAAACCACATATCCTTTTGGAAACCTGCTGAATGCTTGATGAAAATAACAGCCATGATATTCCTCACCCTAATGAAAGTTTATTCAAGCTACTCATTTCTCTTTGGCCTCAGTTTCCTTACCTGTAAAATGGAGGTTGTACTTAATCAGGGATTCTTTAACCTAAGGTCTGTGAACTTGTTTTTAAAAAAAAAATTTGATAATCGTATTTTGATATGAGTGGTTTGCTTTGTGACCCTATGTATTTTTTACATTAAAAACCTTGTTCTATTATGTTTAGGGGCAGCTAGGTGGTGCAGTGGATAGAGCACTGGCCCTAAAGTCAGGAGGACCTGAGTTCAAATTCGACCACAGACCAAACACTTGACACTTACTAGCTGTGTGACCCTGGGCAAGTCACTTAACCCCAATTGCCTTAAAAAAATAGAGAAAGAAAGAAAAAACCCTGTTCTGAGAAGGCTTCTATAGGCTTCATCCTATTGCCAAAGGGGATGATGCCAAAAGGGTGATGAGCTCTCGATCTCAGCCAGCTCTCAATTGATGATTCTTTGAAATGGGTTTGAATTGCTAATTGCTGTTCTTTTTTGAACATGAGCTATGTCCCATTTGATACCTTTTACTTTTAATCTGTCAGCTCTACATAGTACTCTTCTCCTCCTCCGCCACCCCTCCTCAGCATTGAGCCCTCCCTGCTAGAATAGTTTTGAAACATCTTATTGAAAAGTTATAATTCAGAAAAAGAAGATACTTCCATGCTAGACAATAAGAGGAAGGAAAAACCCATTAGAGAAGAAGAAAAAAAACACTAAAGGAGGAGGCAAAGTCTCTTAACTTCTGTTCATCTCAGTTTCTTCTTCTATAAAATGGGATAATAATAGCATCTACCTCCTATGGTTGTTGTGAGGGATCAAATGAGATAATTCCAAATTGCTTAATACAGTGCCTGGCACCTAGTAAGCACTATATGCATGTTCACTATTTTTAGCTATTTATTATTAAGATGCAAAGATCATCCAGGTCCCTACAAAGCTCTCTAGAAGGCTGAACACGGCAAGAATTGGCTGAGTGAGTGAAGAGCAGTGCATTCTTCCGCTGACTGAGCTGCTAGCCGTGGTCCTAGTCCTGTCTGGGGACTCATCACTCTCGTTCCTTCCCCAAATGGACAATCCTGAGTTTGTGTGATGGTGAACACCTCATTTATATGGCATCTCTGCACTGGAATATTATCCAAGCTCTTTGCACTGTATTATCCACAAACCACAGAATGGCTGAGTTCACAACGGCCACTTCAGCGTGACAATAAATTGTCTGATCGTTGGAGAGAGTTCTTTGTGTCCAGAAGCCCAGAGGGGACCATGCACAGAGATGTGGAAGGATGGGATCCCCCAGGCAGAGACCAGGACACAGCAGATCAACTCAAGTTTAAAGAGAGCCAGAGTCTTAAACACTCATCCTTTTCAAACTTGCACCTGATTTTCTAAAGTGATTTCCTCCCCTCTTCTCTGTTGACAGTGAATGGACTAGAAAAAACCTCCAAGGCTGGAGTCCAAAGATGGCCTTCCTCTCAAGGACAGTAGACCTGTCAGGGTTGGTTTGGCATTTGCAGAGTAGTCTGGCCACATGAGGCAGACTTTGGCTTCTGCCTCAGTTTACCCACCCCCATAAATAATCTCAGGCCCTGTAGGGGGTGGCATGGTGGAAAGAGCTTTGGAAGTGGAGTCACTCATATGACTTGGGCAAATCATCTCCCCTTGCTAATCCTGCTCTCTTCTCTATGAAATGGAGGGAGTTGGAGCCCCTGACCTTTGAGGCCCCTCATAGCTCTACAGCTGTGATCTTACGAGTTACTCTTCTCTCGTATTTCCGGGACACTGTGTTTTACATTTCCATGATATTTCAAGAAAAAGTCAAGGTGAGGGCTGTCACCCCTGTAGAATAAAATCAGAGGTATCGGTCTCTCGCCATCCCATGGGGCTTGAGTGTGAATGTATACTCTCTGGCCTGCATGTAGGGTGCAGGAGGAACGTCCCAGACAGCTGGTCTTAGATCAGTGAAAGGTATTATTTTAGCAGGTTTTCTCATTGCTAAATCACAGAAGTGTGTTCTTATGTACAATAGGATAGCAGGAAATGTGAGAAAATACCCAGTACAGGTGGAGGCTCTCTATCCTTGAGGTCTTTAAGTGGAGAATAGAGAATCTGAAGGGTTTTGATATTCACCAGCCGAGAGGCAGAGAGCTGGGCTATTATTACTATTGTTGGTTAGACAATGCCAGGGGGTCAGCACCTGAATGGAAGGCTGGTGGCAAAGCCTGGAGGCAGAGTGAGAGTTTGTATTGAGTTCAGGATGGATCAGGGCCTAGAGCCACCATACCATGGCTCAAACTCATGGTAACAGGTCAAGGCAACAGAGGTTAGCAGTGGGGATGCAGCAGCAAACCAGGGAAGGGGAAACAGGCAAGGACTCCCACAGGGATCCTGTTGATATGATTTCTACTTACCAGAATTATAGCCAACATTCATGCAATATTTTATGGTGGTAGTACAGTGGAAGGGGTCAAAGGAGCTGGGTTCAAGCTCTCCCACTAGCTAGCTGGGTGGCTTAGGGTAACTCCCTTTAGCTCTCTGGCCTCAGTTTCTTCAAGGGTAAAATTAGGGGGCTAAACTAGATAATCTCAAAGCCTGCTTCTAGCTCTAAAATCTATTATTTCATCATTCTAGCAACTTTGTGAAGGAGACGGGACAGGTGTTATAACAATACCCATTTTACAGAAGGGAAACCTCAGAGGTTAGATATTCATTTCCAACTTTTGTTGATTCTTGAAATGATTCAACTGATCTGGAAAAAAAAATGACTTACCATTTCAACAAACTTTGATTAAGTACTCATTCTATACAAGTCAGAGGGCTGAATTTGGTCACTCAATAGTCAAACACTTATCATGTGCTAGACACTAAGGATGCAAAGACCAAAGTGAAGTAGTCCCTGCCCTCAGGGAGCTTCCATTCTGCAGAGGGAGAGAAACAAGTACGGTATAGAAGCATGCACATAATTGATGCAATTGGAAAAGGGTCAGGAAGCTTCAGAAAGAAGGTGGCCTCTGAGCTGAGATTTGAAGAAAACTTGAGGTTGTAAGAACTGGAGCTGAGGAAGGTGTATGCTTCAGGCATGGAAATGGAATTTCATGGATAAGAAACAGTAAGACCAGTTGAGCTGGACCATAGAGTGCATGAAGGGAACAAATGTGTGATAAGGCTGGAAAGATAAGATGGGGCCAGGTTGTGAAGGGCATTGAATGCCACACCAAGGAGTATATATTTGATTTTAGAGATAAGGAGTCAAAGAACTTTGAGCACGGGAATGATATGGTCAGGCCAGAGCTTTCAGAGAACCCTTTTGGCAGCTGTGTGGAAGATGTGTTGGAGTAAGTGAGGTGAGCCTGGAGGGCCCAAGGCAAAAATGTCAAAGTCCTTCCCCTCCAGGGGCTTGCTTATACCTGGGAAATAGTGACAGATGTTACAATTATAGATTTAGAAGCTAGAAGACACTCAATGACCTCTAAGGTCTCGGCCTCTTCATTTTACTGATAAAGCAACTCAGGCCATAAGAGATGGGATGTGGCTTGTCCAAGATCATTCCAATGAAGCAGGATTTGAACCCAGATTCTGACTCCAAACCCTGTTCTCTCTCTGAGGCATCATGTTGACTGTGGTTTGTTTTAACAAATCATTTTAAGAAAAATGCTGTTACCTCCCTCTCTCCCCTTTCCCTATTATTCTAGAATACTAAAATCTTTAGTTAAAAAAAATGCCTTCTCCTTCTGTCTTTGCTTTGTTCTAGGTCACAAGACACTTGACCAAACTCTTTGACAGTATCGCAGATCTGCAGTTTGAAGACAGCCAGTGGCCAGCAGCCAGCAGAGCCATTGGGATGTACAGCAAAGAGAAGGAGCATGTACCCCTCCACACTGGATGTGAATGTTCAGGCCACGTAAGCAAAGATTCAGGAGTTGCTCTTCTAGAATGCTCTTATGGCAGTGGAAAGGGAGAAAGGTTGTGAGTCACAGGACCTGGGTTCAAAGTGAGTTGCTACTACTTCCCACCTGTGTATGTATAATTTTAATTTATTCACCCCCATCTATATTGAGTGAAAGGCTTCTGAATTTATTTATTCTCCAAACTTATTTTGTTTGTTGTTTTATATAAAGATGGACATAGGGACTGGACTTGTGAATTCATTTACATAAGGAACTCACAAGTGAGGAAACTCTCTCTACTAATACATGTTGATGCTTTCTCTACAATTTGTTGAGGGTTGCCTAGAGCGCTGAGAAGTTAAATGATTTTCCAATGGTTACAAAGCCAGGATGTATCAGAGGCAGAACCTGAAATTGTTGATTGTTTCCATGATTTGTTCTTTGACCTACTCATTTTTAGAATTATTTAGTTTCTGATTAGTTTTTAATCTATACTTTCATGACCCTTTATTGAAGGTAATTTTATTTTGCATTACAGTCTGAAAAGAGTACACTTATAATTTCTGCTCTTCTCCATTTGGTTATGAGATTTTTTTTTGCCATAATAGTCCATTTTTGTGAAGGTGCCATGTACAGCTGAGAAAAAGGTATACTCCTTTCTATTTCCATTCATTTTTTTCTATCATATCTAACTTTCCTAAAATTCTATTTGTTTCTTTAATTTCTTTTTTATTTATTTTATGGTTAGATGTATTTAGCTCTGAAAGGGGAAATTTGAATTCCCCCACAAGTATAGTTTAACTGTTTATTTCCTCCTATAACTCATTTAGTTTTTCCTTTAAGAATTCAAATACTATACCTTTTGAAGCATGTATGTTTAGCATGGATATTATTTCATTATTTATGGTGCATTTTTGCAAGATGTAGTTTCTTTGTCCTCTACTCCTCCCACTTGATCGTTCTGTATCAGTTCTTTTTTTATGCCTTTTTTGTATGAGATAATTACTCCTTTTTATCTCGACCTACAGTTTTATTTTTTTAGAATCACCCCATCATACACAGATCAGACTAAGCTTTTCTTTCAAACTACCCAAATAATGAGTCATAAAAATACTGATAACATTTTCACATATAAGAAGTAAACAATTTGACCTTGCTAAATCCCTTATAATTGGTCTTTAATGTGTACATTATATTTCTCTTGATTGTAACATGTTGAATTTTCCTTTAAGTTCTGCTGTTTTTGTTACAAATACCTGAAAGTCTTTCAGTTTGTTAAATGTCGGTTTTTTCCCGTTCGGGTTTATACTTAACTTTGCTGGCTAAGTTACCCTTGGTTGAAACCCCATCTCTTTTGCTTATGAAATATAGTGTTCCAAGACCTATGGCCCTTCAACATAGAAGCTGCTAGGTCTTGTGTAATTCTTTTTGTAGCTCCATGATATTTAAATTATTTTCTTCCTATTGCTTGCTATATTTTCTGCTTAACCTGGGAGCTTTGAAATTTGGCTGTGATATTCCTGTAAATGTTCCTCCTGTGATCTCTTTTAGGTGATGATTAGTGTTTTTTCTATTTCTGCTTTGCCTTCTTGTTCTAGAACTTTGGGCAATTTTCCTTGATAATTTCTTACAATAGTATATCATGATTCTTTTTTTAATTGTAACTTCCAGCTAGTCTTTCTATTTTTATATTGTCTCTCTTTGACCTGTTCTCCAGATTGCATATTTTTCTTATGAGATATTTCATATTCTGTTCTGTTTTTTCATGCTTTAGATTTTATTTTATTTTTTCTTGATGTCTTATAACATCATTAACTTCCCGTTGCTCAGTGTTAGTTTTCAAGGGATTATTTTCTTCCTTAAGTTTTTGATTTTCTATTTCCAGCTGGTTGACTTTCTTCTCATAATTTTCTTGAATTGCTATTATTTTTTCTAATTTTTTCCTCTATCTCTCTCATTTGATTTTTAAAGTCTTTTTTAAGTTCTTCGAAGAACTTTTTAGGGATTGGGATCATTTGACATTTCTCATTAAAAAAAAGTGACTTTTTTAGTTTTACCATTTTCCTGTGAACAAGAACCCAGATCTTCTTTATCCCCATAGTAGCTCTCTATGGTTGTGTTCTTTCTCCTTTGCTTACTCTTATTTTTATTTTTATTTTGTTTTTAGCAGCTTTTATTTTAATCAAGTTCTAGTCCCAAGGTATGGGGAATGATGCCCCAACCCTCAGGTGCTTCCTACTGTTATTTTCTAAGCTCTGGCCTGGGGCCCAACCTTGGGCACTCCTGTCTACCCCTAAGCCACAGGTAGGGCCCCAAATACAATATCCCAGAAACTTTATTGTTCCTTGTGGTCGCTTGTGTGACTGCAAACTAAAGCCGTCCTCCTCGCCCTGGTTTCAGTTCTATGACTCCTATGTTTATATTTTAAAGTATCTGTGCAGTTCATGTCTTTTCATCAGGAATGCTTGAAAGTCCTCTATTTCATTAAGGGCCCATTTTTTTTCCTCTGTGGGATTAGACCCAGTTTTACTGGGAGAACTAGGTTGTATGTCTATATCTTATGCCTCATGGAATATTGTACTCTAAGCTTTCCACTCTTTTAAAATAGTGTTTTCTAAATTTTGTGTTGTCCTCATGGTGGCTGCTCAGTACTTGAATTCTGTCTTTCTAATTGCTTGTAGTATTTTTCTTAGACATGGAAGTTTTGGATTTTTACTATAATATTTCTTGGAGTTTTCATTTGGGGGATTTTTTTTCAAAAGTTGCCTGACAGTTTCTTTCTATTTCTACTTTATCCTCTGGTGCTAAGAGATTTGACCAGTTTTCTGTTATGATTTCTTGAAATATGATGTGTAGGTTGTAGGATTTTTTAGTCATAGCTTTCAGGTAATCTAATGATTTTTACATTTTCTTTCCTAGATCCATTTGCCAGGTCAATGTTTTTCCTGTGAGGTACCTTATATTTTCTACTTTTTTTTCAGTCTTTTACTTTGTTTTTAAATTTCTTGTTGTCTCATGAAGTCATTAGCTTCTATTTGATCCATTCTAGTTTTCAAGGAGTTTGTTTCTTGGGTAGTGTTTCATACCTCCTATGCTAAGCTGTTAATTCCCTTTCTAATTCTTTCTTCCTTAGCTCTCATTTTTTTTTATTTTTTCCTCTAGCATGCTCATGCTCAATGATTTTAAAATCATTTTAGTGCTTTTTGAAAACTGTTTTTCATCTCTTTCAGGAATACTAGTTGTACTTGTGCCTAAGTTGTATTTTTCTTTGAGATTTTATTTGTGGATATTGTAGAGCTGTTCTTTTCTTCTGGGTTTGTGTCTTGAGCATCCCTGTCACCATAAAAGTTATTATGGTGGGATTCTTTTTTTATTTATTCATTTTTCCAACCTACTTCTTGACCTCAGACTTGATATTGGGGTAGGGCTCAGCACACTTCTGAAGGGAATGTCTGGGCTGACCTTGTGTCAGCTTTGGTACTTCTGCTACTTTCTTGGGATATTGTGTTATTCCAGGATTTCAGGGACCGCTCAGGCTGGGGACCTGCAAACTTCTAGAGCTTCCAAAGTAGTCTAATCCAGGGAAAAGTCTGAACATTGTTCTCTTACTGTGAAATGTACAAGCTTTTGACCTGAGTTTGGTGCTGCACCACACAGCTATGGGTTTGCCCTTGGTTAAAGTTTCAGTGAATTGCTATTGGATTCAACCAACTAGCCAACTAGAAAGCTCTACAGGTTCAAAGTGGCAGATCTTCAGGCTTCCCTTTGGCCTGGGTTTTCTGTCCTAGTTATTCTACTTCAGACTAGCCTGGAGGCTGAAACTGAGACCCTGATCCACAATAATAAGGGTTTTGGCCACACTGCTACTATTTGTTTCTGAACTTGTTCCTTGCCTACACAGTACATAGCCTAGGGCTTGTAACTGCTCTTCATGCCTGATCACCATGCCTAGACACAGGTCCCTTCCTCAGCCTGTCCTGGATCTGTGACCCATAACTGAGTAGTGATCAACAGAGTTGCCAGTTGGCACCTGTTCTTGCACCCTGCACAAGACTGAAGACCCATGTATGGGTCTGGGACCTCTATTTGCCATGCTGCAAAATCAAATCTCTCGGTTGATATGAGCTGGAGGTTCCATCCCCAATATCTGCAGACATCTATGTCTGTCTCCCTATACTGACCTGGGCTGGAAATATGATTAGTGTTTTTTTTTCTTGAATTGATTGATCAGGACTCAGTTTGATATGTGTTCTAGATGTTTTGTTGAAGAGCAGCAGTGCTCAGGGCAAAGTTGTCCTTCTTCCTACTACCTACTTCATTACCCATCCTATACTAGTTTTCTAGATCTGTGGAAGTGATGAGACTCTGTTTACCAATTCAGATCATCACATTTTCTGAAACTTATTGTCTTAGAGATTTACTAGGTACTAAGAGACTGTGATTTGCCCAGGGTCATATGGCCAGTATCTGTCAGAGGTGGGATTTAAATCTAGGTCTTTCTGACTCCAAGATGTGCTCTCTACCCACTAGGCTCTGCTGCCTTTGGCATGCATAACTGCCATATAGTAGAAGCTTAGTAAATGCTTGTTGATGTAAAGCCAACTGAAATCAATCAAGTCCAAACAAATTCAGCAAGAATATATTAAATACTATCTACTCTGGGCTTGTCTCTGTGCTTAGGACCCTGACAGTACAAAGATAAAAATGTGATAGTATTTGTCCTCAAGGAGCTTACCATCTAATGGGAGTGTGGGTGAAGGGAGACATGGACACAGTCATGATACAAGAAAAATGGAAAGGCCTTTTGAAGAATCTGATGATTGAATTGAGTCTTGAAGGAAGTAAGATTCTAAGAGAGAAGGTGAAGAGGAAGAACATTGGTGCAGGACACAGAGAAAGGAAAGGGAGCACTATATGTGAGAATGGGCCAATATGGCTCAATCACAGAGTACATGGAGAGGAGTAAAGTGTAAAAAGAATAAAAAAGTAGGAAAGATCCAGGTCATGAAGGGCTTCAGAAACTGAACAGTATTTCTATTTGATCCTAGAGATAATAGGGAGCCATTGGGATTTATTGAGTAAGGGGGAGAGGTGATGTTGTCAGACCTGCACTTTTGAAAAAATCGCTTATGAACTGAGAAAATGGTTTGGAGCAAAAAGTGACGGGAGGAAGGGAGGAACTACAACAGATTGGAGTGGAGAGGAGTCTATCCTGGCATTATTGGAAACATGAAGATAGGGGGAGGGCAGAATGGCATAGGGCATCAAGAGTAAACAAATACAGGCAGAAAAGAAGTTCCCAGGATCATTGTTGGGGCTGCAAAGGTAGTCAGTTCCAGTTGGATGCCATGATCAGAATATTGTATTTTATTTGGTAGGTAATAGGGAGAATCTACAGGCTTTTAAGTAGAGGAACGATTTGAAAGGAGCAGTACAATGGTAAGATAACTGCGGCAGTAGTTTTGAGGATAAATTAGAGGAAAAGATAAACATGAGGCAAGATGACTGGGAATTACAAGGTTACTGTAACTTGGACAAGAGGTGAGGGCACGTATAAGCAATATCCAATTGCTTACCTTCTCAAGGAGCAGGGAGGGTTGGGGTGGGGACAGAATTTGGAACTCAAAATTTTTAAAAATTTAAATTAAAAAAAATTTAATGAATTTTAATTTTTTACATAATTAGGAAATAGTTAATGAAGTAAATAAAATATATTTTAAAAAAGAAGTGAGGACCTGAGCTAGGCTCATTGTAGCATGAGTACAAAGGAAGGGAGATGTAAGAGATTTTAGTGAGGTGGCATCCACAGGAGTTGACAAATGATCATATTTGAGGGTGAGGTAACAGGAAGAGTATCAGGTACAGGGTCTAGGTGACTGGGATGAGAGTATTGACATAAACAGAAATAAGGAAGTTAGGGGACGGGGGGTTTTAAGGGGAGTTAACTTTTGAGCTTGATGACTATGAGGGGCAAGAAGAATGCCCAGGTGGAGATATGCAGCAAGCAGGGGGAAATCCAGGATTGGAGTTCAGGGGAAACGTTGGGAGTAGAGCTGTAACTTTCGGAGTCATCAGCATTGAGGTGATAACTGATGCCCTGGGAGTGGATCTGAGTACCCAGGGAGAGAGTAAATGTAAAGAAGAGAAGAGGCCCAAATGGATAGGCTCAGAGCCAGGTTAGGACCCCAGGTTCCTCCTGACTCCACATTTAGTGTACCACACTGTGCAATACTTAATTGGCTTTCAGTAAGTGTTACAGTCTCCCAGGTAGGGATACTGCCTTAGTCCCTTCAGAGCACCCACAGAATATGCTAGTGTTGGCATTAAGTCAGTAACATAGTGTTTTTATTTTCAAAAGGTGGAAACATGGCTCCAGGGTCTTGAAGAAGCCATGCAGGAAACAGTGCGCTGTTACATCACGGATGCTACGGCTGCCTTTGAAGAGAAGCCCAGGGAGCAGTGGATTTTGGATTTCCCAGCCCAAGTTGCACTGACCAGCTCGCAGATTTGGTGGACCACGGATGTGGGGATAGCCTTCAGCAGACTGGAAGAAGGATATGAAACAGCCTTAAAGGATTACAATAAAAAACAGGTATGCCCCAGAATCCCCACACCAATTCCAACTCTTGTCTGCCTAGATGGTACTTGGGGGTCTTAAAGTTAAATCCAGTAGAAAGCAAGCTCAGGAAGGTCTTGCTAAGGTGGAAATACTTTGAGTGTGGCCTGGTGGCAGACCAGATAAGTACCTGTCACCCGAGGACCAGCCAAGAAGCTCAACACCAAGTAAGCTGAAGGGAGACACATTTTCCTTTCATTTTAAGTCTCAGAGACCATCTACTGCATCATAGAAGGCTTACAATCTATGGCAGTAAAGGTAATATCTATGCTAAGGAAATTCCAGCTCCTTTAAACATTGTTGTATTTCATTGTTATAAAACTATAGGTCAGGAGGGACCTTTGGGGAAAACTCACTTAAACTCTTGCTTCTCTGCCAGCCAATCAACCCATAGGCATTTATTACATACCTACTGTGTGCCTGGGACCTACTGGGGTGCTGGGGCTACAGAAATGAAAACTAAATAGTTCTTGCTCTCAAGTAGCTTACATTCCGTCAAAGGCATCAGGATGTACAAATATAAATGAAGCTAGTCTATAACTACTCCAGGCAGATGGTATTATATCCTATAAAGATGGAGGTCATAGCATAGGGACTCTTTTAATAACAACAACTAGCAGTTATTTAGCTCTTTGAGGTTTGTAAAATGCTTTACAAATATTATCTCATTTGATCCTCACAACAAACCCTGAGAAGGAGGTGCTTATTATTATCCCAGTTTTATAGATGAGGAAACAGAGGCAGGCCGAGGTTAAATGACTTGTCCAGGGTCCCTCAGCTAATAAGTGCCTGAGAAAGGATTTGAACTTAGGTCCTTCTGACTCCAGGCACTATCTACTACACCATCCAGCTGCCTGATAGTAATAACAATTATTATTATATCATTATATATAATAATTGTATTATTACACAACATACAATTATTTTATTTTTTAACTAGACCTATGATTCCATTGGTATAGGTCACAGGGGTAAGGAACCTGCAGCCCTGAGGCCGCCTGTGGCCTTCTAGGTCCTTGGGTGTGGCCTTTTGATTGAGTCTAAGTTTTACAGAACAAATCCTTTTATTAAGGGGATTTGTCTTGTGAAGTTTGGATTCAGTCAGAGGGCCACAGGTTCTCACCCCTGTGCTAGGCCTTCCCCTACATCTCCTCTGAACCCTGGTCTGTAACATAATATCCCGGGTAGTAGGCGAAGTGTCTTTTTTTAAGTTTGTATTCTCCACACCTGGTAGGACATTTCTAATGGAGAAACCACCTCTGCCAATGCAAACAGGGAGGTGCTTTATAATCTCTGGTCTTAGAGATTGGCACCTAGAGGTGAAGTGATTTACTCACAGCTTCAGAGTCCAAGGCAGGATTCATCCCCAGGTCTTCCAGCCTCAGGCTGGCTCAGGATCCATTCTGTCACTCACTATGAATTACTCACATTTGCATGGTGTTTTCAATTTCTGAAGCCCTTAGCCTATACAATTTCACCAAGGCTTTCCCACCAGCCCTGTGTGGTGGGCACTAAAGACTAAGAAGGAAGCCAAGTCTCAGGGAAGTGACCTGCCCAGCATCACCAACTAGCCAATATGTGTCTGAAGCAGGATTTGAATCTAGGTTCTCATGACTCAAGGCCAGCTTTGTCTCCCAGATGGAACTCTGCTGTTCCATTATTAATAAACTGTAGACTGACTGCTTTGGAAAATAAAATTGCATTCAATTTAAGGAACTTCCATCCAGGGCCTACTTCGCTGTCAGCTGTGTGCCAAGTTGTAGAAGAGATAAGACATTGAGAAAATACTCAGTCCTCATTCATGGAGTTGACCACTTAGCAGGCTTATGATGTACACGGATAACTCTACTGCAAAATAGTATTAGGAAAGTTTATGGGGAAGGGTAGGGAATCTATAGCTAGGGGAGGGATGTCAGTGCCTAAGGAAGATTCAGGAGGTTGCATTTTAGTTGGACCATAAAAAGAGGTAGGATTCAACAGATGTGTGCAGGGAGAGAGAGGAGTGTTGCTGGCCCAGGAACAACACAGCATGTACAGAGGCTCCAATGTAGGAAAACGTGGCTTTCTATCAGGCACAGTAAGATGTCCTCCTTGGCTGGAATCTAGAGTATGTCAAGTGGAGTAATATGAGATTAGACTGGAAAAATAGGATGGCTTCAGATAGAGGGTCTCAAATACCAAATTAAGGAGTTTGAACTGGACTCAGTAGGCCAAGGAGGGGAAACATCAAAGGATTCTGAGCAAAGAAGGACCTAAGGAAGATGAGGCTGGGAGCTCAGCTCTCTTCCAGGTTTAGAGGAATGACCAAAGCCACTCTTCCAGTGGCTCATTCCACCTTCCTTAAGTGGCCTTGGGTTGGAGGTTTGCTTGTTTTTCCCTTCTTCTCTGAACATTTGAATGAAGTATTTTGTTTAAAAAGTATTGCCTTTGTTAAATAGAGGCTTCAGCCCTTAATAGAATGAACATCCCCATCTACATCTCTGGGTGAAGCCTTTTCTTCTGGCAATATCAGTAATGCCTCTGCCACAGCAGAGACCCTGGAATCACTCAGGGCTGCCTGCCCTGCCTCAGACTGGTCTGCTGGGAAGGTGGGAGCCCACAGCTTGATGTTTCCTTTGGTAGGGCTTGGGGAAAGTGGATGTTACCTGTTGTTCAGTTTGAAAAGGGACCATCTGCTAGAGGGCTTTCTAATTAGCATTATTCTTACTTATGCTAGCAGCATGTTGGGGTTTTTATTTTCTAACGAACTTTTAACCCTTAAAAACAAGCTTTATACTGAAAGTGAGATCATAGTTGGCGATCTGCTGAACAAGTCCTTCCCCACCCCACCCTCCTACTTCCCCCCAGGTCTCTGAGATTTGTTGGTAGCACAAGAACTAGACCAAGAAAATTATTCTAGGCCTTATTTGTCCCTGGACTTACCAAGATCCAATTTTAGAAAGAAAAAAACATTCTACATGTTTGCCAGTGGGTATATATCTCATCAACTTCTCTGAAATTATGTTGGTTAATGAGTATCTTTTTTGGTCATTTATTTTTTATGCTAGCGTGATTTGGCCATGTTACTCCCCTGCTCAAAGATCTTTAGGGGTTCCCTATTACCTTTAGGAAAAAAATACAAAATGTTGAACCCAGGGTTTAAAGCCCTCTCTACTGTTCTTTGTAACCTCAACACACACATAGCACAGTGCTTGGCATGTAGTTGGCACTTAATAAATATTTATTGACTCACTCACCTTTCCACCTGGATTTCCTATAGCTTTCCTTCACATGTATGCTATTCCAGTAAAATTGTTTTGGCAGATTATTCTTGGGATTCCTTTTCTGCATGGGTTGGATAAACTCAAATCTATTGATTACATTCCTCATACAAAACTTCCCTTTCCCACCTCCACATCTTTTCACAGGTGCTCCTCCATGTCTGGGAGGCACTGCCCCCTCACTTATACCACATGGACCCTAGTTTCCTTTAGAGCACAGTTCAGCTGCCTGCATCTCCAAGAGGCTTTTCCTAATCCCTTAATAGTTAAAAACTCTCCCTTTTAAAGTTATTTAACATATTTTCTTTTCTTTTTATTGATATATATATATATATGTACACACACACATACATATCTGTATACATGTTGTATTTCCCAGGAGAATGTGGCTCTTTAAAAGCAGGGAGAGACTACTTTATTTTCTTCCTATCTATCTCCAGCACCAAGGATAGTGCCTTGTATTTTACTGAAATTGAAGGTCCTGTCCCACTGTTCAGGTCCTCCTTCATATCCTTTGCTTCAATGTTTGTGGTTTCTTGTGTAATCATGGGCTTTGGATATGGGCAGATACACTCAACTGTACCTATTTTCACACAAAAAGGTTTGTATTTGTACAACATGCTTGGT
Organism: Vombatus ursinus; assembly: GCF_900497805.2. Classification (NCBI taxonomy): domain Eukaryota; kingdom Metazoa; phylum Chordata; class Mammalia; order Diprotodontia; family Vombatidae; genus Vombatus; species Vombatus ursinus. The sequence continues at coordinate 54,052,552 of NW_020954577.1, read as the reverse complement.
AGGACCCAATGTGATAGAATTCACAGGGACCTATCAAACATCGTGGGCAGCATAAAGCAGTGCAAACAAGACCCAAAGGGGTAGAAGTCAGGAGATCTGGGTTCTAGTGAATCAATACAACAATAATTAAGTGCCTACTGTGTGCTGGGCACTGGGCTCTCCCCTTCCTACAGGGTAGCTGTATGACTTGACACGTATCACCTCCCTTCCTAGGCTTTCCGGTGTGGAGGAGTAGAGCTGGATTAAATCATCTCTAAGTGACTTCCCAGTTCTAACTTTCTCTGGTCCACTCTAGTTAAAGTAGAACCTTCCTCCCCAAACTGATGCTTCTCTGTTTCAACTCTCCTATGTGGTTTTCCTCATTTTCAACATTTAACTGTGTGTATATGTATATGTATGTATATGTGTATGTGTTTGTATAAATTGTCCATGCGTCTGCACACTCAGTCAGACTACATCTGGAGCAAAGTGTTCTGTCCTGGGTGCCCACTTTGAGGAAGAACATTGACAAGCTAGAGGACAGCCAGGCTGGCCAAGGGTCTTGAGTTTGTGCCAAATGGGGATTGGCTGAAGGACCTGGAGATGCTCTGCTTAGTCTGGACAAGGTTGCAGAGTGGAGGGGCCTGCTAGCTCTGGGCCCCCTAGCCCTGTCTAAGTATCTGAAGGGCTGTTGTGGGGAAGAAGGGGGAGTGGGAGGTTCAGAGAGACAGGTTCCAACTTACTATGAGGAGAAGCTCCCTGAGAGTTTGAGGTTACCCAGAGTATAGTGGGCAGCTGAGGGAGGCAGGAACTTTACAGTCACTGGCTTCTAGCAAAAGGTAGACAGAAGGCCACTTGCCAGGGATGCTGTAGAGAGGATGCTTGCTTAGGGAATAAGAAACCTTCTCTCTTGTTCTAGAGCCAATCTTGATTATGAGAGTAGAATATCAAAGGTTCCCTGAGGGTAAGAGCTGTGTTCCTCTCTTCTTTGTAGCACAGTGACTTGTTCAGGGTAGGTGCTTAAGAAATGTGCTTATTGGATTGGGTTAGATTGGATTAATGGGCCACCTCAGAAATTCAAAGTTCAAAGGGACCTCAGTGGATGTGTTGTTATTTAGTTGTTTCTCCCCCAGTCATGTCCATCTCTTTGTGTCCCCATTTGGGGTTTTGTTGGCAGTGATAGCAGAGGGGTTTGCCGTTTCCTTCTCCGGTTCATTTTACAGTTGAGGAAAATGAGGCAAACAGAGGTAGGTGACTTGCATGGGGTCATACAGCTAGCATCTGAGGCAGATTTGAACTCAAGAAGATGAGTCTTTCTGACTCCAGATAGTGCCTGGCACTATCCACTGTGCCATCCAGCTGCCCTAATGGATGTCTAGTCTAACCCATTCCTGACTAAATCCTCTCTGCAACATTCCCCACAAAGGTGCCATCCATCCTCTACTTGAAGCCCAGCAGTGAGTACCCGCCATCTCTTAAGACAAGCCATGTCATTTCTGGGTAGCACTTGTTGTGAAGTTTGGCCTGGAACAGAAACTCAGGTTGCCTTTCTCCGATTCCTGCCTGTAGCCCCTAGATTTGTTCTCTGGGCCAAGCACCTGGGCTAGTGCATTGACTTTCAGATCTCTGACCCCCAGCCCTCACCCCCACTTGCCATGAGCCCCAAAGATGCTTTCACTCACTAGCCCTCTCCTTCACTGAGTACCTCCCTATGGTACATACATGAGCTTTGTGCCCTGCTGATTTCTATGAGGGCTTTTGTGCAACACGTAAGAAGTACTGCAGGGATTCTTGATGCCCAGATAAGGATCACTGGGGGTGGGGAAAGTTTAAGAGCCACTGGTCTTTCTGATGAGAGTAAACTCTGCCAGGCTTAAACATCTACATTGGGATCCATTTCAAGACCACATAGTCTAGAAATGAGAGAGTGGCCAGGTATTGGCTCATGCTCTTAGGTCAATTTGTAAGCCATAGGATCTCAGAATTGAAATTTAAGAACTGAGCCCCAGAGGATGAAGTGATTTCCCCAAATCCCACAGATAAGACAAGAGCAATGCTAGATCTCTAACTTGAGGCAGCTAGGTGGTGCAGTGCTGATCTGAGAGTCAGGAAGACTCCTTTTCCTGAGTTCAAATCTGGGGTCGGACACTTACTTGTCATGTGACCCTGGGCAAGTCACTCAACCCTGTTTGCCTCAGCTTCCTCATCTGTAAAATGAGCTGGATAAGGAAATAGGAAACCCTATTCCAGTATCTTTGCCAAGAAAACCCCAAATGGGGTCATGAAGAGTTGGGCACGACTTAAAAACAACTGAACAGGAATAATAGGTCTCTAATCCAGAGACAGTAACCTGGGTTCAAATCCTGCTTCCGACATCTACCTGGGTGACTGTAGGAAAGTCATTTAAGTTCCTGAGCCTTCATTTCCTTAACTGCAAAATGAGAGGAGGAATAGGCGGCCTCTACAATCCTTTCGGGCTCTACATCTGTGATCCCATGTCTTCAGATGCAGTGTGCTGTCCACTGTGCCATATTGCCTCTGGTCAACCACATACATTCAAACCTCACAAATTCCATGTGAAAACAGTGGTAGAGTATGACAAAATAGAAGCCATTTTACCATCTTATTTTGGGTTGTGTCCACTTCTGGTCTCCACCATGTAATAGTCCTATGATCCACTTGGAAGCAGAAGGCTTCGGTACCTAGCTCTTCCATTAGGAAGAGATAATATGCTTAAGACTTTTCTAAAAGTAAAATTATTTATTTTAACATTAACTTTTCTCATTTGAAGTTTCAAATTTTCTCTCTCCCTCCCGTTCCTCACTCATTGAGAAGGCAAGAAATATGATATCAATCATACATGTGAAATAATACAAAACATATTTCTACATTAGCCATGTTGCAAAAAAGGAAGAAAAATAAAGAAAGTGAGAAAATTACATTTCAATCTTCACTCAGACTCCATCAATTCTTTCTCTGGAGGTGAATAGCATTTTTTATCATAAGTCCTTTGGTATTGTCTTGGATTACTGTATTGCTAAGAATAGCTAAGTCATTCATAGTTGCTCATCACACAATATTGCTGTTACTTTGTATAATGTTCTTCTGTTTTTGCTCACTTCACTATGCATCAATTCACGTAAGTCTTTCCAGGTTTTTCTGAAACTATCCTGCTCATCATTTCTTATAGTATAGTAATATTCCACCACACATATACCACAACTTGTCCAGCCATCCCCAATTGACAGTCATCCCCTCAATTTCCAATTCTTTGCCACCACAAAAATGAGTTGCTATATTTTTTACATATAGTTCCATTTCCTTTTGTTTTGGTATCCTTGTGATACTCACCTAATAATGTTATTTCTGGGTCAAGGGGTATGCACAGTTTGGTTGCCCTGTGGGCATAGTTCCAAATTGCTCTTCAGAATGGTTGGATCAGTTCACAACTCCACCAACAGTGTGTTAGTGTCCCAATTTTTCCACATCTCCTCCAATATTTGTCATTTTCCTTTTCTGTCATGTTAGCCAATCTGATAGGTTGAGGTGGTCCAACCTAAGAATTGTTTTAATTTGCATTTCTCTAATCAGTAATGATGTAGAGCAGTTTTTTTTTTATGTGACTATAGAAAGCTTCTGAAAAATTGCCGGTTCATATCCTTTGGTCATTTATCATTTAGGAAATGACTCATATTTTTATAAATTTGACTCAATTCCTTATATCTTTGAAAAATGAGGCCCTTACCAGAGAAACTTGTTATAAACTTTCCCCTTAATTTCCTGCTCTCCTTCTAATCTTGACTGCATCAGTTTTGTTTGTGCAAAAAAAATTAATATAATCAAAATTATCCATTTTACATCCCATAATGCTCCCTATCTCTGCTCATAAATTATTCCCTTATTCATAGATCTGACAAGTAAAATTTTTGTTTGTCTCCCATTATGTCTATATCATGTGCTCATTTTGACCTTATCTTGTTATATAATGTGAGATATTGGTCTATACCTAGTTTCTCCCAAACTGCTTTCCATTTTCCCCAGAAATTTTTGTCAAATAGTGATTTCTTACCCCCAAAGCTTTGATCTTTGGGTTTAGCTAACACTAGATGACTATGGTCATTTACTACTATGTGTGGTGTACCTAATCTACTCCACTGATCCACCTCTCTATTTCTTAGCCAGTACCAGATTTTTTTTTTAATGATTACCACTTTGTAATATAGTTTGAAATTTGGTACTGCTTGGCTGCCTTCCTTAACATTTTAAAAATTGATTGTCTGGACATTTTTTTACCTTTTATTCTTCCTGATAAATATTGTTATTCTTTTTTCTAGCTCTGTAAAATATTTTTGATACTTTAATTGGTATGGCACTGAATAAGTAAATTAATTTAGGTACAATTGTCATTTTTATTATATTTTATTATATTGAGCAATTAATATTTCTCCAATTGTTTAGATCAGTCTTTATGTGTAAAGTGTTTTATATTTATGTTCATATAGTTACTAGCTTTGTCTTCGTAGACTCCCAAGTATTTTATATTGTCTGCAGTTATTTTAAATGGAATTTCTCTTTCTATCTCTTGCTGCTGGGTTTTGTTCGTAGTATATAGAAATGTTGATGATTTATCTGGGTTTCTTTTATATCCTGCAACTTTGCTAAAGCTGTTAATTAGTTCAATTAGTTTTTAGTTTATTTTCTAGGGTTTTCTAAGTATACCATCATATTGTCTGCAAAGAGTGATAGGTTTGTTTCCTCATTGCCTATGCTAATTCCTTCAATTTCTTTTTCTTTTCTTAATGCTATAGCTCGCATTTCTAATACAATATTGAACAATAGTGGTGATAATGGAAATCCTTGTTGCAAACCTAATCTTATTGGGAAGGCTTCTAGCTTATTCCCATAGCAGATAATGTTTGCTGATGATTTTAGATATATACTACTTATCATTTAAAGGAAAATTGCCTTTATTCCTATGCTTTCTAGTGTCTTTTTTAATAGGAATAAGTATTGTATTTTATTTAGAAGCTTTTTCTGCATCTATTAAGATAACCATATGATTTTTGTTGTTTTTATTAAGAATATTTTCAATTATGCTGATAATTTTCCTAATATTGAACCAGCCCTACATTCCTGGAATAAATCCCACCTGGTCCTAGCATCTTTGTAATATATTGCTATAATCTCCTTGCTAGTCTAGTATATTATTTAAAGTTTTTACATTAATATTCATTGGGGAAATTGGTCTGTAGTTTTCTTTCTTTGTTTTTATTCTTCCTGGTTTAGGTATCAGAACCATATTTGTGTCAGAAAATTAATTTGCTAAGATTCTTTCTTTGCCTATTTCCCCCAAATAGTTTATATAGTATTGGAAATAATTATTCTTTAAATGTTTGATAGAATTCACTGGTGAATCCATCTGGTCCTGGGAATTTTTTGTTAGGGAGTTCATTTATGGCTTGTTCAATTTCTTTTTCTCACATAGGGTCATTTGAGTATTCTATTTCTTCTTCTGTTAATCTGGGCAATTTATTTATGTAAATAATCATCCATTTAACTTAAATTATCAGATTTACTGGCATATAATTGGGCAACATAGCTCCTTTAATTTCTTGTTCATCATTGGTGAATTCACCCCTTTCATTTTTGATACTGATAATTTGGTTTTATTCTTTCTTTTAAAAAAAATAGAAATCAATTAATAGTTTATCTCTTTTATTAGTGTTTTTTTTTCCATTTCACAAAGCCAGCTCCTAGTTTTATATGGCTTTTGTATTTTCAATGTTATCTCTCCTTTGATTTTCAGGATTTCTATTTTGGTGTTTTAATTGGGAATTTAATTTTTTTCTAGTTTTTTTTTTAGTTGCATGCCCAATTCATTAATCTGTACTTTCTTTCTTACATTGTCATTTAGATATTTAAATTTTAGAGATTTTAGAGACATAAATCTTCCCCTAAGTACTGCTTTGGCCACATCCTACAAATATCAGTATGTAGTTTCATTATTGTCATTCCCTTTAATGAAATTACTGATTGTTCCTATGATTTGTTCTTTGACCCACTCATTTTTTAGGATTCAATTATGTAGCTTCCAATTATTTTTTATTTTGTGCTTTCATAGTCCTTTATTGAATGCAATTTTTATTGCATTATGGTTTGAAAATGATACTTTTGATATTTCTGCTTTTCTGAATTTATTTGTAAGTTTAATACATAGTCAATTTTTGTGCTGAGAAAAAGATATTTTCTTTTCTCTTCCCATTCAGTTTTCTCCAGAGGTCTAGTAGTATAGCTAACTTTTCTAATATTCCATTATTTGTAAGTTTAATACATAGTCAATTTTTGTGCTGAGAAAAAGATATTTTCGTTTCTCTTCCCATTCAGTTTTCTCCAGAGGTCTAGTAGTATAGCTAACTTTTCTAATATTCTTAGCTTCTTTCTTTTTTATTATGTGGTTCAATTTATCTAGTTCTGAGAGGAGAAAGTTGAGGTCCGTCACTAGTATAGTTTTATTTTCCATTTCCTCCTGTAACTCATTTAAACTTTTCCTTTAAGAATTTGGAATGCAATGCCATTCTGGTGTATATATATTTAGTATTGATACTACTTTATTGTCTATGGTACCTTTTAGGAAAATGTTATTTTCTTTATTACCCTTTTAGTTAGGTGGATTTTTGCTTTTACTTTATTTGAGATCATGATGACTATCCCTGTCTTTTTCACTTGAGCTGAAGTATTATGGATTTTGCTCCAGTCCCTTATTTTAACTCTGTGTGGTGTCCCTCTATATCAAGTGTGTTTCTTATACATAACATATTGTTGGATTCTGGTTTCTAATACATTATGCTATCTGCTTCTGTTTTATGGATGAGTTTATCCCATTTACACTCACAGTTATGATTGTAACTGTGTCTTTCCCTCCATGCTATTTATCCTGTTATCCTTCTCTCCCTCTTTTTTACCTTGTTTAGTGTGTTTTGCTTCTCCCTTAATCTTCCCTCTCTTCTATTATGATACCCTTCCCACTTCTCTGTTGGGTAAGAAATATTTCTATACCCAACTGATTGCATTTGTCATTATTCCAAGAAAGTGAGCTCAAAGAATTGTCTGCCACCACCCCCATTTCTCTTTCCACTGTAAAAGTTCTTCTCGGCATACCTCTTTTATGTGACATAATTTCCCTATTCTTCCTCTCCTTTCCCCCTTCTCTCATTTCATTCCTCTTTCTCATCCCTGAATTTTTTTAAGTCATCCCATAATATTCAACTCACACCCATGCCCTCTGCTTATGTATACTCCTTCTAACTGCCCTAAAAGTGATAAAAATCTTGGGAGTTAAAAGGATCATCTTCCCACATAGGAATGTAAACAGTTTGATTACATTTAGTCCCTTATGATTTCTCTTTCAAGTTTATCTTTTTATATTTCTCTTGAGTTTTGTGTTTGAATGTCAAATTTTCTATTTAGCTCTGCTCTTTTCATCAGGAATGCTTGAAAGTCTTCTATTTTATTAAATATCCATTTTTCCCCTTAAGGATTGTATTCAGTTTTGTTGGGTAGGTTATTCTTAGTTGAAATCCTAGCTCCTTTGCTTTCTGGAATATCATATTCCAAGTCCTCTCCTCCTTTAATGTGGCAGCTCCTAAATCTTGTGTGATCTCTATCATTCAGATTTTCCCAATAGTCATCATTTTTATTTTTAACAGAATCAATTATTCTTACATTCTATTAATAATATACCATAGTTCCACATAAGTCATCAGCATTTCTATATATCACCAACAAATCCCTGTAAGAAGATATAGTGAGAGATATTTCATTTAAAATAACCATAGACAATATAAAATACCGGAGAATATACCCACTAAGGCAAACCCAGGATCTTTATGAATGTAATTATAAAGCAAATAAAGTCAGATTTAAATAATTGGAGAAATATTAATTATTCATGTGTAGATTGAGCCAATATAATAAAAATAACAATTCTACCTAAACTAATCTATGCATTCAGTGCCATCCCAATTAAACTACCAAAAATTAATTTATTGAGCTAGAGAAAAATAATAAAATTCATTTGGAAGAATAAAAGGTCAAGAATATCAAAGGAATTAATTTAAAAATGTAAAGGAAGGAGGTCTAGCAGTGATCTTAAACTGTGTTATGAGGTGATAATTATCAAAACTATTTGCTACTGGTTAAGAAATAGAAAGATGAATCAGTAGAATAGAGTAGTTATGCAATGTATGGTAACCTTATGTTTGATAAATGTGAAGATCTAAGTTTTGGGGATAAGAACTCATTTGATAAAAATTGCTGGGAAAACTGGAAAGCAGTCTGGCAGAAACTAGGTGTAGATCCATATCTTATACTGTTTACCAAGATAAGGTCAAAATGGATACATGACCTAGACATAAAGGGCAATGTCACGAGTAAATTAGAAGATTACAAAACATATTACCTATCTGATAGATAGGAGAAGAATTTGTAAATATGAGAGAGAGAGAGAGAGAGAGAGAGAGAGAGAGAGAGAGAGAGCATTGTGGAATGTGAAATAGGTACTTTTGAATACATTAAATTAAAGAGGTTTTGTACAAATAAAACCAATGTAGCCAAGATTAGAAGGAAAGCAGAACATTGTGAAAACATTTTAATAGATATTTTCTTGAATAAAGGCCTTATATCTCAAATATATAGAGAACTATGACAAATTTATAAGAATGAATCTTTTCCCAATTGATAAATGGTCATAGAATATGGACAGGCAGTTTTTGGAGGAAGAAATCAAAGCCATATATAGTCATATGGAAAAATGCTTTAAATCATTATTGATTAGAGAAATGCAAAATAAAACAACTTTGAAGTACCATCTCACTCCTATCACATTGGTTGAAATGACAGAAGGAGAAAATTACAAATGTTGGAGGGGATGTGGGAAAATCAGGACACTAATACACTATTGGTAGAATTGTGAATTGGCCCGATCATTTTGGAGAACAATTTGGAGTTATGCCCCAAAAGTTATAAAAATGTTTATACCCTTTAACCCAGCAATGCACCCTTATGTCTATTTCTCAAGGTGAGCAGGAAAAAAGGAAAAGAATCTATATGTTCTAAACTATTTATAGCAGTTCTCTTTGTGGTGGCAAAAAACTGGAAAGTGAGGGGATGCCCATCAATTGGGGAATGGCTCAACAAGTTGTAGTATATCATTGTGATGGAATACTACTGTGCTGTAAGAAATGATGGGCAGGCTGATTTTAGAAAAAACATGGAGTGACTTGCTTGAAATAATGCAGAATGAAACAAGCAGAATTAAGAAAATGTTCTATACAGTAACCATAATATTGTTCAAAGAGTAAGTGTGAATGACTAAGTTATTCTGAGTAATAAGAACATTGAAATCATCTACAAAGGACTCATGAAGGAAGATATTCTCCACCTCCAGAAAAAGAACTGATATGTGGAAGTATGTATTGTATGGTTCCACATTTATCTATATCAAATATTGATCTTCTCTAATGTGGGGCTTGGAGGGAGAAAACACAGAACTCAAAATGTAATAAAAAAAATTAAATAAATAAATGAAGTACCATAGAATGAATGCTTCCTTAGGCATGGCAGAAGGAAGGCTAAATATATTTATGTGAAGCCTGAGTTTGATTCCTATGTCTAACACTACTTTTTTTTTTAACTTTGGACAAGCTGTATTATATCTCCGAGACTCAGTTTCCTCACATATAACATGGGAATAATAATAGTATCACCCCACAGGATTATTGTGAGGATCAAGTACGAAATATAAAAAAAGCAAGTTACAAAGCTTAGGGTATCATAGAAATGCCACATGGAATTCCTATTATTAATCTTTTTTGTTTGCATCTGAGAGGGTTACTCAGCTCAAGCTGAGCATCATCCTTTCTTTCTTTTCTTTTCACTTTCACTCTTTTGTGCTTTGTCCCCTTAAGTCTTTTTCTATAGTTAACTGGGGTACATGAATCATTTGATAGAGAGACAGGGCAGGTGGAGCTGGTCAAATGGGTGTATTGAATAGAATTCTTTTTATCTGTTGAGATCTCTCAGCTGAATGCACTGATTGCCCTGCTGCTGGGTGAGCTCACCCCAGGAGACCGGCAGAAGATCATGACCATCTGTACCATTGATGTCCATGCCCGGGATGTTGTGGCCAAGCTGGTTTCTCAGAAGGTAATTATGTTCAAGGGCTTTGGGGGTCTAGATGTGTTCTGGGTACATTTCACAGAGTACTTGTATCCTTTCAAAATAATTCAATAATGATTCAACAAACATTGAGTCAGCCTCTGATTTCCAGGAGGTATAAGTGTGAATATCTTAGCTGCCCTGAGATGTTTGCTCTGATATTTGGGTTTGCAAGATTGTGATTATCTGTGGAGTTTTCCTATTCAGAGTATATTTTTAATATTCTCTGTTCTCTTTACTCATGAATTGCCAGAAAAAGGAAAAAAAGAGCATCTGGGGCCCAAAGGGACTGTCTCATCAATTGATTTGCTGCTAGGGGTGGTGTCACAGGGTCTCCTTGGACCTCCATCTTCATAATCTATAGCATTCTGAGGTACCCATTTATATCAGACCTGGAAAGAACCTTGGAGTGCATGCAGTCCAACCAGCCAGGATCGATAATCTCTTCTCTCATATAGCTACTGGCCACCTAGCTTTGGTTGAAGATCTCAGATAAGGAAGAGCTCACCACTTCCAAAGAAGCTCATTCCATTTTTCTGTAGCTCTAATTGTGAGGAAGTTTTCCTTACGTTGAGGACAAACATCCAAATAATTAGAGGTTGCCAAATATGTTTAACCACAAACTCCTTTACTTTTTTTGTACGTGCTTGTGATTTCAGGGAAATGGGGAACTCCCAGGGTGGAAACCTTCCCCCAAAACAAATTGGCACCTGTGTTTTAGTCTTGGGGAGTCTCTGGAGGCACTGAGAAGTTCAGTCACTTGCCTGGAGTCACACAGCCAATATGAGTCAGAGGCAAGACTTGAACCCAAGCCTTCCTGGCTCTAAGGCCAGCCTTTTAACCCATTATGCTACTCTGCCTCTCATTAACCACTCTGACATCAGTAACTTCTTCCTTTTGGCTCATTTTAATCTTCCTCGGGGGTAGTTATAGCCCATTCTTCATGGGAGCCTCATCATGCATTGAGAATAGCCCATCATGGTTACCTGTGTAGTAAGGAGTGATTCACATAATGGAAAAGCCATTGCAAGGTTGCCTTTTGCTTGTTCTTTTCTTGGCCAAATAATTCTGCTTTCCTAAGTGAGTCTTCCTTTGCTAACCATTTAATTTGATCGATGGACTTTTTTTCCATTCTCTCTCCAAGTTCCTGTTTTTCCTCTTCAGTGTCAGAATTGAGAAAGTGACTTCTCTTTGAGCACGAGATTTAGTCAGTTTCTATGGACGTCATTTCTGCGTGGACGCCTCCATGTTGTGCTTGTCTTATCAGTGAAAGCATCAGCGAGAGTTTATTGAGTGCTTGTTCTCTGCCAAGCACTGGGAATACAAACCCAGAAATGAACCATGCCTGCCCTCTAGGGGCTTATATTCTATCAGGGGATAGTTTAATGGAAAAGCTGCCTGGATTTGGGACTGAAGGGTCCCACTTCCAGCTCCATGGCCTTAGCCTTCACTACACTTGGCCTCAGTTTCCTCATAATGAGCAGCTTGAATTAGATGGCTAAGGCCCCTTCCTGCCATCAATTGATGATGTGATGAACACAGAGAAGTGATAATAATGTGATTTGAGTAGGGAGGAAGGACTAACAACTGGAGAGAATGGGGAAGACTGCATGGAGGAGGTGGCCCTGGAGCTGAGCCTTGAAGGAAGAGAAGTCTGCCAAATGAAAATGAGCAGATACATTGATGACTCCTTCAGCATGTGATCGCTATGACCTCAAAATCCTTTTTGTCTTTCCTATAGTCTAGTCCCCGAGGTATCTTTGCAGGTCTTCTGTTTCCTCCTTAGATGAACTAACTTGACAGTATCCCTGTTGTACTTCATTCTTGTCTAGGGCTCTTTCTGCACGTCAAGAATGTCCGAGTGAGCTATAATTCTCACCTTGAGATGCAAGCCACTGCTAGTCCAGTAGCATCCAAACACTTAATGAGCATGTTCTCGATGCTATCCCCAGGATTATTGATGAAAATTGATAATTATTCTAGGACTCTGACCTTGCAGTCAGCTCAGCTGTACATCGGCCTATGCAGGGTAATTGAGATGACTGCTTTCTCAGTTTGTTCATCTGTATGTGGTGTGGGGCACTATGAAAACCTTGCCTGAGTCAAGGTAAATTACCCTAAGCGGATGTACATACAGACATACCCACTGACTGCAGCCTCCCCTGCCCATCATTCTTCATTAAAAGGAGATTAGACTGATCTGAATTGTCAGCCCCTTACTCTGGTACCTCATAGACTTATGCCTTCCTCAACTGTCTCTGGGCAGATGGCCCTGAAATCTTCATCCTCAGGCCTCCTCTCCCTCCTAAGCTTTAGCTCAGCTCACCTGCTGCCCACTAGACAACGTTGCCCTTGGTTGGCCCATCAATATCCCAAACTCAACATGTCCAGAAGGAAATTCATCATCTTTTTCTCTGAAAGCTTCCTGTGCTCCAGAGTTCCTGATTTCTTTTGGGGGTATCACCATTCTTCCAGGCATCTAGTTTGCAACCTTGGAGGCATTTGAGACTCTTTACGCTGCCTCCATCCAATCAGTCACCACATTTTGTTTATTCTATCTCTTAGAGCCCTTGTTGATTTATACCATCCCCCAATTCCTACCTCATGCTCACTCTTTACCCCTACCTCAAAGAATTTCTATTTTCTGATCATGGCCTCCATGCAGGCTATCGATCTATTGGGGAGCTCGCCAACCATCATGTCATAGCAGACCATCTTCATGAGTAGCTGTGGGCAAAAATTTCTACCATCTCGTTGGCATGCCTCAGATGTTAAGCCTGTGTGCACATACCTGGGCTAGGCTTTGGATAATAAGCAGAAAGACAACAGCCAGGGCTGCTGGAGCTACAGCCAGGCTTTTCCAAGTGTGATTGTACAGCAGGCCACATCCTGACAATCATGTGCTGGGAGTGTGCCGAGAATAAATGATCTCATTGTGCTTTTTGTTGGCTGACTGTAAAAAAGCATTGAATTCAGTAGAGCAAAGTACCACCCGAAGGGCCTTATCCAACAAGATGAATCCCATGCAAATGTTAAAATCATCTAAGAACCTTGAATGATGTAACAGCAGATACAATTTTGTTCAACCCCCTGATAATGGATATCAAGCAAGGCATCCACTGACAGGGAAAAACACTTGTCCAACATACTGGCTTCTGGTGTGAAGAGTGTTTAGCGCAGTCCAAATCAAAGAAGGGTCCTTTGTGGGTGGTGTGGTCCTCCAGAGGCCCTCATGGGTTTGGAGATGGGTTCGTGAGGATTTCAGCGAGCCCGAGTGCTGCAGAGCCTTGTAAGTAAGTTCTGTGTTTAATCAGAAGAGATTTGCCTTCCAACCAATTCACCCTGGAAAAACAAAGGGGAAGAAGAAGACCCGATGTTCAGATTATAACTTGCAAGTGGATGGGGAGCCCATAAAGCTGGCTGACTACTTTGTACGTCTTAGAGGATTGAATAGGAAGAAGAGAGAAGGCTGGATTTGTTCTGTGAGACTGTACCACATTTTCCGTGATTTCTCCCTGAAACAAAAGGGCATCTATTTTAACCACAAATGTTATTCTAGGGATGCTCTATTGCTGTGAATCATGGAATATGGGCTGTCTTCACCTCTAGGGAATTCCCAGGTAAAGAAACTCCCTCCATCAATGTAAGTCAGCATAGTGGGCCACAAAAAAGCTGCAGCTTATGGCCAGCACTGATTTATGTGTGCTGCAGAATGGAGCAGTCATAGGACAGCCTGCGTGCACCATGAGAACTGGAGAAAGCTCCTGCATAGTCATTGGCTGTCTGCAGAGTACATAGGAAACTGTGGACGAGTTGCCTCAGGGCATTTGTGCCATTGGAAAAAGTGTCCGTTCCAGAAACCTGGACCCCTAGATACCCAAGCCCTAACTGCCCTTACATATACAATAATTGTGAATTCTGCTTGCTTCTTTTTTATGGGATAAATGAACAAATGAGTTCATGAAAAGCATTTATTAAGCATCTACTATTTTCCAAACGTGAGATGCTCTTGATTTTTTGTGTTGCCTCCAGACTTGTAATTGTATTGTGTTGGCATAGAGAGGTTCTAAGGAGGAACCTCTTTCTACTAATGCATTGAGTGACGTGTCCGCCATCATCCAGCTGAAGTCTGTTGGGGCAGGACTCGAAGCCACACCTTCCTAGTTTGAGGCCAAGCCTCTAACCACCATACCACACTCCCTCTCCCTTTAGAGAGAGCAGTGAAATTGCCAGGTGGATGATCTGCAGGTTTCTTCCTTTCCTATTTTAAAATATGGCCTCAGTTCTGAGCTTTTACCAGCCTATGAAGCCCTCATAGTTTTTTTTTTCATTCTCTCAAATAATAATAGGCCATAACTCTGGTGAGTGAGGTCAAGCAGCTTCTGAAAGGTGCCAGACCCCAAGATATCTGTTCATAAAAAGAGATAAGGCCGACATCTTTCTAATCAGTTATTTTAATCCATTTTAATAAAGAATGAAGCTCTCTGACCAGGGCAGCAAGTAGACTCATTTTAAGGTCTAATGAATGGGGTTGGGTTGTATGGCTCTTTACCACTGAGTTTGTCTCCTTGAGTACACAGGAATGTTAGACCTCCCAGGATACTTAATCCAGGGCCGTGACTAACCGTAACCTTAACTGATCCTGCCTGGCTTCAGGTCCCCCAGAAAAGCTTTTCAAAATGGTCAGATTCCTTGAGGGTCATTAGAGGAAGATGGGAGGTGTTGCCTGAACAAATGAATGATGAGTGCTGGAATTCAAAGTGCTATTAAAATAAAGGCTCCCCCCACTGCTCAGCTCTCTGTGGGGGTGGAGAAAGATCTGGACACGAGAACTCATTAGCACTGGGACCACCCAGTTGAGGAAACTCTCTGGACAATGTTAGGGGGTAATCTCACCTTCATCACAAGGTCTTTCTTAGTTCCCTTAATGTTGGTTGCCTTCTCTCCAAGATTACTTCCATTTATGTCATATGTATCTTGTATGTCAACAGTTGTTTTTGCACATTTATGATGTGAACTCCTTGAGGGGAAGGACTGCATTTGCCTTTCTTTGAATTTTCAGCATTTACCACATTGCCTTGTAAACAGTGAGTGACTAATTAGCGCAAGTAGATTGGTTGATTCTCTACTACTTATAGTCTTAATTGCTTAGCTCACAGAGAAGTTAAGTGACTCATCCTCAATCACATAGTGAGTTCACGTCCCAGGCAGGCCTAGAACACAGTGGTATTCCTGACTCCAGAGCCCATTGTCATCTCTTTGTATGTGATTCTGATTTGCAGTAACTCAGAACTTTTTATTGATGAGCGTCTGATGTGACATGCCTGTCAGTAAAGTTGACTTTTGAAGTTCCTATTTCCTTAAACAACACCACCAACCGCCCATAAGCCCAGAATCCCTGTGCTTTGTCCTTAGGTCGGCAGTTCCCAGGCTTTTGCGTGGCTGTCCCAACTCCGGCACCGGTGGGATGATGCTCAGAAGCACTGTTTTGTCAACATCTGCGATGCTCAGTTCCAATATTTTTACGAATACTTGGGGAACAGTCCTCGCCTCGTCATTACTCCTCTAACAGACAGGTAATAGCTTTCCATCTTCATCATGGGGAAGAGCTGGGGAGGGGTGAGAAGTCCCTTGACAGTGGTTTGAGCTGGATGGTGAATGGGAAAGAGGGCTAAGCTGTCACTCGTGAATTTTGTGCCTGGAACAGTTACTAAAGGTGGGCCTTGGGGGGGTTTCCCTGGAGTGTGGTCCTGGAGGAGTAAAAGCCCTCTTCCCAGTTCAGCAGTCTACACTGCTGAAGGACTCACCAGTGGTGGCTAGTTGGCTCACCAGAAACTGGTGGGTGAAAGATGAAATGACTGAGGAAACAAAGGTGTGATCTTCCTAGCATATCAGTTTATTAAACAACGCATGCCGATTACCCAACAAAGCAGAACCAGACCTCCTCAGCTTAAGCCTGGATTCCAAATACAGGGAAAGATAGACTTTTATATACTAAAAAACAATCAAATAAGGCCAATTAATTAAAAGGAAACAATATAGCATTAGTAATCCAATTTCTAATTGGACGAAATATTAGGGACTCTCCAAGTTGGGAGGAAAGAGTGAACAGATGCAATTTCCTGAATTCAGAAAAAGAGGTGCCCCATTCCCCTCAAGTGTCTGTGAACAATCAAAAGAACATGGAAACAACAACTGATCAATCGGTATGGGGCCAGTGTTCGGATAAGACACATGGCTTGCTTGAGATGTACAATTGTGAGAAAACTCCTTGTGTCAATCTTTGGATGTGACTGGCCTTCTGGTCAGCATAACTGAGGTCCTTAGGTAAGGGTTTGTAAGCAGCAGGGAGAGGTGGTCCAGCTTCCCAAGCATACAGGGCTAGGTTCAAACAACGCAATAAGATTTTCTCCCAGTTCCAACAATTGAATAACATTTTATCACAAGGCAGAATTTGGACTAGACCCATAATTGAATGGAAATGGAACTGAGCTAACTCCAGAATTGAGTCACAAGATGGCATCAGTGTGGTTCACTCAGTTCCCACAATTAACCACTTGCTGTCCTAATCGCCTCAATTCCCTCAAAGGGTAAGCTAAGCGTGTAACCCCTGGGAGAAGAAGCCTGCTCTTAAATGCTGGGATGTTTCTATACTTCAAAAAAAAAAGGAGGAAATAGGCTTGGGGATGGGTCATAGTGGTGGGAGAACAGGGTTATGCATGTGACCTCTAAATCTCCCACTCGGGTGAAAAGCCCTAGCTGCTCTGTCCAGTTTCAGCTCTGACAAAAGGAAGCTCTTAGAAGATAATCAGTAGGAGAAAAGAGAAATTGGGTAACTGTAATGAAAGAAAAACAATTACCCAGGGTGTGGGGAGATACCTTTAGAGTAAAAGCAACATGATAAAGAAAAACCCAATACCTGTAAAAGCTTTAAAAATGGAAATAATTAAATTGAGGAAGTCCAGCCATGAAAGGAGTGAGGTAAATTCATCCATGTGGCTCTGATGTCAGCCAGACAGTGAGTCTTACCCAGAAGCCACCCTGCCTCACCAGATCATGGCTATGGGCACCTTCCCAGAGGCAGGACTCCAACGATCTCATTCTTCCTCCTCATGCCTCCTCCTGACTCTGAATCACCAACAATTCATCACCAGTAAGCAATTCATACTACAAGAACCAGAATCTCAGAATGTGACAGGGTTTTGCAGGTCATGTTCTGATCCCACCCCCCTAATTCTGTTGTTCACTCAGTTGTGTCCAAGTCTTCATGACCCCATGGATATGCCAGGCCTTCTCTCCTCCACTATCTCCCAAAATCTGTCCAAGCTCATGTTTGTTGCTTCCGTGACACTCTATCCATCTCATCCTTTGCCGTCTCCTTTTCCTTTTGTCATCAATCTTCCCCAACATCAAGGTTTTTTCCAACGAGTCCCATCTTCTCGTTATGTGACCAAAGTATTTAAGCTTCAGTTTCAGCCTTTGTCCTTCCAATGTATAGTTTGAATTAATTGCTTTAAGCGTTGACTAATTTAATCTTCTTGATGTCCAAAGGACTTCCACAAATCTTCGCCAGTACCACAGTTCAAAAGCAACAGTTCTGTGGCACTCAGCTTTGAACTTAGGAAGATGAGTCTTCCTGACTCCAGGCCCAGCACTCTGTGCACTACAGCACATCCCCCAATTTTACAGATAAGAAAATCAAGATCCAGAGATATTAAGGGCTCTCCCAAGGGGCACCAGAACTGGAAGAGACCTTAGAGATAGGAGCTGTTCCAACTTCTTCAGTTTACAGATAAGGAAAGTGAGGCTTGACACAATAAAATGCTTTTTCCAAGGTCTCTCCCTCCAAGGTAGTAAGTAGGAGAGACAGAATTCAAACTAGCGTCTTTACCTCTAAGTTCAGTGTCCTTTCTTTCTGTTTTCCACTGACTTATTGTGCCCCCATGTCCTAAATCCTTTCTATTTTGCCCTGCAAAAATAACATTATAGTAATGCAATTAAATGTAAGACCATATGTAAACTGATGTCCTAAATTCCATTTTAATTGAACTTCCTCTTGTTTGATATATTTGTTGCATTTTTAAATGTCTAAATGGATTAGCAACTTGGCAAAGTAAATTCTTAGCTATTTATTTCATCACTCAGATGTCAGTCTGAATTTTTATCATAAAAAATAATATTTTAAAAATTACCAGCTAATTCATAGTCTTTTCTTGGGAATGTGAGATCATTTTGAACATACATCAAGTGGTGTTAACCAACCAATGAATGAAGAAACATTTATTAAGTGACTGCTATGTGTCAGGCACTGGAAATACAAAGATAAAAATTAGAATCTCCATCTTTGAGAGGTTTACATATACTGGAGAAAATCATATGTGTTCATAGATATATACAGAGCATGAATATGTAAATTAATTACGGAAGAACTTTGGGCGTGAAGGGCTAGCTCCTAAAGGCATCAAGTCAACAAAATATCTGCACCTAAAATCCCAGCTCTTGGGCAGAGTGGAATTAATGAAGCGTCCCATGCCTCTCAATCATCTTTCAAAGTTTCTGGGTTTTTTTTTTTCAAGAAAGTTCATTACTACAGTGTCTCAGTAACACATCAGCATCGTGATTAGGGTGGCTTTTCCTCCAAAGAATAAACATTTGGAGGCTGTAAAATCTAGTAACCATAGTAATTTATTCCCCTATCACCCAACTGAATTTGCCTTTATGACTTCTTATGTTGTTTTCACAAGTTGATTTGAGAGAGTTCTTGAATTAGCTGCCTTGGGCACCATAATTACTAGTCACAGCAGCCAAAAATAGAATGGCTCCCTGGTTTTGTGCTATTGGCCTGATTGGAATCAATCAATTAATGAATATTTATTAAGTGCCTACTATGTGCTGGGCAGTGTGCTAAGCACTGTGATGCAAAGAAAGACCAAGGATAGTCCCTGCCTTCAAGGAGCTTACAGTCTAAGCAAACAAATACATACAAAGTGAGCTAGAGAGAAGCTTCTTGTTCAAGTCCCCAGCTTTGGCAGGTCTCAGCAGTTGATGCACTTGGTTATCTAATAACAATAGCGCTGTCTTCTGTTGTTTCAAGGTGCTACATCACCTTAACCCAGTCGCTCCATCTCACCATGAGTGGGGCTCCTGCTGGTCCAGCTGGCACAGGCAAGACCGAGACAACCAAGGACCTGGGACACGCCCTTGGCATGATGGTTTATGTCTTCAACTGTTCCGAGCAGATGGACTATAAGGTAAAGTGGGGAGTGTCCCCTAAGAGGGAAGGAGTATGAAAGAGTCCCCCTCAAAGGAGGAGGCTTCACATGGAGGCTCTGACTGTGTCATTCAGTCCATAGGCAATATTTACAAAGGCTTGGTCCAGACGGGAGCCTGGGGGTGTTTCGATGAATTCAATCGGATCGCGGTGGAAGTTCTGTCAGTGGTAGCCGTACAAGTCAAGATGATACACGATGCCATCAGGAACAAGAGGAAGAGGTGTGTGTGTGTGTGTGTGTGTGTCATGCCTTCGCGGTAGTTTCCTTCCCCCTCCCCTCAGTATATCCCAAATAGAGGGAGAGAGAGTGATGTACAAGTCACTCTCCCTCTCCTTGCTGAATAGGTACTAGAAAAAATGTCAGCACTGGGCTCAGAGAACCTCCATTCAGTCTCAACTCTGCCTTTACCTCCTGTGTGACCTCCAACAAATCAATGTCCTAGGTTCCTTTAGGATTTCATCTGTTGGATTAGATGGCCTCCAAGGGCTCTTCAAGCTCTGGCATTCTATGCTCCCATGAAGGGAGTCAGGTTAATAGCAAAGATCAGCTATGCCCCTTGGCCCCCTGCCTTCTCTGTTTGTCTTTTGGTGTTTAACCTATTTCAGCGTTTGGAAGGCCAGTGTGGTCCTTGGCGTCTCTTCAATAGTCAGTTATATTGCATTTTTCACGTGGGTGCTCCCTCCTTGGTGCTGACTAAACTCTGCGGGCATCTTCTCATCCTGGGCGATTCATATTCACACTTTGCCATAGATACTCTGCTAGAATCAAATTGGGGGCACCTGGGCCTCCTCCCATGCTCTATCAGCATTCTGTGGGTACCTGAGCAACATCAGACTTTGCCATTAACCCTTACTCTCTCTGTACCATTGGCTGATCTCCCTTTTCCATCATGATTTTCTTAGGTGACTTCCATTACACCAGAAAGTAGTATAATGGCATGAATAAAGGGCCAGCCTCAGTCGTGATAACTTGGGTTCAAGTCTTGCCTTTTGATACATACTAGCTGTGAGATCCTGGTTAAATCATAGGATAACAATAATAACAGTTGCTAACATTTATATGGTGCTTAATATAAATATTTTGCAATTATTATCTCATTCAATCTTCACAACAACCCTGAGAGCTGGGTGTTGTTATTATCCCCATTTTACAGATGAGGAAACTGAGGCAGAGGTTCAGTGTCTTGCTCAGGATCACACAGCTATTAAATGTCTGACCCAAGATTAGACCCCGGGTTTTCTGATTCCAAGTCCAGTACCATTCACTTCTCAACCCAAGACTTGAACATTCGTCTGGGCAGCTCTCTTCTGATAAAGCTTAAAGGATTTTAAACTCCCAAAGTCAGAAAGTATTATACTCTCTTAATCGTTTTGTTCCATAAAACACAACCATTTGTGGCCGAAATTATTTTCATAATAATAACTAAGATGCTTTTCATTTTTTAATATGGTGAATATTGATAGATATAACCTACAAAAACAAAAGAAAGAGTGAGTATGTGTGTGTGTTTGTGTGTGGAGTTCCTCAATGATTTTTAAGAGTATAAAGAAGTCATGGCACTAAAAGAAATATTTGAGAACCACCAGATTAGAGCCTTCAGGTAGCTAGCTGTCTAAGGCTAAGATTACAGACAAGGTTCAGATGAACATTTTTTATTTCCTCCTCTTCTTCTTTTCTACTTCTTCCTTCTCCATCCTCCCCCTTTCCCATCTCCTTATTCCTCTTTCTTCCTTCTTTTCTCCCCTTCCTTCCTCTTTCCTCCTCTAGGTCAAGTTGACTTCTCCCTTTCCAATATCCCTCTTCTGGTTGTGATGATGTATTTGCAAAAGTAAACTGACTTTCCCATTCCCTTCAAACTTCCCAAATTTCTAATAGCCTCCTTCCAAATTTTTGCCTCACTTGGACTTCTCTGCTCTCTGCCTCGCCCTTCCCAATTAGTTGCCCACTTCACCTTCATAGGAAGGGCATGGATTTGAGGGCTTAGCCCTTTAACCACAGACCAAACAGTGCCCACATGTTTTTCATACTGTGCTGTGCTTTTATCCTGGCAGATTCATGTTCCTGGGTGAAGACATCCGGCTCAAGCCCTCAGTTGGCATCTTTATCACCATGAACCCAGGCTATGCCGGTCGGACAGAACTGCCTGAGAATCTCAAAGCTCTTTTCAGGCAAGCGCTCATGTGTGGCCTTGTGGGCTGCCCTCCTTCGCTTCCAAAACCCCATGCCCCCAATGTTCTCAGGCTCATGGGTACCACAGGGCAGCTTCTAGAGCTGGCTCCCCTGGACTCTTCTGTTGGTGCTTTCCCTGCCACCATCAATGGGGAAGGAAATCTGTGGGATATAGTGAGAAAGAAATGGGGAGGGTCAGGAGCAGAGCCAGAGAGAGGAAGCAATTTGCCTAAAGTTACACAGTTAATAAGAGTCAAACCTCGGAATAAAATAGAGTTCTTCTGACACCAAGAGTCAACCTGGTGTTGTGGTCTCAAAGCCAGAAAGAGCTGGGTTCAAGTCTTGCCTAGGGCAAATACTGACCATGTGACCCTGGGTAAGTCAGTGGCCCAGGCACATCCGTACCTGCCTTCATCAGGAAGCTTCCTCGTCTGGATATTGATGAAGTCACAGGTAGCCTTTCCCAGTTCAGCATCCTTTCCATTATACACACTTTTCTCCTAAGAAAATTGCTCCCTGCTTTCCTTCCCCAGTTCTGAAAAACTAAACAGATTTTCCAAAAGTCCCATAAATGACTTAAAAAGCAAACAAACAAGAGGGGAAGAGGGAAAGAGGTCAATGTGTAAAGAAGAAAAAAATTAACATTCTTTAATCCCAAACTTTGACATAAAGATATTCATCTAAAATAAAATAAAACAAGACCTTAAACAGAGGTTATTTATAAGAGGGTGATGGTATCTCTCTAGATCTGGATTCACATATTGCTTTCTGCCACTTGTCTGTGTGACCCTGGGTAAGTCACTAACTGCTGTAGGCCTCATTATGCCAGCTGCAAAATGTGGGAGTTAGACTACATGGCCTTAAAGGACGCTTCCATTTCTAAAGCTCTAATCCTATAACAGCATTTCTGTGTATCCCACAATTTTAAGGAACGTTGCTATGAGTTTTCCATGGAGTCCAACTCCAAAGGATCTGCACTTTTCAGCTTCTGACTAATTGCAAATTTTTTATTCAAAGTAAAGACTTTCTCAGTAGTTCTGATTGACACACATAATTGGTGCTTCTTGGGGCTCGTTAGAATGTTGGTACAAATTAATCACTGAATTTAAGCAATTTGTCCTTCTCACCTTCTTCTCCCATTTAAGAGTGGAAGCTCTGTGTGTTTCTTTCTCAGACCTTGTGCCATGGTGGCCCCTGACATTGAACTGATCTGTGAAATCCTGCTGGTGGCCGAGGGCTTTGTGGACGCCCGCCTCTTGGCCCGCAAGTTCATTACCTTGTACACTCTGTGCCGGGAGCTGCTTTCCAAGCAGGTGAGGGGCATGAGGGGGATCTGGGAAGCCTTTGTGTGTTGCCATAAATGAAACCCATTTTGAAATGCTAAGGCTCAGTAACAAATCATTTGAATTCCCTTTGTGGGTAAGTGAAAAAGAATGGCCTTCAGCTATATTTCCAATTTCTTTTTTTTTTTAAATAAGTAATCCATGAAACAACATTGGGTTTTATTATATAGTGTGTTTACTCTGACTTTCATGTCTTGGATTTTCAAAGTTCTGGCATCAATCACTGTTCGAATTGGCCCGTCGTCAGGATGGGGAGTCCTTCAACAATACTGGTCACAACCTGATCCATCCTGCCGACCTCGCCCAGCCCCTTTCCTATTTCTGCCATGGAGGGAGGTCCCCTCTGTACGGGGCCCTTCTTGCTTTCTCTTGGGAGGCATGTGAGCTGTGGCTTGCTCTCGTTAAATGTCCCACTCATCTTTTTATTTGGCCATACATTTCTTTATATGTCTTCCGTACTGACCGGCAGCTAGGTGGCACAGTGGATAGAGTTTCAGGTCTGGAGTCAGGAAGACCTGAGTTCAAATCGAACCTCAGATACTTACTAGCTGTGTGACCCTGGGCAAGTCATTTTACCCTGTTTGCCTCAGTTTCTTCATCTGTAAAATTAGCAGGAGAAGGAAATGGCAAACACTCCAGTATCTTTACCAAAGAAATCCCACAAAGGGGTCACAAAGAGTTAAACACAGCTGAAAATGACTAACCAACCTCAGTGCTGATTTGTAGAGGTCACATTAGCACAGTAAATAAAGTGGTTTGCAGTCAGAAAAAACTGGGTTCAAATCCTACCTCTGACACTTATTAGCTGTGGGACCCTGGGCAAGTCACTTCATCTCCATATCCCTCAAATAACTTCCTGGGAGAGGGACTTATCTGCTAAGTCATCCATGGGCTGCAAATTGTCTTCTTGGAAGGATTTCCCACACTGAGGGTTTTCTGCCCTGGAAGGTGAGTTCTTATAGATGCTTTATGTATTGGAATAACATTGATCTTTATAAATGCTCTGGAAATTGTTGTGTAACATTTGTTTTTCTATGCTAAACTAGGATTTATGCAAAGGATAGAGACCAGGGCTAGGCAAGGAAATCACAATTTCACAATCGATGCTGACCCCTCAGATTCTGGCTTCAGTAGGAGGGGAACAAGGCTGTGATAGCATTCAAGGAAGGCTCTAGGGTTCAAATGATGATGAGACTCCCCAGTTCTCTCCATCCCTTACATGTAATTCCAAGTGAAGGAGATGATGAACCTTCAGAGAGGCAGGATGATGTGGGAAACACAATGCTAGGCTAGGAGTTGGACAAAACGCCCTCCAGAATCCCCAGTCAGTCGACATTCACTAAGCACTGAGCTTAAGTGCTAAGGGTACAAAGAAAAGCAAAAGGGTGGGAGGAAGCAGTAGGGTGTAACCTTATCAAGGTCAGAATAGAATCCAATAGAATAAGAGATGGAAAGAGCAGGGGCTCTAGGTCAGAAAGCCCGAGTTCCAGTCCCACTTTTGACACTTATTACCTCAATGCCTGTTGTCGAGTCATTTAATTTTCCTGTACCAGTTTTCTAATAAAATAAAGAGATTGAACTAGAAGGCATCTGAGGTGTTTTTCAGCTATGAATCTTAATTCTATGACCTTTAATGGCCGTTTGAGCCAATCCACACTGTACAAAGAATTGCTGCCATATGCTTGACAAGTGACAAGTGGTCCTGAGCCTCTGCTTGCATTGAGGGGGCAGTATGCTCTCTCCTGAGGCAGCACCTTCCCCTCTTAAATAGCTCTAATTGTTAGGAAGTTTCCCTTCACGTCCTACCGAAATTTGCATCTTTGTAACTGAGAACTTGTCGCTGACAGAAGGAAGCATATTAATTTCTCTTATAACTCCAATTGGGTCTTTCCCCTTCCTATTTGTTGTTTTTACTTCATGAGATCTTTCAGGAAGCTTCCCTGTGTTTCGTTTTAGGATCATTATGACTGGGGACTTCGTGCAGTGAAATCGGTCTTAGTTGTAGCTGGCTCCCTGAAACGAGGAGACAAAAATCGGCCTGAGGACCAGGTACTACGTTATCAAAGATAGGAATTTGGAGAATGAGTTTCACAAAGTGCTCTATGCAGAAGCCCATCTGGTCCTGAACTGGCTACAGTTTGCTTGGTTTTTAAAATATACATGTATATGTTACACATGTGTGTGTATCTACATGTACGTGTGTGTATGTGTATATACATGTGTGTGTATATATACATACATTTTTAATATATTTGGGTATTTGGAAGGCTAGTGAGGTTTGTATTTGATAAACAGGTCCCAAGGTTTCTCAGATAAAGGCTATAGCTTGAGGAAAGGAAATCAGAGTCCAGCAATGCTTTATAACTGAAAAGTATTTTGGAAGTCTTAAAGAAAACTGGTTAGATAGCATAGTGGATGAAGTGCTGGACTAGAAGACCTGAGTTCAAATCCTGCCTCAGACACTGATTATAACCTCTCAGTGTCAGTTTCCTCATCTGTAAAATGGGGTTAATAAAGCACTTACCTTCATAGGATTGTTCTGAGGATCTAATGAGATTATTTATACACATACACATCTTACTTTGTAAACCATAAAGTGCTAATATAAATGTTTTTATCATATTTTTAAAAAATCAACGCTCAAGCCAAGGATGGATTAGAACTTCTTAGAGCAGTTGTAGTAGGGGGCTGACATTTGGTTTCATGAAGTCATAGATTTGGAACTTGAAGTCATCTTATGCGGAGGGAAGGGAACAAGCATTCATTAAGCACCTATTGTGTACAGGTGCTGTGCTACGCACTTTACAAACATCATCTCATTCGTTCCTCACCACAACCCTGGAAGGAAGGTTTTGTTTTTATCACTTGGTCCGATCTCCTCATTTACAGTAAGGAAACAGGCCTAGAAATACTCAAGGAAGAGACAACCTGGTAAGCAGAGAGCTCTGGAGTCAAGGACCCTGGTTCAGATTCCAGGGCTGGTGCTCGCTTCCTCAGCCCTAAACTGAGAGGGGTGGAGTGCGTGGTCTTTGTGTTGCTTCCTGCTCCAGCTCCATGCTCCCAGCATCCTTCAGGCACACGGTTTCTGAAGTGCCTTCCAGCTCTGAGGTTCTGTGATCCTGCTGTTTGCTCATCTCATCTCGTTTCCTTCATGTTGCATGACTCACACAGGTAGGCCAGGTGGCCTTGAATGATGATACAAATGAAGTTTTCCACTCCCGCCCCCAGGCCCCTGCCCCGTGATACAAAATGGCTGGAGAACAAGCCTTCTCTTCCTCTCGGTGCCACAGCAATGTTGGCGCCCGTTGTGGGTTTCCTACATTCCAGGGTGAATGTCAACAACGGCCACCGTGGGCTTGCCACGGTAATGCTGGCGCCCACTGTGGGCTTGCCACATTCCAGGGTGAATGTTGAGAATGGCCACTATGGCTCTTTATTTCCATGGGCGCGTCCTGACCTGGGTGGCCAAACCAGCCTGGACATTGTGGCCATTTCCTGATGTGATTTTAGTAAATTTCCTGACTTCTCACGTGTCACCTTCTCTTCATTTGAGTGTGTAAGACACCATTCGATCAGAGAGCTAAAACTGGAAAGGACCCCAAAAGGTGTTTAGCACACCACACCCTCATTTTAGAGATGAGGAGGCTGAGGCCAGAGTGGGTGGGTGCGCTCGGGGAGATCTAAGCATCGAATGCCAAAGCCAGTGTTCTTTCCGCGGTAGTCCATGCCCATTCAGAGCCCTGCTCTCAGAATCCAGGTACTTTGTGGTCCCCGTGTGTCCCGACCAGGGGCCCTGGAGAGTTCCACTGGAGGTGTCTAGGAAGCCCGTTTCATCTGTGGATCTCAAAGTCCTTTCCTGAAATGACCTGCCCGCATCAGCCACCACTCATGCTTCACAAACTGAGAAATGGGTACACAGAGGCCTCAGCCCTGATCAAAGCTGGTTGGGGAGAGCAAAGGAAGGAGGCATTTGGGGCCATCTCTGTTCATTCTCTCCCACTGATGTGTGTTGTCAGCTGTGAGCGGTGATTCTCCTGATAGGCTGAGCAGTGTTTAAACTCCCCAAACAAAGAGCACCCCAACCTGGCCCGGAATGGGGCAAGCGCCTCTCCTCTCTGAAATGAATGTCTTAAGCCAGACAGGTGTGGCTTCATTTGCTTTTGACATGTGGGCCTTTGACCCCTCTCCCAGGTGCTGATGAGGGCGCTCAGGGACTTCAACCTGCCCAAGATCGTGACGGACGATGTTCCCGTGTTCATGGGGCTGATCAGTGACCTGTTTCCAGCCCTCGATGTGCCCAGGAAGAGGGAAATACAGTTTGAACAAACAGTTCGCCAGTCCACCCTGGAGCTCTGCCTGCAGCCTGAAGAGAGCTTTATCCTCAAAGTAAAAACATATGCATACACATAGATACATGCACACATGCCTATACAAACATACACACATATTCATAGACATATATATTTTAAAAGTTAAACGTTTAAACATAAATATGTATTGTACATACATATGTGTATGTGCACATGTACATATATGTAAAGATGTTTATATATACACATATTAAATATTTATGCATGTATCACCGTAGAATATAAATACATATACTGTTGTGGTGTGTTAATAAATGTTTAACAATCAGCTCCATAAAAATATACACAACACACTTTTAATTTTAATCTGCATGCCTAAGATTTTCTCCATCACTTTCTTAAATCTAGACAATCAACAAAACACTAGCCCTAATCTGTAGCGTTTGCTGATTTCCAAGGTGTGAACGCTCCCACTGAAAATTTAACAATTGGCTTTTGTGAGCCGGCTCCAGTACACCCCAGACATGAGTATTGCTTATAAATCTATCCTTTTAGATTTTGGAGAATAATAATTACTTTCTAGTAATTTGGAGGCAGGAAGGAAGAGTGGACAGAGCACTTTTCTTGGGTTCAGGAAGACCTGGGTTTGAATCGTCCTTCAGGCCCTTACTAGCTGTGTGACCCTGAACCAATCACTTAACCTCTTTTGGTCTCAGGTTCTTTAACTGTAGACAGGCAACAGGCATTTATTGTTTACTTTGTGCCAGGCATCTGTAAAATGGGGATAATAAGAGCTTCTAGGGTGGTTGTGAGGCTCAGATGAGAGAGTCCGTGGGAAGCACTTTGCAAACCTATAGAAATGGGAGTGATGGTTGTCATTTTTAGGCCCCAGGCTTAGCCCATGCTCTCGGGAACCTGATGGGCCCTGCAGGCCGGACTCGTCTGGGGCATCCCCTTCCCTCAATCTAGAAGCTTAGGGGATGGAACTTGATTTTTTTCTGAAGTCGTGTCCTCTTCATGGCTGGAGATGTGGAAAGGGAAGGGTCCTGCCTTCCATGCTTTGTCACCTCCTTGTTTAGTGGGTGAGGTCAGGAGATTTCTCTTGGCATGAGACATCCCTTCTGTTCCACCTCCCTTCTGTTTTAGAAATAGACGATGAGAATTTTTAATGCCTCTAATGTGAAACAAATGTCCAGATTTGAGAGAACACTTGGTGGAAATGATCTGAGCTTGCACCGCAGCAGGTCACAAGGGATGACGTCCATGGAGAGCCTCAAGGCTTGGTGCCAAGTAGAAAGGGTGGGCATTTAGAGGCTAAGGACTTGGGTTCAAATCCTGCTCCTTTTACATTCTACTTTGAGCAAGTCTTTTAATCTCTCTGAGTCTCAGTTGCCTCTATAAAATGAAGGGTTTGGATTAAATGGCCTCCAAGAGGCCTTCCACCTCTGAATCTATGACTGCACAATCCTCTCCGTGACCCTGTGAAGTAGGTGCTATTATCATGCTCATCCTGTAGCTAAGGAAACTGAGGCTGAGGATGTTTAGGTGACTTGCCTAGGGTCATACCTCCAGTAAGTATCAGGATTTGAAGTCAGGTTCCGGCAGGCTTTCATAGATGATTTTCCACAGCAGACTCCATATTCATAGGCACTTGGCTAACTAAGAGGGAGCGAGAACATAAGATGTCCCGGCGTTTGTGATTGGTTCAGATCAGGAGAAAAGAATCCGTCAGCACTCATGAAGTGCCTACTATGTGCCCAGCACTAAATGCTGGAAATACAAAGAAAGGCAAAATCCAGCGCCTCCTCTCAAGGAGCTCGCAACCTAATGGGGTGGAGCACATGCGGATAGCTGTGCACCAACAGCAGAGAGGCAGGATAAATCAAGGGTTACCTTCAACAGAAGGAAATCACTGGAGTCAAGGGGGGATGGGAAGAGCTTCCTGTAGGAGGGATTTGGGCTGGGACTTGGAGGAAGCCAGGGGGCAGGGATGAGGAGGAAGGACATCACAGACATGGGGGCAGCCAGTGAAAATGCCTGGGGTCGGCAATAATCACAAGACCATCATCACCGGATCACAGAATGGGGGGGGGTGTGGGGGTGGGGAGTAAGGTATGAGAGGACTGGATAGGGGTGTGTGTGTGTGTGTGTGTGTGTGTGTGTGTGTGTGCATGTATGTGTACATGTAGCAGGCTATAAAGAGCTCAGATGCTAAATAGGATTTTATATTTGATCCTGGAGGTGATAGGAGTTTATTGAGTCTTCATGTGGAGAGGTGACGTGGTAGGACCTGTGCTTTAGGAAAATCACTTTAGCATCTGGGTGGAGGATGGACCAGAGTGGGGAGAGACTTGAGGCAGCAGCCTCCACCCCCAGCAGCTGTTGCGATAGTCCAGGTGTGAGGGGATAAGGGCCTGCACCAGGGTGGGGCAGTGTCGCAGGAGAAAAGATGCTACAAAAGTGGGATTGACAATAGCTTGGATCTGGAGGGTGAGAGAAATGAGGAGCCAGGGGGACCAGGAGGATGATGGTGCCCTCTACAGTAAAAGCTGCTATGATTTGGGGGGGAAGACACTGAGGCCAGCTTCAGATACGTTGAGTTCATGATGTCTTTGGGAAAGTTAGTTCAAGATGTCTAATGGGCAACTGGAGATGCAAGATTGGAAGTCAGCACAGAGACTGGGCAGAAAAGGTAGATTTTAGAATCAACCGTGTAGAGATGGTCATTAAATTCCTGGAAACTGATGAGGTGAAGCAGTCTAGAGGGAGAAGAGAAGGGGGTCCAGGAGAGGGAGCCCCGTGGGACACCTATAGTTAGAGGGCGCGATCTGGAGGAGGGTCCAGAAAAGGAGACAGAGAAGGAGCGGTCAGGGAGGGAGAAGAACCAGGAGAGAGGGATGTCCCGAAAACCTAGAAAGAAGAGAGTGAGCAACAGTGTCAAAGGCTGCAGAGAGGCCAAGGGAGTATGGACCGAGCAAAGGCATTGGACCGGGCGGACGACTTGTGAGTTACTATTGTCACTTTGGAGAGAGCAGCTTCGGCGGAATGATGAGATCGGCAGCCGGATTGTAGAGACAGGAAGTGGATGTGCCTGCACTGCAGGTGTACTTTTCAAGGATGTAAACCCCTAAAGGGAGCAGAGAAAGGGCATGAAAACGGAGGGATGGATAGATGATTAATGAGGATGGAGGAGGCTCCTTTGTAAGCAGTGCTTGGAAATGTTTGCTCATCATCTTTCCATTATCGCCTCGTTGAAGGAAAATAATGATTGGTACTTTGATTTTGCAGGTTGTTCAACTAGAGGAGTTGCTAGCTGTGCGGCACTCAGTCTTCGTGGTAGGAAATGCAGGAACAGGAAAGAGCAAGGTATGACAAACTCGCTACTCAGAAGATCTTTCTCTGCTTCCTACTCCACTCTAAGGAGAAGAGCGATTGTATTGGGGTCAGATTATTTTCATGATGGCTACACAAAGATTTTTCATTTTATTTTTTTGCCGTGTAAAGAACAGTTTTTCCTCTTAATTCATGTGAATGAACAAAAACACATTTATCAAGCACTTACTATATGTTGAGTACAGTCCTAGCTGGAGAAGCAAAAACAGTCCCTACCCTCAAGAAGCTTACATTCTAATAGGGAGAGAGACATACCCACCCAAATGGTCAACCAGGGAGGGATTTTGGTTTTGAATGTTATTGGGCTGGTGAGTGGGTCCTAGAGAGTAGATTGATACACCCCATCCAGGAACAATATCAGGTTTGATTTGATCATAGTTCGTGGTGTTAGAACTGGAGACTTGTTGGATTGCGTTCATTTATTGTGTTGTATTTGCATATTAAGATCACAAAAATTCTCTTTCATGAATTGCTAAAATCATATCCCTATTTTGGGGGTAAAGTTGTGGGCTAAGGGGCAAATTAAACATCAACTCCTCTTTCAGTAAAAAAAATAAAATGTAAATAAAAAGCAAACCTAGAATGACCATGGCTTTGACACCTTGTCTCGTACAATTTCATTTTTTTTAAGCTTTTTTGGTATTTTTTTTTGTATAAGACAAACAGAACATTCAAAAGCTCTGACTTTTGAAAAAAAAAAGTCTGGCTCCAGTATCTGATTTTTGCCTTATTTTGTCAAGTCTTTGCCTCCCTTGGCCATCTCAAATCAAATCAGGATCCAATGAGACAATATTTACAAAAAGTTCTTAGCACAATGCCCAGCACATAGTAGGTACTATATAAATACTTATTCCTTTTCCTTCCACCCATCTCAATTTCCATTCTCCCTATGAGAGGGAACACATTATAGTGGAAAGAGCATTGGTATTTAGAGCCACAGTTCCTGGGTTTGGGTCCTGCCCCTGCCCACGCCAGTCAGTTCTGGGTCTTTCAGCACCCTCACTTGCAAATCAAGGCACATAAAGTCTCATAAAAGGTATTTAATAATGTTTAGTGTATTCCTTTGTAAAAGCGAAGGTTGTACTAAATGAATAGAGAATCATGGATGGAGATCAAGAAGGGACCCTAAAGGTCAACTAGTAATCTCTGAGCTCCCTGCCAGTTTTAAATCTAGGATTGATTGATCACTAGGAAGGCACCTGCAAGAAGCTCCTAAGAGGAGGGGTTGTTTCCTTATGTTGTCTGTAGTCCTGACATCTAGCACAGGGTCCGGCCCACAGCTGGGTAGGGATAGGCACCAGACTTATGATAGGGAACTCTGGTGAGCAAAGTCCCTCTACCAACACAGGTCAGCATCCTCTCTGCAGCTTAGAAGTCAAGTGACTGGCCCAGGGTCACACAGCCAATGTGTCAAAAGTTGGGACTCAAAACTAGACCTTCCTGGAGTCAAAGCTGGCTCTCTACCATGCTCTCTCTCAGCACACAGTAGGCATTTAATAAGTGGTTGTTGGTTGATTGACCAATGAAGGAATCATTTGGTATTTGTTCATAAATACAGGTCAAGTGCTCCTAATGCATTTCATCTGGATGTCTCCTTTACCTCATCTCTGTCTCCCTTGTGTTGCTTTTATCTGTGCACATTCTGGGTCTGTTATACCCCCTTCCACCATAGAACGTCCACTACTTGAGGGCAGGAACCTTTTCTTTGTCTTTATGTCCTCAACAACTTGTATAGTGACTGGCACACAGTAGGTACTTAGTAAGTGTTTGTTGGATGGAAGTGAATTGAACCCAAGCCCAAAAGGAATAAAGGAGAAAGCAGCGTCTTCAAGGTTCCTTTGTAGCTCTCATCCTCCCAGGCTTTACTTTCTTCTAAGACCAGAGCACTCACTCCTTGTCACTCCAAAGTGCACGGTCTTCATTCCAACACATGGCTTGGATTTCTGGGGCATTAGACTGGCACACATTCAGAGGTCAACAACTACAAATGATAAGAGTGGGTGGCCATGGGCATGAGCATCTTTCCCTTTACTTGCTCAGCTGAAGGATTAAACCAGAGATGCTGTGGCAAAGGGGAGGGTCCGCACAGGGACGCTTCTAATGGAAAAAGTCACATAAAGGAAATGCTCCAGGGGCTCTCTCCTCAGCCCATGATTGTGTCTGAGTGAGTTTCACATGTGAACCAAGAAAGAAAACACATGAAATCCTATGGTTTTTCTCTGATTTGGAGTTGCTAAAAACATTTTGCTTGTGTCTCCTCCAGAAGCCAAGTGGCTTCTCTTCTGTTCACCATCATTCCTGTCGTCTCCATCATTCAGGCAAGTAGTCAAAACGCCACACTGGAAGCCTTGTCGGTATTTAGCTTGGGGCTTCTTAGCTAGAGGTCCATGAACTTGATTTAGAAAAAGCATTGTGATAATTTCAGTACAATTGTTTTCCTTCACCATCCAGTGTATATGATTTTAAAACATTTAAAAACATGATTCTAGGGGCAGCTAGGTTACACAGTGGATAGAGCACTGGTGCTGAAGTCAGGAGGACCTAAGTTCAAATTCAGCCTCAGACCAAACACTTGATACTTACTAGCTGTGTGACACTGGGCAAGTCACTTAACCCCAATTACCTAAAAAACAAAACAAAAAAATGAAAGAAAATAAAAGCATGATTCTGAGAGGATGCCCAAAGGCTTCCCCAGACTCGATGAATGCCAGAGGGGTCCAGATACAACCAAGGTAAAGAAGCCATGATTTTGTTCCTTATTTTTCCAAAAGTAGCAGGTGGTTATTTCTGCATCCCTCACTGCAGCCTGGGGAGAGAGTGAAGCAAAGGCAGAGAGCTCGCCAGGCAGGGTGGGGAGGGAAACTGTCTTCTGGATGCTGCAGTGAGGTTTTTTTCCACTTCCCTGGAATTGCTTGAATCCTCAGCCCTGGTTGGCCCCATTCCATCAAAGATAAAGTGACTCCTCTTGCTTATGTGGTGAAGCAGCTCAATGGCCTTATTGATTAATCACTGAGGAAATCAAAGCCTAGAAAGGGGAAGGTTCTGCGGGGGGTCCCCCAAGCAGCAGAGCTTGGATTTGAACCCAGGTCCTCCAGGAACTCTAAATAGAGTGCTTTTCACTCGACCATAGCATCTGATGCAGCACCATCTCCTTGGCTTGTGGACTCATCACCAGATCTTCTGCCTCTCACTTTGCTCCAAGGAGAAAAGAGATTGTGTGGGGCACGGGTGTTTTCATGATGGTCATACAAAAATTATTTTTTCTACTTCCAGAAGTGGATACTACAAAGCATGGTATATGATGGGTCACAAAGAAAACAGTTTAAGAAATTTTTGTTTCCCTTTGGCTTTACTCATTGTTAGGTGGTGTAGTGGATAGAGCACTGAACTTGGAATCAGAAAGACTCATCTTCATGAGTTCAACTCAGGCATCAGACATTTGCTAGCTGTGTGACACTGGGCAAGTCAGCTACCCCTGTTTGCCTCAGTTTCCTCATCTGTAAAAGGAACTGGAGAAGGAAATGGCAGACCACTCCAGTATCTTTGCAAAGAAAGCAACAAATGGGGTCATGGAGAGTCAGACACAACTGAAAAATGACTGAACAACAACAAAAACAACAATTGTTAAATTGCCTTGGGTGAAGCAAAATAGCAGAGCCAAGAGAATAATCTACACAATAACTAATCGTGTAAAAACAGTTAACGCTAGAAGGGGGTTGAACTTGAGTTAAATGCAATGACCTACCTGTCATGGAGAACAGAGAGTAAAACTAGAGAGGTGGGTGGCTACGGGTCCAGAATGTTGCATTTGTTGAGAGGCAGTCTGGTATAGTGGGTGGACCACTGGACTTGGAATCAGGAAGACGAGTTTGAATACCATCTTGTAGATGAAAATTTTGAGTCTCCTCACCTGTAAAATAAAGGGAGTGCTCTCACTTCTGAATCGGTTATCCTATGATTCTACTTTCTGAGACTCAAACTTCGAAAAAATGATAAAAGCAACTCCTTTTTGTGAAGATACATGAAAAACAAATTATCTTGAATTTCTTGCCTTTTCTCTCTAGATTTTGAGGACTCTGAATCGAACCTATGTTAACATGAAACAGAAACCCATTTGGAATGACTTAAATCCCAAGGCTGTGACAACGGACGAGCTCTTTGGCTTCATCCATCATGCCACTCGAGAATGGAAAGATGGCAAGTCCCGGGTCCTTTCTCGTATTCCAGTCCCTTCCCTCTCTCATCCATCCTCTGCACTGGGGACATCTCACTTTCATTTTTTTGAGCGCAGAGTTCCCCAAAGCTGGAATGTACTCCCTCCTTATCTTTATGATTGAGCATCCTGAGCTTATTCCAAGGTTTAGTAGAGGTGCCATCTCCCATGGTAAGCCTTCCCTGATTCCACCTCCCACCCCTACAGTTATTAGGGGTGTGTCCCCCATCAAATTGTCATGTATATGCTGGCTTATTTACATGGTGTATCCTACCTACATGATGTAAGCTTCTTGAAGACAGGAAGGATTTTTCCTTTTGGACTTTGAATATCCCATGCCCATGCACATAGGAGGTACTTCATAGGGGCCCATTGGATTGAATTCAAGCGAGGATAAAATTAATTTGGTGCATTTCATTGATTTCCTTGGGATTTTACAGGCATCATACTATACTTTCCCAGAGACCAGCAGATAAATCTGAGCTCTAAGGAAATGGAGAGAACCTACTGAAATTCCTTCTTTGGTGGTCTCCATCTTCCCTCCCATTTGCGATTATCTCAAACCTTACCTCTTCCTGATCACAAAGTATGACAAGGAAGATTAACAGAACTCCCAATAGACCCAAACTTTTCTCTCCAAAAGATTGTTCTTCTTCAGAGTTGTCCCTTTGGGACCAACACTCTTGTTCTAGTAATATTGCTGTGCTCAAAACTCTTCTCTGAGAATTACATACAGTTAACATAAAGTCATGTCACAAAGTCACAAACTCCTGGGATTTAAGAATTTTATAAGAGGATGATTTATAGACCCAGAGAAATTTTCCCATGGTCACACAGGATTTTGGGGTTCAGCTGATTCTTCCATGTACCAGCCAATCACTTTTAAGCAGTGATCAGGCTACTTGTCTGGACCCAACTAAATGAACACATCATTTTGAGAGGAGTGGAGCAGGATGGGAGGAAAGAAATCAAGATTGATTGAGTAAAGACGAGAAAACACTACAACTTGGAGGAAAATTTCCAGATCAAGGTGATTGGAACTGGCGACCTCTCTAATCCAATGGAATGAATGAGTGAATAAATGAATGAAAAAAGCATTTACAAAGTGCTTACTATGTGTCGAGAATATGGAGATAATAAATATAAAAGCAGGGGAAGCTAGGTTGTATAGTGGATAGACCTCTGGCCTTGGAGTCAGGAGGACCTGAATTCAAATCCAGCTTCAGACACTTACAAGCTGCGTGAGCCTGGGCAAGTCTCTTAACCCCGACTGCCTTACCAAAAACAAAAAAAAAACAATAAATATAAAAGCAAAGACAAGCCGTGCCCTCAAGGAGTTTATATCCAAATGGGGCTGAAAATTCACATAGGGTAGTGATGATGAGGGAAGTTTATGGAATGGTGAGTTAGGTCATAGAGGAGTAGATTGACACACACCATCCAGGAACAATGTTGCCTTCAACTCCATCTCCACCAATTGCTTTATTTACCTCTCCAAGGGGAACCTCTGAGCTGTCTCTCTACTGAGCTGAAACCTCCTTCTGTCTTCTGGTTTTGATGATAGTGAAAATGCCAAGACTGATAATTTAGTCCCTCTAGTAGAAGGTCTACTCATTGGTCATTGGACAAAGATCTCACTGTAAAGTATCAACAACTAGGTTAAAGTTTAAAGATGGTCTAAAAACTTTGTGCTTCGCAGCCACTCCCTTTTCTGCCACAGAGAGAAAAAAAGGGGCCACCCAGGACAGAGAGCCATTTTGTATTTTTCACTGTTTCATGGTCTGCTATGGCCAAAGAATTAACTACCCAGTGGCCAGCCTAATGGGAATGAGTCTCTCTGTGTAATTAGCTGACCTGGTCCTGGAGAAACATACCCAGGTGCTGGGACAGTCTTCCAAGCCCTTCCAGCAGGATAGGACCAGCCGCTCTGCTGGCATGACCTTCAAGGACCCAGAGCTGCCACTATATTGAAATATCAGAGTAGGGCTTTGGGTCACAAAATAGTAAAGAAGTATTTCCCTCTTTTCCTCTCTGTCCTCTTTTTCTTTAAAACAATCAGGTTTGAAATACATACTCTCTTTTTAATATAAATGTATTTATCCTACATAAATATATTTACATAAATGTAAAAATATGACAGAATACCTCACAGTTTGTCAATACCCCTGACCAAACTTAGCTGAACAAAACTTTGTCAGTGAACTGTTTCCCTTAATGAGGATATGGAAGAAATAATCTAGATACATATAATTTATTTATAAAAATCTTTTATAGTAAAAATGCCACATTTGAATTTTTTGAAATACATTTTTATTGATTTCCTGTTTTTATACCACCTATGTTTCCTAATCTGTACCTACCCCAAGAGCTAGCTCTTATAAAAATGGGGGGAAACGGATCAGCAAAACTAACTAGCATATCAGAAAAGTCAGTCAATAAGCAAGCATTTATTAAGCACTTACTGAGTGCTGAGTACCACTAAGCACTGAGGATAAAGACAGTCCCTCAAGGTGCTCACAGTCTACTATGGAAGACAGCCAGCAAACTACTACCTACAAACAAGATTAATACACAATAACTTGGAGGTAATCTTCGAAGGCTCCTGGACTAAGGAAAACCAGGACAGACCTCTGCAGAATGCAGGATTTTAGCCAGTACAAGGAGGAAGACAGAGAAGCCAGGAGGGGGGAGATGAGGAAGGAGAGGGAGAGTGACCCAGGGATGGGGGAAAATCAGTGAAGATTACTGGAAAGAAAAGGGTTGACATTATATGCAGTGTTCCATATCCCTAGACCCCCACTCCTCCAAAGAAGCCAGGAGAAGCTGTTCTTTAGGGTCAAGCTTGATGGTTATCATTTTGTATCATTTCATTGCCACAGATGAATTTAGAAATCTGCCAGAATTTTAACCATTCTTTGTTGGTAGGGCTTTTTTCATCACTGCTGAGAGAGCAAGCCAATCTTCTGCATGATGGGCCCAAATGGATAGTTCTGGATGGAGACATCGATCCAATGTGGATTGAGTCACTCAATACAGTGATGGACGATAACAAGGTGAGCTGCTCTTCTTGGTTGATTTTTGCTTTTGTTTGAGTCTCCTCTCTGTTCAAGAAACACTTTTCCTTTACTAAGCTCAGTTTCACTTCATTGTTTTTGACCTTGGGTTCTTGCTGGGGCGCCATTATGACTCAAGGTACTTTGGGATTGCTTCCCCTTAATCTGTGTTCATGCCCATTTCGTACACCTTTCAGCACCCATGTGATGCTTATTAATATGAATGCAAGTTAGAAACCTGTCTCTCTCTTTTTAAGAAGGTTCACTGATGCTTTTTGCTCTTTCACACTGGCGATGCCCCAATACAGCACCCTTCTTTCCAGCCCCCAACACACATGCTCTCCCTCATAACAAAGAAAACAGTCCAGAAAGACTGCGGTTGCCCCAAGACAGCAGCATGACATTAGAAAACCAGAACTAGAGCAAGGCATTTTGGTCCTTGTTCCAGGGTGGGTCTTTGAAGGAACGGACAGCACCTACCTAGTGGCATTTCCTTCTGAGCCTACCCTGTCCCTGATGGTGGTTCAATCCACCTGCATCTTTCCTCCACTGCCCACCCCCCTCCTGGCCCTAGCCCGCTGCTTCCTCTGTTTCCCTGTTCAACCCCATCCCCAACAGCATGGCACAAGTTCCCACTGGCAGCCACAATCGGATAGAACTCTCTAGACGTTCCAGAGTGCTCTGCCTTCCCCCAGCTGAGCCTCCTCCCCACCCTTACACCTAATCAGCATCAACAGGTGAACATTGCTTGAGCTCCACCTCTGGGCTTTAGGTCTCATGTGGAAAATGTATAACTGTTTTTTCATGGAAAGAATGAAGGTTATGGGGACCTTTGTCCCCATAAAAATGGAGGAACCCAGCTATTAACTGGTTTATATTACTATACCTCAAATGCCAAAGCTTCTCAAGTCAATAAACATAATCTAATTAGCCGCTAAGTGATACAGTGGATAGAGTATTGAATTCAGATCTTGCCTCAGACATTTAGTAGCTGTGTGACCCCCTCCTCCCCTCCCCCTAGTCAATCCCTCAGCCTCAGTTTCCTTGTCTGTAAAGTGATTATAATCACAGCATCTGCCTCACAGGGCTGTGATGTTCAAATGAGATACATCTATAAAGTACCTTGTAGACCTTGAAGCATGGTGTGAATGCCAACTGGCATCATCTCCGTCATCATCACTGTCCCTGTGGAGGCTCCAAACCGCCATGCTCCTCGACTGCCCTCTCCTGCATCTGATCACTCGACACGTTCTTTGGACTGTCCCTCCCTGCCAAGGGCCTTGCCTACCCGACCCCTCCTCATTCTCTGAGGCTTTCCCAGCCTCCTGCCTGGGCCTCTAGTCTATCCCTCTCTGATCTGTCCTCCCCTCAGCTGCAAAGCCTTCCCCTGAATGGACCCCTACTCTAAAGTCTTCCTTGGCTCCCCATAGTTTATCAAATTAGATTCAATTAGCCTGGTGCCCTCCAAAATCTATTTATGGACTGGTGTACATGGTGTCTTCCCCGAACAGAAGGCAGGGTCCTTGGGGCAGGCACCGGTGCTTTTGTTACCGTGTCCCCAGCACCCAGGCCTAGCACAGAGTAGGCACTTAACAGAGTTGAACTGACCTTGGCAGCGGAGCCAGGATGTGCCTGTCATCGGAGGGCCAGCCTGACTACGTAGAGGGCTGAGGGGTGTGGATGTGGAGAAGGAGGGACTGCCGTCAGCCACCAGACCATGGTTTTCTGGCCTCAGCGGCTCCTAACGCACCCTGGCTAAGGTGGCCAGGGAGCCGCATTAAGGAGCATCTGTAGCAGTGAAAGCAGGCACCTTAGAAGGATTGACTTAGGAGGAGCTACATGGCCTTCATGAAACCAGCATTAATTAAATGCCTCCTGCCTTCTACTGCATTGTGTGAGGTGCTGGGAACATAGAGGCAGAAACAAAAGCATCTCTGCCCTTGAGAAGCGTCCATTGTCGGCTCAGGAAGTGCAAAATACAAAGTCAATCTCTAGTCGTGGACAGAGTGCTGGACCTGAGTCCGAGGATCTGAGTTCAAATCCTGCCTCTGACCCTCACTAGGTGTGACCCTGGGTAAGTCACTTCTTCTCTGGACCTCCATTTCCTCACCTGTAAAATGGAGGAGTTGGTCCAGGTAAAGTAAAAGATTAAGAACTGGGAAAATAATTGACTTTCCAGATGACACTGAATAATGATATCTCCATATGAGGATGTGAATGATTCCTCCTGCATAAGCATATCATGGTAGATAGAGGGCCTTAAGGTCAAGAAGACCTGGGTTCAAATCCTGCCTCTAACACGTACTGACCGTAAAAACCCCAGGTTTGATGCCACCCCTCCACATGGAGGGCTCTTTTCAGACTTTAAGGTACAGACAAGTTGCCAATCTGCATCAGTGAAGGGAGTTTCCCCACTGATGAAATCCCAGGGATTGGTGGATTCTGTTAAAGCCCAGCCTGATGTTGGCCAGGGATGTGGGCCCAGACCCCGCTCCGCTAGGCGTCTGAGCAGGGCCCACTATCTCATGCCGCGGGTTGGACCCTGTCCCGTTTTGTCTCCAGCATCTTCGAATGCCAGCCTGCTCCCTGGATGACTGTGGCCTTTTCCCGTCCAGGTCCTGACGCTGGCCAGTAATGAGCGGGTGGCCCTCAGCCCTCACATGAGGCTACTGTTTGAGATCAGCCACTTACGGACGGCGACACCTGCGACTGTGTCCAGGGCTGGGATTCTGTATGTGAACCCGCAGGACTTGGGCTGGAGTCCGTGAGTATTCCTTCTTCAGGGGTGATGCGGAAAGTCTTCACGGCATATGTACAGAGGCGGAGCCTCGGGGGGCGTTGGCAGGTAGCGTTTGGCCCAGTGTCCTGGCTGTCCACTGTGCTTCAGTGGCCTAGGGACCACGGCGCTGACCAGCCAGGCTTTAATGTCTCTGTAAAGTGATTGACCTCCATTATCTCAGTTCCTGGCACACAGTAGGTGCTCACTTAATGTTTATTGACTGACTGGTCTAGAGACCTTGCTAACTAAGAAGTCTAGGCCATAAGTAAGAGTTGCACCAAGGTCTTCAAACTCTAAGTCAGGGCTCTACCCATCGTGGCCTGAGCTCAACTCTAGTGATGGAGAAGGAGGTGGTCAGCCAGCCAGGAAGCATTTATTGAGCACCTACTGTGTGCTAGGCACTGTGCTAAATGAAGAAAGGCAAAAAACAGCCCCCGGCCTCAAGGTGCTCGCCGCCCGCTAAGGGAGCCAACACAGAGACGAACCTGGAGAACCGGGCCGTGCAGACAAAAGGGAGGTAATCAGAGCGGGGAGAGCTCGGGAAAGGCTTCCTGTGCCAGACAGAATTTGAGGGAAGCCGTGGCAGTCAGGAGGCAGAGGTGAGGACGGAGGGCATCCCAGGCTGGCAAGGTGGGGAGATGGGGTGAATTGTGTGAGGAAGAGCCAGGAGACCAGTGTCACTGTATTGGAGGCCGCTAGGGGGCACCACAGGTCTGGAGTCAGGAAGACCTGAGTTCAAATCCGGCCTCAAACACTTCCTAGCTGTGTGACCCTGGACAAGTCCCTTAACCCTGTTTGCCTCAGTTTCCTCATCTGTAAAAGGAGCTGGAGAAGGGAATGGCAGACCACTCTAGTATCTCTGCCAAGAAAACCCCAAATGGGGTCACGAAGAGTCAGACATGACTGAAATGACTGAACGAGAAACAGGAGAGTGTAAGGTGTCAGAAGTCTGTCGGGGTGGGAGGGGGCTGGCTGTGAAGGGCTTTGAATGCCACAAGCAGGTGACTACGGGACGTCCTTTGAGACCTGCCTCCGGCCAGGCAGGAGCAGGAGGATGCCGGCCTGGAGAATCCGGGAAGCCAAACAGGTGGAGGCAGCACGGTGCGTGCATTGGAGAAGGTGAAGGCAGGTGGCAGGTTATCTGGGTGAAAGCCTTGTGAGGTCGCCTGGGGATACGTGTACGAGTGGAAGGGCAGGAAGAGAGCCAGCCTCCCAGCCAGGAACTCTCAAGTTACCCCTCTGCCTCTGACCCGTACTGCTGTGTGACCCTGTGCCAGTGGCTTAAACTCCATCTCAGTTTCCCAATCTGTAAAATGAGGCAGTTGGCTTCTAAGGCCCCTCCCAGCTCTAAATCTATGCTCCTATGATCCTATCAGTGTTAGAGAAAGGAGGTGGGGGGAGATTAGTTGGCACCAAGATACCAAAGAAAAAGTGCAAAGGGAAAGTGGTGGCAATGTGGCATCAGATGTTGGCAAAATGACCATTAGCAACAAGTGGGGCCTACCAGATGATGTCTGAGAGCAGAGACGAGCAGGGTGCCCTTGGAATCTTAGGCTTCCCTGGAGCCTGCAGGTGGATAAGGCTGGAGAACTCCTTCCCAGTGTCACGCCATGGTAGCTTTCTTCCTTTTAATTTTCCTTTGGAAAACGTTGGGACTTCGTCTTGTCCCTGCCAAACTTTACATCCCCGCCGCCTCCGCTGGCCCCATCACCCTTCCTCTTCTGTCTCTTCCAGCTGGGGGCAGGGGTTCTCTGTCTTCTCCCTTAGAAGACACAAATTGGCAGTAGCCACCCTGCTCTTTGGTTCACGATTCCTCCTGATTTCTTCTTCTGTATGTGGATCATTGTGATTGGCAGAAAATTTGCCTCCTGAGGTGATGGGGAAGCTTGAGATGCAAAGGACCCTGCAAGATCAGGGGGCTGGACACAAGGCAGCATCCCCTGGGATTATAGACCAGCTCAGCTGGCTGTGTTCCTCTGCAGCAGAGTGAGCCAGACCTGCCAGCTTTGGTGATGGCTACGATGCAGCCCGGGACTCCCAGAGTAAACATGTGGGGTCCTTTTGTCTGAGGGAAGAGAAGCACAAGGATTTCGATGGGGCCTTTTTGTAAATGCCTCAAACCAGAGCCAGAGGAATGCTCAGATGTGGGCACAGCCTTGTCGTGGCAAGAGGGAGGTCCTCGGTGATCCTGGCAGGCCTCCCTGCAGCTGGATGGGCCCGGCACTGGTGCCCTGCACTCCAGAACAGGTGTGCCTTCACAAGGACAGACTAGAGCCCCATCATAACTGGCCTCTTTTCAGGAAGGAAGGAAGAAGGTGGGTGATATCTCTACATGAGGATGTGTGAATGATTCCTCCTGAAGCACGTTCTATGGACTGACTGCACACGTTTCTGCCCCACAGCCGAGCCAAGATAGAAGATGGCTGCATCTGCCTGCTCATGTAACCCTGGTCCTCACCTGAAGGCTCTTTTCCCTAGAAGACTTACCTTTCCTGATTAAGCTTTTTTTTTGTTTTTTGCTTTTAATTTAACCCATTCTGCCCATCATTTTAAAGTGAAACAAAATTCAGCAGGCATTTATTAAATTCCTACTATGTGCCAGGTCTGCCTACTAAGTGCCAGGCCTGTGGTAGACCCAAGTGATATAAAGAGAGAAATGAAGCAGGCCCTGCCCTCAGGCTTTCATTCTACTAAGTTGAAATAGCACGCGCGCACACACACACACACACACACACACACATACATACATATAAATATGTCTCCCCTGGTCGAACAGAAGGTCCTAGTGTTTCACTCTTCGTAGATCAGTACCTGACCCATACAAAGTGCCTAATAAATGCTTGTTGATTGATGGATTGAAGCGTCTACAAAATATAAATGGGGGGAAGGGAACTCACAGCTGGGAAAATCAGGGAAAGGCTTTATGTAGGTTGGCACTTCAGCTGCACCTTAAAGAGGATGAGGGATTCTGAAAGACAAATTTGAGGAAGGAGGGCATTCCAAGCAGGGGGCACATCCTGGACAAAGGCTCGTGGGCAGGAAATAGAATGTTCTGTATGGAGAATGATGAGCAGGCAACTTTGTCTCTATGCCCTTTGGTGAGCATGCTCTGGGTTGTATACCCCGAAAAACATTGGTAATCAGAGGGTCATTGCAAGGAGTTACACTGGTACACTTATTAATGAACCTCATTTCAGATCTCAAAATGATTGGGGTCAGAACACTCCAAGAACAATCTGGAATTATTTCTATAAACTTGGCACATGTCACAGAAAAGAGTTTGAACATTTTGGGAAATGAAAGGGAAGGTTTTGCCATAGATAAGGTGTTGTATGTGAAGTCAGAGGATTTCAATGTGAATTCTGCCCTTTGAAGGGATTTAGTTTGGAAAATAGACCTTCTTTGTTTGGCCCTGGAGGGCAGTACTAGGAGCAAGGGACATAGAAACAGAGTCGAGCTTGGGGTCAGAGTACAAGGGGCTTCTCAGGAGCTGGTGAGAGGCCTTTTAGCAGAGACAAAGTGAGAACTTGTTGGGGATACAGTACCGGGAGAGGGTATTCATGTAAGAACTGGACTGAGTATTATCTGAGGTCCCACCCAACACTGAGATTTGGGAGTTATCACAAAATGGAACCCCCTTCCCTTCTATTCAGAGGTGGGAGACTAGGGATGACGAGCCCTGAATACCCTGTCAAACACGATGAATAACTTCATCAGCTTGACTGAACTGCTTTTTTTCTCATCTCTTTTCACTCTGTCTTGTAAAATATGACTCTGATGCTGATTATTTATCTCAGTATCTTTCTATGTATGTATGTATGTGTATATATGTGTATATTTAAAAATGTGTAAATATGGGAGAGAAGATAGAAGAGAGGGAAGGAAGGAGGGAGACAGAGAGAGGGAAGGAAAGAGAGAAGAGAGAGGGAGAGGGACAGAGGAAGAGAGGGAAAGAGAGAGAGTCAGACAGAGAA
Organism: Vombatus ursinus; assembly: GCF_900497805.2. Taxonomy (NCBI): domain Eukaryota; kingdom Metazoa; phylum Chordata; class Mammalia; order Diprotodontia; family Vombatidae; genus Vombatus; species Vombatus ursinus. The sequence continues at coordinate 54,007,852 of NW_020954577.1, read as the reverse complement.
TGCAAATGCTCCAAGTTGGGGGAAAAGTTTACAAATTGAGAAGAGGGACATGACATGATCACTAGCATGTTTCTGAAATGTTTGTACCAAGCTGTGTCTGCTTTGCAAAACTCGACTTCACGGACCCAGGATCCAGTCATATCCTCCACCTCTTCTCTCCTCCAGGTATGTGGCTAGCTGGATTGATAAGAGAAGCCATCAGTCGGAAAAGGCCAATCTGACGATCTTCTTTGATAAATATGTTCCCCCATGCTTGGATAAACTGAGGACAAGTTTTAAAACCATCACTTTGATTCCAGAGAACAGCCTGGTTCAGGTTGGTGTCTTACCTTGGTAATGTTGAAAAACAGCCCTCCCTCCAGTCCAGGCTACCTGCCTCTTTCTCTCCTTCTCCACTATCAGCTTTCCCTGCCTTTGCCTGGGTTGGTCCAGCCTCTTACTCTGGGAGAGAATGCCCTCTTTCTAAACTGCTGTCTTTCCAATTCAGCTGAAGAAAGTTTGTAGAAAATATTTGAAAATTGCTTTTCTAAGAAAAGGATGACTAATAATAATTGACTTTTACATTATGTTTAATGTATGTTACCTCTTCAAATAATACGGCATCCTTGTGAGACAGGGGCTGCAGCAGATAGGCAGACAGAGCATTCATTAAGTATTTACTACGTGCTAAGGTCTGGGGTTACAAATACAAGTAAAAAGAGACACCCCCCAACCTCAAGGACCTTCCATTCTAAGGGGGAAAGGCAATACTTATGAGGGTGCTTGTGTACAAGCTGAGGGGGTATGCCCAGGGGCAGGGGGTAAAGGTCTAGAGAATCAGAAGCAGAGAGGGCGGAGGTTTCAAGAGACAACTCACGTTAGAGGAAGGAGCCACAGGGGGAGAAGGCTGCTGGGACCGAGGCGTCAGAGTTCAGAGAGTTAGGAGCAGAATCCGTTGTTAGATTTTATTATCTTCGTTTTACAAAGGAGGAAAATGAGGCTGAGAGATCTTAAGTGACTTGCCCAGAGTCGCTCACGGAGCTGGTAAAGTGCCTCTGGATAGAATTCGAACCCAGGTTTTTCTGACTCTGAGTGCAGCATTTTCTCTGCTCCACTCTGCTGTATGGCCTTTCCAATCCGTGGTCCTCTATCTGACCCCAGCCATAGCTGTTGGCCCTTCGCATTAGAATCAGAATCTCAGAGTTAAAAGAAACCATAAAGATGATCTAGGCCAGGGGTGGGGAACCTGCGGCCCTCTAGGTCCTCAAGTGCAGCTCTTTGACCAAGTGCAAACTTCACAGAACAAATCCCCTTCATAAAAGGATTTGTTCTGCAAAACTTGGACTCAGCCAAAGGGCTCCACTCGAGGACCCAGAGCGCCATGTGTGGCCTCGAGGCCACAGGTTCCCCAGCCCTGCTCTAGGCCAATGCCAAGGCTCCTGATTCTCTAGACCTTTACCGCCTGCTCCTGGGCATACCGCCTGCCCCTGGGCATACCCCCTCAGCTTTTACACAAGCTCCCTCATAAGTATTGCCTTTGCCCCTTAGAATGGAAGATCCTTGAGGTTGGGGGGGTGTCTCTTTTTACTTGTATTTGTAACCCCAGACCTTAGCACGTAGTAAATACTTAATGAATGCTCTGTCTGCCTATCTGTCTGCAACCCATGTCTCACAAGGATGCCGTATTATTTAAAGAGGTAACATACATTAAACATAACGTAAAAGTCAATTATTATTAGTCATCCTTTTCTTAGAAAAGCAATTTTCTAACCCTAATCCTAGTCACTGTATAGCTTAGGAAAGGGAGGCTCAGGAAATGAGGGAGTTTACCGAAGACCACACAGCTAGTTATTGTGCCAAGCTGCCTCTGACTGGTGGTGCCCTGCAAGCAAGGTGATGTTGGGGAGAGGGTACTAAACACAGAGGTGAAGGATCTGGGTTCAAATCCTAACCAGTGCTTATTACTCAAGTGATCCTAAACAAGATCCTCTCCTGCCTGGGAGCTTCAGCTACCCGAAGGAAAGAGGCGGTCAGACTGGATGACTTCTAAGGTCATTTCCAGTTCTAGGTCTGTAAAAGACAAAAAAGTCAAAACCCCACTTTGGGCTACAGATATCCCCTGGTATGTGTGTTAGCTGGGAGTATTCGCATTGCAGTAAGGATAAATGTGCAAGTTGACAAGCATTTGTTAAACATTCACTATGTGTCAGGCACTGTGCTAAATGCTGGGGATACAAAGAAAGGCAAAAGTATGGCACCTGCCTTCACGTTCACGTTCTAATGGGGAGCAACATGGATAAAATGCACATGCCAGATACATACAGTGTAACTAGATCTCAGAAGGAAGGCACTAGTAGTGGGAGGAGAGAGAGGAGGAGGGGGGAAAGAGTATAAATGTTTGAAGCTAAAGTAAAGAAGCTCAAATAGTAAAATTTCAGCCATCATATGGTGAGTAGAGGAAAAGTATCATTTTTGCTTTGGAAATCACAGAATTTAGTCAAAATGACATGAGTCCAGTGTTACTGTGAGATTGACTGAATTACAATGAAGTTAAATTGAAAATTGTTTCATATAAGTCACCCCCAAAAAAAAACCTAACCCACAATTCAGAGGTTTAGGCTACTTCACACACCAATTAAATCAACAGCAGTCTTCAGCAATTATTATTCAAAGTATAATTTAGTGTTGAATGCAGGTCTGAATTTATTCATAATGCATTAATTATGGGACTGATCTAATTAGTCTTCCTCTGGTTTCATACTTGTTAAAAGCAGGATGACATTTTTTTCTCAGGTTGACTTGGTATCTTGTGTGATTCTTTCTGGTGTTAACTTTTTCATTCAAGAGTAGTGTGAAAGTAGGTCAGCGGGAAGGAAGATGATTCTGTCTTGATTATTCCTCTGTATTTAGAAGCAAGTCAGTGCCCTTGGAGCTCCTAGGAGTTTCACTGAGCTTCCACCATTCCCCCACTTCAGAGTCTGGTGCCTTCCCTGAGGGCAGTTGTAAAGAAATTAAATGAGTTAATAAATGTAAAGACCTTTGCAAACTTTAAAGCACTATAGAAATTATTATTATTTTTTAAAAAAGAGTTTGTAGAAAAGAGAATGGCTTTAATAAAACACATGGCTTTCTTCTCACTTCCCTCCCAGTCTTGTTTTCTAAGCATATAATTTATTATAATAATGTTAATAACAATACTTAATACGTGTAAACAAAGATCACAACATATACTCCTCCTAATAGCTCTGTGAGGCAGGTACTGCAGATATTATTCAAAATATTTCAAAGATGGAGAAGCCAAGGCTCAGAGTTCAGTGGCTTGCTCAAGGTCATATAACTAATAAGTTGGAGCATTGGACTTTTAACCCAAGGTTTTACCAACCACAAGTCTCACACTCTTTCTGGTCTGTCACGTCCATTTTCCCTAATGATGGGGTTGGGTTAGATCAGTGGTGTCAAACTCAAACATGGTTGTATTTAAGGACCCCTGCTGGCTCATGTTGACTTAGAAAACCACATACTACACTTCTAGGAGCAGAGCAAAGATGACAGAGTAGAGCACTCAGTCGCTCTTAAAACATTTCAAATAATGCCTCAAATTGAATTCTGGAGTAGCAGAACCAATAAAAGGTCAGACAGGCCCCAGACAACTTAAGAGTTGAGGAAGAGAGATCTGTGACATGGGGGCGGAGGCTAAAACAATAGTGGTAGGGCTAGGTGGTGGTGATGGAAATAGAAGCAGTTTCGGGAACTCTCATGCCAGAGACAAAAAGGGGACCTGGCCGTTGGTATGAAAGATTACAGGAGACTCCATGCTAAATGCCGTTTGACATATCTACTGTCTATCCCTTCTGGGTCACAGTTCAGGTGTCCCAGTCAAGAGGAAGTGGAAGCCCTGAGAGGAAGTATTGCTTTGGGTCACAAGTGATCAGTACTGGAGCAGTACTGATTGCAATTCCAAGGGATCAGAGGTCCTTCCTGGGTAAGGACCAGAGTGTAGGCCAGGAGAGCAGTAATCACACCTCATCCTATATCATACCACCTTGGAACCACCAAAAACTTCCAAACCCCTAGAAGTAGCTCTGGAATCAACAATGCAGAAAAGCCTGAAGTTTGAGACAGTGCCTCTCCCTACCCACACTGGAAACAGAGCCCAACTTGAACATAAAGTTCCAAATCAAGAAATACTGTGAGGAGAAAAAAGAGCAAAGAACAACTACAAAAGAAGCTGACAATAAAAACAACTGTGGTGACGGGGAAGAACAAGGCAAACTTAGAAGAAGACAATGAAGTGAAAACAACTACAAAAAAAAAAACTGCAAAGAAAAGGTGTGTGTCAAACACAAGCCCAACAAGAATTCCCGAAAGAGCTAGAAATTGATTTTCAAAATCAAATAAGAATGGTAGAGGAAAACTTCAGTAAAGAAATGAAAGCAAAGGAAGGAAATTATAAAAAACAACAACTTAGTAAGAGAGGCACAAAAAAGTACCGAAGAAAATAACTCCTTAAAAAGCAGAATTGGTCAAATGGGAAAATGATACAAAAGCTCACTGAAAAAAATAATTCCTTAAAAATTAGAATTGGGCAACTGGAAACTAATGACTCCATGAGACATCAAGAAACAATAAAACGAAGTCAAAAGAATGAAAGAATAGGAAAAAAAATGTGAACTATCTCATTGGAAAAACAATTGACTTGGAGAACAGATTAAGGAGATATATTTTAAGAATTATTAGAATACCTAAAAGCCATAGTTAAAGAAAGAGCCTAGACATCACATTTCAAGAAATGAAAAGGAAAATTCTCCCAATATCCTAGAAGCAGTAAGTAAAATAGAAAATTTAGGAATCACTGATCACCACCTAAAAGAGATCCCAAAATGAAAACTCCAGGGAATATTATGGCCAAATTCCAGAGCTCCCAGGTCAAAGAGAAAGTACTTCAAGCAGTCAGGAAGGAGTCACTTAAATATAATGGAGTCAGGATCAGGGCACTTGGAATATGATGCACTGCAAGACAGAAGAGCTGGGATTTAGAACCAGGGAAAACCTATGCAGCAAAATAGAGTATAAACCTTCAAGGCAAAAATGGAAATTTAATGAAACAGAAGAATTTCAAGCATTCCTGATTTAAAAAAAAAAAAACCCACAGCTGAATAGAAAATTTATCTTTCAAATGCAAGACTCAAGGAAGCATAAAAAAGTAAGCATGAGAGAGAAATCATACAACTAAACTGTTTACCTTTCTATATGGAAAGATGATACATGTAACTTGTGAGAACTTTGTCATTATTAGGGCATTTAGAAGGATTCTGCATAGAAAGAAGGGAGGTGAGCAAATTGATTATGTCGGAATGATGTAAAAAACGGATAGATGAGAAAGAGGGCTGCCCTAAAAGAAAGGGAAAGGGAAAGGAAGAAACAGAAAAAGTATCTTACATAAAAGAAGTAGACAAGGAAGAGATTTTACAGCAGAGAGGGAAATGGTGGGAGAGCAAGAAATATTTGAACCTCACATCTAGATTGGTTCAAAGAGGGAAAATATATATACATAATCAAATGGTAATAGGAATCTATCTTACCCAACAGGGAAGTGGGAGGTGAAGGGGGATAAAAGAAAGGAAGAGATTATAAAAGGAAAGGGAGATAAAATCAAAATAGGCTTAAGAGGAGAGACCAGATAAGAAGTGAGAAAGATAAACAGAAGAAAATAGGAGGAAGGGAAACATACAGGTAGTCATCATAACTGTGAATGGGATGAATAGCAGACTAGGTTAGAAACAAGCCAACAATATGTTGTTTATGAGAAACACACTAGAAGCAGGGAGACACACAGAGTTAAAAGCAGGGACAGGAGAATTTATTACACTTCAGCTGAAGAGAAAACAAAGCACAAGTGTAGCAATCATGATCTCAGACAAAGTAAAAGCAAAAACAGACCAAATTGAAAGAGATAAGCTGGGAAAGTACATCTTGCTAAAATATATCATAGATAATGAAGTAATATCAGTACCAAACATATCAGCACCAAACATAATAGCATCCAAATTCCTAAAGGAAAAGTTAAATTAATTACAGGAGGAAATAAACAATAGAACTATACTTGTGAGGGAACTCAACTTTCTCCTCTCAGAGCTAGATAAGTCTAAGCACAAAACAAATAAGAAAGAAGTCAAGGAGATGAATTAAATCTTAGAAAAATTAGATATGATAGACCTTTGCAGGAATCTGAATGGGAGTGAAAAGGAGTATACCTTTTTTTTTTTTTGCAGCTGTACATGGTACCATCACAAGAATTGACCATGTATTAGGGCATAAAATCCTCACAACCAAATGCAGAAAAATTAAATGCACCCTTTTCAGACCATAATGCAATAAAAGTTACATTCAGTAAAGGGCCATGGGAGCACAGATTAAAAACCAATTGGAAACTAAATAATCCTAAAGAATGAGTGGTTCAAAGAACAATTCAAAGAAACAATCACTTTGTTAAAGGGACAATGAGACAACATTCAAAAATTTTGGATTGCAACCAAAGCAGTACATAGGGGAAAGTTTCTATCTCTAAACAAGTATATTAATAATGGAGACTAAGCAGTTCAATGAATTGGGCATGCAATTTTTTAAAAAGTAGAACATGCTTTAAATTCCCAATTAAAAATGGAAATCCTAAAAATAAAAGGGGAAATTAATAAATTTGAAAGTACATAAACCATTGAACTAATAAAACTAGGAGCTGGTTTTATGGGGGGGAAACAATTAAAAAGATAAACCAGTGGTTAATTTGATTTTTTAAAAAGAAGAAAACCAAATTGCCAGTATCAAAAAATTAAAAGGGTGACATCTTTGCCAATGAAGATGAAATTAAAGCAATTATTAGGAGTTATTTTGCCTAATTACATGCCAGTGAAACTGACAATCTAAGTGAAATGGATGAGTATTTATAAAATTATAAACTGCCTGGATTGCCAGAAGAAGAAAATACTTAACCTTATTTTAGAAAAAGAAATTGAACAAATCACAAATGAGCTCTATAAGGGAAAAAAATCCCCTGGACCAGATAGATTTACAAACAAATACTACCAAACATTTAAGGAACAATTAATCTCAATATTTATATAAACTATTTGAAAAAAATAGATAAAGGAATTCTACCAAATTCCTTTTTATGACACAAATATGGTTTTGATACCTAAACAAGAGAAAGCAAAAACAGAGAAAGAAAATTATAGACCAGTTTCCTTAAGTGATGCAAAAATAAGATACTTACAAGGAGATTACAGTAACGTATCACAAAAGTCATACACTATGACCAGAAATGAAGGGCTGGTTCAATATTAGGAAAACTATTAGTATAATTGACCATATCAGTAACAAAACCCACAAAAACCATATGGTTATATCAATGGATGCAGAAAAAACCTTTGACAAAATACAACACCCATTCCTATTAAAAAAAAAAAACACTAGAAAGCATAGAAATCAAGGGAGCCTTTCTTTAAAATGATAGGCAGTATCTCTTTAAAACTAAGAACAAGCATTTTCTATGATAGGGATAAACCTGGAACCTTCCCACTAAGATCATGGGTGAAACAAAGATATCAATTATTTTCAATGTTATTCAATACTGTACTAGAAATACTAGTGATAGCAACAAGACAAGGAAAAGAAATTGAATAAAAATAGGCAACAAAGAAACACAACTATCACTCTTTGCAGATGATATTATAGTATACTTAGAGAACCCTGCATATTTACATCTAATGGTAGCCAACTCTGAGAGGAGGAGGGAAGAAAAAAATTTATGTGATAACTTTATTATGTATTATATATTTAAAGGAATAACAAGTTGTACATAATAGATTTGCAGTTTCAGGTGCACCCATCTTTTTTTATTATACTGTATAATGGAAATGCTTGTTTTATTCCATAAATTTTTAAAAAATGAAAATTTTTTAAAATCCCCCCCCAAAAAAGGGAAATGCCGTATGGCAATATAACTTAGGAATATACCTATGAAGAGCCACCCAGGGATTTTATGAACACAATTACAAAACACTTTACACAAATAAAGACAGATCTAAACAATTGGAGAGCTATTAATTGCTTATGGGTAGGCCAAACCAATATAATAAAAATAACAATTCTTCGTAAATTAACTTACTTGTTCCATGTCATATCAAGCTGCCAAAAAATTTTATAGAACTAGGAAAAGTAATAATAAAGTTCATCTGGAAGAACAAAAGGTCAAGAATATCAAGGGAATCAATGGAAAAGAATAGAAGGCTTAATAGTTCCAGATTTCAGATTATATTACAAAATGGTAATCATCAAAACCATATGGTACTAGCTAAAAAATAGAGTCATGGTTCAGTGAAATAGAGTAAGTACACAATACACATTAGTAAATGGCCAATAGCAATTTAATTCTTTATAAACCCAAAGATCCAAGCTTTTGAACTCCTCATTTGACACAAAAAAAAGGCAGTATGGTAGACAGACACCAACATCTAAAGTTGAAATGGATAAATTATTTATACATAAAGGGTAATATAATAAGGAAATTATGGATAAGTACTAAGGATAAGAGAACAGTTTATGACCAAACAAAACAAATACAGCCAAAATTAAAAGAAAAATGGGAAACTGGGGGGAAAATTTACAGCAAGTTTCAAATATATGGGGAATTGACCCAAATTTATGAAAATAAGAGCTATTCTCCAGTTGATAAATGGTCAAAAGGTATGAACAAACAGTTTTCAGAAGATGAAATCAAAGTTAGCTAGAGTTACATAAAAATACTCTGAATCACTACCGATTAGAAAAATGGAAAGCAAAATGACTCTGACATACCACCTAACAACTATCAGATTGGCTAACATGATAGGAAAGGAAAATGACAAATATTGGAGGGGATGTGGAAAAATTGGGACACTAATGCACTGTCGGTGGAGTTGTAAACTAGTCAAACCATTCTGGAGTAAAATTTGGAACTACACCCAAAGGGGTATAAAACTGTACATAGCCTTTGACCCAGCAATGTACATAGTAACCGTAATCTTTTAAGGATGATCAACTGTGAAAGACTTAACTGCTCTGATCAAGACAATGATCCAAGAAAATTCCAAAGAACCCGTAATGAAAAAGGCTATTCATCTCCACGAGAAAAAACTGATGAAATCTGAATGCAGACTGAAGCTCACCTTTTTTCACTCTCTTCATTTTTCTTGTTTTATTTTTTCTCTGAGTTTTCCTTTACAACATAGCTAATATGGAAATATTTTTGCATGACCACACATATAATTGATATCAAATTGCTTGCCTTCTCAAGGAGGAGGCATATGCCAGAAGGAGAAAGGGAATTTGGAGCTCAGATAAATGATCATTAAACATTTCTACGTATAATTGGGAAACATTTAACAAAATAAATTAAAACATTATATAAAAACCACACGCTAACATTATCTATGTTTTATTGTATTTTTCCTGTTTTGTTAAATATTTCCCAATTACATTTTAATTTGGTTCAGGCCATGGGAGTGTTATAGAGGTGGGTTATGTGAGTGTGACACCTCTAGGCTAAATGACCTCTACGGGACCCCCTAAGATCCCTTCTGGCTCTTAGTTTGTGACCTTAAATTTGTTTTGGAAGTTCTTTTAGGCTCAATGGCCAAATGGTCTGATGGATAGTGTTAGAACTGGAATCGGGAGATAGGTTCAAATGGAGACTCCAATATTTACCAGGTGTGTCACCTTAGGCAAGCCTGTCTCTGGGCCTCATTTTTCTCATCTACAAAACGAGGGATTTGGACTAAACGACATCTAAGCTTATTTCTAACTAGAGACAGGT
>NW_020954577.1:53930874-53998013 GCF_900497805.2 Vombatus ursinus | reverse complement strand
GATTTGGACTAAACGACATCTAAGCTTATTTCTAACTAGAGACAGGTGATCCTCTGACCATTCCATAAAATTCTACTCAGAGTACTCAGTAGTTCAAAGCAGTTAATGAGGCTGTCAGATGGACCTCTTGGGAAATCTCTGTCTGTTGAGAAAATCCAGAATGCAGTCAGGCTCTAGAATTGGACAGGATCTTAGAGTGGCTTGTCCACCTTCCTCATGATGTAGGTGAGACAGAAACCTCATTTCGTGAGTGATGCCCATGGTGGGTATGAAGAGGGTTTATGGCCTGTGTTTGATGTCATCTCACGTCTGTCACTTCATACCCATGTGATCCTCAGCAAGTCACTTAGCTTTTCTTACACTCAGTTTCCTCATCTGCAAGATGAGAGACTTGGATTAGATAAGATGTAAGCTGCAGTCCCAAAGCTGTATTTCTGTCATGATCTTAGAGAATCTAGGCAAAACATTTACCATCTTGGTGCCCTGAGGAACTCTCTAAGACTTTGAGTATATATGCCAGTCTGCATTGGCACATTAGGGGCAGCTAGGTGGCACCATAGAGCCCTGGACCTGGGGTCTGGAAGACTTATCTTCCTGAGTTCAAATACAGCCTCAGACACTTTCTAGCTGTGTGACCCTCGGCAAGTCATTTCATGCTGTCTGCCTCAGTTTCCTCATCAGTAAAATGAGCTGGAGAAGGAAATGGCAAACCACTCCAGTGTCTTTGCCAAGGAAACCCCAAATGGGGCCCTGAAGAGTTGGACACTATAAAATGACTGAACAACAAGCAATCTACATTGGTGGAAGGTGGAGAGAGGCAGAGTAGTCCTTACCCGGAGAGCCCTACACTAATGAAATTGTAGATTTAGTTTAAAAAAATGATGAGCTTATGATCAAATCGAAGCATAGGAAAGTGCCTTGTCCAAGATCCCACAGCTACTGAGTAGCCATGCTGACTCCAATCCATTACTGTATATTATAGTTAACACAATAGCTAGCCTATATACAACACTATAAAGTTTACAATTACTTTACAAATATCACATTTCATCCTCATGACCACCATGGGAGTTAGGTGTTGTTATTAACTCCATTTTATAGGTGAGGAAACTGAAGCAGACAGGTTAAATGACTTGCTCAAGGTCATCCAGCTAGTAAGTATATAAGATTGGATTTGAACTCAGGACTTCCTGACACCAGGTCCAGCATTGCATCCACTGTGTCACCTTGCTACTGTTTGTAAAATGGTTATAATGATAGCACCCATCTCATAAGACTGTTTTGAGGATCAAATGAGCAAATGCATGTAAAGTGATTTGCAAACTTTAGAGCACCCCCAAAGTGTTATGCTGCTGTCCATTCACACCTACCAGGTAGCTCTCCATGGTCCCTGGGGTTAGCCACAATTTGGATTCTCCGAGGTTGCCAATGTGACAATGTTTCAACATGGCAACATTTCTCAGCCACATGGCACATTGTTTATATTATTTTATATTAAAAATCCTCCTATGATACCAAGCTTAAAGCCCTATCTCATGACAGCTCTTTCTTTCTTTTTTTTAAATTTTCTTTTAGACTCTTTGCTCTCTTTTGGATTGTTTGCTGACCCCTGAAAACGTGCCTCCAGAAAGCCCGAGGGAAGTCTATGAGATCTACTTTGTCTTTGCATGTATCTGGGCCTTTGGGGGAGCCCTGCTCCAAGATCAGGTACAAGTTGGGGAACAAGTGTCGTAGAAATAGACCATGAGATGCATTAAACTATGATGTACAGGTTTGCAAACCACTTGAAATGGGTTCTCCCCTCAGGTACCACTGTAGTTCAGGCCCTCATCCTCTCTCACCTTGGCTGTTATGACAGACTCCTAATTGGCCTCCTTGCTTCCAGTCTCCCACCACTAATCTGTCCTGCCCACAACTGCCAGGGTGATAATTTGAAAGTCCAAAATTTCAGTCCCTTCCGCAATAAGCTTTAGTTCCTCCTCATCACCTCTAGGAGACAAAATAAACCCCTTAGCCTGGAATTGTGTGCACCCTAGACTGGTTCCCACCTCTCACTGAAAGTGTGGTCTGTTCATAATGTTCTGTGGCCATTTAAGTGAAAGAGTTTGTACCCCCACCCTGAGAGCCATCTTGGGCTAACTGAATAGGGATGTGACTCTATGGCCAGAATTATTGGGCTCAGCCCCACTGAGACTTAGCTGGTTGTTTAACCAGGTGGTTTTAGAATCCGATGATAAAGAGTGCTCTGTTGCTTTTAAAATAAAATAATAGAATTTATTTAAAAAATTGTTTTTATACCACATGTATTTTCCCCTGTATCCCTTATTCCACTCCTTCCACAGAAACATCTCTTATTACAAGAATTTTTTTCTAAGAGGAAGAGAGAAAAAACTCATCAAAATTACTGGACACATTGAAAAAATCTGCTGTTACATTGAGTGTTTTACCTATGGACTCCTCCCCTCTCCCCAGCCAAGGAGTCAGGGCAGATGTCCTCACATCTCTCTTCTTTTGGGCCGTGTCCTTATTCAAACTTTCACAACATTCAGCTTCAATTATGCTGTGGTGGTTGTTTTTCAAGTTGCAGCCATTGTATACAGTGTTTTCCTGACTCTTCTCATTTCATTTTGCATCAGTTCATATAAGTCTTCACAGGCTTCTCCATAATCATCATATTCATTGTTTCTTACAATACAATAATATATTCATGTACCACAATTTGTTTAGCCATTCCCAAATAATGGGCATTAACATTGTTTCCAAATTCTTCAATACCATAAAAAGGGCTGCTATGAATTTTGGTGTCTATAGGGTCTTTCTTTTTGTCCATGACTTCTTTGGTGCCCATGCATTGACACCAAGGAGTTTTGTGCTTATAAAACAAACAAATGAAGTCTGTGAGCTTGCCTTCCAGCTATAATGATGGCTGCTATGTAGCAGTACATGTCTGGGAGAGACTGAGGTGAGTAGATTGTTTGAGTACAAGAGTTCTGAGTTAGAGCAGGGCTAAAGCCAATCATGTATCCTCACAAAACCTTACACCAATATGGTGGTCCTTGGGAGCAGAGACTGTCTATGGAGGGGAGCAAATGGGCTTAGGCTGGGAAAAGGAGCAGATTAAGGCTTCTGTTGTGATCAGCAGTGGGATTGGGTCCTTGGGTGGCTGCTGCACTTTCAGCCTGGGGGAAATAGGGAGATTCAATTTCAAATGATGGTACTCGGGTAGCCCTCTAAGGTTTGTGAGACCAAAAATCTCACTTGATCCTCATGAAAACCATGTTAGGTATAGGTACAGGGCTTGGCACCCCATCCACATTGTTCAGAGGAGAAAAATGAGGCTCAGATGGGATAAGGACTTACTGGTGGTCATCCAGCTTTGCAGTATCAGAAGCAAGATTCTGATTCAGCTCCATGCTATCTCCATGCTATCACTCTTCACTCTACTGCCCTGTCTTATACACACACACACACACACACACACACACACACACACACACACAGGAAAGCCTGTTTTGTGAGCTCCCTTTCCTGGCCCTTCAGCAAGGCAGCTGCTGCCCAAGCTTGGACAGAAATGGAGACATGCCAAAGTTGCTGACGGCATTAGCAGGGAGCTCTCAGCATGTGGACAGGAGGAGAAAGAATCTGAATCTTGCTTCACCTGCTTTCCCCCTTCTTCTTAGACAGTTGGAGTTGGAAAGGGGAGAAGGGCATTGTGCAGATGGGCCACTTCTCTGCTTTCAGGAAGATTGGGAGATCAGGGGAGTGGACCAGTACTCTCATCTCTGGGGTCCCATAGCAGTATTTCTGTATCACAACGCTAGGACGAAGTCACTGGTGGACTTCCAAACCATTTCAAAATGAGTTTCTCTCCTTCCTCCTTCTCTCTCCCGGCTTGCTTTCTCACTTTGCCTCTTCCTGTTGTCCTCCTTCCCCCTCTCCCTCCCTCATTCTCCTGTTTTCCATCCCTCCTTCCCTTCTCCTGTTTCCTCCCTCCCTGCCTTTCTTTCTTCCCCTCTGTCCCTCCCTCCCTCCTTCCCCCTCCCTCATTCTTCTTCACACACACTTTTTTTTTGTACTGTGCCTTTTTTTCTGATGAAAGTCACTAGACTCCCAATCATTGATTCAAAGCTATAAGATAGCATAGCGCAATGTAAAGCACCCTGGTTTTGAAGTCTGAGGGTATAGGTCCAAATCCTGAGTCTGTCACTTACTACCCATGTGGCCTTATATAAGCCACAATCTCTCTGGGCCTGGTCCTCATTTGGACAATGAAGCAGTTGGGCCAGATGACCTCTAAGCTCCCTTCTGACCTTAGAGCTGTAATCCCATCACCCACTTTTATGGGGTTCAGTTTGGTGACCATTCTCTAAGATCATAGATCTTGAGCTAGAAGAACCTGAGAGGCCCATAGAGACCAACCCTTTCTTTTTACAGATGAGGAAACTGAGGACCAGGGAGGTTAAGAGAATTGCCCAGGGTCAACCAGCAGGTGTCTGAGTCAGTATTTGACCCCAGATGCTTCTCACTCCAAGTCCAGTGACCCCCTTTGAGGCCATGTTGCCCCTTTATCCATTGCTACAGAGGGTGACACATTGGAGAGACAATGGATTATGGTGCCAAGATGGGCCTGGGTCCAGCTCCTGATTTTGATGTTTACCATGTAGAACCATGGGCACAGTTCTCACCCTCCTGTTCACTTTGTGATGAAGAAATTGAGGCCCTAAGAGATGGAAGAGCATGACCAAAGCTCTTCCTAGGTTGTGATTGGAGTGGGGGTGGTGCTAGGCATTGGCCTGAGCCAAATCCAGAGTCAGTGTCTTCAGCTGCACCTTTGCTATATCCTGAATACATAATCATCATAACAGTTGTGGTCAATATTTATACGATTCCTTAAGGATTGGAAAGCTCTTACATTCATAAGCCTCTTAAGTATTTGATCCTTACAAAGACCCTGTGGGCCAGGTGTCCATATAATCTCAGCTTTACAGATGGGGAAACTGAGTCTGAGAGAAGTAAAGGACTTTCCCTGGATCAGACAGCTAGGAAGCAGGAGAGAGGATTAGAACTCAGTGTTCCTTGATTCCAAGCCCAGCACTGCATCTACTCTGCTACCTAGCTGGCAATCCTTTCTTAAGTACTTACTCTGTGCCAGGCTAAGTCCCTGCCCTCAAGGAACTTACATTCTAATGGGGGAGGCAGAATGCTCCTAAAGAGGTACGTATGAGATATTCGCAGAATAATTGTATGTCTTTGATGCCTCCCAGTCAGTCATGGGGTTTGTGTAAAATGGCCTCTCTCCCACCCCCTTCCCCCATAATTAGGTCCTTGCCAGTAGATTGTGGCTATGCTCAGTCTCCAGGCCTCCTTGCCCAGAACCCCCAGAACCCAGGAGAGGATGCAGGAAAAGGAATCTGTCCTTGAAGGCTCTCTTCTCTTAGTTCCAAGCTGACTGGGATGAGGCAAGAGCCTAAAATAGCACGATGAGGTCACTCATGCCCGTGGGGCTCCTCTCCTTGTCACTAGGTTACCAGAGCTGTGTTCTATAATTAACGTGGTTCTAGCAGCCGTCCTCCCAAATCCTGGGGAGCCCCTTCCTGGTAACCAAACTGACAGCAAGGGACAGTCTCTCATTTGGCCATTGGCTGTCTTCTCTTTGGATCCCCAGTGCCTGTCCCAGGTGCTTTGCACATAGGAGGCAATTAACAAATGCAGATTAGATCAGATCAGATTGGATTGGATTGCAGGAACACTCTAGCGTTTTACTGACAAAGGGCCTCTGTACAGCTTGGGGATGGAGGTGGATTTCATAGGTGGCCATCTTTCTGTAGAGACCATCATCTTCTCCCATCAGGGTACCATATGTGATTTCCTTCCCACAATCACGTGCACAAAATTGCTTTATTCTCTTTTGGGTAGAGAGCATTGCTTCTTGTCAACCAATCAATTGATTCTTCCTGTGCCTTTGGATTTTGCCCACTCAGAATGGATGAGGAAGGCATAGAGGAAAGAATCCTTTATCTGAACAGCAGGCTGGGTGTCAATTCAGGCTCTGGTGTTAACTACCACTGTGATCTTTGGCCCCATTTTCCTCCTCTATAAAGTGAGGGGTTAGACAAGACCTTGGTACTGTGGTGCTTCCAGATCATACTCTTTAACTCTTATTAGAATCCCTCTGGCCTTGGGGCCACTTAGGTTCTTTGGGCCTCACTTTCCTCCTCTGCAAAATGAAGGGATGGGCTAGATGACCCATGACACCTTCCAGCTCCCTTGCATTGTATAAGGAAGGATCTTGATAACTGGGCCTTTCTGTCTCACCCAAGTGTGCCCCCTAGAGGAGAGGGCCTGGATGTCATTACTGGGGCTTCAGGGCAGAGCAGGACGTGGCATTTGGGTGACTCCCAGGGCAGGGGCACAGACCCCCAAAGACATGAGAGTTCTCTGTTGATGCTGCCTGAGACAGTGGTATGGGGTCAACTTCCTCTGAATGAAATATTTTCCAAAGCAGCTTGAGTGGAGGTGGCCAACTCATGACCACTCTTTCTTAGCAAGATTCATATGAGCCTCAGAGCTGTTCGTTGCTGACCAGAGTCTTAAACTGTGGCAGGTTGGGAAACTGATGACGGTCACTGCCAAGGCTTTGCTCTTCTCCATTAAGCTCCTTGAAGGCAGGGGCTGTTTGACCTTTGTCTCTGTAACCTCAATGCCTAGCATGCAGTAGGCATTTAATAAAATCTTGTTGAATTGAATTGAATTTTCCATTCATTGATTAATAGGATCACATATTTAGTGAGAGAACCTTATAGGGCCTCTAGAGCAACTCCTTTTGTTTTATAGATAAGGTCACTGAGGCACAGACAGGTGAATGTCTTGCCCAAAGTAACATGCTAGGTGGCAGAGCCAAATTTTGAACCCAGATTCTCTGGCTCCAAATACAGCATACTTTCTTTTTACTCCTACTATGGATCTACATGATGGTCATGTCTGTGATCTAACCCAGAAGCAGAGGAGGAGATCATAAGAGACCTGATGAAAAGGAGAGCAGGTGATTGAGGGTGGGGGAAGTGAGAATGCAAGACCCCAGAAGATACACAACTGGGAAAGATAGATGCCTGCCTTCCTTCCTTCCTTCTTTCTTTGTCTCTTTCTTTCTATCAATTTATTTTTAGTTTTCAACATTCACTTCCATAAGCTTTTGAGTTTTAAATTTTTTCCCCCCTCTCTCCCCAAGACAGTGTGCAATCTGATATAGGCTCTACATATACATTTCTATTAAACATATTTTCATATTAGTCATGTTGTAAGGAAGAATTAGAACCAATAGGAGGAACCACAAGAAAGAAGAAACAAAACAAAACAGAAAAAAGAGCAAATAGTATGCTTCGATGTGCATTGTAGCTCCATAGTTCTTTCTTTGGGTGTGAATAGCATTTTCCATCATGAGACCTTTGGAGATGTCTTAGATCCTTGCATTGCTGAGAAGGGCTAAGTCTATCACAGTCAGTCGTCGTACAATGTAGCTGTTACTGTGTGCAATGTTCTCCTGGTTCTGTTCACTTCAATCAGAATCAGTCCATACAAGTCTTTCCAGGTTTTTCTGAAGTATGCTTGCTCATCATTTCTTATAGCACAATAGTATTCGATTACATTCATATACCACAACTTGTTCAGCCATTCCCCAATTGATAGGTATCCCCTCAATTTTCAATTCTTTGCCACTACAAAAAAAGCTGCTATAAATATTTTTGTACATATGGGTCCTTTTCCCATTTGTATGGTCTTTTTGGGATACAGACCTAGAAGTGGCATTGCTGGGTCAAAGGGTATGCGCATTTTTGTAGTCCTTTGGGTATAGTTCCAAATTGCTCTCCAAAATGAGCAATCCAACCTCCAAAATGGTTGGATCAGTTCACAACTCCACCAACAATGCATTAGTGTTCCAATTTTCCCACATCTTCTCCAACATTTATCATTTTCCTGTTTTGTCATGTTGGCCAACCTGATAGGTATACCTCAGAGTTGTTTTGATTTGCATTTCTCTAATCAATAGTGATTTAGAGCATTTTTTCATATGACTATAGATAGCTTTAATTTCTTCCTCTGAAAACTGTTCATATCCTTTGACCACTTATGAATTGGAGAATGACTTGTATTCTTATAAATTTGACTTAGTTCTCTATATATTTTAGAAATGAGGCCCTTATCAGAGACACTGGTTGTAAAAATTCTTTCCCAGTTTTCTGCTTCTCTCCTAATCTTGGTTGCATTGGTTTTTTTCCTCCTTCCTTCCTTCCTTCCTTCCTTTCTTCCTTCCTTTCTTTCTTCTCTTTCTCCTTCCCTCCTTCCCTCCCTCCTTCCCTTCTTCCTGCCTTCCTTTCTTTCCTTCTTTCTCCTTTTCTTTCGCTCTCTCTCTCTCTCTCTCTTCCTCTCTCCCTCCCTCCCTCTCCCTTTCCCTCTCCTCCTTTCTCTCCCTTTCCCTACTTCCTTCCTTTTTTTCCTCATTTGGCAAGAGGCAATGCAGACTTATAGTCAGAAGAGATCTGAGTTGATATGAACTCCACCTCTGACACTAGCTACATGAATATAGGCTGACCACCTTACCATTCAGAGCCTCATTTTCCTTACCTGTAAAATGGGGGTGTACCTATACCTGTACCTGTAGTCCCTCCCTCACAGAGTTGCCATGAGGCTCATGTGAGAGCTTTACAAACACCAGCTGTTATGATGGGATGTTCTGGTCAGAGGTGGCCACAGGGCACTGTCAGCCTCAACCTGCTCTGATTTCTAGGCTGGGGAAAAGTACCTCATAGCCAATGGCAACTATGCAGCAGAATTTCTAAGCTCTAACTCCTTGTCACACACCTGTGATGCCCCCTGGGAATTCCCTCTTCCCCTCTTCCAGAAGGGACTGTGTCTGGGCCCCCAGGCCTTTAAGCAAATGTGAGATGACAACTTATTTGGAATGTTGCAGAGAGCACTCATGGATATTTCTTATTTGGACTAGATGACCTCTAGTATCCCTTCCAAATTTTAGTTCTGTGATTCTGAGTCAGGGAAATATTTCCTTGACAAAAGTTACCTTGGTTACGTTCCAAGCTCCCTCTTGCCCATATATGGTCTTTTTATGACTTGCCCCCCCCCCCACCAAATCTACACATATAGAGAATTAATGAGATTGGTGCTAGAGGTTTCATCGGTAATTGTGGGTTGACTCTGTAAAAACTTTGGGTGTCAAATAGGATTTAAGGGTCCAGAGAAATTGAAGCCTACTTCATTCATTCATGTGAGGCTGTCATAATGTTGCATTAGCCAACCCAGTGATCCTTTGTGTTTATTATTCTTAGCTTTCAGATTATCCAACTGAATTTAGTCGCTGGTGGCTCAAACAGATGAAAGCAGTCAAATTTCCATCCCAGGGAACAATTTTCGATTATTATCTTGACCCCAAGACCAGGAAGTTTTTGCCTTGGGCTGATAAAGTTCCCAAATTGACTATGAATCCAGATACACCTTTACAGGTAGGTACATAAAATGTGTCAACTTTCAAGGTATATTTTTTTTTATTTAGAGACATTATTTCTATTGTAATTGGAGTTCTGGAAAATGAGTGCAAACTTATGATGCATTGACCAATTATGGCATTCAGAATGAGAGAGAGGATGGATCTTGTATACTGTGTTACTCAAACCACAGCTGGGGTATTGTTTTCAGTTCTAGATATCAGGTTTCAGTAAAGACATTGAGAAGCTAGAACGTGTCCCAAGGATGGTAAATAAGATGACGAAGGACCTCGAACTCATGCAATAGGAGGGTCCATTAAAGGAAGTAGGGGTGTTCAGCCTTTAGAAAAGAAGAAAAGGTGGCAAAGGATTCAGGAGGTACCACAAGGCTCTTCAGGTTTTTGAAAGTGTCATATGGACAGTTGTCCCTAAAGGCAAAACTTGGAGGAATGAGGAGAAGTTGCAGAGAACTGAATATTTAGATTTGATACAAAGGAAAATTCTTTAATAATCACTGCTTATGGAATTTGTATGGTATGCCTTGGGTGGTAGTGAGCTTCTGTCACAGTAATGCCTTAAGAACTTCATGAGCTCCTAGTGAGGACACCCTAGGGGAGCTTCATGGAGTCTCAGGGCTTTTTTTATTGGAGGACCCTAAAGGTAGAATTTTTTTTTTGAGGTGGCGAGGGATTTTCAGTATACAAGAAACATCCAGCTTGTTCTGATGTCCACAGCAAGGGTAGCTTTCCTGAGTGTGAAGAATCTCTGCTGAAGGCAGGGCCTCTCATTATGAGGTCTTTTTGTGTTTGGGGCACATCTTCTACTTAGAGCTTAATTCTGTGAAGACCTCTTTTTGCCTATTTTCTTCAAACTATCTTGAGTTTTGCTAGGACTGGTGCCGCTACTTTCTTTCTGAAGACCCCAGCATTTAAAATTTCTGTAACTTGTGTATATTATATACCCACCCTTCCCAGCCCTCTTTCCTTCCATGCCTCCTCAAAATTAAAAAAAAAATGTTTCATTTGCATAATCTGGTAGTTTTAAGGCAAGATATCTGTCCTAACATTTGGAGCTGTCCAGCAGTGGCATGGAATACCTTGGGAGATGAGAAAGGGAGCCCTGGAGGTCTTCAGATAGATTCACAGGGATGGGGAACCTGCAGCCTTGAGGCCACATGTGGCCTTCCAGGTCCTTGAGTATGGCCTTTTGACTGAGTTCAAGTTTTGCAGAACAAATGCTTTTATTAAAGGGATTTGTTCTGTGAGGTTTGGATTCAGTCAAAGAGCCGCACTTGAGGACCTAGAGGGCCACACATGGCCTTGAGGCCACAGGTTCCCCATCCCTGAGTTAGAGGTTGGATGGTCCCTGTATCAGAGATGTTGGAGAACTTTGGTGTCAAATTCATAGAAATGGAGGCCACTAAACTGTCCATAAGGCTCCCTGCAGGCCACATGTTGACTTAGTTTTAAATATGTATTATTTCTTTTTATTGTATTTTTATTCATTTTTTGATATTTCTCAACTACATTTTAATCTGGTTCAGCCACACTAGGGAGTATTGTTGGCTTCATGACCCATGGGCTGCATGGTTGACACTTCTGGTGTTGAGAATGTTCTTGGCCATGTATGGTTTGGACTACGTGGTCACTGGGTGACTTGCAATGTGGTCACTTGCAACTCTGGGATTCTGTGACTGACTCATGGAAATATTCTCCTGGACAAAAGTTATATCTGCCACCTCCCAGGGTCTCTTTCACTCTTATACTATTTTCTTGAGTTATTGTTTTTCCTCAAATCTACATAAAGACAGAATTTACAGGATCTCAGCCAATGTCCAGCATTTTCTCACTTCGGCCTCTTGAAACCAGCTCAAGTGCTAGCTTCCAAATGAGACCCTTCCTCTAAATTGTGCTCTTTCCCCACCAAAATGACTTGTATCTACTTGTCTGTGTAAGTAAGTGATCTCTGTCCCCTCCCCACCTCAGCTGAATGTAAACTTATTATGGGAAGGGACTATTTCTTTCATTGTCTTTCTCTGAAGTACCACCTCCCACCTCTCAGATTAGCTAACATAATAGAAAATGAAAATGACAAATGCTAGAGGGAATGTGGAAAGATTGGGACACTAATATATTGTTGGCGGAGTTGTGAACTAGTCCAACCCCAAAAAAGATCAAAGAAAGGGGGGAAACAGGCCTATCTATACAAAAAAATATTTTAGCAGGTTTTTTGTAGTAGTAAAGAATTGGAATTCAAAGGGATGCCCATCAATTAGAGAATGACTGAACAAGTCATAGTATATGATTGTGATGGAGGACTATGATATCATGAGCAGAACACTTTCAGAAAAACTTGAAAAATGAAGTGAACAGAACCAGGAGAACATTGTACACAGTAATGGCAATATTGTACAAGGATCAGTTCTGAAAGACTTAGCTGTTCTGATCAAGACAATAATCCAAGAAAATTCCAAAGAACTCATGGTGAAAAATGCTATCCACTTCCAGAGAGAACTAATTAACTCTGAATGCAGATTGAAGCATATTTTTTTTATTTTCTTAAGTTTTCTTCTTGTTTTTTTTTTGTCTGTGTTATCTTTTGCAACATGGCTAATAAGGAAATATATTTTGCATGACTGCACACGTAAAATTGATATCTAATTGCTTGCCTTCTCAAGGAGGGGGGATGGGCTGGAGGGAGAGAATTTGGAACTTGAATTTTTTTTAAAACAATTGTTTAAAAAATTTTAACATGTAATTTGTAAATATTTAAGAAAATAAAAACACATTAAAACATTAAAAATAACAAATAGGGAGTTTGACTAGATGCTTTCTAAGCTCTCTTTTAGCTCTAAATCTTTAGTGCTTTGACCATGGTACACATTGTAGTTACACCTGTACCCAAACTGAAAAAGTATAACCCAGTTTGATAGCACTCTCAAGTTTGCGAAATACTTTCCCTAATATAACCTTTCAAGGGTTTTGTTGTCACCATTTTGAAGACGAGGAAATTGAGACTGTGGGAGGAGAAGGGCCTGGCTAGAAATCACACAGCTTGTAAGAGTCAGAGACAGGTCTGGAGCCCTGGTCTTCCTTACTCTAGGTCAAGTGTGATTTCCATCACCACACATTTTATCCCAAATTGTTACCTGTTGGCCTAGAATGTGGTGCCTGGGTGGCTTGTACCATTATGCCTAATCTCTGCTACTTTCCATGCGTTGCCTGTGTTAGGCACTTCTTACATTTAAACTAAAAATCTTGCAGAATTTCAGAATAGACAGAAGTCACTGCCTGCCCCTCCTCCACTCTTCAGGTCTCAATTTCCTTACCTGTAAGATGAGTTGGTTTGATGAGATGATCCCTCCGGCCAAAGAATGCTCTGTCTCTCCTCCCATGGCCTTCTCTCTCTTCTATTTTTCTCCAGACAGTCGTCGTCCCCACTCAGGAGACAACACGTCTCAGATATTTTGCCGATTTGCTGCTGGCAAAAGGGAAGCCATTAATGCTTGTCGGTGGTGCAGGAGTGGGGAAAACCATCTTTGTGAATGACAAACTTGCTGGTCTTTCCGAAGATTATGTGGTGGCCAAGGTTCCTTTCAACTACTACACAACATCAGCCGTTCTGCAAAGTAAGTGCCTGGCCGGGGGAATCCACTTAATAAATGCTCAATATTGATGATTGATTGATTGAATACGTGCTGACGACTAGTGATGGTATCCTTGTTTCAGGGATTCTCGAGAAAAAACTGGAGAAAAAAGCAGGGCGTACCTATGGGCCAGTAGGAAACAAGAAACTGATTTATTTCATTGACGATATGAACTTGCCAGAAGTGGATGTATATGGCACAGTCCAGCCTCACACATTGATTCGACAGCACATTGATTATGGACACTGGTGAGCAGATCTCCATGATTTTGTTCTCTGCCCCAAGTCAATAATGACCAGCAACAATCTCTTGGCCACCCTTCTGACCTTGCCAAAGAACTTCCCATGATCTCTCATGAAACTATAAAAATGACCTAAAATCTGTTTGTTTTGTATGAGAGAACTTTCTTGTCTGAAGCATCCTGGTTGTAAGGCACCAGAAAAGTAGGTCACTTAACCTCTGTGCCTCAGGCAATGCTCTAATACTAAGCTATAGAGGAGTTTTCTATCTGCATCGTTGGAAGGATTTTTCACACTGGAAGTTCTCCATATAGTCTGGACTCTCCCTCTATGCCCGCACCCCAAAAGAAATCCTCCTCACTATAAAAGGATCTGCTTGGTGCAGTGGATAAGATACGGGACTTAGAGTCAGGAAGATCTGAGATCAAATCTAGCCTCAAACATTTACTACTTGTGTGACCCTGGGCAAGACACTTAACATCTTTTTACATCAGTTTCCTCATCTGTAAAATGGGGATAATAATAGCACTGGCCTCCCAGAGTTATTATGAGGATTGAGTGAGATAAGATTTGTAAAGTGCTTTGTGCTTATTATTATTATTATTATTTAGCAGTAGTCCCACCTCTAGAACAATCTGCATGAGGCAGCTATAAAGGCACAAGCTAGAAGAGAGCTCAGCAGTCATCCTCATTGCTGGCAGGATTAAGCTGACATCCTACTAAGCCTTGTGAAAAAGAGGGAAGTCGGCTCCCCTCGGAGGCCATAAGTGTTTGTCCCGCTGGGTACAGAGGGCCAGCATTGAGATGGTTCTCTGGAATGGATGTTGCCGTTTTCTGTCACCATCCTCTAGACCTCAGGGCTGAGCCATCCTTCCAACTCCACGCTAAGCAGATGCTGAGACATTGCAGGGCTGGAGGGTGATTCCAGTCTGGGAGGGGAGCTCAGTGTCCCTTCTCCCAGGCAGCCAACTTGTATGGTGGCCCTTGGATCGTCGAGGCGAGCACGGAGAAAGGTCTATCCCAGAACAGACCATGTAGATGGTAGGCCATACCAGTGACCTGGGGCAGCCAGTATGGCCATGTGCTTTCAAGTTCATCTTGCCCATGCATCAGTGCGAGGTTCTATTTCTGCCCACAGGTATGACAGGCAGAAGGTGGCGATAAAAGAAGTTCACAACTGCCAGTATGTGGCCTGCATGAACCCCCTGGTTGGCAGCTTCACCATCAGTCCTCGACTGCAGGTATGGCCGAAGATCTGCCCGCTGTCCCATCCAAACATATGTTCAAACTAGAAGCTTTTCACTCAGGGTCCTCTGAGGGCTGACGGCTTCTGTCCACTCAGTAGACAGTTTGCTTCTGCCCTTACAGGCTTTGGGGGCAACTTTTTGCTTGTGTTTCTGCCAGCTGAAGATGCTCCAGAAGATTCAGATCCTCTCAGTTATGCCTCTTGTTAGCTGTGTGAGCTCAAGGAAGTGTCTTGGCTTCTCTAAGCCTTAGTTTTCTCCTCTGTAAAATGGGCACGATGTATATACCTTCCAGGATTATTGCAAAGCTCAAACTGAAAAAAATTTCCATAATTTTTGTGGACTTTAAAGAGATATAATAAATGTTGTTTTGGTCATATGTATATATGTGCTTCATAAGTATAAAGTACTTTCAGTTCTTTTATATAAGGAGCTCCCAGGTGAGGGAACTTCCTTTACCAATGCAGATCTCCACTGTCCTTGTAGTGGTTAAGGCATTGTGAGGACTAGAGGTCATATAGCCTGTCTAGTAGGTGAAACTTGAACCCAGGTCTTCTCAACTCTACCTATATGGTATGGCTGCCATGCCATATTGCCGGTCATTTTCTTCATCTTCATCATCGATGATTGTTGATGTGATACTATCGAGAACAGACATCATAGTTTTGGGCCAGGCCCACAGGTCTTCTCTCCACCCGATTTGTCTTTTTGCTGAGTAAATCCTGGCTTTGTTTTCCTTCCAGAGACACTTTTCGGTGTTTGCTTACAACTTTCCGTCTCTGGACTCGCTCACCACCATCTATAGTCAGATGCTCAGTTCGCGTTTCCAGCAACAAGCCTTCAGCACTCCCTTCCTCATCCGGGGCAGCCCAATGCTGGTCCAGGCGGCCATTGGCCTGCATCAGACGATGATTCTCAACTTTCTCCCGACTGCTATGAAATTCCACTACACCTTCAATCTGAGAGACCTCTCCAACGTCTTCCAGGTACCTGGAAGTGGGGGGGGGGGATGTGAGAAGAACCGCATTAACCAACCCTTACATTGGGACAGTTTAGCATTATTTTTAAAAATCTTTATCTTTCATTTCTTTTCACTAATCTTCCCCACCACCAGGCTGCCCCTGAAATCTTCCCCCTGAATCCTCACTGGGGCTTGGGAGGGTCCTGGGCTCTCAAAGGCAACGACAGTAGAGGATTGAGTGTTCCACTAATTAGTAAGGCTTTGAGGCCAGTTCCCAGGCAGTCTGTCTACTGCCTTGGCCCTACAGTGGGAGAGTCAGCTTTTTGGAATTTCATGCACTGGAATATGACCTTGTTTTTATCCACAACAAGGCACAAAAGCCATCTACCAACAATAGCTAACATTTATAAAGTGCTTGCTATGTGCCAGGCACTGTTCTAAGTGCTTTACAATTATTATCCCCCTGGATCCTCACAACCACCCTGAGAGGTGCTATTTTTATCCTCATTTTACAGATGAGGAAACTGAGGTAGGTGGAAGTTAAGTGACTAGCCTAAGGTCACCCAGCTAGTCAGTTGTCCAAAGTGGGATTTTACTCGGGTCTTCCTGACATCAGGACTGGGGCTCTATCCAGTGCACTCCAGCTGCCTCAGTTGCAGAGAAGTTACCATCTGCATTCAATTCAATTCAATGAGCATCTTAAGTGCCTACTATATTCAAAGCACTAGGCTAGTTGTTGGGGATGCATGGGACTTAAGACCTGGATTCAAATCCCACCTCAGACATTTTATTAGCTATATGACCAAGGACAGACCGCTGAAATTCCCAGCCTCAGTTTCCTCATCTGTAAAATGGTGATAATAGTAATAGAGCAGTCATATAGCACATTAAGGTTTCACGTATGTGATTTCATCTGATCCTCGCAACAACCTTGCGAGGAAAAAGCCATTATGATCCCCATTTTGCAAGTGAGGAAACTGAGGTCAAGAGGCACTCTAGAAGGGTTTGAACTAAGGTCTTCTTGATTATGGCTCCAGTGCTCTACCAAATGTGCCAGCCAGGTGTCCTAATACCACCCATAGTGCCTAGCAGAGGGTTGGTGTAACAATTAAATGAGGCCACATGTGTGTTTCATTTTGCAAGCTTTATAGTGCTATGTGAAAGTCATTTGCTGTTGTGGTGGTGGTGGTTGTTGCAAAGACTGAAACAAAATTCCTTCCCTCAAAGAATATACAAATGATTGGTCAAAGAGTGTGTTTTCCACAGCATTAGCAGAGAGAGCCCTCACCCAGAATCATAGCCCCTTGAGTTGTCATTGCAGCATGTGACATATCAAGAAGGTAGACAGGGAAGAGCTTATTATTCCCATTTTATAGATCAGAAAACTGAGGCTGCACATATCCAGTGACTGGCTTAAGGTCACCCAGCAGAGTTAGTGGGAGAACCAGGACCTTCTGACTTTTAGGGATTTGCAGAACAGTACAATTCCTTTGTGTGTGGTTAAAAACAAGCACCTGTCATTATGGAAATGAAGTCAACAAATATTTGTTAAGTGCCTATTGTATGACTAACTCAAAGAAGAATTATTGCTTCTGATACTTGCTCAAATAGTTTGGCCTGATAGCATTTTCTGTTCTGACCTCATCAAAAGACATTTACCATGTCTAGATTTTAATAAGGAGATCCCAGAAAGAGAAAATTACAGAATAGCAGAGCTAAAAAAAAAAAAAAGAAATGCACATTACCTCTGTCCAGGGTAAGGACAGATGACTTACCATTTAAGCTTCATTAAAATTTAAAATGAATCATTTGGGAAACGAAAACACAGCAAATATTGGGGGTCAGATGCTTTTTAGTTTCTATGTTGGTCACTGAATTACCATGAAAGTCTGAGAAACAATTAGTGCCTTAATTTACCATTCCATGAAATGGACATGTTGATATTCATATTTCCACATTCCCAGCAACCATGGTTTTTTGGTGCAGATATTCTTTCTGTTGACACTAGGTTTCATTCTTTCAGTGACTTAGTAGAGTAATCAATCAATTATCAAGCATTTATTAAGCACCCACTACATACCAGGCACTGTGCTAGATGCTAGGAATATAAATAAAGAGAATGAAACAACCATTACTTTCAAAGAGTCTAACATTTTAACAGGAGAGACACAAGTAGATACATAAATATATAATGAATAAATATAAAAATAAATATAATGAATAAATTACAAAGCAGTTTGACACTAACCTTTGAGCGGGTCAAGGGTAAAGGTCTCATATAGATGCTATTCAAGAGATCCTCTGACTGCAAAATTCAGCATCCCGTGGTTTAGGGAATGGGAAGACCCAGAGTAGAACCCTGGCAGACAGGTGTGTGGATATTGGTGACTGGTAGGGATTGATGAGAACAGAAGTGTAAAAATCATGACTATCTAGCTGCCAGCAAAGGTCTCAAGTGTAGACCAACCAAGTTAAGCTGAAGGAATAAAAATTGGCAATGAGGAAGCAAAACTATCAATCTTTGCAGATGATATGATAGTATACTTAGAAATCACCGGGGAATCAACTGAAAAACTAGTTGAACCAATTAGCAACTTTAGCAAAGTTGCAGGATGTAAAATAAATCCACATATATCATCAGCATTTCTATATACTACCAACAAAACCCAGCAACAAGAGATAGAGAAATACCATTTAAAATAATTGCAGATGATATAAAATACTTAGGAGTCTACTTGCCAAGATAAAACCCAGATTATATGAATACAATTATAAAATAATTTTCATATAAATAATGACAGATCTAAACAATTGGAGAAATATTGATTGCTCCTGGCTAGGCTGAGACAACATAATAAAAATGATAATTCTATACCTAAGTTAATTTACTCATTCAGTTCCATACCAATCAAACTACCAAAGAATTACTTTATAGAGCTAGAAAAAAAAAAGAATAAGAAACTTTATCAGGAAGAGCAAAAGGTCAAGAATATCAAGGGAATCAATGAAAAAAGGAAGGTGCCTTAGTACCAGATCTCCAATTGCATTACAAAGTAGTAATCATCAAACCAATCTGGTACTGATAAGGAGGAAGTAAGTGGTGGATCAATGGAATCAAATTAGATCCACAATATACAGTAGTAAATGACCATAGTAATCTAATGTTTGATAAACTCAAAGATCTAAGCTTTGGGGATAAAAACTTACCACTTGACAAAAATTGCTGAAAAAACTGAAAAGCAATTTGGCAGAAACTAGGCATAGACCAACATCTCACACCCAATAAGGTCAAAATAGATAAATGACTTGGACATAAAGAATGATATCATAAGAAAATTAGGGGAGCATGGAAAAATGTACCTCTTAGATCTATGGATAAGGAAGGAGTTTATGACTAAACAAGACACAGAGAGATCACAGGAGGTAAAATTGAGAATTTTGATTATATGAAATTAAAAAGGTTTTGCACAAACAAAATGAATGCAGCAAAATTAGAAGAAAAATGAGCCTCAGGGGAAGGCGGATTACAGCAAATTTCTCTGATAAAGGCTTCATTTCTTAAATATATAAGGAAGTGAGCTAAATTTGCAAAATACAAAATAATGCAAAAATATAATAATTCCTCAATAGATAAGTGGTCAAAGGATATAAACAGGCAGTTTTCAGAAGAAGAAATCAGAGCTATCATTAGCCATGTGAAAATATGCTCTAAATCACTCTTGATTAAAGAAATTCACATTAAAACAATCCTGAGATACCATCTCACACCTATCAGAGGAGTTAACAAAACAGAAAAAGAAAATTACAAAGGCTGGCGGGGATGTGGAAAAATTGAGACATTAATGCACTGTTGGTAGAGTTGCGAACTAATCCAAGTGTTCTGGAGAAAAATTTGGAACTTTGCCCAGAGAGCTACAAAACTATGCATACTCTTTGACTCAGAAATATCACTCCTAGGGGGCAGCTAGGTGGTGCAGTGGATAGAACACTGGCCCTGAAGTCAGGACAACCTGAGTTCAAATGTGGCCTCAGACCAAACACTTGACACTTACTAGCTGTGTGGCCCTGGGCAAGTCCTTAACCCCAATTGCCTAAAAAAGAGAGAGAGAGAAATACCACTCCTAGGTCTGTATCCCAAAGAGATCAAAGAAAGGGGTACAGAAATATTTTTAGTAGTTTTTTTCATGATGGCAAAGAATTGGACTTTAAGAGGAGGTTCATCAGTTGGGGAATGACTAAACAGGTTGTGGTAGATGATTGTATGGAATACTATTGTGCTATGAGAAATGATAAGCAGGCTGATTTCTGAAAAACCTGGGAAGTCTTATATGAATTGATGCAAAGTGAAGGGAGCAGAGCTAGGGGAATATTGCACAGCAATATTACAATGATGAACAACTGTGAAAGACTTAGTCAATCTGATCAAGACAGTGATCCAAGACAATTCCAAAGGGACCCCTAATGCAAAAAGCTCTCTACTTCCAGAGAGAAAACTAATGAATTCTGAATGCAAATTAAAGCCCTTTTTTTTTGCTTTCTTGATTTTTTCATGTGTGCGTTTTCTTTTGCAACATGGCTAATATGGAAATGTTTTGCATGACTTCACATGCATAATCAATATCATATGTTTGCCTTCCCAGGGTGTGGGAGGAGCAGGAAGTAGAGAGACAATTTGGAACCAATTCTTTTTAATAAGTATTGAACATTTTTAAATACAATTGGGAAATATTTAATGATTATATATGTACGTATCTATGAATGTGGCATTAAAGTATGTAAAATTCTAAGTAGTATATTTCTTTTAAATTTCCTTTAAACTTCCCAAACAAAAGAAAATGTTAATGACTAAAAAAGCAAACTCTGGTCTGGCCTTGTTTTTCTACCTTTTTTTTTTTCTTGTAGGGAATATTATTTGCCACTCCTGAGTGCTTAAAGGCACCCCTGGATCTCATACGCCTTTGGCTTCATGAATCATCCCGAGTATATGGAGACAAGCTGATAGACAAAAAAGACTGTGATTTGTTTCAGAAGAAACTGCTAGAAACTGCTCACAGATACTTTGAGGTAAGTGTGTCGATATTGGGCCCTCCCCACTACCTGCAGTATTGGAGTAGCAGATCAGCTGAGGTTAGGAGGGAGCTGTCCTTCTGAGGCTGTGCTTGGCCAAAAGGGAGGTCTGCAGCCCTTTCCTCTGATTGGCCCTGGGTCTCTGATGTCACTGCTTCTCTCCCTCTATCCAGCAGGGCACAGAAGAGTCCATTCTGCTCCAGCAGCCCCTCATCTATTGCCACTTTGCCAATGGTGTGGGAGACCCATGTTACATGCCCGTGAAGGACTGGGAAACACTGAAGGCAGTGCTAACAGAAACCCTGGACACCTACAACGAGCTGAATGTGGCCATGCCACTGGTCTTCTTTGAAGATGCCATGCAACATGTGTAAGTTGATGCAAGGTGGCATCTTCCATTGAAATGAAAAGAAACTTAAGGGAGAGTGGTCTCAGTGCACAGGAGCAGTAGCTGAGGATCTGGGGGTGTTTAACCTTCAGAAGAGAAAGCACAAGGGGACACCGGAGCTATCTTTAAGTATTTGAAGGGCTATTTTTGGGAGAGGACGTAGATCTTATTCTGTTTAACCACAAAGGGTAGAATCAGGAGCAATGGATGAACTTGTAAGGGACATATTTCTACGTGATATCAGAAGAATCTTCCTAGTGATTGGGGCTGCTTGACCAGTAGGGTTGCAGCTGTCCAAAGGTGGCCTGGCATGCCTCAGGAGGTAGCAGCTTCCCTGTGATCAGAGGTCTTCTCACAGAGTTGAGCGTCAATTGCCAGGTATGTGCTCAGAGGTATTCTTTTTCAAGAATGGGTTTGGCTAGATAGTCGCTGAAGTCCCATCTTTCTCTGAGGTCCAGTGATTCCAAGATTCTCCTTATTTTTCCAAGGGATAACACTTCGGGAAGACTCAGTCACATCAAATCCCCTGGGCCATCACATCTCAAGCAGTTGTTGACATAAAACACAAAATGTTTTCCTAATTAGCCATCTCCTAGAGCCCTCACTTAGCTGGGGCCTGTGATTAGAAACAGAAACTAGTCCCATTTTTTGTTTGTTTTGGAGTGGCTTTCTTGGTAAATTGACCAATTAATGAATTGAATCAATATAATTTCTAGCAAAGTTCTAGCTTGCAGTTCATATTAAATGAACTAGGTTTTGTTTATCTGAACTCTCTATAAGCAGCTGGGTGACAGAGTGGACAGAGTCTTGGACTTCGGGTTAGAAAGAGCGAAGTTCGAATCCTGCCTCCCACATTTACTAACTGTGTGACCTGATTAGGTCACAGCATCTGTCTTAGTCTCCATTTCCTCATCTGGAAAATGGGAACAATAATAACATCTACTTTACTGGGTTGCTAGGATCAAATAAGATAATATATGTAAAGTATTTTGTAAACTTTAAAGCATTAGTAAATGCTAGCATTGTTGTTGACCCTATAACATGGTGTAGTAGACAGGTTGGATTTGTAGTTGATTAGATCTGGGTTCAAATACCACCTCTGACACTTTCAAACTCTCTGACCTTGAAGTGACAAGTCACTTCACTCTCTGAGCCTCAGACAACCCTCAGAGATGTAAACAGGTTGTAACCAGTGTGAGTGGAGGGAGTTCCCTCATGTGAGATTTCTAAAGCAGCTAAATCACAGCTCCTTGACGTACTGAAACCTGGACCTTGTGTGAGATAATCAGTACTTCAAGGATGCCTGATCTCTCTGTGTGGATACTCCCTCCACTCACACAAATTGCAACCCCTCTGTAACTCAGTCATTGGATGGTCTTTAAGATGTGCTGTGGCTGAAAAATTCCTCCCACTACGGTCATCCTCATAACGTGCCTCTCCAGCCTGAATACAGGCAATCATTGGGCCCACACCTGGAGCCTTTCGAGCTTGGTAGGATTTCCTGGGCTTGCGCAGCCTTCAAGAACTCAGGCTTGCCTTCAAACCATGATGAGAAATTAGAGAAATGAAATGGACTTTAGTAAAATGGTCAATTTAACAAAAGAAAATAAAAAGATAAGCACTTCCTGGGATCTGGTAGCTGATGGTTCTATCAACCAGAAACTTTGCCCTTAGAATCACTGACTTGTTTCAAACGGTTAGTCTGTGAGATTGAAATGTTTGTTCTGAGACCCAGTGGCCAGCAATGGCCATCATTATACTCCTCCTTTCTCCAGCTTTGGTTCCATATGTGATAACACTCTGGGTTCAAATCTCCCATTCATTCCCTTTTTAAGTTTTTTTTTAAATTTATCATTCATTAGCCTATGTGATATAGCTACTCCCTGGGCCTTAGTTTTCTAATCTGTAAAGTGAGGGGGATGGACTAGATTTCCCCTAAGGCCCCTTTCCACTCTGGAGTTATGGTCCTTCTGGGTCTCAGTTTATTCATCTGTAAAAATGAGAGTATTGAGTTGTATAGCCTTTGCGGTTCCTTCTCGCTCTGAACCTATGGCCGCCTGACTTTCATCTACCCTTTACACGTGACCTCAATGGTGCAGTCCACTTGAATGGACTTGAACTCACTAGGGATGATCCCAATGTCCTATGGCATGACTTGGCTACAAAGATACTCTGAGATTGCCTTGATAGAAGACCACTAAGAGTTGGGGTCCATGATGGAGCTCCCTGTGGCTGGTGAGGAAATGGCATCTTTCCCATCAGGGATTGGGGAACACCTGCCCGTCTGTGTCAGAGATCACTCGCTGCCCCAGACAGCCAAGGGAAGTGATGTGGCCTCTCAGAGCTGGAGCCAGCCCAGGAAAAGCCTCCTGGGGTTTGACATTCACAACCAAAAGATCTCACTTTGGCTGCTTTGGGTGAACTTCAGCTCAAGGTCATTCTATGGCTCTTCTTCTGCTATGAGATCTTAGAAGCCACTTTGAAGAGAAAGCATGTTAACTTTAGGAAAAGAAGACCCAGCGAGGTCCCAGCTATCCATCAGGTCCCTTCAAGTGCCCAAATTCTCAGGTTCTGCCTTGGGATAGAAAAGGCAGGGAAACTATAGACAGTTGAATGTGAGCACGCAGAAGATATGCCCACAAAGGTAAATTGGAGCTTGATGCAAGAAACATTTATTAAGTGCCTGCTGGATGCAAAACCCTGGGGATGTGGATAAATAGTTCCCACTCTCCAGGATATTCTCTCACATTTGGTTTTCAAAGGTGAGAGTTGCTTTCCTGACGATAGTCCAGTGACATGGATTGCTGCAGGTTTCACTGTGCCCATTCTAGAGATGGGGAAGCTGAAAGTTTGGAAAGTGACCACAAAGTGATGGACTTGAATGTAGATTGAGAAATGGACTTTTTGGACACAGTTGCTGGACAGGAATTGGTTTTGCTTGATTTTGCATATTTGTTAGAAGGGTTTGGTTTGGGTTTTTCTTTTTATCAATTCAGTTGGGAAGGGAAACAGATTTTTGATAATTGGAACAAATTTGATTTAATTTAAAAAAACAGCAAAAAGTTAAGTGACTTGTCCATGGTCACATGGGGGTGGAATAAGCATTTATTAAAGGCTTTCCATATGCCCGGCTCTGTGCTAAGCACTTGACAAATAGTATCTCATTTGATCCTCACAACAACCTTGAAAGATAGATGTTATTATGATCCCCATTTTACAATTGAGGAAACTGAGACAGGCAGAAGTGGCCAAGGTCACCCAGGATTTGAACTCAGGTCTTCCTGACTCCAATCTGTGTACAGTGGTGCTCCTAGCTACCTAATAAGCTTTGGAGGTCAAATCCAAGCCCAGGTATCCTCACTTTCCCTCACTCTAGCCCCTTAAATCATGCCATCTCTCTGAAGCTAAAATTTAAAATATTGAAAAAGAAATATTTAGACATTTGAATTCTACGTAGACAAGTGACGTTCACTGTGCTCTTTCTTTGTATCCCCAGCTATTAGCACAGTGCCTGGCACATAGGAGGCACTTAATCCAGATCGGTTGATTGATTGGAGCTGATGTTGAGGCCTTTTGTCCCTTCCCAGGTGCCGTATCAGCAGAATCTTGCATACCTCCCAGGGCTATGCTCTTCTGATTGGGGTGGGAGGCAGTGGCAAACAGAGCTTGTCTCGGCTCGCAGCTTACATCAACTCCTTTGAGGTGTTCCAGATTACGCTGAGGAAAGACTATGGACTCCAGGACCTCAAGGTAAGTACAGAACTCTCTGTTCTATCAGAAGACCCTAAATCCGAGATGATTTAGCTCAAAGTCCAGGCTCACTACTCTCAAAGTCTGATCAGAGTTGGGAAGACTTTGATTTGTCTTGGGGTTCAGCCCCTAAATAGCTGTGTGATCATAGTCAAGCCGCTTGACTTCTGAACCTCACTTTCCTCACCTCTAAAATGGGGACAATAATACCCTGTAGTCTTATACTTACAAGATAGTTACCAGGCTCAAAGGAGATTGCAAATTGATAACCTTAAAGTACTATCTAAACTGTTCATTGTTGTTGGGGCTTTGT
The DNA here is from genome assembly GCF_900497805.2 of Vombatus ursinus. Lineage (NCBI taxonomy): Eukaryota > Metazoa > Chordata > Mammalia > Diprotodontia > Vombatidae > Vombatus > Vombatus ursinus. The sequence continues at coordinate 53,972,908 of NW_020954577.1, read as the reverse complement.
TTATTGTTCCTCGCTGTTGTTATCTGTGAATAGAGTCACAAGACATGGATTCAAGTCCCATCTCTGACATGAACTGGCTGTGTGACCCTCGACTGGTCACTTAACTTCTTAGTATTCTAGGTGATTCTCTAAAACCACATGGTACAAAGAAGGTGCTGACTTGCATTGATAGTAGGAATTTCCACATCTGGGAGTCAGTTGTACCAGTGTAATCACAAGTCCAGGCCTTATCCATTAGTATCATTATTCTTATTAACAATATTGTTGTTGTCATTATCATCTTTATTATTGCTATTATTAGGCTATTGGGGAGAGAAGTGATTATAGTTTTCAATTGGCTGCTTTTTCTGTTGTCTTCCAACCAAGATGAACCCTTGTCCAATCTGCTTGACTTCATTATTTTTTTCCCATGTCGTTGCTTCCATGAAAGCCCTTTATTATTTTAACTTTACAGAAATATGGTCTAGTAGAGGTAGAACTGGCCCAGGCCTATAAGCAAATTCAAGAAAATCACACTGGTTTCCATTTGTATTTCCTTTTAAGCAGAAATTATCATGTATTTCAATAACTTCATTGAGGGTATAAACGCCAGTGTGGTGGGCATTTTACCAGGAGTGTTAGAAATGGGAAGCATGGTCTCTAGCACCTCCAAAGATGGAGCCTGAGGTCTATGAGATGCCTGATCAGCACCAAGGACAGTGTTCCTTTCAGGGATTTCCTTGTTCCAGGGTCCTCTCTGTCAATTCCCACTACACCTTCATCACTTCATTATATCATCAATAGTTATGTGTTTGAGGTTGAGATGCTTTTTTGATTTCCAGTGGGTCACTGAGAGATGAGGAATCCCTCCCTGATACAGTTCCCCACTCCAGGACTTAATAGAGAAGTTCTAAAGAATAACCTGACATTCAAAGAGGTTGTGACTTGCCCAGAGTTAGAGGGAGGATTCAAACCCAGCTCTTCCTGCACCCATGTCCAGCACCCCAGCTACTGCACACCATGCTGCTTCAGCTTGAGAGAAGCCTATGTATGTAGAAAGTTGGATGAAGATAATAATAAGTACCACTTATATAATGCTTTAAGGTTGGCAAAATACATTACATAGCCTATCTCATTTGGTTCTCACAACTGCCTGCAAGGGTAGGCATTCTTACTATCTCCATTTTACAGGTGGGGAAAAGTAAAGCAGAAATCACATGCCCAGGGTCACAGCTAGTAAGTATCTGAGGCAAGATTTGAACTCAGATCTTCCTGGCTCCCAAGCTCAGCATGCTAGCTACTAAATATGTCACTGCTTCCTCTTTTTAAAATTTATTTATTTATTTTTAGTTTTCAACATTCACTTCCATAAGATTTTGAGTTCCAAATTTTCTCCCCTTCTCTCCCCAATATGGTGTGCAATCTGATATAGCTTCAACATATACATTCATATTGAACCTATTTTCACGTTAGTCATGTTGTAAAGAAGAATTCAAACCAATGGGAGAAACCACGAGAAAGACGAAACAAACAAACAAAAAAAAGAAAAAGAAAAAAGAGAGATATCAAATAATATACTCCAATCTGCATTCAGACTCCATAGATCTTTTTCTGGATGTGGATAGCAATTTCCATCATGAGTCCTTTGGAGATGACTTGGTTGTTGCTGAGAAGAGCTAAGTCTATCAAAGTCAGTCATCATACAACATGGCTGCTACCATGTACAATGTTTTCCTGGTTCTGCTCACTTCTGTCAGAATCAGTTCATTTAAGTCTTTCCAGGTTTTTCTGAAGTTCACCTGCTCATCATTTCTTACAGCACAATAGCATTCCATTACATTCATATACCACAACTTGTTCAGCCATTCTCCGACTGATGGACATCACCTCAATTTCCAATTCTTTGCCACCATAAAAAGAGCTGCTATAAATATTTTTGTACATGTGGGTCCTTTTCCCATTTGTATGATCTCTTTGGGTTGCAGCCCTAGAGGTGTTATTGCTGGGTCAAAGGGTATGCACATTTTTGTGGCCTTTTGGGCGTAGTTCCAAGTTGCTCTCCAAAATGGTTAGATCAGCTCGCAACTCCACCAACAATGCATTAGTGTTCCAGTTTTCCCACATCTTCTCCAACATTTATCATTGTCCTGTTTTGTCATGTTGGCCAATCTGATAGGAGTGATGTGGTACCTCAGAGTTGTTTTGATTTGCATTTTTCTAATCAATAATGATTTAGAGCATTTTTTCATATGACTATAGATAGCTTTAATTTCTTCCTCTGAAAACTGCCTATTCATATCCTTTGATCATTTATCAATTGGGGGATGATTTGTATTCTTATAAATTTGACTCAGTTCTCTATATATTTTAGAAATGAGGTCTTTATCAGAGACACTGGTTGTAAAAGTTCTTTCCCAGTTTTTTGCTTCACTCCTAATCTTGGTTGCATTGGCTTTGTTTGTGCAAAAACTTTTCAATTTAATGGAATCAAAATTATCCATTTTGCATTTCATAATGTTCTCTGTGTGTTGTTTGGCCATATATTCTTATGTTTTCCATAAATCTGACAGATAAACTATTACTTGATCTCCTATTTTGCTTATAGTTTCAGCCTTTATATCTAAACCATGTACCCATTTTGACTTTATTTTGGAATATGGTGTAAGATTTTGGTCTATGCCTAGTTTCTGCCATACTCTTTTCCAGTTTTCCCAGCAGTTTTTGTCAAATAGTAAGTTCTTATCCCAGAAGCCAGAATCTTTGGGTTTATCAAACAGTAGATAACTATAGTCATTGACTACTGTGTCTTGTTTACCTAACCTATTCCACTGATCCACCATTCTACTTCTTAGCCAGTACCAAGCAGTTTTAATTACTGCTGCTTTATAATACAATTTAAGATCTGCTATGCCTAGGCCACCTTCCTTTGCAATTGCTTCCTCTTAATGGAAGAGAAAGAAATGGGTGAGGAGAGTCATACTAAAAAAATGAACTTTTAAAGTTTGAAAAATGCTTCATGAATATTATCTCATTTGATCCTCGTAACTACCCTATGAGGTAAGTGCTGTTGTTTTTATTGTTGTGTATTATATTTTACAGATAAGGAAACTGAGGTCCGGAAAGGTTAATGACTTGACCAGGGTATCATTATCATTGCCATGCTGGCGCCCCTCATCCCCAATGTCAATCCCAGTTTTTAACCAATATGACTGATGGCCTCCTTTCCTCACAGGTAGATCTCGCCAATTTGTACATCAAGACAGGAGCCAAGAACATGCCTGTTGTGTTTCTGCTGACAGATGCCCAGGTTCTGGACGAACGCTTCCTCGTGTTGATTAATGACTTGTTGGCATCAGGTGATTAAACCAACACGTCCCCAGAAAGATCTTCCCTGATGACAAATGATCTGTGGTGCTGGTGAACTTTAAGGAGAGATCATTTGTCTTTGTGTGTTCCCTGGGGGTGGTCCTTGGGGAGAACCCCACTGATCCAGCCAACTTGGGGTGTGGTGATTTTTCAGGCTGCTCCCAGATGCTGAGCCTCTGGGAGAGAGCCTTAGTGAGGTCAATGTCATTCCAAATGGGCAAGTGAAACATGAGTTGCATGCTATCCTCCCCATGAGGGTTTTGCACATTGTATAAAGTAAAATGACATTTTAAATTCCCTAATATCTCCCTCAGCACTCAGAGAATCTAGGCTATAGGAGGTAGGAGGTTAGATTTATGGTACAATGGGAAGTGTGTGATATTTGGGGTCAGAGAATCCTGTCTCTGCTTCTTGCTGCCTGTGTGTTTTTGAGAAAGTCACTTCCCCCATTCTGTTTCAGTTTCATCATTTTAAAAAATAGGGGACTGGCCTACATGGCTTCTGAGGTCTTTTCCATCTCTAACCTATGACCCTGTGACCCCTTGACTTGTTCACATTCTTCTGTTATTAAACATGACATGGCCTCTTAATTCTTGTTACTCTCTTGGGGCCAGGAGAAATCCCAGATCTCTTCAGTGATGAAGATGTGGAGAAGATAATTTGTGGAGTTCATAATGAGGTCCGTGACCTGGGCATCCTAGACACAAGAGAAAACTGTTGGAAGTTCTTTCTGACCAGGGTGCAGAGGCAGCTCAAAGTAAGGATTCAGCACCATCTGTAAAAGACAATTAAAATGCCATCGTGGGGGCTGCTGGGGGAAAGGGGGAGATCCTGTTTCAGGACTGGGAATGTGGGCTCAGAGATCAGCTGTTCACGTTGAAAGAATGCATGGGTTTCCCAGGGCAGGGTCTGGGATGTGTCTCCACTCACTCATCCATGTGCTCCAAGACATCAGATCATCTTGGTAGCCTGACAATACTGAGGTCAGAGTAGGGCACATCCCAGCCCTGGAATGCTATCACCTTTGGGATGAGAACTTATACCAAAACATAAACTACTTAAAATAGGAAGAGGACAAAACTTGCATGTTGCATTAATATTTTAGAGAGCTCTATAGGTGAGTAGATTCCAGTTATCTCAGTTTGTTGCAAGAAACCCAACGAACTCCACCTATTTTGGGAGCAGATCCCTGGCAGCTAAGCAGGCAAGGGAGGCTACAAACATTTCTTAAGTGCCTACTATGTGCCAGGCACTACAAGCAATAAGAAAGATGTTCCCTGCCCTCAAGGAGCTTACATTCTAATAAGGGAAGGCAGTGCACAAAAGGGAACTAAAAATTGAAGGGGGCAGGAGGAAGGTACCCATGTGGGGGAGGGGAATGAAGGTTGGCTGGCCTTGGCCCCTCCCAAAATGGAGGCACCAGGAGGAACACCAGTGAGAGAAGTGGGTTGGCATGATGGAGGATTGTCCAGGATGAGGAGGCCTCGGGCCCTGAGAGGATGCCAGGGTGAAGAGGTCCATCTGTGAGAGGATGACAGTTGGCCGACCTGGGCCCCAAGGATTCTTAGCAAACTAAAATCTGTTCTTCCAGACTACTTCAGATGAGTCAGTGAATTTCCATCTTGAAGAGACCCTGTTGGCTCTCTGGTCTACCTCTACCCCAAAGGAATCCTCAGATCTGACCGAGGTCATCCAGTCTTGCTTAAAGACTTCTGAGAAGGGAAATCCACCACTTTCTCAGACAGCCCAATCCCTTTTAGGACAACTCTAATTGATAGGAAGGCTTTTTTCCCTGACATGCTGCCTCAATTTACCTGCAACTTCTACCCACTGCTTCTTGTTCTGCCCTCTGAGGTCAAGCTGAACAAGCCTAATCCCTCTACCATGGGGCAGTCCTTCAAGTGCAGAAAGACAGCTCCCAGGTGTGCCCTGAGTATTTTCTTCTCTAGACCTATCATCCCAAATTCGTCAGCCAGTCCTTATGTGATGTAGACTCGAGGCCCTCGACCGTGCTGGTTTCTCTTCTCTGGATATTCTGGTTTATCAATGTCCTTAAACTGTGGTCATAAACATTTCACAATCTCTCCTGGTATTCCTATGGACAAGGAGAGAGATGGGCGGGCTATGTGACAGTAGGTTTTGGTGGCTTTGGGCAGAACTCAGAACCATGGATAGCAGGTGAAGAGGCGAAGCTAGATATTTCCTAAGAAGCAGAGCTATGCCAATGGGGGCTGGGCTGCCCCTCAAGGTAAGGGTGTTTCCTCTCCCTTGAAATATTCCACCAAGAGCTGGATGACCACCTACACATGCGCTATAGTGGGGAAGGGTTTTTAGGCCATGAACTGGACTTGGTGGTTGCAGAAGTTCCTTCCAGGTCTGGAATTCTGGGATTCTGGTTAGATGAGCAGACTTCAAAAGTCATCGTTAAAAAATGCTTCATTTCATTTGAGAGGCAGGGTCCTAGGAGAGAACCCCAGATATTGTGTCAGTTAGCATTTTTATCAGTGATCTGAGAGGCAGAGATGCAATGCAGGCCAGATTTTCAGATGACACAAGACTGTGAGGAGTAGATTGGATTTCAGAGTCAGGAGCCACCAAGATCTTGACTATTTAGAACAGGGTTGGCAAACTGTGGTCCCCAGGCCAAATCTGGCCAGCTGCCGGCTTTTGTACAGCCCGCAAGCTAAGAATGTTTTTTTTTTAATTTTTCAAAACAATCAAATTATAGTAACGTGCAAAAAAAAAATCTCCGAGCCATTTGTGAATGTGTTTTTGTTTTCTTAGAGGGGACAGGAGCAAGTTGTGAAGGGGCCATAACTTGAGAGCACTTTGCCCTTGTCTCCTGGGCCCTCTCCATCTAGGGGTCTGCTCTGCCTGTTTGTCTGAATGACAGCTAGAGGCTGCCTACCCTGTGCAGTGCATGTGACCATATTCAGGGGTGAGTGTGAGCTGGGGCGCTTGCTGCCGAGCTTCCACTCCACGCCGTAGCTTTGCTCCCTGCGGCCCATTGGAGGAGCTCTATTGACATGTCCCTCCCACCTGTGCAGATAAAACCATGCAGAAGGTACACCACCACCGAGTAACCAAGGGTGTCCTTTCAGAGCTCTGAGTGCCTGTCCTCCCAAGTGCCTCGTGCTTTCTGCAGAACATACTGCTTTGGGTTGTCCTGATCTGCAATGTACTTTCCAATAGAATTCTAGAATAATAGTCGAAATGGAAAGAAGTGCATGGAGACTGATGTATTGTCTGCAGCCTGGCAGGCAGTCTTTCCCACTTACCTGGGAACTCACATGTGTCCATCCCTTGTATGCAAGCATGGGTCATGGGTCACAGCTTAGAGCTGCGTGGGGCCTCAGGGGGAAGCTAGTCCAACTCCTTCATTTTACAGGCGGGGAAACTGAGGCCTAGAAAAGTTAAATGACGTGGTACCACAGGCAGTAAAGTGCCAGAGGCAGGATTTAAAACCAGGTCCTTTGTCTTCAGAGCCAGGACTTTTTCCATTCTGCCATCGTTCATGAAACAACTATCCTGCCCAGGTACCTGAGACAATCAGGAATTTCCCTTCTTTCTCCATTGCTACTACTTGGTATAAACCCTATCTCTCTAATTCCCCTTCCTCTATCTTTCCTTCCAACCCACTGTTTCCTGGGACCTTTCCTCCTTCATTTCTACCTGTCCCACAATTCTCACTCTCAGGGTCAGTCCCAGGGGGGCAGCTGACAGTGGGAGAAAGTGTCCCCCTCCCCTTCTTCCTCACACCTCTCCTTAGCTCCAGTGCTAAAATGCCCAGGTTGGTCCAAAACCAGGAAAGAGGAATCTCACTCCAGTTAGCCCAGGTGTCCAAAGATTCCATAAGCCGGTAGCAGAAATGAGCAACTTTCTCTGGGATAGAGCAAAGAAGAGGGTCTTTCAGTGGTCCATTTCCATTCTCACCAAGTTAAAAAACCCTCATAAAATTCAAATAAGGGCTGTGTATGCTTGGTTTAAGAACCGGAAGAAGAAAAGCTGAGAGACCAGAATCTGCTCCACACTGAGCCAGAGAGGAGAGAGATTTGGGTGGGAGTAATGGAGAGAAGGGTGGTGGTGGTCAAAAGGAGATCAGGGAGTGATATCTCTCAAGCTAACAAGTATTTAAGAACCTGCTATGTGCTAAGCACTGTACTAAGCTCTGGAGCTACAAAGAGAGGCAAAAGACAGTTCCTGCCCTCAAGGAGCTCACCTTCTAACAGGGGAAGACAATGTAAAGTTGAAAAGGGGAGGGGGGAGGTGCCCTCATTGGGGCCCGGTGGGGAAATCCAGGGAATGAAGGCTATCTGGTCTGGACATTCCCGCAAAATGGAAGCTGTGGGAGAAATTCAACAATGGGAGAACAGAGCCTCAGGAGGGGAGTGAGAAAGCAGTCGAAGTAAGAAGAGTGAAGCATGGTTGGGCTGGGCCCTCAGGCTTGTAGAAACACAGGTGAGTGAGGCTGAGCTTAGAGTCAACCAGAACTGAAGGGGGGCTCCCCTGACTATGCCAGCAGGAGACCCAACTGCAATGGGTCCCAACCCTTCACTGTTCCTCTGCCTTGTTCCATCAAAGTCACCTTCTTTACCCTAGACCCTTTTCTAGACTATACCCTGCCACAGGCTCTGCAGATATCCCTAATGACTTGGTGCTAGGGGAATCCCCTTTCTCTTCTACTCTGTGGAAGGTGGGACTTGGACAGAGGTCACTTTTCACTGCAGGGCTTGGGGGGATGCAACCCCTTCCATTAAACTGTAATTCTGCATTTATTAAATCCTCACAGAAATGTTCTTCACATGGGATTCCTCACAATTCTGTGCCTCTTGGAATCCCTAACTTTCTTCAAGCTCAGATGGCATGTTATACATGGTACCTTTCCTGATCCCCTGGCTTGCGTTTCTCTTGTCTCCCCATGACCCTGTATTTATTTGAAAATATTTTGTAGAGAATTATATACGTACCAGCTGTCTCCTTCGGTAGACTGTAAGCTCTTAGAGTTTTGTCTTTGAATCCCTAGCGGCTCGTACAGTGCCTGGCACAGAATCAGCACTTAAATGCTTGTTGATACCTTCATTCAGTGATCAGGTTATATAGAACAGTTAGGGTAGCCTTGTACTTCTGGTCACTATAATAATGATAATGATAACGACTAACATTTATATAGCACCTACTATGTGCCAGGCATTGTGCTGAATGCTTTATGGTTATTATCTTCTTGATCTTCACAACTCCAGGAGGTAGGTGCTGTTATTATCCCCATATTACAGAAAGGGAAACTGAGGCAAACAGTTTAAGCGAGTCGCCCAGGGTCACAAATCTAGTAAATGTCTAAGGCTAGATTTGAATTCATGTCTTCCTATATTCCTGAATATTAGTATTTCAATAGAATATAAGCTCCATGAGGGCAGAATTTTTGTCTTTGTATCCTTAGACCCCAACACAGTGCTTTGCACATATTAATAAATGCTTGTTGAGTGAATAAGTGAATGAGTTTCATAGGTTTTTGCAGGCTAAGTTGGAGATAATTTATAATATATCTTCAGGGAAATGTGTCATGAATTACTAACAATTTGACTTATGAGAACTTTAGGACCAAAGTCCTTTTTTGAAATTTGCAGATTGACTTCTAGAATTGACTAACTGCTTCAAGAAACCCTTGGAATTCTATTGTTTTCCTTTTTGAAGGCATTTTGTCAAACTATCCACACAAAAACAACTAAGTGGATGAAAAATGGTGTATGTTTAGATTACTATATGAAGTTGGATAGGCAGCCTATTGCAATCATCCATCTGTACACCTACCTGCAAATACTGCAGATAGTTGATGGAATGGTCTAGAAATGAATAGAAGGCAGAAAGTGGGCTAGATTGCCTTTGGGAAATTAGAGCGCTTTTAATGACCCCTAACTTAGCTCTCATAAAAAAACCCCATTTTTTTACATCAATATTCTTCCAATAAAGCTGTATGGCTACAAATTACATACTGTAATACCATAATTTCCAAAGATTCATGATGCAAGTCATCCAAAGTCATCCATTCAATGGACAAATGCATGGTATGTACTAACAGACTGTGTCACATTGCCCACAAAGAATTGTAAGAAATGACATAAAGGGATATCATCAGACAGGTCTGACAGGAAGAAGATGTGGGACCGTCATGTAGTGAGAGCAAGAGATAACAGATGGCACCATGTCTTTGGTCCATCATTACCTATGTAATGTCAAGATCCTGAGAAAGACCAGCGCACTGGGGAGACCTTCCCTTCCAACATCTCCCCGTGGAGAATTTATAGGAAGACATGGATAGGAGTTGTCTACTATAAAAAGGCAAATATGAGATCATAGGAGAGTTAAAGCATTTGGTGTCTAGAATTTCTTAAGGAGAACCCTGGAATCTGCATGGATATTTTCTTGGGACAAGGAGAAGAGGACACCTTAGTACCAATCCCGGCACCATCAGAGCTCAGTTTGAGGAAACAATACATTATTGTAAAGCAAATACCAAAAGGAGAAAACGATTTGACTGGAAGGTTATAGACAAACCCAGAGTAGAGGAGCCTCCCCAATCACAGACCTTGCAACCTCCTTAGAAATGCCCTTTCATACCCATGAGACCCTTGGCCTAATTGATTGCTGGACCCAAGGCAAGGCAATGCCACATGAATCAGCAGCATCAGAGTATCAACTTCCCTCTTTGTACAACCAATTTGTCTGTGATTTTCAAATAAGGATAAAGTCCTTGGAAATGGAAGTCTAATTTTTCTTCTCTCTGACCTTCTCTTCTATCCCTATAATCCCCATGAATCCATTACTGCCTAAAAGGGTCAGGGATTCGCCCTTTCTTCTCCTTTTCCCTGAGGCTGCTACCTTGACAGGATTCTTTAGGTCCTTTTGTATGTAAATTCACAGTTCTGGAAACAATAACAGGAGACATTGATTCACACCTGAGGAGAGACGCTCCTCTCCTCATTAGGCAGTCATTAGTATTTCCACGTTTCTCACAGCCAACGCCCTAGTTCAGGCCCTGATCACCTCTTGACTAGACTGTGGTAATATCCTCCTAATTGGTCTCCTTGCCTCTGGCGTCTTCCTGTTCTAATCCATCTACTACACAGCTACCTGCTGCTCACAAAGCATCAGGGCCTGCTTGTGGCCTCTAAGAAAAAATACCAAGTCCTCTGTTTGACCTTTAAAGTCCTCTGCGGTCTGTCCACCCCACTCCTCCCATGCTATTTCTCATCCAGTCAAACCATTCTATTCTATTTTTCCTTGCACACAATGTTCTATCTCTTGCCTCTAGGCTTTTGCAATGGCAGTCCCTGTCTGGAACACTGTTCTTCCTCATTTCTGCCTCTTGAGATCCTTGAATCTTCTCAAGGTTCAGCTAACACACCACTTCCTTGTTTAGGGACAAGGTGGGTGAGATGGATAACCTTGAAAGTGTCTTCCGACTCTGAGATCCTGCGATTTTCTGTGACCTTGGACAAATCACTTACTGTCTCTATTAAAAATCAATCACTTACTGTCTCTAAACCTCAGTTTTCTCATCTGAAAAATTGGAATAAGGTCCCTACTTCCCTGCTGTATCTTGAAGGTTTGTTGTGATGATTGGAATGGCATAATGGGTAGATGACCAACCTTACGGGAAGCAAGATCTGGATTCAGATCCTGACTGGCACAAATACGGGTTGTCAAATTACTGAACCTGCCAGTGCCTGGGGCAAAGCCCTAAAGGCTCAGCTTTGGTATAGTAGGAGGGACCCAATGATGTCACAGTATGACACGGCACACGTCAGGGTCAATTTATGTCATCCTCATTCAGTCTTGGGTTTAGATGGCTTGTCCTCTCTAACTCATTGAAAATAATTTCTTTCCAAGACCACGCCTTTTTCTTTTCTTTTCTTTTGCTTGGAGCCTTCTTTCCATCTCCTTTGAGCTAGGAGCCAAGGCAAACTGACTGTCTGACAAGGACCAGTGAGCCCACCTGGCAGGTCAAGCTGAATTCTGTGGAGTTCCCACCCCATTAACCATGCTCACCACTGAACACCAATCCCCAGTGGGAATGCAGGGACAGTGAGAAGACGTTACCCACAAGCCCCATGGCACAGCTTCCATTACGGGGTAATCCAGACGGTCTGTCATTGGCTCCCATTCAGAACTGATGGATGGGCACCGAACATCATCTCAAAGTTGTGGCCATGTGCCCTTGTGTTTTTCCTTGCAGAATGAGAGTTTCCCTTTGTAATCTCTCTTTTATTGGCTTTCCTTGACCCAGCCACCTTCCAGCCTGCTTTGGTTTATATCCTGGCTGATTGCCATAGGGCACAGAAACCTTACTTACTTAAGCAACAGTGGGTAGGTCCCTGCTGCTGCCTCCAAAACCTGGCCCAGAGTCCCTGCGTTGCCTCTGTCACTACTCTAACAAAGTAGTAGCCATAGAATTTGGTTCACTTTTAAAAGCACAAGTTATTCCTTCATGAGTCACAAAGGAGAAATTTGGCTAGATATTAGATATGCAAGATGAAGGTTGCTGTCTTTCTCAGCTTTAAGGTCAGTTTAAAAATTTATGCTTTTAAAAACCAGCTGTAGTTTAAAGACTTCTACCTACTCCCACCCCTCATCATGGTATGACGATGACCTTGAGGTCACTAGGGTTGTTCTGCAAACGTTCAAGCCCCGACATGTTCTTCCAAACTAAAAAGGCACTAAGTTCACGTCCAGCAATAGCTAATACACCTGACAGCTGACGACAGGCCTGGCCAAGCTCAGAGAGGCTCATTGCCAGAAGGAGGACCATTGGACGATGACTATTTTTCTGCCATTGAAATCGTAAGACATGGAGGAGGTTGTGACTTCTGTTGGAAAAGGGACTAGCCACATGGATGAAATTATGGACCCTTGAGATGAGCCTAGAATAGTAAGAAAAATGAGGAAACTTTCAGAACCCGGAGATCAAGCCCCTCCCCCCTCTCGTCCATCTTCCCAACTCCTTCCAAAGTAATTCTCTTTAAGCGCAGATCTGACCGTTTGATTCTCCTCCTCAATCAGATCCAGTGGTTCTCTATTATCTCTAGAATCAAATATCATCTTCTCTGATTAGCTTTCAAAATCCTTCCCAGTCTGACCCCAGTCTGAAAATTCCAGCCTTGTTGGAAATTCCTCTTACTTCCACACTTTGGAATCCCACCAGACTCTCCTTGTCTCTGTCCCTCTCACAGGACACTCCATCTCCCATACCTGTGTCTTTTGACTGGCCGTCACTCGTGCCTGACATACATTTCCTCCTTACCTCTGCCTCATATAGAAACATCCCAAGCACCATCCCCCCACCCAAGTGCTAGTGCCTTCCCTCCCAGCCTACCTTGTATTGAATTCATATTGAACATAGTAGGCCTTCAATAAAGACTCACTGATTAATTGGTTGGACAATAATACTTCATCACTGACCATCTGGGGAGATCAAGACATTCTACAAACTTTAATCTGTAGTTCTTTATGAAGACGGATGAAGAAATATATTTAATAGTTAAGTGGCATAGTGGATAGAGCATTAGACTTGGAATCAGGAAGTCCTGAGTCAAAACCTCCCTCAGACACTTACTAGCTATGTGACCCTGGGCAAGTCACTTAACCTCTGCCTCAGTTTCCCCATCTGTAAAGGATAATAATGGCACCAACCTCCCAGGGGTGTGAGAGGATTTAAGATTTCATGAGATTCATGGCCTATGTAAATGCTAGTTGCATAAAACTAACTCCTTGGAGTATCACCCCTTCGTGCTTTCCTTAGGATAGTACATTTAGGTACATTTGGAACCAGCTCAATATCTGGACTTGAGTAATGATGGCTGAGCCATTAATGGCTTAGCATACGTGTGGAAACAGGCATCTGTCTATGGCTCTGGACTACCCTTAGGAGGTTTTTGGCTGCTTGAAATTTTGATCAATGACTTCAGAAAAATCCTAGAGCTAAGAGTGATAGCTGCTGCTTTAGGTGGTAGAGTCAAGGTCCAGAAAAGTCTCAGGCCATAAGTTTGGGCCAAATCTAATAAAGTGAAGGTTTCTAAGATATATAGAAGCCTCCTGACTAGATATCATACCTTGTTTTTATTTTTATTTTTTTATCAAATACATGTAAACAAAAATTTTTACCTTGTTTTTTTAAATTTTGAGTTCCAAATTCTTTCCCTCCTTTTTTTCTCTTCCCTTCCCTTGACAAGATAAGCAATTTGATATAGATTCTACATGCGCATTCATATCATGAATAATTTTTTCAAGTATTTTATTTTTTCCAATTATACGTAAAATAAAATTTTGAGTGCTAACTTCTCTCCCTCCCTTTGGCTCCTCCCCCTCTCCTTAAGAAGGCAAACAATGTTATACATGTACACAGGGAGTCAGGATTTGAACCCATGTCCTCTGACTACAAATGCAGCCCTCCTTCACTGCCTCATGCATCTTCTGGTTACACAAGCAAAAGTCCCTGCCCCTGCCTTATGTTACACTGTCCAGAAAAGTTCAAGTAGAGGGGTTTTTAGCTTTAATTATCCCACTGTTTGTTTGGTTCTTCTGGCTTATTTTACTTGGGAAAGAATGGCCTAAACCAGGGGCGGGGAACCTGCAGCCTCGTGGCTACACATGGCCCTCTGGGTCTTCAAGGACAGTCCTTTGACTGAATCCCAACTTCACAGACAAATCCCCTTCATAAAAGGATTTGTTCTGTCAAACTTGGACTTGGTCAAAAGGACAGGTAATGGCATCAGTGAAGCTGGTAAAAGCCTGTCCAAAGAAAACCTGGAGGGGGATTTCGGAAGAGTCAATATTAAGAGGATAAAGCATTCACATGTTGGGAATGTTTCTCATCAAGGCCCCAGGACTCCTCCAGGCACGCTCATCCTTGGGTCACATCTTATTCCTGAGGACTCTTGAGAGCCTTTGAGGATAAATGCACCCAGGACTTCCAGGTAAAAGCTTTATGAGGTAAATAGGAAAGAAAGTGTTGTTTCGGTCTAAAAACAAACTCGATCAACTGGAAAAGAAATGGGATAGCTTTGGCAATTCACATTTCCATTACCTGATGAAATAGAGTGAGTCCTGTTGGCGAGGCACAAAGAAATAGATACTCATGATGAGATCATAGCTCAAAGACATTGGAATACAGTCCAACACACAATGAAAACGAGATCATTACAAAGGAGTCACAATGAATACCTGTGTGGGCAGGAAAAGGTGACTAGAATAGAAAATTCTATGGTATAGATTCCAAAAGCAAATCTGTGGCATCCCTGCGTTTATAGTCACAGGAAGCGCATATAGGCTCATTTAAGGGTTCATTTTTACATATGAATATTTACTTTTAAGAAAGAACGTTGCTCCACCGACAGGTGTTTTTCCTTTCTTTCTTTCTTTTAAATCCTCATTGCTTCAGCAGTCTTATATCCCTATCTTTCATTATTTTTCTTTCTTTTAACTTTGCTTCTCATGTTCCCTGGGACCTTCAGACCCATTTTTAGGAGAGATTTTCTAAGTTGGAAGTGTCCATGGTGATTATTCATATGAATGAAGGAAAAGTGTGTATTAAGTATTTACTGTGTGCCAAGCAATGTGCTAGCACTGGGGATACGAATATAGAAGGGAGGGAAGGGGCTTGAAGCATGGTCTTGAAGCTGGAGCCGGTACACTGCCTATGCGAGCAGGTAGACTCCCTGTGTTTCCCATTGAGATAAGAACTGGCCGTAAGAACACAGTGGGTCATGTAGAGCCAGAAGGGGCCTCAGAATCCAGCCCCCTCTTTTCATAGATGAGGAGACAGAGATTCAGAGAAAGGAAATGATTTTCCCAGCATCACACTGTCATAATAGTCAAACTGGCTCCCAAATAGAGGTCTCATAACTCCAAATTCAGTGGCAAAGAATGTGGTCTTGAGTCATGGGATCCAGGTTCCAATCCTACCTCTTTTCATTAACTCTCTTCATGACCTTGGGTAAGTTGTTTTACTATCCTGGGCCTCAGTTTCATCAGCTTTAGAACCGGGGTATTGGACCACCAACAGCAGTAACAATACTAATGAGTAAAGCTGATGTAAGCTTCCCAAAGACCCAGGGTTTCCCAGAGCTCACATTCTGTGTTTTTATGACTGCCAACATTTTTCCAATCTCAACAAGAATTCTTCTGAGCTCTTTGCAACTTGAATTTGGAGGCAGCTCCATAGGCCATGCCATCATTCCAGATACTAAGGAAAATTCTTGAGCCAGAAGACATATTGAAGGGGACAGGATTCAATTTATTCCAGCTAATTTCCACCATGCCAGTTTCATTTGCCAGAAGCTCAGGGTAGACAACCAAAGAGCACCTGTCTCTTTAAAAAATCTAAATACAAACAACACCAACAGGCTTCTTCAGGGGACTCTTAGCATTTAAGCTTCCATTAGCCCAGAAGCATGGAGGGATTCTGTAAGGAAACATTTGAAGCATTGATTGATCCCTCTGGGAGTTTCCATAGCATCCTCTGTGGCTTCTCTGGAGTCGTCCTTGGGTTCCTGGGGGAAGGGCAGGGAAGGGCTTACATTCAGACCATGCAGCTACCAAGGCAGCCTCTACTGGGCTAAGGAGATGGCCCTTGGGATCCCAGCATCGCAAAAGAAGGGTTGGGAGAAGGAAAGCTATTCCAGGGCTTGGGGCCTTTCTGCAAACATTTGGAGATAGGAAATGGAGTCTGGAGGAATGACTGGGTGCCCCTCCCATCAGAATCACTGAGGCTCTGACCCTGGTGAGTAGCTGGGCTCTGATTTGCCTGGATCCAGGCCTCCTCATTTCTCAGTCATCTCTAAACCGTACTCTACATGATTCTGTCCCCTTCAGGTATTGTCTTGTATTTGTATCCCTAGAACTTTGGCCAATGTCCATTGTACAGTAACCGCTGAATAAACGTCGTCCTTCTGTTATCTGTCACTCTTTCCTTCAGTTTGGAGTTTAAGAAGGAAGACTGTTGAGCACCTGCCTGTGTTCCCATGAGGAGTGAAAGAGAAGTAGGTGGCAAAGACCCTTTCTCTTGAACAGTTTATCATCCGATTAGAGGCCCTCCAACTTAGTTGTTAGCTCATGGCAAAAATAAAACTGTAGATACTATATTCTGTAGGTTAACATTCCATTCATAAGTAAAAGGAGGCCTTGTGATATACTGGTAAAAACCCAAAACTTTCATAAGATCCTACATCTAGGGCAATAAGGGAGCTCAACTTCCATCTAGTTCAAATCTCCTTATTTTACAGATGGGGAAACTGAGGCAGAAAGCTGTTTAATTGACTCACCCAAAGTAACATGGTAGTAAAGAGCAGAGACTCCTTTTTGTTAACAAATAAAGAAAATGAGGCCCTTTCTCCTCCTTCACCATGTGAAGAAAGGGGCCCTAGTTGGGCCTGGCACTTGCTAACCCTAAAAGATTTCAGAGCAAAGAACAAGTGTGACCTTGTCTGGACTAAGCCCTGGGAAGCAGAGAGGATAGGCTTGCTGAGGAAACATGGCCTGCCTAGATTTTAAGCTGCCAGAAGGCAAGCCTAGAATTAGATCTGGAAGGGACAGTAGAAACCATTAGTTGAGGTCCAACCCCTTCTTTTCTTCGTTTGAGGAAATGGAGTCCTAGAGAAGTGAAATGGTGTGTCCAAGGTCGCACCATCAGGATCTGAATCCAAGTCCTCCAGCTCTGAATTCAAAGCTCATTCCACTTGATTGAGTGCCCACTATGGTCTAGTTGCTGTCCAAGGTCCTAGAACAGGTCAGGCCTGGATATTCTGTGAGGGCACATGTGTCCAACTCTATGACTCTATCATCCTCCAATCTCCAGTTTCCTGAGGAGAGTCTCCCATCTACAACATTAAAATCCCCACCCAGATACAAACACGTTGGCCAGAGTGATGACCTTGGAGTCGGAAAGACTTGTGTCTAAACCTTGCCTCAGACATTCACAAAGCATGTAACCAAGTCATTTCACCCCCTAAGCCTCAGTTTCCCCATCTGTAAATGAAGACAATAATAGCACCTACTCCTCAGGTTTATTGAAAGACTCCAATGAGATAACATATGTAAAGCACTTTTCAAATGTTTAAGGGCAATAGAAATATGAGCTACTAGTATCACTAGTATTCAGTAAAGCCTTGTGATACATAAAAAAATCAACCTTCTGTTTTATTTTTAACAAATTAATTTATTTTTAGTTTTTAACATTCACTTCCATAAGCTTTTGAGTTTTCAATTGTCTCCCCTTCCCCCCTCCACCCTTCTGAAAATGGCATGCAATCTGATATAGGCTCTATATGTACATTCATATTAAACATATTTTCCCATTAGTCATGTTATAAAAAAGTATTAGAACCAATGGGAAGAACCACAATAAAGAAGAAACAAAACAAAATAACAAAAGAAAAAAGAGATTGAATAGGATACTTTGATCTGCATTCAGGCCCCATAGTTCTTTCTTTGGATGTGGACAGCATTTTCCATCACAAGTCTTTTGGAGTTGTCTTAGATCCTTGCATTGCTGAGAAAGCCCAAGTCTATGAAAGTTATTCATCACACGATGTGGCTGTTACTGTGTACAATGTTCTCCTGGTTCTGCTTATTTTACTCAGCATCAGTTCATATGAGTCTTTCCAGATTTTTCTGAAGTCTGCCTGTTCATTGTTTCTTATAGCACCATAGTATTCCATTACATTCATATACCACAACTTGTTCAGCCATTCCCCAACTGATGGGCATCCCCTCAATTTCCAATTCTTGGCCACCACAAAAATAGCTGCTATAAATATATTTGTACATGTGGGTCCTTTTCCCATTTTTATGATCTCTCTGGGATATAGCCCTAGAAGTGATGTTGCTGAGTCAAAGGATATGCACATTTTTATAGCCCTTTGGGCATGGTTCCAAATTGCTCTCCAAAATGGTTGGGTCAGTTCATGGCTCTACCTACAATGCATTAATGTTCCAGTTTTCCCACATCTTCTCCAATATTATAATTTTCCTGTTTTGGCATGTTAGCCAATCTGATAGGTGTGTTATGGTACCTCAGAGTTGTTTTGATTTGCATTTCTCTAAATCAATAGTGATTTAGAGCATCTTTTTCATTTGACTATAGAGAGCTTTAATTTCTTCCTCTGAAAACTGCCTGTTCATGTCTTTTGACCATTTGTCAATTGGGGAATGACTTGTATTCTTATAAATTTGAGTCAGTTCTCTATATATTTTAGGAATGAGGCCCTTATCAGAGACACTGGCTGTAAAAATTGTTTCCCAGCTTTCTGCCTCCCTTCTAATTTTGGTTGCATTGGCTTTGTTTGTGCAAAAACTTTTCAATTTAGTGTAATCAAAATTATCCATTTTGCATTTTGTAATGTTGTCTATCTCCTGTTTGGCCATAAATTCTTCTGTTCTCCATAAATCTGACAGGTAAACTATTCCTTGCTCTCCCAGTTTGCTTAGAGTATCAGCCTTTATACCTAAATCATGTACCCATTTTGACTTTATCTTGGTGTAGGGTGTAAGATATTGGTCTATGCCTGGTTTCTGCCACACTCTTTTCCAGTTTTCCCAGCAGTTTTTGTTAAATAGTGAGTTCTTATCCCAGAAACTGAGGTCTTTGCATTTTTCAAACAGTAGATCACTGTGGTCATTGACTACTGTGTCTTGTATACCTAACTTATTCCTCTGATCTACCACTCTGTTTCTCAGTCAGCACCAAGCAGTTTTGATGATTGCTGCTTTATGATACAATTTAAGGTCTGGTACAGCTAGACACCCTTCCCTTGCAAAAAAAAAATCAATCTTCTTAAAACTTTAAATCAGAAATTATCTTTCTGTGTGCACACATGTTTTCAATTAGATTTGTTCACTGTGGGAGTGTGTTTTAGCAGAAGTCCTCATTACTTTAGGAATATGCAAGAGAATAAAAGTCCCTTGCAGGGGAAATGTTGTTTAACCTGACTCCAAAGTGCGGAAAGAGTGCTTGATTTGGAAGCAGAGACTCAGTTCAAATCCCAATCAGCCCTGCCGTTGACAACCTATGTGACACTGGTCAAATTGCTGCCCTGTCCTCTTCAGCAAAGTAAAAGAGTTGCCTGGCACTTCAGATCATAGTATCATAGTCATGTATAGGGCTGGAAGGAACACCAGAAATCAAGGTCACATGGAAAGAATACTAGTTCTTGCATCAGAAGCCCTGAGTTCAAATCACATCTCTGCTCTCTACTTTCTGTGTGACTATAAACAAGTCACTTGACTTCCCCAAGCCTCAATTTCCTCATCTATAAAATGAGGAGGTTGGACCACATGACTCCTGGACACTCTTACACCTTTAGAGCCATGATCTTAGATCTAATTTAACTCCTACATTTTATTCCTGGGGAAACTGAGAGGAAGTGACTTGTCCACAGTCACCCAGGTGGTCAGTGACAGAGCCAGCATTTCAACTAAGAGTCCAGTACTTCAAGTCAAGTGGGAAAATTCAGTGCCCTAAGCATAGACTGCATAGTTTCTTTTTTAATTAAATGGAATTATATTGAAATGACAGGTCTAAGGCCCCTTCTGCCTCTGAGTCTTTGATCCCAGCTTTCAGATGAGTTCCTTGAGTCTCACGGTGTTGGGTGGGCATTCCCAGTTGTGATTGCCCTCCTGATTTTGAAACCTATCCAGATGAGAACCCCTCCTGAGAGATGCGTGAAAGAGAAGAAAGGGGAAGGGGGAAGGAGAGGGCCAGCCAGTGTTTTAAGGCAAAAACTTACTGTTGCTCGTATATATCAATTAATAACCAAGCATTTATTAACTGCCTCCAGGGAGGGAGGTATTGTGCTAAGCCTTGGGGATGCAAAGAGAAAACAAAACAAAACAAAAACCAGTCGCCTCCCTCATGGAGCTTACATTCTAATGGGCGAGAGAGAGAACAGGTATCTATCAATAGGTCCGTTCAAAATCCATTCAGAGTAGATGGAAAGGTAACCCCAGAGGGGAAGGCACTGAGAAGCATTTCTAGGGAAGGGCATCTTCATTGGATGAGGGGACATTTCATCAGGAAGACCACTCGGGCTTATTGCCATGACCAGCCCTTCCTCCCTTCCATTATCTGAGTAGAAAGATCATTATTTGTGCCCTCCCCTGACTTCTCTCCCCACCCCCCATCTCTCTGCAGGTTATTTTGTGCTTCTCTCCTGTTGGTCACACTCTGAGAGTGAGATCTCGCAAGTTTCCAGCTTTGGTAACCTGCACAGCTATCGACTGGTTCCATGAGTGGCCAAAGGAGGCGCTGCTCTCTGTCAGCAGGAGGTTCGTCGAGGACACCCAGGGAATTGAGGTAAGTCAGCTATGTAAGTTTCTCAGGCATGCATACACACACACCCTAAAAATTCTGGAGAGATTGATTTCCTTTTTAAAGCAGCAATCCACCCCTCTTCCAAGAGAATTTCCTCCTGATACCAATGTATTTTTACAACGACAAAAGCCCTTGCAGTCAGTTGCTTCTCAATGAAACATGAGAGGCAGTGTCCAGAGCAAAGTTTAGCAACTGATTCCCCCAGGAGAAAAATAAAACACCTCCATATGCATCAGCTGCTGAGGCTGAAGGCAGAAGTCCAGGGTCCTGGTCCTTCTGAATTCCACAGGGACTCTTGTCCCCTGGTCCTTTAAGCACACAAATAAAAACAGAAAAGAAAAAACAATAGGAAGGAAGGAAAGCAAGCCTGAAGGCTCCCCAGACACTTTCCCCAGGCTTTGGGAGGGGGGTTTATTCCCCGTCTTATACTAAATCAGTGAGAAATTATCCCACAAAAAGAAAGGACGGAAGAAAGCCCCTTACTTTCTTCCCTTCCTGGTATCTGTCTGCTTTGGCATCTGATCTAGCAGTGAATTCCTTACCTCTATGAGGACATTATAATTTAAAATATCCAAGCCAACAGCAGGAAGTCTATTGCAAATTCCCATTCCAGGAATACTTATAAAGCAATGACTGTGTGTGAGGCCATGGGGGAGACTGAAACCTGAGATAAGACACCAGTCTCTGCCCCAGTGGAGTTTCTGGTTTCGGTGGGAGAGACGACATGTCCAGAACCTATCCCATCCCAGCCCAAGATGTGGTTTGTAGACTACAGTAACACACAGAGGAGATGGGCCTGGAATGTGGAGAGCTAGAGTAAAGTTAAGCTGTTAGGACTTGACCCCATAGGCAGCAGGAAACCACTGAGAGGTCTGGAGCACAGGATGGACATAACCAGATGTGTGTACTTGACAGATTAGTCAGTTAGCAATATGAAGGATGGATTGGAAATGGAAGAGATGGGAGAGAAGAAGACCTCCTGCTGAAGGCTCCTGCGATGACTCAGGCAGATGGTGATGAGGGCTTGGGCCATGGCAGGGGCAGTCAGACAATTATAGTAATAGCCAACATTTATATCACACACATATGTGTGTGTGTGTGTGTGTGTGTGTATTCAAATTTACAGAGTGCTTTTTAACAACCCTATGAGGGAGGTATTAGAAATATCCACATTTTACAGAAGACAAAAGTCAGTTCAGAAAATTGAGTTATTCACCCACGATTATCACCCAGTGAATAAGAGTTGCAGGCAGGATTGGCACCCAGGCCCCTCCTGATTCCAGTCTAGCATTCCCTTTGGACCATGCTGCCTCAGAAGAAAAAAGAGTGGATAGAAGAGAGATTGTAGAAGTCAAATACACAGGGGTTGTCAATTTATTGGCTATGAGAGGTGAGAGAGAGAGAGAAAAAAGCCCAAGGTTAGAAGCTGACAGGTCTCAAACATGAGACACTCACTGGATAAATGGCAAGACCCCTGACAGAAACAGCAAAGTCAGGTAGAAGATCAAGCTTTGAGAGAAAGGTTAATAAAGTGTTTGGGGCACGGTGAGTCTGAGTCCTGAAGGGACTGCCAGGTGGACGCGGCCCTTGGGCCGTTAGAGATGCATATCTGAGGTCAGGAGCTGGAGGCTGGGTGAAGCAGAAGTGAGCCTGAATGAGCTCTCCAAGAAAGCTTGTGTTGGGAGAAGGCAGCTGCTGCAGGGAGTCAGGGAAAGGTTAAGGAGTTGACAAAAGAGACAGAGAAGAATTGGTAAAAGGGGAAGGAGATCTGGAGGATTGAGGTGGTTCTGCAACCCAGGGAGGAGAGGGAGTCTAGTAGGACGGTGTGGTCTATAATGTCAGCTGAAGCAGAGCAGTCCAGGAGAAAATGACGGTGAGGCCAAAGAAACCTGGGCGAGGAGGTCAGAGGAAACTGAAGCCAGCTGAGTTCTGTGTTGGGTTTTGGTTTTGGCTTCTGTTTTGTTTTTACAATGATGTTCAGCCTTGTTCAGTCATTTCGGTGTGTCTGCCTCTTTATGAGCCCATTTGGGGTTTTCTTGGCAGAGATACTGGAGTGGTTTGTCCTTTTCTTCTCCAGCTCATTTTACAGGTGAGGAAACTGAGGCAAACAGGGTTATGTGATTTGCCCACTGAGGTGGGGGCTTCCTCACTCCAGGCCCAGTACTCTGTGCAGTATCCAACCACCTAGCTGCAGGAGATCACAAATCGGATGAGGGGGGTTTCCCAGATTGGGAATGATCTGAAATCAGGAAGGCAAGGGTTTCTGGGGTAGTAGCCAGTGGCAGCCTCGGGGGGTCAAAGCTAGCCATGGAGATGAGATGTCAGAGTGGGAGAGATGAGGTAGAGGGATTGGGAGGATTGAAGGATTGGGATGGAAGGCACAGAGCAGGTTTAGTTCGGGGGATGGAGTGGGAAAGGCTGTGGTCACAAAGGGAATTTCCAGGTTCCTGATCTTGGAGGAAGCACCTTTTTTTTTTTTTTTTTCCAAATGGTAGCATCTAAAGTACCAAAGGACATTGAAGGTTCATGACTAGAAGCGGGCAGAGAAAAGAAGCTGCTGGGGTAGGAGAGTTTGAAGAATTGTGCAGTCAAGATGTTAGAGGGATTATGAACTTAAACACCAGTGTCTCTGAAGATGGTAGCAGGAGAGGCAGGAGCCAGATGCCAAAGTCATCAACCAGTTCATGAATTTGGAAGTTGGCAGATGACAACAAGGCAGCTAGGTGGCGCCACAGTGCACAGAGCGCTAGGCTTGGAGTCTGGAAGACTCATCTTCCTAAGTTCATATCTGGACTCAGGTGCATACTAGCTGTGCGACCCAGGGCAAGTCACATCTTACTGTTGGCCTCAGTTTCCTCTTCTGTAAAATGAACTGGAGAAGGAAATAGCAAACCACTCCAGTATTTCTGCCAAGAAAACCCCAAATGGAGTCATGAAGAGTCAGACGTGACTGAAAAATGAGTGAACAAGATGAGAAAAACAAGAATGAGAAAAGGGTGGGATTAAGGACTGCCTGAAATTGCAAAGAGGAAAGATTGAGTGATGAGTTCCAAGCAGCAACAGGAAGTAGCCAATGGATTGATCCTTCCCCTTTGCCCCAGGAATTGGGAAGAAGGTGAAAGAGAAACCTCCAAAGGGGGGAATGGGGAAGGATTTATGACATGAAGGAGTCTGCCATAGAGGGAAGGGTGAGAAGACTCAGTTCAAAGTCTGGCTGTATCACTTACTCACTGTGTGGCCACAGAGTAAGACACTCCCTCTCTGAGCCTTGTTTCCCTCATCTGTAAAGTGTGGATAACCACAGAGTGGTTCTGAGTAGTCATTTGAGGACCTGGCCATCTTTAGCCTAGAGAAAGGATGACTTGGGGCAGCACAGGAGAGAGGGCATGGAATTGGAAGGCTTTCAGGGTGGGAGGAGTGGGTTAGACTTGTTCTGTTTGGCTTCGGGGCAGGACCAGGAGCAGCAGGGAAACTGAAAGGAAGCCAGTCTCAATTTGATGCCAGAAAACCTTCCAAACCAGCAGCGCTGTCCAACAGTGGACAGGCGGCCCCATGGGAGAGCGCCCCCTGCTGGCAGATCTTCTAGCAGAGCCGAGATGACCATTTATTTGTTCAGGTAGGGGAGTTCCTTTCATGGATAGGTTAGATTAGATGACTGTTGGTATGATCCTTTCTAATTCTCAAATTTCATGGTTCTGTGAAACACTTTTTAAGCCTATAAAGCATTGCAAAAATGTTAACAATTGTTATTATCTTTTGAGTTATTTACACTTTCAAAAGAAAGGGGGGGAACAGGGAAGAGAGAGAAGGGAAGATAGGAAGAGGGAGAGAGAACGTGTATTATCTGCCTGTGACAAAAAAACCCTAAATTTTGATTTATTCCTTGCAATTTTGGGGGAAGGGATGAGAAAGGAAAGAAATTGTCTTCCTAAAAGTACTGGGGGGGGGAGTGAAAGAGAGATAGAAGGAGAAGGAGAAGGAAAAGGAGGAGGAGAAGGCGGGAGAAAAGGGAAAGAGGATAGAAAATAGAAGGAAAAGGGAGAAAAGAGAAAGAAGAAGATAGGAAAAAAGAAGAGACAAGGAAGAGGAGAGAGAGAGAGAGAATGTGAGAAGGGCCCTGATCACATTTTGGAGAATGCTTAGTATACAGCAAAGCTTGTTTCGGATATCTTTGCTGCTGTGACCCCTCCCCAAGGCCTTTGCAAGCCGCTCTTGCAGCAGAGGTCCCATCTGCCAGTAGCTGTTGACATCTGCTGGATGAAGAGGGACTTGCACCAGCTGATGTCGAGGAGGGCTCTCCTTTAGCATCCCCCGGGCCAGGCCTGTCCTTCAGTGCTGGGATGCCTCCTGTAGGAATCTAAGAGCAGAGGGGCCGCTGTAAAACAACTAACTCCAGGACCTCTGGAGTAGAATGAGCTGGCCGGCTTTAACCAAGTGCACCAGATGGCTTGATTTAAGTGGCCGGCACCTTAGACCAGCCCTCCCAGTTCCTCCTTTGGGGTCCAACAACTGGCCTCCTGAAAGTGGTAGTGATGAGTCAATGGGCTCCCCTACCTTTCCACAGGGGCCCAAAGTACTGCTGGTTTAAAAGAGAAATCGAGTGACTTAAACGTGGCCACTTTTTAAATCATCCCTCTGACCTTTAAGAAGATAATTAGGTACCTACCATTTGACTATCTCTGAATTCCCAAGCTCCTCCTCCTTTGGAGTAGAGTATGATGTATTATGCAAGATGAGCCCCTCTGCCTACCCCTGCCCCACAGTGTTTATGTGGACCTATCATTTCCAAACCCTGCCGCATTAGGTCCCCACAGGAATGGGGGATCACTCGACTCCAGCTCACAAACATTTCGGCTATTTCTTCTCTTATCAGGTGTTGATATAAATGACAGTTGGCAAAATGTCCAAAACGATTTCACTCTCGTATCCCCAGGCATTTATCTCGGGGTAGGTTGGCACAAGCTGTCCCAGGAGATTTGGTGATGGATTTCGGCAGTCATGGTGCAGGCAAGGGACAAAAGAGGACTTGTGGGCTGGGAACCAGAGGGCGAGGGGAGCAAAGAACGCTGGCTTTGGAATCCAGGGACCTGGGTTCAAATCCCATCCTTGCCTCTTACCAAGTCACTTGACTTTCTCGTCTTCAGTGTTCTCATCAATAAAATGAGGTTAGGCCAGATGGCTTCTGAGGTCTCCCGTATTCTTATATCTTCAGTCCTACTATGTGCTAAGAAATGATGCTAGAATTAGAGGCATGGGAAATCTGGTATTAGGGCTAGATGTACTGGTCCAGTGTACATTCTCATCCAATGAAAAGATCAGTTCCCAAAGTACGAGGAAGCATTACAAGGACATCTCAAGGAGTCATCCAGAAAGGTGGAGGAACACAGAATGACCTCAAGGAAAAGGCCCAAGAAATGTTGGCAGTAATAATTAGCATTTGTTTAACTCTTCAGGGTTTATAACCTGCTTTACCAATATGCCTCATTTCATCCTCACAACAACCCTGAAAGATAGGTGGTATTATTATCCCCATTTTACAGAAGAGAAAAGTGAGGCAGACAGAGGTTAAGTGACTTGCCCAAGGTCACACAGCTAGTAAGTGTCTAGAGCAGGATTCAAGCTGAGGTCACTTCACTTTTCAGTGCCTCAGTTTCCTCATCTATAAATCGAGGAAAATACAATCCTATAATACCTTTCTAGGTCCCACCTTCCTCTCCTATAAAATGAGAAGATTGGGTTCTATGACCTTTGTTGTCTTTCCAACTCTAATTTTATGCCTCTGTGATCTCAAGGGAGCAAGAAATATGGAAAATTACATCGTAACATCATTTTAGCACTTAAGTTTAAAAAAAACACTTTTGTCATCCCCCACCTGTGCACGTTATCCCTATTTCATAGATGGCTCAGAATCTCAGAGTTCACGGATGTCAGGAGCAGGATTCGAACCCTTGGCTCTCCTGATTCCAGGTCCTACGCCCTTTCAGGCACACCTCCCCCACCTATCTCAGCTGGACTTTTATTTTGATGATATTAGGAGGGAAGGAAGAGAGACAGTGTGTCCTAGTGGCGTGGCTGCTAGACTTGGGAGGCAGGAAGACCTGGCATCTCCCAAGTCTAGTGTCGTGACCCTGAGCAATGACGCAGTACCCTCAGCCATTCTTGAAGTTACTGACGGGCTGTGATCTGCATTAGGAAGAACTCCCCAGTATGTTGTACTACGTGGTTTACAAAACATTTTTCAGACATCATCTCCCTGGGTCTTCATAACAGCTCTGAGAGATAGAGGCTATTGTTATCCCCATTTTACACATGAGGAAACTGAAGCACTGAGAGGTTATTTCCTTCAAAGCTCAGCTCCAGCCCCATCTCAACTACATTCCTCCAGCTGCTAGCACATCTGCCCCATAAAATTCCCTTTAATTTACCTCTGTGTGCATACATGCAAAAGAGTATAAGCTCACTGTGGGGAATCATTTCACTTTTGTCCCCATAATCTCCCGGCTCAGCCTCAGCCCAGTACCTGGCACAGAGCAAACCTTTAATACATGCTTATTAATTGACTGATTAAGTAAATTGACCGATTAAGTAAATTGACCAAGGTCACCCAGCCAGTAAATTTCTGAGGCAGATTTGAGACCCAGGATTTCCAGACTTCAAGCCCTAGAGACCAGCCACTATACCACACTGCCCCTTGGCATTCACTGATGGCAGCTCTTCCCACCTGGGTCACAGGTCCTTGACATCGACCAGAAAGGAAGGAAAGGGAAGTCATTAACTCAATAGCTCTGGCCCTTTCTCTCTGGCCCCTCAGACAAAAGCTTAGCACGTCCTCCATGTGCTTACAGATTTTAACCCATCCACGAGGCTGGTTCTGCCTGGGACTTGTATAGCTATAAGGACTTTCTAGCAGTGCAAACATATGAGAGCACTCATGTCTGTGTGTTAACTCACTCAGAACTACATTTTTACAAACCAGTTTTCCTTTCAGAGGTAACTTAGGAATGTCTCCTTTCAAAAGGGAATTTCTCTAGAATGGGAGAAAGCTGTAAAGTGCCCATTGCTAAGCCTTCCAGCTATTAAAACCAAGTTATAAATGGTAAAGTTCTCAAGCATGTCAAAGCAAAGACTACCTGGGAGAACCAAATCAAAGAGAGAGGATGGGACGATCTAGTCAGTGGAAGCTGTGTTGGACCTGGAATCGTTTAAAAAAAAAAAACTAAAAAAAACCCAGAGTTCAAATTCCCCCTTTGTCACTTGCTACCTCTGAGCCTCAGTTTCCTCATCTGTGAAATGGAAAGAATTCATTTCTGCACTAGCATCTTCACAAGGCTGGTGGAAAGCTCCAGTGAGATAATATATGTGAAAACCTTCGATGTCTCCAGTAATGGGGGTGCTGTCATCAAAAAGTTACAAACAAACCATGTGTGCCATGTTCGCGTGCATGCACACACACAGAGGTTGGGGGAGGACAGAGAATGTGATTCAACTCTGGTCTCCAGAGTAGAATCTCGTACTTCAGGCCTTCGCTCTCAGCTCTGCATACCAGTTTCTTTCTGTTTCTGTGTTTACAAGTGAGCTGACTAGAAAGCAAAAAGTCAATGTTTTTTCTTCTACTGGAGGAAAAGACCCTTCATTTTTTGCGTATACTATGCATCAGATGAAATGTTGTTTTCTTTGTCAAATAATAACAATAACAACAACACTAATAATAGTAATCATAATAAAATCAATAGCAACAATAGTAATAGTGATAATAACAATAACAACAATAGTAATCATCAAATAATAACAACAGTAATAATAGTAATCATAATAGCAATAGTAATAATAATAACAATACTAATAATAATAACCCAACATTTATACAGCCTGCACCTGACGTTTGCAAAGTCTACGAGCTCATTTGATTCCAAAAATGAAATGGGCTATTTCCGGGCGTGGAGTGGGACCCACCTCCCTGGAGGGAATCCTTCCAGCAGCCTGGGCAGATGCCTGACCACTTGTCAAGGATGCTGGAGAGGGCATTTCTGTTCTAGTCTGGGTTGAACATGAAGGCAGCTGAGATTCCTCCCAGCTCTGAGATTCTGGGCTTCTGGGCTCCTGTCCCTTTAGGACACCCCTGGTGTGGAGCTGGGGTATTAGTGGGAAGTTTTCTGCTTTCTCTTTCCATTTCCAAGCCACCGGAAGCCAAAGGAAGACAAAGCCAGATCTGGTGCCTTTCTACCAGTCCAAGCGCCCCATGCACAATAAACCCAGCCTTTACATCCATATCCGAAACGGACTAGACTGGAAAAAAAAAATACAGTGTCACATTACCAGCCCTTCCACTACCATTCTGCCACCCCCCCTCCCCAAAAAGGAGATAAATGAATGGCAGAATAAATAATTTATGCTAATGAAATTACTGCAATTAGTCCCACAATGCCCTTTTTAAAAGGCACAGCTGCTAATGTCAGGAAGCGCTGTCACTGCTGACCTTATCATAAGAGAAAGTGACAAATGGAGAATGTGGGGAAGACCAATCAGCTGTGAGCGCTGCTCAGCCTGGTGGCCCATTAGAGGCTGCGCTGGCAGTGGGACCCCAGGCCAGCTGCTCCAGCCCCCCACGCCCCTCCCCAAACCCCCCATGCAGGGCCTCCTAACAATAGTCATTTCACCCCAGTGAGGCCAGTTGTCTCTGGCCACTTCCAGAGCTCCGGAAGCCACTTCTCCCATCCCCAATTTACAAATGAAACTGTTGTTAAAAAGCGCTTTCCGGGGCGCCAACCCCTTTGCTCTGGCTCCAGGCTGGGCAGGGAACGCCTTTGCCCCTTAGCTGGAGGTCCCCCGGCTTCCAGAGGAACAGGAAAAGCCTTGAATTTAGCTTGAAACAATGTTTCAAAATGAGCTTCACCCTACTCAGTTTCAAATTAAGCAGAGGCTGGAGGGGTGCTGCTGGGGAATTGTTACCCGGGTTCTAAGGAGGTCAGTCAGTGTGTCTCAGCTTTTGCCCGATTAGGAGGAAGCAGTCTGGCCTTGTTAAAAAGCCCACGTTCCCTAGCTCTTTCATTAGCTGAAGGAGACTCGTTGCACAGGTGGCCTTTTCAGGATACTGAGAGGTCATTGGAGCTGGTGCTTAATGAATATTTGTGGATCCAGGATTTGGAGCTGGAAGACCATCAATCATAAAAGCCTTTTTCTCTTTGCAGATGAGGAAAGTAAGGCCCCAAAAGAAGTGTTGTGCCCAGGGGCTCCCAAGCAGGAAAGAGCAGAGGTGGGATTTGAATCCAGTTCCTCTGACTCCAAATCCATCAATCTCCCTTCTGTATATAGCTGCTGCTTTTATGTTCTGCCATTGGTACAGTGATTGCTTTTTTAAATTTCTCTCTCTCTCTCTCTCTCTCTCTCACACACACACACACACACACACACACACACACACACACACACACGTTACAAAGTGTAGCCCTCGCCCGCCCCTCCACCCTGGCTGTCCTCAGTCCTTTGCCAGCAATATTAATGGGGCCGGGTGGAAGCGTTTAACTGCACCGCCAGCCACTCGTGAGCAATTTTCCCAGAGATACCGAAGCGTTATTGACAACGCTTTGGTAAATTATGTGTGACTTTCCTCCGAGTTGGTGTAGCTCATTTAATTCATATTAATTGATTTTTAGGCTTCCCTTGATTAATTGAACTGGGTTCATCTTGTACAGAATGCAATAAATAACCATTAAAAGGACGAAGATGTGACTTCACAAATTACAAAGTTAACTACTTCAGAAGTCACCGAGGACAAATTGGAAGGACCATGCTGCTGGGTTGGCTCTCCGAAGCTTGCAGGGGGAGGGGCGTTCATCGAAGCTTTCCCAAGAAAAAAGAAACCCTCCAACTCTGAATAGACACTTCTTCCCTCCCAGACTTCACCCCTTTCATTGACCTTTCTGCCCCCATCAGCCTGATTTGTATTTAAATAGGATTGTAGAGGAAATGAACTTTTCGCCCCCTGCCCCACTCCGAGAGAAGGCTGGGCAGCTGCAGGCTGCAGGAACTCACCAGGGAGGTTGTCTACCTCCACCAGCCTTGAATGCAAAGCCGGCCTCTGGGCGGTGGGCGAGGCAGGCAGGGCAAAGTCCCCCCTTCCGGCCCCTTTCCTCCACTCTTCTGGGGAGAAAGATGGGCTATAAAGGGGCTTGGGGCCTTGTGAGCTACTCAAACCTGGGTGTGTTTCAGGAAGGCAGAATTAAAACGACTGATTTCAGTCACCGTGGTATCCTGACTAGAATTTGGGGGTTGAAGTCAGCAAGACCCGGGTTCCAATCTAGTCCTTGGCAGGTTCAAATACGATCAAGGCTGTTACATACTTGGAACACGTTCCATGTCAGCTGTTATTAGGGTTGGCTTAATAATAATAGTTGATATTAATAGACAGCATTTAAAGTTTATAAAGCATTTTGTATATATATGTGTGTGTATATATATATGTATGTGTGTGTATGTATATATACATATATATATATATATTTCTGTAGCTACTTATGTGTGTGCCTTTTATTTCCCCTGCTAGAATGTAAGCTCCTTGAGGGCAGGAACTGTCTCATTTTCTGTCTTCGTATCTACATTGCCCAGTATATACTTTTTTTATTGGACCTGGGAAACTCCCATCACACATGCTGACTCTGTAGATGAATAAATGCTCACTGACTGATTCCACATATTATCTCATCTGATCCACAAAACACCACCAAGAGGGATGGCCTGTGATGATCCCTATATTACAGATGAGGATACTGAGGCTCAGACCTACCCAAGGTCACACAGCTAATAAGTGTCCAAACCACAATTCACACGGCGATTTTCCTGGCTCCCAGCGCAAGGCCCTATCCATGGTACTCCAGTACCCCATGTTGTCCATCCTGCAAGAGAATGGAAGCTCTTGGAGGATGGAGATTCCTTGCTTTTCTTTGTATACTCATCACTTAGCATCGCCTGGCATGGGAAAAGGCCTGAATTGTAAGTATTTGCTGATTGATTGATGCCTAAATTTGCATTCCTATCCACTCCCACCCTCAGCACACTTGAGTGGAGCAGAGTGAAGAACCAGGAGTTGGGGGACCTGGGTTGAAGTCCTGCCTTCTGTCATTTAGTACCTTTGTGACCTTAAGCAAGACCCTTCCTTTCTAAGCCTCAATTTCCTCATCTATAAAAGGATGGGGAGGAAGGGGTGGGGTGGGGATATGCTAGTAATAACACTTCCCTGGCATTGTTGTGTGGCTTGAGAATGAGATAACAAATGTAGACTGCTTTGCAAACACTAAAGTATTTTATAAATATCATCTCCTAAGTTAAATCTGATTTTTGAAGCTCAAAATTAAACTTGCAGTCAGAAGCTCTGAGTTCTAATTTTGCTGCTGCTAATTATTGGCGTATGACCCTGGGTAAGTCACCTGACCTCTGACTGTTTTATTACCTGTGAAATAATGGTATAGGCTGGATGTTCCTGAAATTTTTTCCAGCTCAGCCCTTCCGTGATTGGCTGAAATCCAAGCTGCTAAGACTTACCCTCCATCGCCTCCTTTTCTCTTTCCAGCCCCGTGTAAAGGATTCTGTTAGCGCCTTCATGACCTATGCTCACACCAGTGTGAACGAAATGAGCGCCCGCTACTACCAGAATGAGAGGAGGTACAACTATACCACCCCCAAGAGTTTTCTGGAGCAAATTTCTTTGTATAAGACCCTGCTGAAGAAGAAACAAAAAGAAGTGTCCCAGAAGAAAGAACACTTAGTAAATGGCATCCAAAAGCTAACGACAACAGCCGCCCAGGTAAGATTTGACTGTCTTCTTTCTAGGAGAGGTACGTGCACGCATTCTAAGTGTCCACAGCTCCAAGAATAATTTTCAAATTAAGGAAGTTATTTCCTTTTAAAGCAATGTCTCGTCATTCTTTAAGGAGTCGATTGCTTAGCCTGGCAATATACGTAGAAAACACCAAGTGGACGAAAAACACATTTGC
This sequence comes from Vombatus ursinus, assembly GCF_900497805.2. Lineage (NCBI taxonomy): Eukaryota > Metazoa > Chordata > Mammalia > Diprotodontia > Vombatidae > Vombatus > Vombatus ursinus. The sequence continues at coordinate 53,940,211 of NW_020954577.1, read as the reverse complement.
TTAGAATTTGACATGTGACTGGTTGTTCATGGAAACCTTGTACCACAGAATCATTGAGCTAGAAGGGATGTCAAAGGCCGTGGCATTCACCATCACCACCCCCATTTTACAGCAAGGGATCTTTAAGTGACTTGTCTTATACAGGTAGTAAATAGCCCGGCCAAGATTTCAGCCCAGGTCTACTCGAAAACTCTGCCCTCAGGCTGGTCCGTCCATTCATTGACCTGGGCCAAGCACCAGAGATAAATGGATGATGGATTGGCCTCCACATTGAGTGGGGGAAACAAGTAGACAGGACTGCCTAGGGGAAATTACACAGCATTTTGAATGATCTTAAATTGTTCCCCGATATACACCAAAAGTGTGATGCAGCAGAAAGGGCGCGAACAGCTATGGTGACACAGGCCATGGATAGGAATCCTAGCTCAACTGATGACTACCAGAGTGACCTTGGACAGGTTGCATAATCTCTCTAGGCCTCCTTTTCCTCGGCTGTAAAATGAGAAGCCTAGACCAAACGGTCTAGCTTTAATCCAATGATTCTTTGATATGTGAACTTCATGAGATCCAGATGGGGCGCTAAGGGGAGCAAACAGTGACTCCCCATCTCAGAGGCTCTGACTCTTGTTGGTGAGAGAGGAGGACTTTGGGTGGGGATCTGCAGGTCTCATGCTATGGGCCACAGTGGGACCAGAAGGTGCTTAGGGTAGGAGACCCAGCAGGTGAGAGCCAGTGGCCAACCAAAGCAGGGTTATCTATGGTCCAGAACGGACTCTTTAGCTGAAGAAGCCTGTGGCAGCCTGGCTAGGGTGACCAGGGTGTGGGATAGGTGGGTGGCACAGCTCCTCCCTGGGCAGTGGGGTCACCAAAGAAAGTGTGCTTTGTCCCTTATTTGTTTTCAGGTATGCGGTGGTGCCCTGCACTGGGGGGCAGGTTGGATTTGGAGTTAAGAAATTGGGGTCCAGTTACCACTTCTGCTTCATATTCCCCTGGGTGTAGGGTGAGGGAGGTGAAGTAGAGAACCTAGGTGAGGCAGATGAAGTAGAGAAGGCTGGATTAGGAGTCACAGGACCTAAGACCAAATCCTGCCTTTAATAGTTGACATGAGGCAGGTCACCCAAACGCCTCATGCCTCAGTTTCCTCATTTGTAAAATGAAGACATTGGACTAGATGACCTCTAAAGTCATCTTAAAATTGCTTCAATCTCTAAATCAAGAGCTAAATCACTTCCCCTTACTGGACCTCAGTGGCCTCATCTGTGAAATGTTGGACTAGAAGATCTCCTAACTTCTAACTTCCTGTTCTGATCCTTGGAGGTCTCAGGTAGAGAATTCTGACTGGGCAGGGAAGCTCCGCCCTCATTTTCTTCCTCTTACTTTCTGAGACTCTTCCCTAGGCAGGAGGACAGCCTTTGTTCCCCCTTTCATTCCACCCCTACCCCCAGCACAGCTGCTGGGAGGTCAGAACCACTCATCTACCCGTAGCTAGAGATGGCTCCAGGTACCAGGGTCAGGGGGACTGTTGGTCTTCTAAGTCTGGGGGAGCCAGAGAAAAGTTCATGGCATCACAGACTAAGAACTAGAAGAGATTTTTGACACCATCACTATCTACCTGCCCATTTTACAGGTGGGGAAATAGGCTCTGAGAGGTCGGGTAACTTGTCCAGGGTCACACAGCTAATGGATATCAGAGGCAGGATCTTGACTCCAAAGCAAGCACTCTATCCCTGGAATGCTGCCTCTGGCATAAGACTCCCCACTCGAGGTCCTCCACTAGGAGCGAGTCCATGGGGGAGTCACTGTCTCACTGGAGCACTGCTGAGCAGGGAGTGAATGAACTCCACCCCAGGAATGGTGAGAGAGATGCTCCAGAGACAGACCTTAGGGCTTGGCCAAGAATCAGAGCTGGCAAACTGGGGCACTGCTGTGAGGCTGATGCAGTTTGTGGAGTTCAGGCTTTTCTGTCTGCTCAGTGTTGGTCCCTTCTCTGCCTTTCCTTCCAGCTCCTGTCTACTCCCACCCCCTAGCTTACTTCATGAAGCCTCGACTCCTCCCTGGTCCTCGTCCTTCACACAGCTAAGTTATAGTCCTAAAATACAGTTCTCACCACATTGGTCCTCTGCTCAAGAAACTCCCTGGCTCCCTATTGCCTCTTGGATAAAAATGATAGTCATCTGTTTGGCATTGGAGCCCCTCCCAGTCTTGCTCTGGATAAGCTGTAGGCTCACTTCCCCTAACGCCCTTCGGGCATGCGACATCCCAACCAAAGGGCATGACTTGCCTTTTCCCAGTAGGGAACAGTTCTGCTTACACAGGCTGTCCCCCTCCCTCTTCCACACTGGAACCTCTCAATGCTCAGCTTAAGCCCTAGCTCCTATAAGAACATAAAATCCCTAGGGCAGGGAGACCTTGCTCCTCTGATCCTTTACCAGAGCATTCCCACAGCCTCCCCCCGACCCGAAATTACTTTGTATTGACCTCTCAGTGTACCGGCTGTTGCCCCCACAGAAGAATAGGGAAGAGGTAGCATCGGGGAGAGGATAGGGTATGCTGCACTTGGTGGCAGGAAGACCATGGGTTCAAATCCTACCTCAGATACTTACTAGCTGTGTGTTCCCAGGCAAGTCACTTAACCTCTGAGTGCCTCCCTTTCCTAATCTGTAAATGAGGTGGCTGAATTCAGTAGCCTCTAAGGTCCTTTCCAGCTCCAAATCAATGATCCAGGGTGTGACCTTAGACAAGTCATACTTCTCAGCACCCCTCAGGCAGTCCACTAAGAGCCAAAGTCGAAGAGTGTGTGATGACTGAGGCACAGGGAGCCTCTAGCAAGGGCAGTCCAGTTGGGATGGACCCCCCAGCCTACCACAAGGCCGTGTTTGTGGTAGAGAGGAGCAGGGAAGAGACAAGGTGGGTGGATGGACAGATAGAGAAAGCAGTTGATCATTTATTAAACGCCTCCTGTGTACCAGGCACTGAGGATACAAGTACAAGCAAGCAAGATGGTCCCTGTTCTCAAAGAGCTGACGGCTGACCAGGGAAGACAGCCCATAAGGGAGTCTGGCTGAACACAGTGGCACAATTTCGAAGTTGAGGACTCTGGGAGATTAGACTGTAGCTGGCTTTTTATTGCTGGTGGGCAGAAAGAGGCCGGGGGCTGGATCCAAAGAGAAATCGGGGGCAGTCTCCCCCTCTGGGCTCCGGATGGTGGCGACCCTTGGCTTCTCCTGCTCTTGGAGTTTTTGCCCAGGACCCCAAACTGCACCGAAATAACCCACCGCCTTCTCTCTGACGCATCAGGTAGCAGACCTCAAAGGCAAGCTAGCCTCTCAAGAGGTAGAGCTCCACCTGCGAAGCCAGGACGCGGAGGCTCTGATTACCAAGATCGGCCTTCAGACGGAGAAAGTGAGCCAGGAAAGGGCCGCTGCCGACAGCGAAGAGCGAAAGGTCAGTCCCCCTCCTTGAGGCCGGCCTATATTTAGCACAAAATAAACCTTGGCAGGTGGGCCTTTCTGAGCTCACGTAAGAGCCAGCCTCCACGCCACGATTACCACTTGACCTTTCTGTATATTATGCATTTTCTCAACCTTTAATAGTATGGAACAACAAATGCTGAGCTCATTCAGGCGAATGATGGATTCGGACCTTGAACGTCAGTCCTGCAGGTGGTATGGGAAAGGTCAGGGAGTCACCTCGGAGGGCTACAAAGGTCTGGGACCAGGAGGCAAATGCAGCAGCTCAGTTGTTAACCAAATCCGTTCTACTGGCTGGCAAGCTGAGCTCCCGAGCCTCCGCTGGGGGTCTTGTTTGATTAGCCCCCAACCCTGTGTTCTGTGCCCACTCTTGTCTTTATGAGGGGCCCCAGAGTTCCATAGAGGGTCAAACAGGTCCTGGCCTGGCAGAAGTTATAGCTTCCCAGGACACTGAGTCTGAAAAGGGGGAGCTCTTTCTTTCAGACTTCTGGCAAAACACCATCCTGAAGGGAAGGCTGGGTGGGACAATGGTCGGTGCTCTGAACTCAGAGCCGAGTTTGAGAAGATGATGCCAATGTATCGAGTGCTTTGAGGTCTGTTAAAGCTTCACATGGGTTATTTCATTTGATCCTCCCACCAACCCTGTGAAGTAAGTGCTATTTTCATCCACATTTTACAGATTAGGAAACTGAGACTGGGAGGAGTTAATCGAATTACCCAGGACCACAAAGTTAGTAAGTGTCCAAGATAGGATTCAAACTCTGGTCTTCCTGACCACTCTGCCTCAACTGCACGACCCTGGGAAAAGCATTTCGCCTCGGCCTCAGTTCCCTCATCTGTAAAAAGGAGATGATAATAGCAAGTACCTCACAAGGTGGTTGTGAGAATCATATGAGATCACACATACGAAGTCCTTTGTAAGCCTTAAAGTTCTATATGAATTGAAACTATTATTATTACTATAATCATCTTACAAGCGATCAAAGATGTTGGCAAAGTAAAAGTCACCTGCCAGTAAATCTTTGGAACGTTTTCCAAGCGTAAATAGAACAGCACATATGCGTACCTGAATGTTTATTGTGATTCATACAGACTCCACCACCAACGAGGAAGAATTAATTTTCATTACTTCTGTCACATTTAAAAATAAATCTGAAACATTTAATGTTAATGAAAACTAAAACTTATGGACTCATTCAACCATTTTTTTAAAAAAATTGTACTGATGTCTTTTGTTTTTATATCCCAATTATTTTTTGATATGTGTGACCCTGGGCAAGTCACTTCACCCTGTTTGCCTCAGTTTCCTCATCTGTAAAATGAGCCAGAGAAGGAAAGAATGAACCCCTCCAGTGTCTGGCACGTAGTAGGTACTTAATAAGCATTCATTTGCTTGCCTCTTCAATCACAGGCTTGGTACAGAGGGAGAAATGTAGCTTGGTTTGGGAGATCGGAATCCTCCCTATGGAATAGTCAGGGCTTAGAATATTCAGCCTTTGAATGCAGTGTGGCATTATAATAGAGCAGGCACAGACCCCAGAATTGTCAGAGATGAGTAGGGGATGCTGTGTGACCTTAGAAACTGCCAGACTTCTCTGAACTTCTGTTTTCTCATTTATAAAGTAGAGATCACACTACTTTGGGTAGCAAGGTTGCACAGTGAATAGAGCACAGGGCTTAGAGTCAGGAAGACCTGAGTTTGAATGTCATCTCAAGGCTCAAGCTATGTAACCCTGGGCAAGTTACTTAACTTCTGTTTGCCTCAGTTTCCTCAACTGTAACACATGGCTAATAATAACACCATGGTTGTTGTGAGACTCAAATGAGATAATAATTGTAAAACGTTTAGCACAGTGCCTGGTACGTAGTAGGCACTACATACATGTTAGCTATCATTATTATCGTTACTTGTATTTCTTACTTCATAAGGTTATTTACTGTGAAAATTAAAAAAGGTAACATAGGTAAAGTGCTTTGTAACTGTAAAAGCTACATGTGGCCGTGTGTGTGTGTGTGTGTGTGTGTGTGTGTGTGTGCGCGTCTGTCTGTCTGTCTGCCTGCCTGCCAAGTGTGTGTCCTGATGGCCAGCTGCTAGTGCCTCCTTCTCCAAAATTACCTCGTAGTTCCTCTGGATGTATTTTGCACCAATGTATGGATATGTTGTCTCCCCAATAGAATCTCAGCTCCTCGGCTTTGAGAGTGCCCATCACTCCACTTTCATCTCCCTGACCTCAGTGTCTAGCCCAGGCCCTGACAAATTGGAATTGCTTAATAAACACTTGTTTATGAATTTGAGCTATTTCCCCAAAAAGATAAACGATCAAAAGGTATCAATAGGCACTTCTCCAAGGAAGAAAAAATGTTCCAATGTTCACTAATAATTAGAGAAACTCAAATGAAAACAATTATAAGGTTGTATCTTGCCTCTGCCAGGTTGACAGAGTTGGCCAAAAAATGATAACAGTTGTTGGAGGGGCTGGGGGCAAACAAGCACACGTGTGTCCAATTGGTGGGATTATGAACTGGTCCAACCATTCTTGAAAGCAATTTGGAATTACACACAGAAAGTTACTAAACAGTATGTGCTCTGTGACCCAGCAAAACCACTACTGGGTTTGTGCCCTACAGATCAAAAAAGAAGAAAGGGCAGCGTTGTATACAAAAATATTTTAGCAGCTCTTTTTGTAGTGATAAAAGACTAGAAACTAAGGAGGTGACCATACTTGGGGAGCGGCTAGAGAAATCATGCTACATGAAGTGGAATATTATTGCACCTTAAGAAGTGACAAAAGAGATGGTTTCAGAAAAACCTGGGAAGACTTAGATGAACTGATACAGAGTGAAGGGAACAGAACCAGGATGACAATTAGGGTTAGTAATTTGTTAGTAGAGTAACATTGTAAGGAAAAATAACTCTGAAAGACTGAATAACTCTGAAAGAACTCAGATCAAAGGAATGACCAGTGCCTTCAGAAGACCAGTGATGAAGTGTGCTATTCACCTCCTGACAAAGACAGGTGAAGGACTCAGTGCAGAATGAGATTTTCAGAGGTAGCTACCAAGGTGTTTATTTTGCTTGACTATGTGTATTTGTTACTAGGGTTCGGTTTTTTTTCTTGGGGGAGGGCACAGGAAGTATAAAGGAGAGATGGGCTAGTGATTGAGTCTCCAAAAATAAAAGAAAGAAAACAGAAACATGGAAGCATTTTCTTTAAATGCACAAAAGAAAAGAGTAAGATGGCCAGAAGGAAACACATACAAGCAGGGCAGCTGTGAAAGTTACATGTTGAATTTATTTTAAACTGAAATGAGAGAGCAAACTCTGTACATAATAGAGCTTCAGAGTTTCACGTGCAACCCTCTTTTTCAGTGCTTCTTTGTATATGGAAATACTCATTTTAAAAAAATTGAAAAGAGTGAATCCTTATTTGTAGATTCTTTGCCCCCCAACCCCACAGAGATGCTTAATAAATACTTATTGACTAATTGCTTCATCATCATCAGATGCTGCCCCTTTCTCACGTGTGTGTGTCTCCACTTACACTTTGTATGTGATCCATCTACTAACTCAGCTGTTCCAGACTTGGGGAAATATTTCTGGGCGTGGCATGTGGTTGGGATTCTGGATTCTGAGTTCTTCAGGCGGAGCAGCACCCCCAGCCCAGTTAGGCTGCCCTTCTCTGCCTTTGTCCTTCAATGGAGGCAAGCCTTCCTTTTAATGGGCACCCATCATTTTGTGGATTGTACTTATCCATATAGAAGGTCACTTCCTGTTTTCGTTAGTAATAGACCTCATTCGGAGGTTGACATTTCAGCTGAATTTGAATGACTCTTCATATTTTTCTGCCTTTGGGTCAACTGAAAGCTGCTGGTGGAAGCGGGCTTGGTTCTGCTTCAGAAAGACTAGGGGAAGGATAGGTATTTGGAGTTGCTTCTGCTGTAGTGAAAGCCCCCAGCTCACATTGCTCAGACACATGCAGACCATGGGCTCCTAACCAATAGATTTGGACTCATGGACAATATGAAACAGTATTAATATGCCAAAGTCACAGTTGGGAAGTAACATCTAGTCCAACCTATATGTTAATAAAAGCACCAGATTTAAAGTTAGAGGTCCTGGATTCAAATTCTCTGCTGCTATGTGTGTTGGGGCCAGTCACATGACTCCTCTGGACATCAGCTTTATTTGAATTGATGAGCATCTCTGATGTTCCTTCCTACTATGCCCAATAAGGGGTCCTCCAGCATTGGCTTGCAGACCTCTAGTAAGGGAAACTTCTGACCTCCCAAGTCCCCCCATCCACCTCCCTACATTGTTGAAAAGCTTTCCCTCCCTTCTTATGGAAAAATTCCCTCTCTAAGAATTGTTGGTTGGATGGTGCCAGAATTTCCCTCTTTATCTGAATGAGTTCTTAAAGCCTTGCAATTTGGTTCTTTTCACAGATCATTCATAGAACAGACAAGCATCTACTGTGCTTATAGCAATGCTAATGTCCTATTCTGAGTTTAGATCCAAACTACATACAGCCTTGGCACCTGGTGGGATCAGAAGGGGACACCTGTAGGAAGGAGCACTTGGGCTGATGTTTGAAGGGAGCTAGGGATTCCAAGAGGAATAGGAAGTAGCCCAGTTTGGCAGGAACATGCCATGTACAATGGGGAACAATGTACTATGAGTCAGAGCCAGCCCACAGAGGGCAGACAAAGGAAGCCACCAAAGCTCCCTGCAGTATTTGAAGCAGCAAATCCTAGGGGAGAGAACTTCTTGGGTCTGGATCTTGCCTGTGCCACTTTCTGTGTGACCCCTGGGCAAGTAACTAGACCTCTCTGAGCCTCAGTTACCTTCATCTGTAAAATGGGTTTAATAACATCTGCCTCAAAAGCAAATACAGCTTTTTGTTGTTGTTTGATAAGAATCACACAAGATAACGTATGCACATCAGTTCAGTTCGCAGACCTTCCACAATGCCATAGAATAGTGAAGTCTCTGGATGGCTACATTATCTGAATATATACATATATACACATATGTATGCATGTATATATGTGTGTGTACATACACATATACACACCTAACACATATACATATATATATATATGCATACACATATATGTAATATTGTCTTGATTTTTTAACCTGGACAGATTTGTATTTATAATTTTGTATCATAAAAGCACTTGCAATCTTCTCTTACTGCCAAATATCAGAGGTTCAGAAGCCCTGTCCCCAGGTGTATGGGCATGTGCCCAAGTGTGTGCAGGAGGGGCCCTCTAGCAGTGTTGGGGGGGGTGCCCCATGGTGGGGAGTGAGGAGGGGGAACCACCCAGCCACCCAGTTAACAATTGCGCTTGGAAAGTACACAGTACGCAGCAAAATAGCGGTTAATCAGAAGAAAGGTAATTAGTGCTAATAAAGACGTAGTAGACAACATAATTTGTTGTGAGCTGGGTCTAATTTTATGGTAGAGTTAAACCTGATTCGTTGCAAATCCATAGAAAGTAATGTACTTCTAGTCAGGTTTCTGACCTCCCTTTCCAAGGGCCATGGGCCCCAGCCCTTCCCTCTGGGCAGCTGCCTGAGAAGAAGGTGAATATGAGTCCCTAGGGCTCCTCCCAGGGATTGCCTATTTCTGCCAGCAAAATGGCAGCCTCCATTTATTTCCTGTTCTCCCCCTCCCCCCTTCCCAGTGAGGTCACTTCGCACTCTACAGACACAGTTGTTTGTTGACTTGCTGGTCAAAGGAGAGCTTCTTGAGGGCAGGGACCATGTTTTTGCCTTTCTTCAAATCCCCTTGGTGCTTAACATAGTGTCAGGTATAAAGTAGGTGCTTAATAAATGCATGTTGTTTTTATTCCTTTCCCTTTCT
>NW_020954577.1:53905228-53930864 GCF_900497805.2 Vombatus ursinus | reverse complement strand
ATGCAATTTAAGTGAATAATTCATCAAATATTTCTTAAGCACCTACTATATGCAGAGCACTGTGCTAATTTCTGGGATATGGTACAAAACTTACGTAGGACCCAGGCCCTTCCTTCAAGGAGCTAATAATCTAGTAGGAGGACAAGACAGCTCAACTTAAGATAATACATTCAAATAAATAATATTACATTAAATATTTAAATTAAAATAATACATAAGACTCAATCCCTTCCCACAAGGAGGTTACAATCTAATCTAATAAGATGACAAGACAACTATTAAATCCATAATGCACAATGATATGGAGGAAAGGTAGTCTGACCTAGTGTGTTGAGTTGGAGTCGAAAAGATCTGGGTTCAATCCCATCTCTGAAGTGTGGCTCAGGTCAAGTGCCCTAGCCTCTCTGAGCCTGAGGCCAATCTCTAGGACTTAGCTAAGTTTCTCTGCTCTGCCAGTTGGTAGGAGGACTACCCACAAATAATTGTTACTGAATTTCTTCAGTCATGTCCAACACTCTGTGACCCCCTTTGGGATTTTCTTGTCAGATACTGGAGTGGTTGGTCATTTCCTTCTCCAGCTCATTTTGCAGGTGAGGAAACTGAGGCAAATAGGATTAAGTGACTTGCCCAGGGTCACACAGCTAGTAAGTGACTGAGGCCAAATCTGAACTCAGGTCCTAAATAGAAAGACATGGTGAATGAGTCAGAGAGTTATGAGATGAATTGAGAGCTTGGGAGGGGGAGGTCATTACCAACCTGGGTCATCCTCAATGTCTTGGAGGAGAGGGCTTTTGAAATGAGCTTTAGCAGAGTGAGAGTAATTCAGCAGCATCTAAGTTTGACAACATCTATTTTACAAATAAGGAAACCAAAAGGTCAGTGAAGTGACCTACCCAGAATTACACAGCAGACAAATGTGAGAGCTCATTTCAAGCCAAAATCTTTTGCCTTCAGAAAGGCAACCAGCACCAAGCTGCTGTCCCCAAACTGGCACCTGCTATGTGAGCCAGGTTCTGTGCCCAACATTGCCCACTAGCTCAAAATACAGATGAAATAGGATTTTGTCTGAATTCACAATTGCATTCAGAACTGTACCTTTCATGAGAAGATGCTAATGTGTGTGTGTGTGTGTGTGTGTGTTTTGTATGTGTGCTTAGGTGGCTGCAATCCAGACGGAAGTATTCCAGAAACAGAGAGAGTGTGAGGCCAACCTGGCCAAAGCGGAGCCTGCCCTTGTCGCGGCCACAAATGCACTGGTTACGCTGAACAGGGTAAATGTCAACCAGTTTCTCAGCTTGGTAAATTGCCTCAAAAGTAATTCTGAAAGGAAGTGGGAGTTTGGATAACTGGACTCTGGTAAATCAATGAAAATCATAGATTTAGAGCTGAAAGAGGCCTTAGGGGACACCTAGTCTTACCCTATTATTTGGAAGATGCACAAACCTGATTTAAGAATGGCAAAGCAGTAGGGGCAGCTAGGTGGTACAGTGGATAGAGCACCGGCCCTGGAGTCAGGAGGACCTGAGTTCAAATCTGGCCTCAGACATGTAACGCTCACTAGCTATGTGACTCTGGGCTAGCCACTTAACCCCAATCACCTCACCAAAATAAATAAATAAATAAATAATGGCAAAGTGACCTGTCCAAGTTAGTATGTGGCAAGTCCTTGGCTTTAAAAGCAGTGCTATTAACATTGAAGCACCTGTGTCACCCCCAAACACACACACAGAGCCCCAGCCTCCCACCTTCCACAGGTCACTGTCCGCCAGAGATTCAGAGTTTTCATGCTAAGATGTGTGCTCTGGTTTTTGTTTGTTTTTATCTTTGTCTTGAACTGTGACTTTGTCCCTGGAGGGAACTCTCAGTATGAAAGCTCTCCACGCTGGTCCAAACTTATCTATAACCTCTAGTCTTAGAGAGTTGCCTTTAAGGTTAAGTGACTTGCCTAAGGTCACGCAACCCACACACCTCAGAGGTAGGCTATGTACCCCAGTCTTCCTTTCTCCAAGGCCCACCCTTTATCCATTATGCCCCCTACCTGTCCAGCTACTAGATATGTTATGATAGTTATATGATAGAATTCTGTCTCACATGAAATATGTTGCATTTTTCTTTGGTCCGTAACCAACCATATCTATGCCTGCTGATGCCTGCCTCACAATATTCGTCCCCAACTTGCCCTCCATGCTTGACAGCCATACAATCCTAGGCAATCCTTTGAGTAAAAACATCATGTCTCCCTGTCAAAATCTAGACAGGGAACCTGGGAAGTGTCAGATCCATCAATAACCAGCATAGGCAAGCCTCAGAGGAGGACCTTGAAGGAGAGACTCAAGAGAAGTCAGGTTTGATGGAGGATAGGGAAAGGAAGTAGAGACCAGAGACCATAGGAGATGAAGCCTGGGGATCCAGGCCCAGAAGTGGCTCAACTGGAGCATTCCATGTGAACAAAGGAGGGGGAGACAAGAAAAAAGGAAGTTACCAAAGACACATTTAACCAGCTTCCTCTCATACCCAAGACTGACCTAGCTCCTGATAACATCGAGTGGATTCTGCTTGAGTGTGTCTGCTTGCTCCCTAGGTGAACCTCACAGAGCTGAAAACCTTTCCCAATCCACCCATCGCAGTCACCAATGTCACCGCAGCCGTAATGGTCCTTCTGGCTCCGCGGGGTCGGGTGCCCAAAGACCGGAGTTGGAAAGCCGCCAAAGTCTTTATGGGAAAGGTAATGACCCCTTACCAGACTCCATGTTGTTTTTTTCACGGATTTTCAGTATGACAGGAAGCATAGCTGGGTAGTCAAGGGGACCTTGTGTCAAAAGAAGAAGCCTTCTTGTCTTTGTTCAATGGATCCTACCACATGCTCATGTCAAGGTTGACATCTTGAGGCTGTCTCCGTTTAGGGTGGCAGCACTTCAGGAATGAGGTAGGGGTCTCTTCCTCTGGCCTCTGCCCTGGTCAAACCATTTGGGGTACCGTGTTCAGTTGTGGGGATCACAGCTAAGAGTGGACACTAAGGAGCTCCAGAGGAGGGCAGCAAAGGTAGTAAAGGGTGTTGGGCTGCCCTGTGTGGATCTCTTGAAGGAACTGGGCGTGTTTACCCTAGGGAAGGTGTGGTCACTGTGAAATATCTCAAACGTTGTTGGGTGAAAGAGATTGATTAGCCTGGCTCTGTCAGTTAACTCCTTCCAGTCTTCAGTTTCCTCATCTGCAAAATGGAGAAAACCAGCACCCGCCTCCCAGCTTGTTATAAAGATCAAAGAAGGTAACCTGAAGTGCTACACACATGGAGACTGACCTTGAATTCTGCTCATGCTCAAGGTCTTTCTGGCTTGGCAGGAGGCTGTCCTCTGCTTTCCTGCCCTTTAGGAAAGTGGGGTCACCTGTGCACCACAGGAAGGCCCCAAGGGAGGTCTGATGCCCCACAACCACAAAGTATTTCTTTGCAGAGTTTGGGCGGCATATTCAAGGCACCATGAGCGTCAGTTGGAAAGTTACTAATTATTTGCACAATTATGAGGGCTGCCAAGTGTAGGCAGGAGAAAATTACATGGATTTCTTGTTCTGGAAAAATTTTGCAAATGCAGGTGAAGCAATAGGGTTTTTTTATTATTATTATTTTTCTTTTCTGTCTTTCTTTTCTTCTCTTCAAAATGGGAATGCCTCCTGTGTCGGGACTGAATATTTTACCCTGGGGTAGAAGAGATTTTCAAAGTGTCCATTGCTAATGCTAACTCCACACTGGAAAGCCTGAAAAAGCCAAACAGTAGGAGGAACGCAGCTTGCCAATTTCGCTTTCATGATTTTCGGCCTAAAAGCCGATTTTAACTTTTGATCTTGGCATTTTCTCGGCAGTGGTGGCGGCTTCATGGCAATGCGTCTTTTCACTTTGCAGGTCGATGACTTTTTGCAGGCGCTAATTAACTACGACAAAGAGCACATTCCGGAGAACTGTCTAAGAGTGGTTAATGAGCAGTATTTGAAGGACCCCGAATTCAACCCAAACCTGATCCGCACCAAGTCCTTCGCGGCCGCTGGTCTCTGTGCCTGGGTCATCAACATTGTCAGGTTCTATGAGGTAGCCGTGCCGGCACTCAGGGAGGGGTGGGGGTGGGCTCAGCCAGATCAGCATCCTGTGTGGAAAGAGAGGGGGAAAGGGAAAGAGGGCAGAAGGACATATCTAAAGAGAACGGAGCCTGGGGCGTGGCACTTCTCCAAGGCAGGGCTGTTTCTCAATTTGACCTGTTTCCCGACCTCCTGCCACAGTATCCTGTGCACAGTAGGTGCTTAATAAATGCTGGTTGGATTGAGTGGATTGTTTAGACATTCAAAATGCTGGGGGGGGCATTTTTTCTTATTTTAATATGACACTATTTCATAGAGGTTTCGACTAATGATATGCATCACACCTGAGAATTGTCTGCATTCACATTAGAAATATTTCTATGCTATTGAGACAAACGCAGCAGTTAGCCTCATTTATACTCAATGGAGTGAATGCCATTTGTCCAAAATGGAGCATGCCCTGGTCCCACCTGTCTGCAGGCCCTGACCAAGCGAAGAAACAAGTGGCTAGTCCCCCTCATTTATGGAGGTTAATCTTTGAATAGCCCTGAGGCCCGGTGGGGAAAGGTCTGGCTGTGGAGTCAGGACCTGCGATTAAATCTGAGCCCTGCTGCTTAATTTCTGAGTGACCCTAGGTAGGTTGGTCACTCTCTTAGCCCCTCAGAGCCTCCTAACTATGTTATTTCCCCACTTCCCACTCAGTAAACTCTGGTGACTCTCCATTTCCTCCAAGATTAAATCAAAACTTGCCTGTTTGACATTTCAAGGTCTTTGTAAACCTGCTTCCTCCCTACCTTTCCAGTTCTCTTCCACATTACTCCCCTCTAGCTGTGATGGTGCCTTGCGTGACTTCATCTCTAGTTTCCATGCCTTTGCCCTGGCTGTCCACCATACTTGGAATGCCCTCCCTCCCTCCTCACCTCTGCCTCTTAGAATCCCTGGCTTTCTTCTGGAGTCAGCTCAAACACTACCTTCTAAATGGTGCTACTCTCTCCTGGTCACAGCGATATAGATTGTGTATGGATTTTGTATGCCACTATTTATGTCTTTAGAATGTTCAGATCCTCGCCGGCAGGGGCTGTTTCTGCCCTTTCCTGCATCCCCAATGCCTGGCGCTTAATAAATGCATGTGATTAACTGCCTATGCTTGTTTTGTATACTTGTAGGCAGTATTCAAAATATAGCAGTTATGCCCATTACTCTATGTGACCCCAGGGGCTTTGCTTCTCAGACTCAGTTTCCTCATCTGAAAAATGAAGAGGGAGGACCTAATGGCCTCCAGCATCTGTTCTTGCTCTAAATCTACGACCTTATATTTATATAATCCAGGACCCTGGAAGTTCATTGCATCCATTCCCCTGCCTTCAGATAACATGACCCCTTTTTACAAGCATCCCACCCAACCTGGAGTCCATCAAAGGCTTCCTGAGCTGGACATCCCACAACCTTTAGTTACATCAGCATGACCTGCAGGGTTCTCACCTGGAGAATGTACAGCCACGCCAATGAGGCGATTGGCCTGCCGACAGGCTTGTCAGGGAGCCTGTGGCGAGGTGAGGCATGGAAGCTCGTCCTGAGCACCTTCTCTCGATCTGATTTCCCTCAGGTCTACTGTGATGTGGAGCCCAAGCGCCAGGCTCTTGCGGCAGCCAACATGGAGCTGGAGGCAGCTACGGAAAAGCTGGGGGCCATCCGGAGAAAGCTCAAGGTAAGTCTCGTGTGGGAGGGAACGCCTGGCTCGGAAGCACTCTGGGGTGTGAGGATGGCCCGCCAGCTCTGGCATCCCCTCTTCCGACGGGGTCATACCAGAGCCATACCTGAGAGACCAGGTAACCCCCGGGTGGAAATTGGAGAGCCAGGGGTTGGCTGTTATCCTAGAGAGGGGGCTTATGCCCTTGAACCTCCATGCCTACTCTGGTTTTGCTGATTTTTAACAATTCATTTTAGTGTCTAATTGGAGAACATAATACAAAACTGACCACCTCTCTGTAGCATTCCATCTCTCACCACCATGACTTTGCCTAGACAGTGCCCCATGTCTGGAATGTTCTTCCCTTACTTCCATACTAAGAAACTCAGGTTTCCTGCAACATTCAATACTACATCACATTTATACAAAAGGAAGCTGAAAGGGATAGTGTGGGGCTCTCAGAGGCAGGTGAAGATACTTGGCATGGGAGGAATGGTTTTGAAGTATGGAAAGTTGGGGGCAGAGTCAGTGGGCGAAGAAAGGCTGGCTGTCCCGGGCCCCACCACAAAATGGAGGCTGCAGGAGAAACCCCCTCTTGGCAGAGTGAGGCTTTCATGGAAAGTCCAGGATGAGACAACCGCAGAGGGGTGGTCCAAAAGCAGAGTTGAGTTGGAATCTAAAAAGACAGAGACGTGCCTTGCAAGAGGATTGGGATGTGGCCACTGTTACCAAGGCACGTCGTGGATTCTGTGCCGTAGGAGCTAGGGGACAATCTCAGCAGTCTTACGGCATCCTTCGAAAAGGCGATCGCTGAGAAGGTCCGCTGCCAAGACCAGGTGAACCAGACCAACAAGACCATTGGGCTGGCCAACAGGCTCGTCAGGGAACTCGAGGCAAGTCGACTTTTCCATCTAAAATGGGGACCAAAGCCTAAGGATTCCATTTCTTTTTCCATGTTCCCCTCGTCTTCCACACCCCCACATAACTAACACTTTTGACAAGAACAAGAAAAAGGAAAAGAAAGTATGACCCCTGAAATGGCTCTCTCGGATCACAAACCATAGTCCTATGTCTGTTTCTTGGCTCCCCAGAGGGGAAAAGTTACCCTAAGTAATTGAGGGCGTTAGTATCCAGCCATAGCCATACACTCTGACAGCCAGGGCAATCTCCTGTTAATGAGCAGAGGGACTGAATGATTCCCAAGGTCAGGGCAGCATCACTGTTTATCCACCTCTCTTATCCATGCCTATGGAGACTGCCAGCTCAAGGTGCATTATCTCCAGTGAATTTTCCATTTTGCAAAATTATGATTAAAAAAATAAAAATAAAGTGGGTTTTCCCTAAGATAGGAGGTGAAACTGAGGACGCTGTAGTTATTACCTTTTTACAAAGATAACTGTCCTATCAAAAGAGGTTCAGCCAGCGTTCTTTGCCATGCGCAGTTACTGCTGGAGTCAACCAAGCATGCCAAGGTGAGGCAGATCACTTGGATAGGTTGAATGTGATTTTTCCCTGATGGAAACTCTGACTCCTTCCTATTGGACCTATTAACTTTACGGCTATATTTACCTAGAGGGTGCTACATTTATTTGGGTTATTTTTCCTGCTCCTTTCAAAGAACTAGGTTTTAATAATAAAATTTAAGTTAATTTGCCTACTGTGTTCTTTGAAGATTTCTATTCTGGGATGACTCAGGATTAAAGTAGATGGCTGATTCCACTCTCCCATTCTTTGATGACCAGAGACAGGTGATGTAAAGGATGGGGGAGATGGGCAGCCACCAATGGACAGCCTCAGTATGGGCATACTGAGGGCCAGAGCCCATCTGAAGGCTTGTGTTCAGTTCTGTCCCCACCTTGTAGGGAGGTCATTGATGAACTGCATGCTAAAAGGCCTCAAGACCACACCACACAATGATTGGTTAAAAGAATTAGGGATACTTAGATTTGATAAGGAAACCTATAGTAAGAAAATTGATCTCTTCAGGAATTTGAAAGATTGCCTTGTAGAGAGGAACTAAGATTATTCTGCTTGACGCCAGTGGGCACAATTAAAAGGGGTACTTTTAGATGTGGCATAAGGAAAACAATAAGCTTCCTAATAGTGTGGTGCAGTGGGCAGAGCCCCAGATTTGCAGACAGAGGCGCTGGCCTATCTGTAATGCCAGAAACGCCACCACGTCTGACAGAGAAGTATTGATTTTGTGATAAATCTAGCTCCTTAATGGGATCAGCAGCTCCCCACCCCTCTTTGCATTCTGTCATCAGACTGTTTAGGAAAATTCTCCCTTTTGATCTGGGCCTTCCTTGATCACAGCCTCCTTTGCACAAGGAAGGCTCTAGGTCACATCATTTCCAAACCTGGCCGGGGGCTCCCCCAGACCTTGTCCCATTTACATTTCTCTGGGTGAGTCGATGATAAACTCACCGCCTACTACTACAGGTCCACTTTCTGTGGAAGTGGGTCTCTGAGCAGATAGACCACTATTGACCCAGTGGACCAAGCAAGCGGTCCTTCCAGGCTTGCATTCCTGGCTACCTGGAAGGAAGGAAAATGCATTTCCCTTGACTCATGGTGGAAGGTGTGCCCCTGTAATGTTGGTGCCTGTTGCCAAATGAGTTACTGAGAGAAAATGAGGCCCTTGGCCGTCTCCAGGCCTATCCAGACTCTTCCAAGGGTTTTCCTTAGAGGTTTTCCATGGGAAGGAAAGGGTGGGGTGGCATGTGTGCTAAGGTGGGGGAGGTATTTAAAAGGATTGATTGAGAATGCCAAACCTTTTCCTTTGAGGATAAATTCTTTCTGACTAGAGCAGGAGACAGTTAACTTCTGAAAAGCATCAAGACTGATGATTTTGTCTATATAGCATTGACCTGGAAGCTCAAACATTCAGACTAATAAATCAGGCAATTTATATTTAATCATTAACTAACTCCCGAGCTGAACAGCTGTTCAAAATTAGAAATGGGTCACCCTGGCCAGGATGACATTACAGGCAATCTATAATGCATTAGAATAAAATTATAGTGATTTTTAACTGTCTGGAAATTTATCGCGCTTCATGTTGCAACTCCTAAACCCTTGTTAGCCAGAGTCACTGGTGATTTATGTGGCTTGGGTGGGATTGCAGAATTATCGGAGATGGAAATGGACCATCATTCTGTGTTGAGTAAATCTTCAGAGTTAAAGCTGTTTTGGAGAATGAGGTGGGTGCCCTTTATTATTTACCATTCACCAACCAAAGACAACAGAGTCGGAGAATGCACTAACTAGAGACCCGGCTTGCAAATTAATGGCTTCTTGTCTGCTGAGCTCCAGTCAACTTAGAAAGGGGCCGATGAATTCTGCAATGTCTGAAATTCTTCAGTGGCAAATTACGTGTGAATTTGGTCCTGCGCAGGGAGGGGCTTCCCTTGAGAAAACTTCACACTTTGATTCTAACCCTGCTTCCAGTGTATCCTGTAGGTGGTGAGAGTTCAACAGCCTAGATACGTGTGGAATTGGACAGTTTCATTTAACATTTAAACTTTTTTTTTAAGAGGTGAAGTGACTTGGGGTTAAGTGACTTGCCCAAAGTCACAGGAATTGGACAGTTTCACAAACCCAAGTTGTTGTTAAATATTTTTGATGAGTTTATGGAAAATGAGATCTTTGGGAAGGTGAAAGCTGGAGGTGGATTAGACTTTCTAACCCAGGCGTCCCATTTTACATATGGGTAAACGAGGCCTAGAGATGCTAAATGACTTGGTCAAGGTCACATAGTTAATAACTATACTAGTACCTCACCAGAGAAACACATTCCTTAGGTTTTAGTAGATTGTAAGCTCCCTGAGGACAGGGATTATCCCACCTCTGCATATGTATCCCTAGCACCTAGCACATAGCATTTAGTGAATGATGGATTGGCGCCAAGTTCAACAAGCTAGATTACCCCACCCAAACCTCCATCCACGTATCATTGGCAAACCTCATGGTGATGGGCTAATCAGATTTTTTCAAGGTAAGATTCAGACCTGAGTCTTCCCAACTCTCAGTCCAGTGGGTCAATCTACTCTCTATGCTGCCTTGTAAAGCACAACAAAGATGACTTAGTGGCCAGTTGCTTCATACTGGGTGACATTAAATGCTCACTAAGAACACCAGTCCCAGGAAGAGCAAAGGAAGTCTTGGGAGGGCAGTAGGGGCATGAGCACCATCTTTCTCCATCAGGTCATGGCTGTCGCCAACTGATCAGTTAGTTTTTGGCATCAGGAAAAGACCGTGAGTCAACAGACACCTGACATCCTTCCCTAATAGCTCATGGCATTAGTAACAATGACAACAACAATTATTATTATTATATAGGAACTAGACCTGTGAGGTCATTGATATAGGGAACTCCCAGATAAGAAAACTCCCTCTACCAATGCAAATTGGTACCTTCTTTATAACTTAGAGTCTTAAGGGGTCACCTGGGGCACTAAGAGGTAAGGTGACTTGGTTAGAGTCACATAGCAACTATGGGACAGAGGTCGGACTTGAACCCAGGTCTTCCTGGCTCTGAGAGGCCAGTGTTTTTTTTTTAAATTAACTATGCCTATCATTGCCTATTATTACTATCATAATCATTGTTGTGGGTGATGCACTTGGACAATTATTTCTCAGTCATTAAATCTGAAGGAATAGTGAAGTAACAACACAACTAATTTCTGTCTCAATCAATGGACATTTATTAGGCACCTACTGGGTACCAGACACTGTACTAAGTGTAGAAAGAGACAAAAGTCAGTGTCTGCCCTCAAGGAGCTTACAATCTAATGGAGGAGGCAGCTTGCCAACAAATATGTACAAAGCTAGCTATGGGCTAAGTCGTTTAAGTGTTGTCTAACTCTCTGTGACCCCATTTGGAATTTTCTTGGCAAAGGTACTAGAATAGTTTGCCATTTTCTCCTCCGGCCCATTTTACAGATGAGGACACTGAGGCCAGCAGAGTTAAGTGATTTGTCTAGGGTCACGCAGCTAGTAAGCCAGCTATATACAGGATAAATAGGAAGTATCTGTATTATAATTCAATATGCATGTTACATATGTATATACATATGTTAACCCATATGTATAATGGGAAGTTCACTAACATACACAAACCCATATAAAATGTCATATTAGTCTATTGAACATAAACACAAGAAGAAAGAAATCATAATGGTCGCTAGTATTTTTATTTAGTGCTTTTAAGATCTTCACCTACATTGGTTCATTCGACCCCCCCTCACCCCCCATCCTGTATACAACTATCCTCACCCCCTTTCAGACCTGAGGCAATGAAGGCTAGCAGATGGGCAGCAGCTGGTCAGTCTCGGGGCTTCCTGGCTCAAAGCCTGTTCCAGTCTCCAGACCACTAAACTGCTCCTCTGGAGCTGGATAGAGTATGCACTCACATATCATATCTCATATCATCAAAGAATCACAGAGTATGGGGAGCTGAAGGGGTCATCTAGTCTGACCTATAGATGAAAGGAATCCCCGAGTGATTAACAAAGGATTGTCCAGCCTCTGGTCACAGACCCTCAAGGAGGCGGAACTCACACTTTGGAAGAGTTATTATTAGGATGTTTTTTTTTCCTTAACCTTGAGCCTCAGTTTACCTCTTTGTAACTTCCACCAACTGTTCCTTATTCTGCCCTCTGGGGGCAAACAAAATAAATCTGTCCCCTCTTCCACGGGACAGCCCTTCAAATACTTGAAGGTAACTACCATGTGCCCCAAGTGGTCTTTTCTCCAGGCTAATGATGCCTAGTTGCTCTAAATAATCCTTGCGTGGCACAGCTCAGAGGCTGATTGCCCTCCTTTGGACAATCTCCAGTTTACAAGTATCCTTCTTAAACTGTGGTGCCCAGAACTGAACACAACATTCCCAGTGAGGTCTGACCAGGGCAGGGGACAGCGGGATGATTGCCCCTTTATTCCCACAAGCTCTGCCCGTCTGAATTCAGCCCAATATCTCACTGCTTGTTTTGACCACCATCTCATGCAGCTGACTCATACTGAGCCTGAATTCCCCTAAAACCTCCATAACTTTTTTAGAAGAAAAATTCCATCTAGCTGTGTCCCTCCTCCTTTACACCTCAAAGTTGATTTTTGTACCCATATGTAAGACTCTAGATTGATTCCCTGTTGAATTTCATCTTATTAAATTTATCCAAATCCAATCTTCTTGTGTGGCAAGATCCCTTGGGATCCTGCTTCTGTCATCCACAGGGTTAGCTCTCTCTCGCAGTTTTTGTCCTCAGCAGATTTGATCACCATAGTATCATTTTATCTGAGTCACTGATAAAATCACTCAACAGCGAAGGGCCCAGTACAGACCCCTGGGTCACTCTTGTGCATTTCTCCCTCCAAGTACCCTCCACTCTCATTCAGAGACTTTCTCATCTAATTATACATTTTTTTTTTTTTTTGGCTAGGCAATGGGGTTAAGTGACTTGCCCAGGGTCATACAGCTAATAAGTGTCTGAGGCCGGATTTGAACTCAGATCCTCCTGACTCTAGGGCCGCGCTCTATCCACTGTGCCACCTAGCTGCCCCCCCCAAGTATAGCTTCTTAACACACAATGTCGTTCCCCACCTTGCACCTTTACCTATACCTTTTTTTTAATACGCTATGCCCACGTAGAGGACTATTTTAGTTATAGCTGTCATCTCGCCAGCTCTCAGTGCTACCTCAGAGGTCAGATTTGTCCCCTTGAATCAGGACTCCATGTTCCTTTTGCTTGTCGCCCAAACAAAGCTTAGATCTGGAAAGGGGCCTATGAGGTCGTCTAGTCCAACCCATCATGCAGATGACAAAGCGGAGCCCTAGAAAGGGGAAGGGAATTGCTCATGGAAGTCTCAGAGCCAGAATCTGAACCCAGGTCCCCTGACCCCGAGGCCAGCATGCTTGCCACTACGTTGCACTTTCTCATTTTCCGTCTCCTGAACTCAGCCCCCGGTGAAAGTCTCGTAATCATTTGCCAAACATAACGTGGTGGCCCACTGGAGGAGAGGCCAGGGTATCTTGCCTGCAGCCTCCGTCAGAGCCCTGGGTCCCTTTATGAACGGGGAAGCTATTGAGAGGGGAATGACGGAAAATGAAAGGGGAAGGGGATTTTGGCCTTGGAAAGCCCGGTAGAGGAGGGTCGTTAACAAGAGATACCGCTTTTCAGAGACAGAAAGGACTGAAATACTACACAGGGCTGGCTGAAAGGCAGCAGCCAAAGAAGCGGGCCTGGGGAAGGGGGGATTCAGGGTCAGAATCTGATCAGCTTCTATCCCATCTCTCAGTCTGAGAAGATCCGCTGGGGTCAGTCCGTCACCTCCTTTGAGGCCCAAGAGAAGACGCTCTGTGGAGATGTCCTCCTGACCGCGGCCTTCGTGTCCTACGCTGGGTACTTCACAAAACCTTACCGACGGGAGCTGGTCGAATGCAAGTGGATTCCTTTCCTGAAGTCACAAAAGGTACACTGAGCATCGTTGTCATGGGGCAAAGCGGACACGTTGAGTGGGAGCTCCAACCTCTGCAAAGGCTCTACCATCTAAACTGGGCTGAGGAATCCCAGGCCCCCAGCATTGGTACCGCACCATGGTTTTAGGGGAATTCAGGCTCAGTATGAGTCAGCTGCATGAGATGGTGGTCAAAACAAGCAGTGAGATATTGGGCTGAATTCAGAGGGGCAGAGCTTGTGGGAATAAAGGGGCGATCATCCCGCTGTCCCCCGCCCTGGTCAGACCTCACTGGGAACGTTGTGTTCAGTTCTGGGCACCACAGTTTAAGAAGGATACTTGTAAACTGGAGATTGTCCAAAGGAGGGCAATCAGCCTCTGAGCTGTGCCACGCAAGGATTATTTAGAGCAATTAGGCATCATTAGCCTGGAGAAAAGACCACTTGGGGCACATGGTAGTTACCTTCATCAACACCTGGCATGCTTTCTTGCACTGAGGTCCAAGGTTTCAAGAGGGAAAAAGTAATACATAGGGGAAATTTCATGAGACGTAGAGGTATTGTAATTGACTTGTATTAGTGCCTTGGAGTTGATAAAGTGCTGTCCTCTCAAGAACCCTGCAAGGTTGGGACTGTTGGCATTATTATTCCCATTTTACATTTGAGGAAACTGAGGCTCAGAATGGCAGATTTTAACTTGACACTTACTAGCTGTGTGACCCTGGGCAAGTCACTTAACCCCAATTGCCTTTAAAAAACCAAACACAGAATGGCAGATTTTGCGTGACTCTACGTGTGATCGATATCATTTGACTTGCCTTCTCAGGGATATGGGAGGGATGGAAGGAAGGGGGAGAATTTGGAACTCAAAATTTCACAAAGTTAATGTCAAAAAAAATTTAATTTCATTGGGAAATATTTAACAAAATAAATAAAATTTTTTTTTTAAAGAAAGAAAGACTGGCTAAACGAGCTGCATGTGGCTCAAGGATTGTACGGGTCTGAGGGCAGGCTATGCACAGGTCTGCCATATTCTAGGAGATCGGGTATCTGGCATTTGGAGCTAAAAGGGACCTTAGAGATAATGGAACCCAGTCCTTTCATTTTACAGATGAGGAAACTGAGGCAAATACTGATTTGCCTCAGAGTCACACTAGTACATTTCTGAGGTCAGATTCGAACTCACGAAGATGAGTCTTCCTGTGCCCCTTTAGGCCCTGCGCTCTGTGCATTTTGGCGCCCCCTAGCTAAGGGACCTTAGAGATAATGAAACCCAGCCCTTCATTCTATAGATGAAGAAATGAAATCCAAGAGAAGTGACCTGACTTGCCCAAAGTCCTAAGTGGCAGAGTGGGGATTTGAACACAGGCCCTTTGCCCTTTCTGCTAGACCAAGATCCAGAATGCTTTTCTATTGTTCCACATAACTTCTCTAGAGATGCAGTTGTAAATGGCGTGTTGCTGACTCTGGGAAATCAGGAGAGGCATAACTAGGACAAGATAACTGGACCTTTGACCCAGGGCACTAAAATTGGCAGGGGAAGGGGGTAGTATGTAAAAATTCGGACTGCGTTCTTTAAGAAATAAAATTGTGATATGAAGTAACAAGCCTTCCTGCATGATGGCATTTATCTCAGTCACTTTTATTATTTCCACGTCATGAATCTCTGAGTTGACTCGGCGGTTTGCGCTGCTTTTTTGAGCGCTGATAATGCAAGTTATTGCAGCAGAATCAGAAATGTAAAGCCAGGAATGATCTCTTCACTTTTCTCTTTGATTTAATTCTCTTCAAGCCCACTCTCCTGGTGCCTGTATCTTTTGTGGCCTCTCCCCGCTTCCTCCCCTTCTCTGTGTCCTCAGTCATCATCCAGAGTCCCTCCGCTGACTTTTTCTGCGTTGCTGAGATGGTTCGGCGGCTTCTGTCAGTCAACGCCTATTCCACATTATGTTGTCTTTCTGTTAACACGCTTCTTCACTCCTGCCTTGGAGCAACTGCCTCTCACCTCCTCTGGCCTTATAGTCTTCCCTAATAAAATGAGGAGGGGGGCCGATGATCAGATTTGTGGGTGACAAAATTTAGAAGGTGTGGAAGACCACGTCAGAATCTGGGATGTCCTGAACAGGCCAGAACCTTGGGGTGAAATATGAAGAAGATGAACGATGATAGAGAAAATGAATGAATGCTTATTGATTTATAGAAAAGCTAAGTGCTTCCACATGAGGTCAATGATGGTGTCTACTAAATGAAACCTGGAACATGCTTGACACAACGGTCATCTACATACTAAGAATGTCACTACATGGCTGAACATACATGAACATGTGCCTGCATGCATGTAATCTGGCCCCTCACACAGAATGCAAGAATGAGCCTACCAGGAACAGCTACAGAGACTCCCCCACTATCCCCTCACCCCCAGTGAAACCACGCTTTAGGACCGCCGCATTATATAATTTGTGTCAGAGTCTTTATCACTCAATAATGGCAGGTGATAGAGAATTGCTCTCTATGCTTAAATTCAGCACCACGGTGTTGGGAGAAGTGAAGGAAGCCCCCAGCATGTTAGATTGGCTCTTTATGGTCAGTTAACTGGCGGACATGGAAGGAGAACATAGGGTAGACAGGCAGGGATGTCTTGCAGTTGGCATCACTGGAGGGGACCTCCCTGTTGATGAGATCACAAAGCCAATGGAATATCTGAATTTCAAAAAATACATCTTAAACACCGAGATATTTCCATGTGATAAAATTGTTGAATGATGTTATTAGTATGAAGCAAAACGTGAAACAGGGAGACGGATGCTCACGGGAGGTGATCGCTGTTGTCATGGAAGGAATCCACCTCAAAACTCAAATGAAAGCAAGGTTCGCAATGGATGGTAAAGTACTTCAGGTGCTCCCACCTGCAGATGACATTGTGCTGATTGCAAGCCCCAAACCTGGCACAAGCACCTCAGTGAGAGCCACAGGCCCTCAGGATATTAAAGCTTACTCATCCACATGGGACAAACCAAGAAGATATATCATGCCTGTTGATCAGAGTTGTAGATGTGCCCTGGAAAGGTGCTGCTGGTGGATGGTGAGCCAGGCTCAGAATTGAGCAGGGAGAGGAAAGGAAGCTGGACTCCCTCTGGGATGGGGGAAGTATTTTAGTGACCCCAGTCTTCTTGCTGAAACAGAGGCCTCTCTTTTATGCACCAATAATCTGATGCCGCTATAAGGCTAGCATCCTGAGGAATTACTCAGGGTCAGTGGAGAAATGCATGGTAGGTGTAAATTAGCCCATAGCACATCACCCACAATGGGCCAGGAACAAAAATCATACTACGACGGCATGAAAGAAATGTATGGCCAAGTCATAAAATGTTTTGCCAACCTTAAAGTGCCACATAAATATTAGCTCTTATTATTATCACATACTTTAAAAAATGGCATAGGGTACATGCTTGATTTTAATCCAAACGTTTTTAAGCTCTTCCTCTGTCCCAGGCACTGTATGACATGCTAGAGATGGATGCAAAGGTGGAAAAAAAATGATTCGGTTCCTGCCTTCAAGGAGAATCAAGTCTAAAATCTAAAATGTTTACAGATAGGTCATTTAAGTACAAGGTAGAGTATGCAGAGACCAAAAAAAATCTGCACAAAGCACTTTGGAAAAGGTGCAGAGTAAGACAACATCTGGGAGAGGCCAGGAGGGCTTCATGGAAGAGGAGGTGCCTGAGGTGAGCTCAAAGGAAGGACTGGGAGAGGCAGAGGGAAGGAGAGTTGATTCCAAGCATAGGGCCCCTTGGCCCAACAGGAGGTGATGAGGCAATGGAGATTCTGTGGCAAAGTCAGTCCTCTAAATACCCAATGGTTCTCAAGCTCATTCTTTCAACAGGCTGAGGTTCTCAGTCTGGCACCCAGGTGATGAATGTTTTCCTTCCCAACATGAAAAATGTCCAGTCATGTTGTGGAGAGGGAGAGCAAGGATGCGCTCTCCATGGTTCTGAAGCTTAATCTCTGAGTTTTCCCTTTGATGTCCTTCTCTTTGTCATGGGTGACATGCTTCTCTGAAGATGGCTTTACATGGAATGCCACCCATCACCCACCAATTTCAATGATGCTTTACCATTCAGAGAACTAGGAAACCGTCTCATCGTTTTCAAGCCAGGTTGCCCATATTTTTCTGATGTCGGTAGGACATCAGACCCTCTGAAGTCGGAAGTTCATGCTTATTTCAGCTTATTAGGCTTATGAGGGAAAAAAGCCACCTTTTAAAACTTGGAAATGATGAATTGATGTGTCCCCCCAGAACGCTGAGATAGCGAGGTGAAGTTACAGCCTTGCTGTTATAGCACAAATAGGAAATGACTTAGTACTAACTTAAAAACAAAACCAGAAACCTTCCAGATGAATTCTTTCTTTCTATTTTGGTGCATATTTTCCAACATCACTCCTATTAGGATACAAGCTCCCTGAGGGCAGGGCAGTCTCCTTTTTTCCTTTTACCCTCAGCACATAACACAATGCTGGGCACATGACGTCAGTAAATGCTTGTTGGTTTGTTGTCTTTCACATTAGTACATCACAGCAGCTTCTGGGGGTAGATTCACCCTCCCCCACCACTGGGGACCTCCCTTTCCACCCTCCCCGTGTGCTAAAGAAAAACAGCTAAATAAAAACAATGTCTACAGGAACCGCGTCTGACAGTATATACTGTCCCCGTAGTCCCCTTCCATTTTACTAAGAGGAAGGAGAAGGGAGAAGGAAAGAAAATAAGCATTTATATGGGGCTTACTGTATATCAGGCACTATGCTAAGCACTTTACAAATATTATCTCATTTGATCCTCACAACAGCCATGGGAGGTAGATACTGTTACTATCCTTGTTTTACAGTTGAGGAAACTGAGGCAAATAGAAGTTGAGTGACTTGCCTAGGGTCATACAGCTCCTGAGTGTCTGACACCAGGTTTCAGCTCACTTCTTCTGAAGTCCAGACTCGGGGTTCTGTGCACTGCGGCACCCCCAGCTGGTTCAGGGCAGTATATTCTACTAACTGTTCTATGGAACCAAGATTAGTCATTACAATTACTCATCAATCAACCAGCAAACATTTATTAAGCACTTACTATGTGAGCTAGGCACTGTGCTAAGCATTAGGAATGCACAGAAATTCTTTGGTTTCTTTCTGATGTCCATTTCATTTCCATGACCGTGGCCATCATGGTTGTGGTTGTCCTGGGTTGGCTTCCTTTGCTCTACATCAATTAATACATCTCTTCTCATGTTTCTTGGAATTCCACGTACTTGTCCTTTCTTACATCATGGCAATCTTCTGTTACATCTGTATGCCACCATCCTTTTCCCTTCTCATGGTCATCTACTTTCTTTATGGTTGTTCTGTACCAGATGTGGAGATTCAGCAACAAATTTCATGAAACATTGTTACCATGAATGAGATTGAAGCCTTAAAGATGATGATTTGGGAGGGAATATAAAGAAATGTGGTTGGTAAAAAGCAGAATATGGCAATACATTTTTTTAAAAGATGATGGCTTAGGTTAGTTAGAAATGGTGACCACTAAATTGTACATAAAAATCCCTGCAGGCTACATATTGACTTTGAAAGCCATATATTAACATTATCTATGTTCTAGTGCATTTTTATTTATTTTGTCAAATATTTCCCAGCTCTATTTTCATCTAATTTGAGAGTGTTGCTGCATCACTGGGCTGTATGTTTGACACCTCTAACTTAGGATGTTTGAGTTTTGCCCTTAAATGGAGATAACAGACTTTTTTTTCTATACATGAGTTCAATTTCACTTTAATGCTTAAAGTAAGTGTGTCAGCCAAGTAGGAGAAGGGGTTTCCCTTCCCAGGTAACACTTCCAGAGAGAAAGCTCCAAATCCTCTACTCCTACCAGTGGGTCCATCCTATCTGTCCATGTGAATCATTGTGACCCTCATCACTTCTGATTTCCTGCCCGGTGGTTATGAACCTGGTTGAAAACATTCTCAGTGGCCCTAGAGACCTGTTTCATACAATATTGAGTCTGGAGGATTTTACACACATGAAAAGAATCCTAACCAGACTGGACCATGTAGCAGCCCCTCTATGTTTCCTCTATTTCTCCTCTCCATGCCCTACTCTTGTCTGTCTGCTCAAAGAGAAGTAAGCCAGAATCACATCTCTGTTGGAAGGGTCCTCAGGGAAACTCCAATCTAACCTGTATTTGAACAAGGATCCCCCTCAACCAGTAGACAGCTGTGAGGGACTGTCTGATGTTGGCAGCTGCCAGTTGGGTACTGTGGCATGGGTAAGGTAAGATCTGGGTATTTTGGAAGTCGAGGCAGGGACGGTGGTAGACAGAGTCATGTGTACTGGGATGGGCTGGATACGGAGAAGCCATGAGGCAATTGGGCAGTGCTATGAGATAAGCTGGGTTCAAGGAAGTAGCCGAGCCTGAGCTCCTGAGGCAAGGGGCGGTGCCACGTGGGAGTGGGATGGCAGAGGACTGAGTTCCCTCTGCTTAGTCCCCTCCCTATATGCAACGTCATCCCCAGATGCCTCTTGTGACCTTCCTGACTTTGTGCAGCACTGACCCAGTCCCCTCCTGAGTCTGACTTCCTAGGTCACGTACTCTTGTCTATGCGTCAATCCCAGATGCCTCCTTCCTGTATCCAATCCTAGCCTCCTACGTCACTCCCTCCCCCTTGGTGTGCTAAACTCAGACAGCCCCTTCCGGTATCTTACCCTACAATCATTGGCTAGTAGCGGGCTGGGGAGGAGGGGCTAAGTAGGTACTTAGGAGCAAGCGTGGTCAGAACACACACGTGCGTGCACGCTCCCCTGGCTCCTGCCTGTTGCTCTGGCCTTGCTGCTTGGGCTTGCTATGATGGTTTGCTGTGTTGGCCTCTGAATAAAACTCTGGTGTTGGTGCCTTCCGATGGCTTGTCTCTGTGTGGTGATCCAGCTGAGGACCGAGGACCCAGGCATGGGTAAGACTCTGGCAGTGCTCTTCTTTTAAGAGAAGTGGGTACTGGCGCACGACTGGCAGAAGGCCGGCGTGCGGCCCGTATAGACAGCTAAGCTTTGTCTGAACACCTCCAGTGACGGGAGCTCACTATTCCACGAGGCAGCATGCATTTTGGATAGTCTCACTGTTCAGATTTTTTTCCTTACAACCAGCCTAAACCTTCCACTTTGAAAGTTACTATGTCGTCTGGGGCTGAGCAAAGACAGGCAAATCCCTCTTCTCACAGCCCCAGACACTTACTAGCTATGTGGCCCTGGGCAAGTCACTTAAACTCTCTGCCTCAGTTTCCCTATATTAAAATGGGGATAATAATAGTACCTGTAACCTAGGGTTGTTGTGAGGGAAAAAAGGACATAATGTTTGTAAAGGGCTTTTCAAATCTTACAGCATTATATAAATGCTAGCTGTCCTTTGATTATATACACACATACATACTTTGAGCCTCAGTTTCCCCATTTACCAAATGAGGGATTGGACTAGATGGCCTCTGAGGTCTTTTCCATCCCTAAGTCTACAGCTGTGATGAATTCAAACAATGCACAAGGATGATGATGGTGATAGTGATGATGATAGTGGTGATGATGATGATGATGGTGATGAAGACGATGATGGTGGTGGTGGTGGTAATGATGATGGTGATGAAGACGATGATGATGATGGTGATGGTAAGAGTAATGATGATGGTGATGAAGACGATGATGATGGTGGTGGTGGTGGTAATGATGATGGTGATGAAGATGATGATGATGGTGGTGGTAATGATGATGGTGATGAAGACGATGATGGTGGTGGTGGTGGTGGTAATGATGACAGTGATGAAGATGATGATGATGGTGGTAAGGATAATGATGATGGTGTTGAAGACGATGATGATGGTGGTGGTAATGATGATGGTGATGAAGACGATGATGGTGGTGGTGGTAGTGGTAATGATGACAGTGATGAAGATGATGATGATGATGGTGATGGTGGTAAGTGTAATGATGATGATGATGAAGATGATGATGATGGTGATGTCCCAGTACCACATAAGGAGCAGCTGTTATCCCAGGTCACACCATTCAGTTGTGTTAACTGCTGACGTAGGCCTGGGGTAAGAGCTTATTGGACTTACATTGGACTTCTGGATAGGTTGGAGTCACAATTTGGAATTTTTGAATTTGAAGCACGTACCAGCCCTTGGCCTGGGCAGAGAATGGGGGGTGGGGAGCGGGAAATGGAGCCCCTATATACCAGTACAAGGCTGCTGCCAAGGAGGTCACTACATAGTAAGCGAGAAGGGAGAGGAGATGGGGACAGGCAAGGGCTGGCATCTGGTAGCTTCTAATTTTAACTGACCACTCTTGCTGCCAAATGCTAAGCTCTGTTGTTTCTACACTACTGGAGAGCAGGTACTGGTTGTGCCCCATAATGTTATGCCACCAGGCAAAGGCCTGATTGCCTTATCCTAGCTACAACTCCATTGTGCTCAGTGGTCCACAGGATGAACAGACTTTCCTTCTCCTATGGTAACGCTCTCTTGGCTTGGGTTTCTTGGCTCATTGCAGCTATAAGCCTTGTTTTCTAATGCTACAACCTGGACAACTCATTACAAGTGACTCTGCTTTTCAAGGTTCCCATCCCCATAACAGCGGGCCTGGACCTGATCACCATGTTGACTGATGATGCCACCGTGGCCGCTTGGAACAATGAGGGGCTGCCCAGTGATCGGATGTCCACTGAAAACGCCACCATCCTCACTCATGCCGAACGCTGGCCCCTGATGATAGATCCACAGCAGCAGGGGATTAAATGGATCAAGAAGAAATACGGGGCTGACCTTAGAATCCTCCGTCTGGGCCAGAAAGGGTATGTGAACTTGGAAACCCACGCTGCCTGCATGTGCGCCTTGAGCGGGGCTCCCCCTTGCTTCTAGAGACTCGCTGTGTGTTAGAGCCAATGACAGCTTTGAAATAGAGCAGCATCCCATGTATAAATGAGCCTTCTTTTGGCAATGTGGACAAAGAACTGGCCTTGGAGCTATGAGGACCTGGGTTCAAGACCTGCTTCTAACACACGCTGGCTGTGTGACCTTGGACAAGTCACAGCCTCACAGAGCTCTAGGCAACTCTCTGTGTGTGTATGCATGTGTATATGTATACATGTATGTATGAATATATACACATGGAGGTACATGTATATGGAAAACTGTACACACATGTATCTAATAGATTTATTACACCCATTATAATCATTCCACATAGTTCAGTAAGATATGCTTTTCCAATACATTCACAGACCTAGGATAGCATCCATTCGACAATTTAATAAGCCAACAAGTTGCAGCGATCACCTGACCTGCGAGGGTCGAGGGAGTTCGTTACATCAGTGAGGTCCCAGGTGAGCCTTATCCTTGTGTGCTTGGGAAGGTAGTTCATGTTGAGCTTCTCACTTTCAGTCCCCTGACAGTGAAGTGGGGTTGATGTTGGAGCAAGGAGTACACGGGTCTTCTCGGACCCGGGCCAGGAAGATGCAGCATGGTGGTCTTTCTTCAGATCAGTACTAGACTTGCACATAGTACATTGGAGCCAAGTGGCGGGGATGTTTTGGTCTAGTCCTATGACTTGGGGGTATAGAGAACTCCCAGTGAGGAAAGTCGCTACACTGATGCAGGTGAGCACCTGGGCTACCATTTCGAGTTCCCTATAGCATTGAGAGGTTAAGTGATTTATCCAAGGTCACTTAGCCACTGTGTGTCACAGAAGCGGCTTGGACCAGGTCTTTTGATACGGAGGCCAGTCTTCTTTCTGCTATGGCACATTGCCTCTCCTGTGCCAGACATCAAGATCTAGATCTTATCTGTAGGATGGCCTGATTCTGGCCCTGAGGTGCCCCTGGGCTCCCAGCAGAGCACAAGCTCTGGCAGGTCCTGCCATGCTGGATAAGGATAGAGGTAAAGACTGGACCTGGAGAATAGCAGAGTCCCAAAGGTATGCCTCTGAACTCGAGGCTTCCTGCCTTTGAGGCTGGCTGTCTACATAAGCTGGAAGGGCTTCCAATATGGTACCGGTGATCATCCTGGCCCGAGCTAAATGGAAGTGGTGCAAAATCCAAAGGTACCAATAAACATTTTATTTAAAGAACCAGCTTGTGGGACCACCAAGCTTGAAGGAGCCTTCGATGCCTCCCATCTATCTAATCTTGACCTTTAGTATTCTGGCTCCCGCAGGACCAAGGCAAAAGGCTCTGCTAGCCTATCCTTCTTAATCTAATTTCTCCTTTTGATTAAATTTTTTGTTGCTATATTGACTCCTTTACTCCATTAAAATGTGTCTTAATTTAAATTATCTCCTAAAAAAATTCAAGGTCCATCCCGGCTAAGTTCAGAGCCAACTTCAGATTGATGCCTTTTTCTGTCTTAGCAGTTCTTGGAGATGATCTGCTAAGACAGAGTGGGGTTTCCACCTGGGCGGTGGTGAGAGGGAGCCCACTGACACGTGGCAAGTGCCTGAAATGCTGATGTCACCACAGCGCTATCTCTATAATAAGCACCAATGGATTTCTGAAAATACTTTCAGCTCTAGAACCGAAGTCTGTCTACATTAACCGTTTATAAATGGAGTCTGCCTTGAGTGTTTCCAATAATGTTTGCCTAAATATTTAGCATGAAGAATGAAACACACGTTTGGCTATGGTCAATGTGAGGATTTGTTTTGCTTGATTATGAAAATCTGTTATGAAGATTTCCTTTTCTCTTTCCCTCCCTTTAGGTGGAGAGAGGGGGAGAAGAAATAAATGCTTGTTCATTGAAAAATAAAATTTAGTTAAAAATTATAAGGCCAGCATGGCACAATTTTGTATTCCCCACCATAGTGTGGTGCCACATTGGGTCTACCAGGGCCAGGCAAGTTTAAAGGGCTTCAAATGGGGGCCTGGCAATAGAGTGGTGGCCTAGCTCAGCGCAGAGAGATGTAGCACCAGCTTGGCCACAGGAAGATGACTTTGGGGGTGGTAACCACTCTTAAAGACAGTCTACCAGATGTTAGAACAATGACAGTCTGTCTGAGTGGGGGGCATACCTGTACCCATAGCAAGGTCTCTTAAAATTAAAGTATAGCTTTTTCTCAGTTTGTTATAGATGTTACCACATTATAAATGCCTCTCCTTTGATGCAGGATGGATGGTAGGCCAAGTTTTTCACTTATTTTTAAGTTTGAACCCTCCCAGTCCATAGTTTCAATTCTTGCTGAATCCTCAGGTTTTTGAATGCCATTGAAAATGCTTTGGCTTTTGGAGATGTCACGCTCATTGAAAACCTGGATGAAACAATCGATCCGGTCCTGGATCCGCTGCTGGGGAGGAACACAGTTAAACGAGGGAAGTGAGTATCCTTGTATTCCTCAAATATTCTAGATTTGAGTCAACTTGTCTGGGTCTGGGTCTGACACAACCATTTGAGTTTTACACTGGGATTTCAATTTCATGACACCAATAATCCCCAAAGCCATGCCATGCCTGGCCCAGAGACCAAAACAGCTTCAAGCTCTCCTCTGCATCTGAGATGCTGGAAGAGGTGAAAATGTGGGAAGTCTAAATTATTTTTAAAGACATTTTAGGGGTAGATCCTGGGACACTCTACCAGAATTCTGACTGAGAAGTCAGATGTCTAGATAGCCCCGTTCATTGGTTTATGTAAGGAGTCAGAGGAAAGGGAAAAGACCTCAAGCCAGAGGGAGTGATTTCCCAGAGGGCCCTTCTGCTCTCCTGCCCAATGGCTCACATGAGCACCAAGCCTTCCCTCGAGCATTCTCCCCAGTGGGCCAGGGGGGATGGACGTTCTAGGCCTCAGATCAAGGAAAGCCTAAATGTGGGGCTGGAAGGAACTTTAGAATTTATCTCCCCTTATGGGGCCAAGAGACCTCATAGGTTTAGAGGTGGAGGAACCTTCAGGGTCATCTGGTCCAACTTGTTCATTTTACAGAGGAGAGAATTAAGGCTCAGAGACATGAGCCCCACAAATATTAGTAAGTGGGAGGACGGGCCCAAGATTGCAGTCAGAAACAACTGCAAGATTTGAACTCGGGTCCTTTGACTCCAGCTCCTATATTCACTTTCCCCCTTTTGTCTCCCTCTCACCTTGCAGCCAGAAAATCAATATTACTTGAAACATATAGGAGATGGGGCTCATTATTATACTCCTTTCCCTTTCCCTCATTTGCCCTTGTTTCCCCTCCCTTCCTCCTTTTCTCTCACATACGTGTATTTGGAGACACACAGACACACACACACACAGTGAGACACACACACAGTAAGACACACACAGTGACACACACACACAGTGAGACACACACAGACACACACAGACACACACACAGTGACACACAGACACACACAGTGACACACACACAGTGAGACACACACACA
>NW_020954577.1:53830360-53905218 GCF_900497805.2 Vombatus ursinus | reverse complement strand
ACACACACACACAGACACGCACACACAGTGACACACAGACACACACACAGTGACACACAGACACACACACAGTGACACACAGTGACACACACAGACACACACACACACACACGTATCTATCTCCTTTTGAGGTCTCTTCAAATATCCCGTCAACATCAATGGAAACAGACTGACTTCAGCGTGGCTCCATTAGTTGGCTTACACAACAGTAACCATTTCTGTTTTAAGGATCCTGTAACTGATTAGTAAATTATTTATTTTGAAAGGTATGATGCATAAAATCAATCTGTTTGCAGTGACTGACAAGCTATAATTGTTTAATAAACCAGCATGCACTCAGACATAAATTTAAAACAGCTTAATAAGCCATTTGACAAATCCTGCATCCCTTAACACAAAGCTACCATCATTGCAACCAGTGCTGATGTATTTATCGTTGCAGTGTGCAGTAACCAATGAAGGGTTTGCTTATGCCGGGAGGCTCTGATGGATGCTACCAAAGATGGGGAACAGTAGCATCCACTCACTCCTTAGCTCATATTCTTTGACTTCAGCCTCAATCTCACAACTGGAGGAGAGTGACCTCAAATTCTCCTCTTTTTCTCTGATTTCTTTGGGTCTTGGCCAGATGGAGGCTCCCAGGGAAATGGGTAATTGGGACAGAAAGAACTAAGATTATTTGAAGATCTTTACAAAGATCAGCAGGGGGCAGCAGCATGAGGACACCATGAGAAGAGAAGAGACACGGGGTCTCAGTGGTCTGGGACGAGTGAGTTGCCTTGGACATGTGTGTTCCTCCTGTAAGAGTCTAAGTTTGTGCCAGTCTTCCCTCAGATTCTGGGTGTATTTGTAGAAGAGTGTACCCCAGGTTTGAGATGGGAATGTTTGATAGCTATAGTTCTAACTATGCTGTCTTAGCCAATAGATAAATAGAGATCAGGCACGTCCTAAGCACACACTCTGTGCCAGGCACTGTGCTAAGTGCTGGGAATGCAAATGCAACAAAAAGAAAGATAGTTCCTGCCCTCAAGAAGCTTACATTCTAACTGGAAAAGGCAACAAATACTAGGAAGCTGATAATAGAGAAGGAGTACTTTGCACACGGGCAAAGTCAAGAAGTATTCCAATGAGTCATGGGCTGGGCTGGCATTGGACTAAGAATAGCTGGTATGGGGACTTCCTCAAATGGATATTCTAGAAAAGAACTTACCAGTTAGAAGAGGAGACCATGGGGTGAAGGTATCATCAGCATGAGAAGTCTGCCAGGGCAGAAATCGAGAAGTACTGTGGGGAGTCATAGTTTCATTTAGGGTTAGGGTTAGAGTCAGAGGCACAAATGCCTTTGTTTTATACTAATTGTGTCTACTGGCTAACCACGAAAGATAAGCTCACTGATGGGGGCCCATCAGCAAGAGTTATAGGCATATGGACTCACATGTATGTTGAAACTTGAGAGAAGTTCTACCCCTGAGGATCCAACATGTAAACCTATGAGTGTCAAGTTGGGAAGGTAGCCCAAATGGTGGAATATATAGTCTAATCTTCTCATTTTACAGATGAGAAAGCTAAGAGTCAGAGAAGAGAAATTATTTGTTCAGGGTCACATAGGTAGTAAATGACAGAGGTGAAATGTGAACTCTGATCTAGCACTCTAGGCATGGAGAAAGCATGTGCAAAGGCACATAGGTAGGAGATAGGTGTATTTGGTAACCATTCAGGAGGAAAAGCAAGCAAATGAACATTCTGCCCTCTACATGTTAACTCCCCTAATCAAGTGTAAACTCTTTGAGGGTGGGAATTATTCCTCTTCTATTACGGTATCAAGTGCCTAGCACAGAGTAGGCATTTAATAAAGCCCTTTTGATTGTTACACACTCTACTTCTTCTCTCAGACCTTCGCTGAGTAGGAGGTTGTCTGTCCGCTTCTTCTGTGGGGTTGTAAATCTAATGCCCCCAACAAACAATTGTTATTCTTGGTGTCTCCCACTTAGGGACTTGCAGCTGATGTCTTGCCCTCCTCCAAAGTCGGTGGGGCTGTGCCCAGATGGAGCTTTGTTTTCCCTTGTTTTTTCTCCTTTTCAAGTTTTGGTCACTGGTGGTTGTTTTTTCGATAGCTGACATTGGCTTTTTTCTTCCTAATAACACAAGTCGGGAAAGATAGATACAGTCATAGTCCAAAAGTTAAAGTTCATGAATAATTGGAATGTTGTAGAGTATGGAGTAATGAATACTAATTACTCCTTTCATGTCTGACAGTTCCCCGAGGACCAATCCATCAGCCCAGACTTTCATTTGGTTCTGGTAATGGTTTCATCAATAGTACATTAATTCTGTATTTGAAAAGATATACAGTGGGACCTGACCCACGTAGTAGATACCACTGTCATAAAGCAGCTACAGTCCAACAACAACGGAGTAATTACAAATAATTAAATCTACCGAGCTTCAGACAATCCTAATTCTAAGTAAAATATATTTTATGGTGTCAATTGACAGAAAACATGGCGGGGAAGATTTATCAACGTGTCCTCTTTCCAAAGCAAATTTGCTGGCTTTCACATGTGAGGGCTTGAAGAAGTTACTTCACAGAACAAAAAGTTCTGTTTCTTCATTCAGTTCCAGAGTCCCATTAGACAAGACAAGACTGTTCTGGGTGCTTTCTTCATGGAGCGTGCTGGGGTTTTAAAAACAAACCAGCCCTGCCCTCGAGGATCTTACGTTCTCCTGGAGAGTGGGAAGTAGCAAGAGATTAAGTAGATAGAGAAGAATTTAGTGAGGCACAAGTGGCTAAGAAAATTTGGGAAACCGGGAGGAGGTGGCTTAGCCGCTGAGCCGTGAACGAAGTCAAGGATCCAGAGACTCTGAGAAGAGAGAGCATTCTACGCATGGCTGTTCTAGACATGCCTGTACAAAGGCTGGGAGTGAGATACTGACTCCAGGGAAAAGCAAGTGTGAAGGGGAATGATGTAATATCAGTCTAGAACAGTGGGCTGGAGCCAAATGCCAAGCTGAGAGTTTGCGGAAGAAGGGAATCAGCATTTATGTAGCACCTACTATGTGCCAGACATCATGTTAAGCTCTGTACCTGGATCATCTCATTGGATTATTTTCATTTGTCTAATTCTTTCTACGATCCCATCCCTTAACCACCTAACACTTAATCAGGCCATTCTGATGTTTCAACTGAACCAGTTGTACCTTATTCCAGAATCCCTGGAAAACCAGTTTAAACTTGAATTTGGGCAGTGAATATTTGGAATTTCTTAGGTTTGAAAAGGTAATTGTTTTTCCTTTTTGTTTAATGTACCTTTTAATGAGCTCATTAAAATAGCATGTGCTTAAAATGAATCACTAACCTCGCTAATGGAAACAGTCATCTTTGATCATGATCATCTAAATTTCCTTTTTTGTGGAAATATGTTCAAGGCCATCTATACCCTATGAGTTGCAAGCTTTTTTTTTTTCTCTTAAACTCCCGTTCAGTGACCAGGTCTCACAGAAGTCAGTTCAATACAACAAGCAGTTATTAAGCACCTTCTGGAGCCAGACATTGTGCTGGATACAAAGACAAAAGTCAAATAGTCCCTGACCTTGAAAAGCTTACATTCTATTGAGGGGAAACAACAAGGACATAGATAATTAAATTTAGAATGTGTGCAAAGTAATTTCTTGGGTAAACGCCTCTAATTGTCCTGGGACTAGTTAAAACAGGCTGTTGTAAGTTAAAATGTTTAATAATAATATCACAACAATCCTGGGAGGTAGGTGCTTTTGTTATCCCCATTTTACAGATGAGGAAACTGAGGCAGCAGCAGCAGTAAAATGACTTGCCCAGGGTCAAACATCAAGGTTAAACAAAGATGGTTGTCTTCTCATAGACACATTCTGTTTCTGTGAATCTCTTTCCGAGTAAACACAGATGATCTGTCGGTAAAACTAGAATGGGTCATTCGAAGCTCCTCATAGCACAAGGAAGGCGACTCATGTGAAACCCTTGCATGATTAAAGGTCAATGTTTTCACTGTGGAGCTTCTGATCTTTTTTTGGAGAACCACTTACTCTTAAATAGATGAATTTCAAGGTATAAAATGTCCTGCCTCTTCATTCACTCCCTCTAAGTTGTCATCAGGAGTCTTTGTCTCTTTCCAATGATGGTTCCTTTTATAACAACCACCACCACCACTCCAACAACCACCATAACGGTTACCAACATCACCACCACCTGAACCAACCCAACAACTACCAGAACAACCACCAGCACCATAATGACCATCACTATCACCACAACCACCAAACCCATAACCACCATTACAACTATTACCAACAACTCCCCGCCCCCTGCCACCATCACCACAATCGTTATATTGCACTAAATATGGTCATAGTTAATACTCTTCAGATTCTGAGTTTTTCGTTTTGTGTTAAAAGTCTTTCCATTTGGGGGCAGCTAGGTGGCTCAGTGGATAGAGCACTGGCCCTAAAGTCAGGAGGACCTGAGTTCAAATCCAGCCTCAGACCAAACACTTGACACTTACTAGCTGTGTGACCCTGGGCAAGTCACTTAACCCCAATTGCCTTAAAAATAAAAAAGCCTTTCCATTTTTCTTTATATTTGCCCTTTGTAGAATCCCATTCCATTGTCATTTCGTCTCTACCTCACTCCCAGGGGTCCACACTTACAACTCCAGGGCCTTAGTGCATCTTACTTAGACTGTTGCCACAGCCTCCCGCTTGATCTCTGCCTCCATTCCTTTCTCTCCACAGTCACCAGTGATTTTCCTAAAGCACAGGTGTGACCATGTCACACCCTCCATTCTGTGAACTCCTTGGTTTGGCTTTTAAAGTTCTACATGACCTGACCCCATGTACCTTTCTGGCCTTATTGGTCCTTATTCTTGTTCCAGCCATTCTGGCCTTCTTACTGTTTGTCATACATAACACGACCTCTCCCTTTGCCTCACAATGACCTGGGAGGTAGGTGTTATTATTGTCCCCATTTTAGATGAGGAAACTGAAGCAAACAGAGGTTAAGTGACTTGCCCAGGGCCATACAGCTAGTAAGTGTCTGAGGCTGGATTTGAACTGAGGTCTTTCTGACTGCAGTGCCAATGTTTTATCCATTACTCCATCCTAATAGGTCTGACATCATTGATTTACATTGTTTTTAATTATCTTGTGAGAAGTTATCTTTTGATAGAGTTTTTTAAAAGCCCCTGACAAAGTAAAACCCCCACACCCACATGTCTAGTAAATATGACGTGTGCCAGGAATCCAAGACTCTCTAACCCAAGAGCTCTGACCCGTCAGAAGACTTGAGTTCAAATCCTAGTACCAAACCTTACTGCATATGTGACACTGGGCAAGTTGCTTCCTCATCTGTAAAATGGGAATAATTGTAGTTGGACTTTCACAAGGTTGTTTGGAGGGAAGGGCTGCTCCATAAGGCACAAAATGGCAGAACCAGTGGCTTTCATCCTTGTTTCATTGCTGAATATCTCTAACCTAAAAGGAAAATGATCA
Organism: Vombatus ursinus; assembly: GCF_900497805.2. NCBI lineage: Eukaryota > Metazoa > Chordata > Mammalia > Diprotodontia > Vombatidae > Vombatus > Vombatus ursinus. The sequence continues at coordinate 53,899,698 of NW_020954577.1, read as the reverse complement.
CTTGAGATGTTAACTTGTTTTCTTAAGCTTTGACTTTGTTTTCTATACAAAAGCACCTGGGGAACACAGATTGTGTGGGTGAGTGTGTGCGTGTGTGTGTGTGTGTGTGTGTGTGTGTGTGTGTGTGTTTCCCTTCCCCTCTTGGAGGGCCCTTTCTGCCATGAGGAGGAACACATTGATTCTTACCTGTTTGGAACAGCGAGACAGTGGGCTCCTTTCTATTCAGGTCTTCGCTCCCTGCCCTGAGCACCCCGCCGGCGGGGTCCTTTTCGGCCAAAACCTTTCTTCCCCCGAGTTGGGCTTGACCAAGGCCCCTCCTGCTGAGGTTGCTAAGTAACCGCTCCTCGCCTCTGTTTCCCTTCTCTACATCCATTCTGTTGCCCTCCCTCCTTAGCGGCTGGAGGTCACTAGTCCAATCGAGACCCCTTTAATTTGGAGCAGCAGGGTTGGCCGTAAGGCTTTTAGAGGTCCATTGAAAAGTTTCTTGTGTGAGTTTTGTGTGTGAGAGCATGTGTGTTTGGGAGGGGAGGCCGCTCCCCCCGCCCCTGGTGGGTGAGTTTTATTGAATTTCTAGGAAGCCCCCTCCTGCCTTTTTACCTGTATAGAAATGCACTGAAAAGCATTGACAGACTGTGTGGGCCATATTTTCCATCAGGAAATTGTATCAAGGTCATCTAGTACTCCTTTTAGAGATGTGGAAACAGGTCCAGAGATGATATGGCTTGCCCAGGGTTACACAGGAAGTGTCTGAGGTGGGATTCAAACCCAGGTCTCCTGGACTCCAAGTCCAAAGCTGTATCCACTGTACCACACTTACCTTTTCTGCTGAATTTCACTGGTTTCAGATCATTGGATTTAGAGCTAACAGACACCCTAGGCCCAACCACCTCATTTTACTGGTGGAGAAACTTTAGTCTCCAAAAGTCAAGTGGCTCACCTAGGGCCTCACAGCTACTTAGTGTCTGTGATGGGACTCAACCCGTGGCTTCCTGCTTCAAAGTCCAAAGCCTTCTCTGCTATAGTCATTGAATCCCAGAGGGCTCCAGAGGGCCTTCATCCCTTTCTCTGATCATTGGAGAGATACACTACAGATGGGGAAGCTGAGGTGAGTCACTTTAACCCTCTGGGCCTCAGTTTCCTCATCTGTAAAATAAATGGGGAGGTTGTAAAGTAGTCTTCCTCCAGCCTCTTCATGAAGGCCTCCAACCATGCAGATCCAGCTGCCTCTCTGAGACAACTCATGCCATGCTGGGATCATTTTCCTTGCTGGGAAGTTTTTTCTTACAATAAGCCTACTGTGTGATACGGCTGCCAAGAAACCTATGGAATCATGGGCTTTGCTAACAGAATCCTGGTGTCCAGACCAGGGAGGTGACGGTCCTGGTGTTCTGGGCCCTGGTCCAACCCCAGCTGGAGTCTGGTGTTCCGTTCTGAGAACCCCCCTCCCAGGGCTGTTAGGACGATCAAAGGAGACAGTAATTGTAAAGAGCTTAGCACAGCACACGGTACACAGTAGGTGCTTAATAAACGCTTGTTCCCTTTCCTTCCCTTTTGCTTGCCATATACTAGGCACTATATAATTATACGTATTATATTACATATTGAGCACTATGTAATAATTGGCTATTAGTGTTAGCTGTATTCTACTGATGGATAACAATTGGTACACAAAAAGAAATTCAAATCCTAACACGCATACAAACACATTTTGGGGTGGAGGCAGTACCAACGGGGAGGGGGGCGAGTCAGAAAAGGCCTCATGGAAGGGCTTTGGTAGTGAGTTGGGCAGAGTGCCCCCCACCCATGGAGCCATGTGGCCTACCTGCGGAGGTGCACCTTCGCTCTGATAGCCCTTCTGGGAAAATGTGGAGGCACAAAAATAGGCAGGGGGGAGGGAGGGAAGGATTCATTATTGAGTGAAAGTCTCCATAAGGAAAGAGCTACTCACAGGATATACGAGTTTGATTATTGAGGAACTCAATTTAACGAGCACTCATTGGGTACCTCCACCACGCGAGGCACGGGCAGGGTCCTGCATGGACCTGCCCTTAGAGTCTTACATTCTGGGGGTCCGGAAAGGCTTCCTGGAGGAGGCAGCCCCTTAGCAGAGCTGGAGGAGAGGGAGGGATGAATTCCAGGCCTGAGAAATTGCTTCTACAAAGAAGCAGGAGATGAAGCAGCAGGGAAGACGTAAGGAAGGACAGGATGAAGCCACACATGCGTGTGGCTTTCAGTGCCAACCGCTGGAGTGTGGACTTTGTCCTGGGGCAGTCTGGAGCCAGCGGAGTTGATGGGCAGCCCTGGGCTTTAAACCCTCCGTGTTGTCAGGCTCACTCTCTGGGAGGAGTGGGCAGCTCCACGGTACCGTCTTCCCTCCCCGGTGCCATTTGAGGAAGGTCTGAGACACGCCAACACGGCCGCAATGGGGAAGAGCCCCCACCTCCATTCTTGTGAGACGGAAGGAGGGAATTAGCGGGATGGCCCAGGGGAGACGCGCTAAGCGTCTCTGAGGATCTATGCGGCAGGCACATGAGGAGGAATTAGCTTCATTTTGCTTGATCCCAGAAACCAGCTAGAAGCAGCGGGTGGACGTTGGCAAGAGGTAGATCTTGGCTTGATGGAAAGAACAGGGAAGAAATGGTGAGCGTCACCCCCAAACGGGTGAGGCTGAGGGTTCCTCTTCAAGCAGAGGCCAGATGACCACGGGTCAGGCTTGGCACAGTGCCTGGCTCCTGTATGTGCTTCATCAGTGCTATTGATGCGATGTTGCAGGGACCAGTTAGACTAGATTAGACCCACCTCCTCTGATTCTACGAGCCTATGTAAAGGTCAGTGTTATGTATGAACCCTCCTAAAGAAGGATGGCACCAATTCAGCCCAGTAAACATTGGCTCCTTCAAGGTGCAAGGCATTGCGTCCACGATGCACGTGCACAGCCCTAATGGCCCTGTCCTCCACAGGGTGTGTGCTCTGAGCAGTTTTTCCACAAGTGGAGAAAGTTGAGGGTTAAATCATCCAGGTTCTCTCGTGTGGTCCCCCTCAGGACCACCTGTAAGGCTAATAAAAGGTAGAGGCGCTGGACTCGTGGTCAGCAAACAGCACCCAAGGTCACCAGTAGCCTGGGATTGTGGACAGACAGCGGGACCAGGAGTCAGGGACCTTGGACGCTAGTCCCAGCTCAGCCACCCACCCCTCGAGGTGGGACTTAGACAGATGACTGCCTTCTAGGGCCCACGCCTCCTACTCAATCAAATGACTAGATCGGGGTCATAGGAAGGACCTCAGAGGTCAGCGGTCATCTTGTCCTGGCCCCTCGTTTTACAGAAGAGGAAACATGAGAGAAGTGAAGTCATTGGCTCAAGGTCATATTTACGGTAAATAGCAGAGCTGGGATTTGAACCCAGGCCTCTGACTCCTGATGAAGCACTTTTCCCAGGGAACCTCTCTACATCCTCTTCCAGATCTAAAACCCGGGCCGAGAACGTGTGACTTTGATCTCGTTAACAACGTCATCTAATACGCTAGCCCACCACAGCATTTGTTGAGATTGCAGAGATGGTAAAAGTAATTTAACATCCATTCCTAGATAACCCGAGAGGCGCCTCCCCTCCCAGAGAGCGTGCCTGGCCAGTCATCCGTGTTCCGACTTTCTTTTTCTTACTCGTCTCTCCCTCGACTTTGCCCAACCCCGGAGCTCCGCGGCTGCTCCTTCCGTCCTCCACGTTACAACCTTTGGATCAGTGTCTTTCACGGAAACAGCACCGTGATTCTGTTGTCCTTCTCCCACCCCTCTGGTTAACACAGCTGCTGCTTAGATCCTTCGAATCACAAGAGAGCGTTCGCCCTCCATTCAATTTTCCCGGCTTGGCAATTAACAAAAAAATTAACCTAGCAGCAATGATAAAACCCACTGAGTCAGTATGCATTTTTTGTCTTTCATAGACCATGAACATACCGATTGAGGATAATTGATTATCCCTGGGAAAATTTTCTAAAAATCACAAAACTATGAAATAGTGTTTCAGAGCAAGCCTTAAAGCGTCAGCCAGACCTCACCCTTCTTTCATTCGGGCAGCATTGGGCCGTGGTACTATCTAACCCCTCACAGGACAGACTGCCCTTTCTACCTTCCCTAACACAGGCTCGATGTCAGGAGAAATGCTTCTGTGTCTGTCTGAGGATGGAGAGAACACCCTCTCCCTGGCTGGCTCCTCCTAGCTATGCTCTGTCTCTGTCTTTCACTCTCTGGGCTTTGGGGACTCATTCAGAGAATTGGAGAATCTTGGAGTTGAAAGGGGTCTCATTGACCCAGGCCTAGTCCAACCCACACCAGAAGAAAGGGCTCTCTACAGCCTACCCAAGAGTTGGTCACCCAGCCTTGGCTTGAATACCTCCAGTGATGGGGAGCTCCCTACCTCCTCAGGAGGAAGCCCATTCTCCTTTGGGGTGCTCTCTGCAACCTCAACAGTTGGTCATCCAGCCTTGGCTTGAATACCTCCAATGATAGGGAGCTCCCTACCTCCTCAGGAGTAAGCCCATTCTATTTCGAGACGGTCTTGTGGTTGGTAAGTTTGTTCTGACTTCAAGCCTAACCTCTTTGCCAGTTCTACCCAGTGCTCCTGGTCTTGCCCTTTGGGGAAGAATGAATCTGTGTCTCTCTTTGACCTGATTCCCTTCCAGACAATTGAAGATAACCCTCAAGTCCCCCATGAGTCTTCACTTCTCTAGGGTAAACATCCCTAGTTCCTTCAGACAATCCTCAGAAGGCTATGATTCACGGCCCTTCACTGGCCTGACTGCCCTCTTCTGGACACTGTAAGTTGTCAAGGACCTTCCTGAAATGCCATAGACACAATAGACCCTCCTTGCTAGGGGAAGCATGGGTCTTTTGCCAAGCTACCCTAAAAATGGGAGCTGGGGAGAATTTTGAGAGTGCAGGTCTTGATTTGTAGATAAAAAGTTTGCTGTATTCATTAAGTCAATCAACAAACATTTCTTAAGTGCTTACCATGTGCCAGGAACTCTCCTGGGCCCTGGGTACACAAAGACAGGTATGAAACAATCTGTCTTGAAAGAGCTGACGTGCCAAACAGGCTCATAGATTCAGGCTTGAAAGGACCTCAGAGGCCAAATCCACAGCACTCCCATTTTACAGAGGAGGAAACTGAGGCAACGGAGGTTAAGTGACTTGCCCAGTGTCATGTGGTAAGTATATGAGGCAGGATTTGAACTCAGGGCTTCTTGTCTCAGGGCCAGTGCTCTATCCACAGTGGCGCCGCCTTGGGGACTCAAGTACTTGGTGGCTAGGGGTAAGCGGGAAAAGAACTCTGTCCTATGAGGACTGTAAAGCCCTCTTGGGGTCTGATTGCAAGCCATGGACAGGGCCAAGGGTCAAGGCTGATGACCAGGCGTGCGCTTCTCTGAGCCTCTGTGTCCATGCCCACCCACCCCCTCAGGTTCATCAGGATCGGGGACAGAGAATGTGAGCTCCACCCAAATTTCCGGCTCCTTCTGCACACCAAGCTGGCCAATCCTCACTACAAACCTGAACTCCAGGCTCAGACCACCCTGCTCAACTTCACTGTCACCGAGGATGGTCTGGAAGCCCAGCTGCTGGCAGATGTGGTCAGCGTGGAAAGGCCTGATCTGGAAAAACTCAAGGTAAGAAAGGAAGACACAGGAGTCGGACACAGCATTTCATTTAAGCACCTAGCGTGTAAAGAAAGTGTGGCCTAGTGGATGGGGAGTGAGCAGGTTTGGGAGCCAGGAAGGCCTGGGTTCAAGTCCTGGCTCTAACCCATGCTAGCTGTGTGACCCAGAGCAAATCCCTCAACCTCTCAGGGCCCCAGGCAGCTCTCCAGGACAGGAAAGTGCTTACCTGCATCGGCAGAAAGAAGTTCCCTGTCCCAGGAGATCGCAGGTGTAGACCTTTTCTCCGTTGCTCTCGTGTGCCAGGTAGTGAGGACACAGGGAAGCTGCCCTCTTGGAGCTTTCATGCTAGGTGGGGACATGGGGACCAGTTTAGACACGTGGGACCGCTAACTTTACTGAGGAACCTGGAGAGTGTAAGGGAGGGAGCTGTCCAGGGGAAGGAGGGATGCTTCTGGGTAACTGTGATAACTGACCTCAAGCACAGGGGAGGTCTCTGTCTGGACGAAGGCCAGGCCGTGCTCAGACCGACAAAGAAGGGAGAACGTGGACACTCAACCAGTGTGGACGAGGCAGAGTTTGTGAAGAGGGTGGGGAGGGCTGAGGGGCTCAGTGACTTGCAGTCATAAGCTGGGAGCCAGCAGGGACCCAGGAGACCCTAAAATCACAGATCAGGAGCTGGGCGGGGCTTAGAGGTCATCAAACACGGCGACCGATGAGAATATGGCCAAGACAGGTTACTGGTCCAAGGTCACACGGACGACCTGATCTGATCTTTGTCCCAAATCCCAGTGACCTGCCCCTCCAGGGTAGATGACAGACAGCCCCCCTCTTTCCTCCTCTTTCTTCTTTCTGAATTTTTGTTAGTCGGTCCTGACAAAGCAGCAGAATCACTTTAAGATCCAGCTGAAGCACCTGGAAGATGATCTTCTCCTCCACCTGTCCACAGCGGAGGGAAGCTTCCTGGATGACACGGAGCTGGTGAAGAAACTGGAAACCACCAAGTCAACAGCGGCAGAAATAGAACTCAAGGTAGGCTTCCAGGGAAGGGTAGACACAGACGGACCCAGAGCTGCAGGGCCCAGAGGCCGTTGAGTGCAACCTCTGCATGTGAGGAAATTGAGGCACAGAGAGGCAACCATCAGAAGTGGGATTTCATCACATACAAAGTGCCGGCTTGTATTGGCAGAGGGAGTTTTCTCACCAGCTCCTCCTGGTGCTGATGAAATCACAGGTCCAGTCCCTATCAATATAAATGTGTATATGCATGTAAGAATATGTATACACAAGTCACCATATGTGTATATACACCACCATACTTATACATAGTTAGAGAAATTTGAAGAATTACCCCATTTTATAATCTTACCAGTTTTCTCATTTTGAGTACTGAATTCAAATAGCATATGTGACTGCATGTACATACATGTATATATTAATATGTAGACACAGGCATGTGTGTATATACATGAATGCACATATGTGTTTGAATTCAATACTCAAAAGGAGAAAATCAGCATTCCCATCTTGAGTATCAAATTCCAATAGCACACACCTACATTTGTGTGTGTATATACCCACACCCCTCTGGGCTTTAGTTTCTAAGGAGAGAGACGGGCAGAGACGGACAGAAACACAGAGAAAGTAGCATTTAAAACCCACTTCTGACACTTACTGCCCAGAAACCTTGGGCATGTCCCTTAACTTCTTTGAGCCTCAGTTTCTTCATCTGTAACATAAGTGGGTGAGGTCAGAAGGCTTCTATGGTCCCTTTCGGCTATCACGATGGAAGGTGAGCTCCTGATTGGTACCAGTCGGCCTTGAAGGCCTCAGAGGTCCTGTCCAGCTCCAGGGTTCTATCAGGTCTTTCTGTGATGGCCCATTGTTCAGGAGAATGTATCCTGGGGCTGGCTCCAGGGCCCTGGGGAAGAGAAGCAAAGATCCGGAAGGAGAGTGGTCCTAACAACAGGAAGAGAACTGTCAACGAAGACAGGCCACTCCTCGGAGGCCTCGGCCCTAAAGCACCCTCCCCAGCCCCCAGCAGCGGCTCCCACGTGCCCATCTGCCACCATGTTCTTCACAGGTCAAACACAAATTTTTCAAGAATACTGAATTCTTAAGAATCCCAATACTGAATTGGAAACCAGGCAGGCCCCCTGGACACACCTATCTCAGTCTCCATAGGAAGGCTCAGGGTAGTACAGAAAGTAAGATCCTAGCTTTGAAATTCATTTTAAAAATTAGAGAATTTCTGAGTTAGAAGAGACCTCAGTGGCTAGAGAGCCCACCCTACGACATCCCTCTGGAGCCCATCCAGACTGCTCTGGGGAGGGGGCTTTTAGGGGGGCCCTAAGGGAGCTCATTCCTCTGCCAGAGGGCTCTGATTGTTGGAGACTTTTCCTAACATAAAAGCCTCAATCTGCATCCTCACAGGGCTCCTGGTTCTGCTGCCCTCTGGGACCAAGAAGAACAAGGCTAATCCCTCTTCCAAGTGACAGGTCTTCAAATCGGGAGGACAGCTCCCATGTTCCCCAGCCCCCAGTCATTCTCTTCCATTGTCCTGCCTCTGGGAGGTTCCAGACATCCCTCTCTATTGTACATCACTGTGTTCCCTCCCGGCACCCCCAGGATTAGGCAGATCTGCAAAAAAGACTCGGCAGAGGAGGGGAAGGCCTTGGAAAAATATGATGTCTTTGATCAAAATCTTGTCCTGAAGAAAAGAAGAAAGTGTTCAATTCCTCAAATAGAAATGAATGAGCTTGCTTCTCTTTTGTGGTAGCTCTGAATATGCCTAGAGGCGAACCCAGAGGCATAATCTAAATAAAATTCTCTGGGAGTTTGGCCGCTGAATCCAAAGGAGATAGTCAGAATTGATAGAAAAGCCTTTTTTTTTTTTCTCCTTTTTAGTCCAGTGTGGTTGTTGGATGTATTTACTGTTGACCTTGGTTAGACCAGAATATCTGGTTGGCCAATAAAGTTGTTGGCATTGAATTGACTCAGCAGCATTTTAATAGGCATGCCTAGATCTAAGGAAGCTTTTATGGGCCAAGACTGGCCAAGTGCTAGGCCCCTTTAATCTACCCCTCCCTCCTCTCCTGGCAAATTGCGAACAACCACAGTAACAAAGTCAGACTTGTTTCCTTTCTACAATTTAATACTCCCACTGGATTTGATCTTTCCAGCATGGGCCTTCCCTCCAGTGATGAAGACTGCAATCCCTCCATGCCTGCTCACCTTATGTATCTCCATAATTTTGCCACAACTCAACTCGACAATATAAACAATCAAAATGAGAACGTGTAAGATAATTCATGGACCTACAGGACAGCTTCATGGTGTAGTGGATAGAGTGCTGGGCTTGGAGCCAGAAAGACCTGAGTTCAAATTCTGCCTTAGACCCTAGACAAGTCATTTAACCTCTATTTGCCTCAGTTTCTTCAACTGCAAAATGAGGGTAATAGTACCTACCTCCCATGGGTTGTTGTGAGCTAATAGCTATTATATTTTTATTATTTTCTCCAGCTAGAAACAGTCACCTAATCCAACCCCCTTCATTATACAGACGAGGACACCAGGACTCCAGAGTTCAAGGGATGGCTTATCCCAGTTAGCATTTGAGCCCCAGTCCTCTGACCCTAGCACCTTGATTCTTTGCTCTGTGCCGCCCTACCCTCACCATTTCTAACAGCCAGTCCTACCCTCCATTCTCTCTCACTACGTGGCTTAAACAATAACAAAACAACAATAATGTGTGTTTAAAAATATGAAGCCATACATCTCCGAGATGCTGCAGCTTCTGGACTCCGGCCACGGCCCGTCTTTTATGTCCGTCCTCACCTCTCATTTCAAACATGTCACTTCCTCGCTCAGATGGTAACAGGAGGCCCAAGAGTGATCTGATTGGTTTTTAACACGTATCCCAATCCAGGTGGATGAAGGCAAAGAAAATGAAGCCCGAATTAATGAAGCCAGGGACTGTTACAGACCAGTGGCAGGCAGAGCGGCCCTTTTGTACTTTGTCATTAATGACCTCCGGAAGATCAATCCCATCTATCAGTTCTCTTTGAAGGTAAGGTCATATTTGCTAGCGCCCTTGTAAAAGTTGGGCAGGTTAGCAAGCTCCCCTATGGGAGCCCAAGGCTTTCTTTTACAAAGTGCGCTGCCGTTGGCAGGGTCCCTGTGTGGTGTGGAAACAGCTCCTCTGCACCTGCCCCACCCCCGCCCCCTCCCCACTTCTGCTCAGAACTCTCATCGCCATTTTACATTTCTAATTTTCCTCAAAATAAGTCAGAAGATTGCGCTCGAGGGATGACAAAAGAGTATATTTTTGCAGCACACCAAAACAGAGGCTTGACTTTCTATTAATTTTTCTGTGAGCTTGGGATTTACTCCTCTGTGCAGATGCTGAATTCGCAAAGCAGAAGGAAGCCCCTTGAGGGCAGAGGAGGCTGTGGGTTTGTTTGGTTGGTTTTTTGTCTTCCAACCCCTAGCACACCGCCTCACATACAGAGGGCCCATAATCAACGAGTATTTAGGCCAAAATGTGCCAAGCGCTGTGCTAAGTAGACAAGATAGAGACAAAAGTGGAAAAATCCTGACCTCAAGGAGCTAACATCCTTATGAAAAAGCCTGTAGTCTGACTTAGTAAATGTTTATTGGGTTGAATCAAATTGTACTTTCTGTAAGGTGGGAAAAGTCACAAAAAGATTAGGGGTCAGGCAGAGGGAGACAGAGACAGAGAGACAGAAACAGAAACAGAGAGAGAAGGAGGCAGGGGGAAATGTAGGTGACATTTGTGGTTCATGGTATGAGGAAGTCTTTTCTACACCAACAGCTAGAGCCACCATCCAGCCTGGTGGCAGGAGTTCTTCTCCCCACCCCCATTCTATGCTTGAGATTTGGGGTAGCCGTGAGACAGCACTGGACTGATTTTTTCAATTTTCTTTTCAATTAACAAGAATTTGTTTTCTCTCCCTCCCTTCTTCCTCTACGATAATTAGAAAACAAATAAAACCCTTGTAACAAATGTGTATAACTAAGCAAAACAAACCCGCATATTCATTACTGTCCCCATTTTCAAGAGAAGGAAATCAATGTAGGTGTAGCCCAGACTTGACAAGCGTCACAGAGGAGATGTATGCTAGGACCTGTATGGCTAAGAACCAAGAATTCTCTCATCCTGTCTGGCTGTTTCTGTCACCATAAAGTACCCTGATCCCCAGCCCTGAATGCCATCGGCTGGCCGCTGCAGGTGCCACCTTCTAAAAGAAACTTCACCCGTCCACAGGCTTTCAACACCCTCTTCCATAAAGCCATCGGGCAGTCGGGAAAGGCCGAGGACACCCAGGAGCGCATCTCCAACTTGATGGAAAGCATCACCTACTCTGTTTTCCTTAACACCAGCCAGGCACTGTTTGAAAAGGACAAGCTCACCTTCCTCTCCCAGATGACTTTTCAGGTAGGAAAGAGTGTCTGGCCAAGGTTCCTGAGATAATCAAGTGAATGTGTGGGCTGCTCTGCTAATCCAGAGACATAGTCTGAGGCTGTATTGCGGGTCTGATCATTTCTTGATGCTAACTCCTTGAATGTCTGCTGTAGGCTGAAGGGTTTAGGTTAGAGATGGGGGATGGATGGATGAAAAGTGTCTATTAAGCACCTATTAATGAAATGAAAGGTGTCTATTAATCTACCACAAACCTTCATCCATCAAGGAATTTCCTCTAGGCCAGGCCTAAGAATTCCAGACCCACCATAGAATGGAGCTGCACTCCAGGAAGGCTCACAAACCACTATTTCCTGGAGGCCTCTTGCACCACAGCTGACCAGGATGGTCATTAGGCTTGTTCTGGTCCAAAGCAACACACCACATTTGCCCCCAGCTGACTCAATCTCCAAGGCTCAGGAGGTTTAAGGTATATAGGATGCACAGCCAACTCACCTTTCCAGGTTTCTCTGCTTATCCTATTGCTGTATGATGAGAAAGAAAATAGACTATCTCTCACCCAACCAGGTCACTGCATTTTATCATCTTGTCTGTATTAAATGAGGCAGCCAAGTGGCACAGTGCATAGAGTGCTCAGCCTGAAGTCAGAAAGACTCATCTTCCTGAGTTCAAATCCATCCTCTGACACTTACTAGCTATGTGACCCTGGGCAAGTCACTTCACCCTGTTTGCCTCAGTTTCCTCATCTGTAAAATGAGCTGGAGAAGGAAATGGCAAACCACTCCAGTATCTTTGCCAAGAAAACCTCCAAAGGGGTCATGAAGAGTTGGACATGATTGAAAAATGACCTAGCAACAACTATATTGAACGGAACCAGCTGAATTGATCTAAGTAACTGGTAAGATGGCAGCTTGCTGGAAATTCCAACCTCAAGCCCAGTTCTTATCATCTCAGCTGTCAAAGCCTAGCTCCTTCAGGGAGCTTCAGTGAGGAAGGTTAGTGGAAGGAGAGGAAGCTATGAGACCTCATAAGACAGGGAGGTCAGTGGGGCGGTATGGGGAGGGGTTGGATTTGGAATTAGGGGACAGAGCTTTGCCATTTATTGCCTGTGGGACCCTGGACCCCTTCCTTCCCCCATTGCCTTCTTACAAATTGCTCCCTCTCTGGTGCAGACATTCTGGCCTGCTTGGCATCCCTACCACACGGCTGCCCATCATCATCCATGCCTGGAATACACTTTCTCCTCATCTCTGCCTCTTGGAATCCTGTTTCCTTCGGGATTCGCTTCAGGTCCCCCCTTCTCCATGAGGCCTTTTTTCCTCCTCCTCTTCTGCCCCCAGCCTCCCAGTGACTCCCTCCCCATCCCCAGAGTTACTTTCTCTCTGTTCTGTCTGGGTTTTATTCATCCCTTCTCTGTGCAGGTTGTCTTCTGTGTTAGAAGGAGAGCTTCTCAAAAGCCTAGCACCATCTACAGTGTCTGGTGCAGAGATGGCTTGTGATAAATGCTTATATATTGCTTGGCTGGATATTTTTCCGTAAATTAAGATTCACTTATTCAGTTTTGTAATTCATTTTACAAAATCAAGTTGAGAGCGTAGTGATTCCCCCCATTTTAACCCTAGAAAGTAGGTATTACTCTGGACATTAGCCATGTATGATTATCCTCGTGGTCCAGAACTCAAGTTCCAAGCTTATTCCAGGTTTTACCTGCAGCAGTCTGGTCCAACTGAAGCCCCAAAAGGAATCTCCCACCACGATCTACCCAGGTACCTTCTAATGAGGGAGAACTCGCCATCTCCCAACGCAGCCCATCCTATCTTTGGACACAGTTCTCATTAGATATTCTTCCTGACATCGAGCCTAAGTCTGCCTTTCTGGAACTTCCACCCATGGCTCATGATTTTGCCCTCTGGCGCCAAGCAGGATGACGCTAATCTCTCTATGATATACTTGGAGACAACTATCCTATCCACTAAATTTAGGGGCAAAGGACCTTGGTTCAAATCCGGGCTCAGCTACCAATTACTTGTGTGATCTTGTCAAATTCCTTGACCTCCCCAGGCCTCAGTTTCCTCATCTGTAAAATGAGCAGGTTAGAGTAGATGACCTCCCATGTCCCTTGTAGAGCTAATAAACCCATGGTCTCAGAATGCTGCCTAATCATAGATGAGCTGTGCCCTGCAATTCCCCCATCCCAGATGCTTTGCTAACTCCCCACCCCCCCACTAGCTTTCAGCCCCCTACCAAGGCTGGTCTTCTATGCCCAGCCCAAAGGATTTCTGCTTGAGGACCAGCACGTAAGCTCAGCATCCTTCTGAATGGACGCTGACTATATTTGTCCTTGATACCACACCTTCTAAGATAAGTTCTTTCATTTAGTTCTGCCTGTAGAGAATCATTCCCCACCCTTTGCTAATAGGCGCTGGGGGGTTGGAATTGGTCTGCCTTCATCAGCCATGGCTTTTTTTTTAATTAGATTTCCATTACTGGTTTAAAAACATTGGCACCATTGAAACCCCTTTTGTGGAGCCAGCGAAGGTGTAGCTGGCAGAATTCTTCGATCAGCACACTTTGCCCTGCTTCTTCACTCCCGCCGATTAAGTGGTGAATGCTCGAAGGGAAAAGTGACTGGGAAGAAAACCTAATGACCTTTTTTCCATTTTGTGTACTGTCAAGATTCTGCTGCGAAGTAAAGAGATAGAAGGCCCTGAATTGGATTTCCTGCTTCGCTACACAGTAGAACACACTTACCAGAGTCCCGTAGACTTCCTAACGATGCCGTCATGGAGTGCTATTAAGGTAGGTTAGGAAGATTGTTTTGTAATTTCCAAATCTTTTTTCAAATCACAGTTCTCTTTGATTTGTAGATGGAGCCCAAGAGAGCCAATGAAGCTGTCAGACCCCATTTCAGCAGCAGAAATGGCTCTGACTCACAAGTCCCCCACCATTCTGATTTCAGCTCTGCTCCCTAATGCAACTTAGTGTCACTTTACCAGGCTGAGCCTCAGTTTCCTTTTATGTAAAATGAAGTAGCTGGGTGAGGTGGCTTCTGAGGTCACTTGTAGTTGTAAGGCTATAATCCAAAATGAATTCCTCAGGGTCATGCAGAAGAACCAGAATTTGAATCCAGATCCCTGATTCTAAAGTCAGCATTATTTCCATTACACCAATTCTACAATAATTTAATGAGCATGTGCTGTGTGCCAGGCACTATGCAGGCACTGAGGATACACAATCCAAGTCATACCAGTCCCTGCCCTCGAGGTGCTTCCATTCAACTGGAACTGGGTGGAAGGACCAGGTGGGATCCATGTGGAAATGGCTCTCATCTTGTGCAAAAAAAATGGAGGAAAGAGCTCTTTGAAGCTAAAGTCACCCTAATTAGTCCTCATTGTTTTTTAGTACCTTATTAGAGTTTTCTAAGGAAAAATAATCTCCAAAACAAAATATTGTTTCAAATTTGTAAATTACAAGTCAGGTGCTTGAGCATTGAACACCCATGAATAAGACAGCCCCACATGACGAAGAGAAAGGGCTCTTCATTCAAATGAGGGCAAGTGTGGCCCAGTGGATGGAGGGCTAAAGTTGGAGTCAGGGAGGGCTGGGTTCAAGCCCCACTTCTTACTGTAGCAGCTGGGTGACCCTATGCAAGTGACCCAACCCCTCGGTGCCCCCAGTCACTTTTCCAAGGTGATTAGTTACAGAGGAGTTGCATATTACATCAGTGGAGAGTTTCCAGACCAGAAGGCCCCCACACTAATGAAATCAAACGTCCAGACTCCTACCCCTCCTCCCCTTGTCTCCATTTCCCTCCATCCCTTGTCTGCTGCAGGCAATTTCTCGAATGGAAGAATTCCGGGGGCTGGACCGTGACGTGGAAGGGTCTGCCAAGAGATGGAAAAAGTGGGTCGAGTCTGAAAGCCCAGAAAAAGAAAAGTTCCCTCAGGAATGGAAGAATAAAAGTCCTCTGCAAAAGTTGATCATCCTGAGAGCTATGCGTCCTGACCGGATGACCTACGCGCTCAGGTATCATGGAGTCCTGGAAACACCCTCTAGAGAGGCAGCTCAGACCCTCAGGCGGGGCTGGGCTTGAGTTTGGCTAGGCTGTGACGAGCCCACGTCGAGGTAAAATCAGGCAGTCGGCAAAGAGCTTAAATTCATTGAGCATTTATCAAGCAATAATTAAATTTATTAAGCATTAAATATATTAAATGCTTAAGTTTGTTAGGCATTTACTGTGTACATAGGGCCTTGATACGAATGCTTATGAAACTGGGTAAAACAAAAAATCTTATACAAAAGCCCCATCCTCGTGGGGAGCCAAAGTCTGAAGCCTACTTAGGAGAAAGATGAGTGTCACCAGAGCTCAGCGGGTGGGGGCGGGTACTATCTGAGCGGCCACTCCAGTCGTCTCAGTTCTCCTCTAAAGATGTTGCACGTCAAGGAAAAGATGAGTCTCCCTCACAGAGAAACCTAGGCAGCTTTTTCCATTGTGGCAAAAGAAAACCAGGAAACTTTGTGGACTTTAAGGGATGCTTCGCTTTTTCCTTCATCATGATCAGCAAGTTGTTATTAAGCGCCTGCTGTATTCCAGGTGCAGGAGCCAAGATGAAACAGTCCTTGTCGTCAAGAAGCCCACAGTCTGCTGGGGGGAGGGGTGGAATGTGCAGAGAGGGGAATGCAAGGTGGACCCGAGTATACACGCATTAGGTGTGCAGGCTAACTTCAAGAGGGAGAAGGTGCTAAAGATGCAGAGGATCAGGCCTCAGGGAGGAGGCCGCACCTGGGGGTTCTGCTGCAGAGAGGAGGAGGCAGCAGCAGAAAATGGAACTTCAGGCAGGAGAAGTGGCTGGCAGACCAGCGGGACTGGAACAGAGAGAGAAGGGGAATGATGGAGGGACTGGAAGAGCCGAGTTGTGTCCCTGACTCGGAGGGTCTGTGTGACCCCCCACAAAGCTCCACCCTTCAGAGCCCCCAGGCAGCCCCATCAGTGGAGGGAGCTTCCACACAGGGAGTTTCTTTCACTGATAAGTCACAGATTAGGACCAAAAACACCTCAGGGATTAAGCAGGACACCTTCCTTCCCCGGCCAATAGTGTCAATCCTCCCATCTTTTGGTGACCTGTGATAATGTGACTCCTGTTCGCTAACACCCTTCCTTTTCTTTGGGAACAGGAATTTTGTGGAGCAAAAGCTAGGCCCCAAGTATGTGGAAGGGCCCCGCCTGGACCTAGGCAAGTTCTATGAGGAGAGCAGCCCGGCCACCCCCGTGTTCTTCATCCTGTCCCCAGGGGTTGACGCTCTCAAGGATGTGGAAGCCCTTGGTGAGGTTCTGGGGGGCTTAGGTCTCTCCCTTATCCATTCATGAACAGTGGGTGGTGCTGGCTGTGGGCTGGGCACTGTCCCTTTTCCCCTCCCTCCTGAGGTCAGTCTGTCATGTGTCTCTGTCTGTGTCTCCTCTCCTCTTCTCTTTCTGTTTCTCTCTCTCTCCCTCTTCCCTCTCTCTCCTCTCTCTGTCTCGTCTCTCCTCTCCATCTCCTTCTCTCCTCCCTCCCCCTCTCTCTCTCCCCCTTTCTCCTCTTCCCTCCCTCTGTCCTCTCCCTCCTCCTTCCTCCCCTCTCTCTCTCTCTCCCCCCTCTCTCTCCCTTCCTCTGTCTGTCTCATCTCTCCTCTCCTTCTCTCCCTCTCCCTGTCCTCCCTCTCTTCTCTCTCCTCTCTCCTCTCTCCCTCCCATCCTCCCTCCCTCCCTCCCTCTCTCCCTGCATCTGCCTTTGCTCCTTTTCTGCTTATTGTAAATTGGGTATACAGAGAGGACAAAGACAATCACCCAGCAGTCTGAAGAAATTTTCTGATGGCACATTCCTCTGCTTGGCATAATGTTCCGGGGCTTTGTGCTGTTGTCTACCTTTTGACTCGAGGAGGGCCGGAGGGCCAGAGGGCAATTTTCTCCATGCTCATGTAATCTCGCGCCCTCTCCTCCTGTGACTAAATAATGGTCATTATAGGCAGGGTACTCCATTGTGCAGGGCCTGCTCGTTTTGTGTGCTGGATTACTATTCCCCACAGACTGTACCGAGCATACCAGGTTAATACAGCTGTGACCTAACTGTGCTCAATTTAAACTCGGGCCTCACAAGGTGAGAGGCTGGTGCATTTTCACACCGAACCAATCAGTTACAAAAATGAGGCAATATCTACCACATGTTGCTCCTTTAAAAAAAAAAGGAAAGGAAAGGAAAGGGATGGCGAGGCTAGGTCCCCCTGGAAGAGTTTACGAAGCTAGGTAACAACGCCCGCCATCTCTCGAAGTGGTGAATTCCCCATTATCACAAAACCAAAGGCACCGCTTTCCATGGGTCTTTTGAACACGGCAATGGGGCCACCATGGGGAGCTCACAGCATCTGCTTGTTGAAATTGTAAGGAATTTCTTTTGGATACCTCAGAAAGGGGGGAAAATACAGGCCTGGGAGATTGTACCAATGTCATCAGAGAGAAATTAGATGGCTCATGCTCTGGTTTTGTTCCTACCTCTTTCCCTCCTCCTCACTTTCTCCCCCAGGCAGAAAATTGGGCTTTACAATTGATTCTGGAAAGTTCCATAACATATCCTTAGGACAAGGCCAAGAGACCATCGCCAAAGCGGCCTTGGAGAAGGCTTCCAAGGAAGGACACTGGGTCATTCTCCAAGTACGTATGGGAAGCGCCACGAGGCAGCCCGGGGGGGGGTCCCTCTTGTGCCTGGGAACCGCGCCAAGCACCATCCGTCCTAAGAGGAGATGGGATTGAACTGAATGTCAGCCCCTGATCTGAGCTGCATTGTGACCGTCGGCATTAAGAAATTCACAGTTTAACAAACATTTGTGAAGCCCCTACAGTGTGCTCACTTAGAGGCTGGGTTGCAGAGAGAGCTAAGAAGGAAGACCTGGGTTCAGGTCCTTCCTCAGACATTGGCTGGGTGGGATCTGATGACCTTAACTTCTCCATAAGACTAATAATAATAATGAGAAATACAACAGCCAGCACATACAGAGCATTCTAAGATTTGTTCATAGGTCATTTTATTTGTTCCTCACAACACTCCTGTGAGGTAGGTTGTATTATTGTCCCCATTTTACAGCTGAGGAAACTGAGGCAGAAAGGGATGAAATGAATTGCTCAGGTTCATATAGCTAATAAGTATTGGGTGCAGAATTTGAACTCGGGTCTTCCTGCCTCCGCGCCCACCCTGCTGCCTGGCTGTTGTGGAGAAGGTGCCAGCCCGCCTTGATGGAGGCAGTGAGGTCATCTAGGAGTTTCTTAGACTAAGGAAACTGTAGGCCCAGCCCCCACCCCTGTGTACCCAGTGCTGGGATTACAGATGAAAGCAAAATCCTGCCTGCCCTCAAGGAGCTTACATTCTCCTTGGTGGTACAATAGGTACACAGGGGCACACGAGCTGTGCTAGGAAAGGCTCTATCAATCACTCAATCAACAAGCAGTTATTAAGCACCTACTATGTGCTAGGCACTGGGTGAGGTGCTGAGTGTATCAAGATGAGGAATGCACCTGGCCCTGAGCAGGTGTGAGCTGGCAGGGCTGACGACCCAGGCAGAGCTCTGCTAGCATGGTGCTCATGGGTGGAGTGTGGGAGAGGGGCTGCTGGATGGGGAGCCAGAGGAGCCAGGTTCTAATCCCAGCTCTGCCACTTACCATGTACATGACTTCGGGGAGGTATGTTTGGACCTCAGTTTCCTCATCTGAAAAATGAATCACTAGCCTAAAGTCACTGCTCTTCCTTAGGTTTAATCTGATGTTGTAGCAGGGGAAGCCTCAGAGCTGAGCCTGGGTTGGAGTCCCAATTCCAACACTCATTGGTTGTACGACAAGTCATTCAACTTCTCTGAGACTCAGTTTTCCTTCTCTGTAAAATGGTGGTACCAATACTTACAGTGCCCGCCTGGGAGGGGGCCTTGGGATCCTTCAGGCAGCCTAGAACAGGGCGTTCCACGTGGCCGGGATTCTCCAGTTCTTTCATCTCTAGGGCTGATGTCTTCTGCCTCAGAGAGCACATAAGCTAGGGCAAGTAAGAGAGGAAATGTCCCTGGGAGGAGACAAGGCAGTAACCAGAGGATAGATGGTGTCGTGATCTTCTGCAGAATTACTAACTCCCCTTTTTGCCTTAAGACACTTGAAAGGAGATTTTAATGTGGTAGTAGAGAGCAGCATCCCTCCCCTGCTGGCTGGGGGGAAGCCAGGTCTTTCATACTGACAGCATCTCTAGATCACAAAGTCCAGGTGCCCCCTTTCTGCCCTCTAGTGAGCTCTCAGCTGGGCACCGTTAGCCTGGGAGCTTCTCCTCTCTCCCCAAAGAAAGTGATCACACAAAATCAGACTTGCACCCCTGTATGAGAAGAGCACAGCTTCAAACTGGCTGGACGCTGCATCTTGGAATGAGAGCCTGGAAGGAAATCCTGGAAGACTTTGATAGTTCCAAGGTCCACGGGGAGAGGCCCAATCTGGCCCTTTGATTCTATTGATAATGACGAATTGGGATCTGCTTATTGAGATAAACGCATCATAGATTGAGGGTTAGAGAAGGCCTTAAGAGTCATCAAGTACAATCCCCTCATTTTAAAAGCGAGGAAATTGAGGTTAAGGGATTTTTCCAGGGTCACACAGCTTCTAAATGTCTGAGACAGGATTTGATTCCAGGTCCTCCAATGCTGACTCTTTATTCACTATTCTGCAAAGCCTCTTGCCTCGTATGTAAGTGGAGATTTAATAGATGAGGCTACAAGATGGTGGGGTGTGTAGACTGCTGAACTTGGAGTCAGGAAGACCTGAGTTCAAATCCAGCCCCAGAGACTTACTAGCTGTGTGACCCTGGGCAGGTCACTTCACCCTGTTTGCCTCAGTTTCCTCATCTGTCAAATGAGCTGGAGAAGGAAATGGCAAACCACTCCAGTATCTCTGCCAAGAAAACCCCAAATGGGATCATGGAGAGTCGGACATGAGTAGGGCCTGCTACTGAGTGGTGGACTTGACAGATGTCAGATGTTTGCTGAATGACTTTGTGTTTGTACAAAGGCGGCCTGCGGTGCCTTGGGTTAAATGCTATTGATCTGTTGTCTCTCACCTCCCATCACGTCTCGAGCACTCCCCCCTTCTAGTTCTCCCTTATGTCCTCTTCCACCATTAGAATGGAGGCCCCTTGAGGGCAGGGACCGCATTGTTTCCTTGCATTTTCTGCCCCAGCACTTAGCCTAGCATACAGTAAGCACTTAATAAATGCTCTAGAGGAATAGAAGTGTTGCCTACCTAAGGTTCCAATGCCTTTGTGACCTCTGCCAATTGGATAATGTTCCCCCTCCCCGCTCAGATGATCTCTTCAGTCCAAAGCCCCCATTTCACAGTGGAGGAAAGGCATTAAAGCGACTTCTCCTGATCACAGAAGCAGCACCTAGCAGAGCTTCATCTCTCCTCATTTGTAGAATGAAGAAGTTGGACTAGCTGCCCTCTGAAGGCCCTTGACCCTATGGGAGGAAAATGGAAAGAACCTTAGAGATCATAGAGCTGAGCCCTCTCATTTTACAGATGGGCAAACTGAGGCACAAGCGGCATGCTCAGAGTCACAGAGATAGAGTTAGGATTCAGACGCCGGTCCTCCATCCCTAGATGCAATGCCCTTTCTGACACACCACAGTGCTTCTCTAGCAAACGTTTCCGTCTCACCAAGAGTGAATGTTGCCTTATTTTCTAGAATGTCCATTTGGTAGCCAAGTGGCTGGGAACCCTGGAGAAGCTCTTGGAGCAGCTTGGCCAAGAAAGCCACAGGGATTACAGGGTCTTCATGAGTGCGGAGCCAGCGCCAACCGCTGAGGAGCACATCATTCCTCAAGGCCTCCTGGAGAACTCCATTAAAATCACCAATGAGCCCCCCACGGGCATGCTCGCCAACCTGCACGCCGCCCTCTACAATTTTGATCAGGTAGGAGCACGGAAGGCTTCCTCTGGAGCATCAGCCCACTCTGTTTGCCTTTGACCTGTGCCCTTGCAGAGGGATGGATTAAACCTGGACTTTCTCATTGCATTTTGATATTTTTAGCAAGTTGGCTACACCTCTTCCAAAGGTGAGCAAAGTCAGCCCGTTGGAGAGCTGAGAAAAGAGTGTAGCCACTTTGCAATGATGCATGGTGTGGTGTTTGGCACTATGCTAAGGCCTCAGGATACAAAAAAAGGGCAAAAAGTATGACCTCTGGGGCAGCTAGGTGATAGAGCTCCAGCCTTGGAATCAGGAGGACCTGAGTTCATAATCCAACCTCAGACACTTGACACTCACTAGCTGTGAGACCCTGGGCAAGTCACTTAACCACTCACCAAAAAGCAAAAAACAAAAAAGTATGACCTCTGTCCTCAAGGAACTCACATTCTAATGGCAGAAACCACATTTAAATAACTAGGTAAATACCTCAGAGGGAAGGTCACTTTTTGAGTGATTTCTTGATTGTCTATGAAGTCAACCAGGTGAAAGAAGTCGTGTGCCTGAGCCCCTGAGAATTACGGTTCCACCTTATGCCATAATCAACCATCCTCTCCCTTTATGCCCTTAGTTCAAAAGGGAAAGAACCATTTCTTCTAGGATGTCACCAACATCCGCCCCCTTAGCCCCTACACCTGCTTCTTCTAAAAATTGTCAAAAAGGCCTAATATTTTGGCTCTTCTCACACCCAGATGGCCCAGTTTTCTCCAAAAGGAGCCTAGATTTTGTCCACAAACTTATGCAGAAGAGAACAGGTAATTGTGCATGCAGAAGGGATGGTGGTGAGCACGGGGCCCTGGGGAGGTGCTGCTGCCAGGGCCGTATTCATGAGACAGGTGAGGCTCCTTTCAGGAACGAGGTACGCCTTGCTCAGTCTGCTTCCGAGGTCTGGCTTGTATTCCTAAGACACTTTCAGCTTGGGAAACTGCTTGTTGGCCTGTGGAATGGCAGGGATACCAGTTTTTCTTCCCTGTAAAAGTTTGTCCCTGACTATGATTGTTTGGACTTAAGAAGATGAAAGATGGATATTATCCTGGTGTTTTTTAGTCCTGAGATGAGGCCAGAAAAAAAAAACAAAGAAGTTCGGTATTTATAATAATATATGGGCAACTAGGTGGTGGCATGGATGGAACACTGGATCAACACCGATAGTGCTAATTTGTGGTTTTCCAAGTCAACGTGTGCCTGTAAGGATACATTTCTATTTGAGTTTGATGCGATTGGCCATGTGTTGTCTATGCTGTATGGATTCTGTTGGTACTATAGGGATTGAATTCATTCCTTATTTTATTTCAATATTTTATTTTTTCAATTACTTGTTAAACTATTTAACATTTGTTTTTGAAATTTTTGAGTTCCTAATTCTCTTCCTTTCTCCTCTCCCACCTCATTTAGAAGGCAAGCAATTTGATAAAGGTACACGCAAAACATATTTCCATGTCAGTCATGTTGTGAAAGAAAACACAGACCAAAAGAACCGCCCCCAAACCCAAGAAAAAGAAAGTTTAAAAACAATATTCTCTCACCTGCATTCAGTTCTTTCTTTGGATGTGGATAGCATTTTCCATCATGAGTCTTTTAGAGTTGTCTTGAATCCTTGTATTGTTGAGAAGAGCTAAGTCATTCATAGCCGATCATCATACAATGTTGCTGTTACTGTGTACAATGTTCTCCTGGTTCTACTCACTTCACTTTGCATCATTTCATGTAAGTCTTTCCAGGTTTTTCCGAAACCAGTCTGCTTGTCATTTCTTATAGCACATTAATATTCCATCACAATCATATACCACAGCTTGTTCAGCCATTCCCCAACTGATGGGCGTCCCCTCAATTTCCAATTCTTAGCCACCACAAAAAGAGCTACTACAAATATTTTTGTACACATACATCCTTTTCCTTTTTTCAATCTCTTTGGAATACAGACCTAGTAGTGGTATTGCTGGATCAAAAGGTATACAGGGTTTTATAGCCCTTTGGGCATGGTTCCAAATTACTCTCCAGAATGGTTGGATCAGTTCACAATGTCACCAACAGTGCATTAGTGTCCCAATTTTCCCAGCATTTACTCATTTTCCTTTTCTGTCATATTAACCAATCTGATAGGTGTGTGGTGGTTGAATAAGTGTGAGTTGTTTTAATTTGCATTTCTCTAATCAACAGTGATTTAGAGCATTTTTTTCATGTGACTATGGATAGCTTTGATTACTTCCTCTGAAAACTGCCTGTTCATATCCTTTGACCATTTATCAAGTGGGGAATGACTTGTATTATTATAAATTTGACTCAGTTCTCTATATATTTGAGAAATGAGGCCTTTATCAGAGATACTTGTTGCAAAATTTTTTTCCCAGTTTCATTTTCCTTCTTCCTTTTTTCCTTGCCTATATTGATTTTGTTTGTGCTAAATCTTTTTAATTTAATTTAATCATCTATTTTACATCCCATAATGCTCTCTATCTCTTATTTAATAATAAATTCTTCCCTTATCCATAGAGCTGACAGGCAAACTATTCTATGCTCTCCTCATTTGCTTATGCTACCACCATTTATGTTTAAATCATGTACCCATTTTGACCTTATCTTGGCATATGGTGTGTGATGTTGGTCTATGCCTAGTTTCTGCCAAACTTTTCCAGTTTTCAGCAGTTTTTGTCCGATAGTGAGTTCTGGGCTGATCAAACACTAGATTACTATGGACATTTACTGCTGTGTCCTGAGTCCCTAATCTACCCCACTGATCCACCACTCTATTTCTCAGCCAGTACCAGATAGTTTCGGTGATTGCTGCTTTATAATACAGTTTTAGATCCTGTTTGTTTTCATTAATTCCCCCCAACATTCTTGACCTTTTGTTCTTCCAGATGAATTTTGTTATTATTTTTCACTTGCTTGTCGTGCCTCCTTCCCCCTCCACAGTAGAATGTAAACTCTTCAAAAACAGATACTTTGATTTTTGGTTTTGTGTCCCCAGCCCCAGCACAGCTCCTTGGCATACAGTAGGCACTCAATAAAGGATTGTTGACTTGAGCTGACAAAGGCAGATAATTTCTTAAATAAACACTAACTAAGTACATTCCCCTGGCTCACTCAGATAATCACCACCCTCTTTTCTTAAGAGCACAGCTTTAGCACGCCAGAGACCATCTGGTCCAGCCTTCTCATTTGGCACATGAACACCAAGACTCAAGAGGTTAGTTACATGGCCCACAGTCACAGGGCAGAGTAAATGCAATGGCTGAGTTTTGAACTCAGGCCCCCAAGGCTCAAAATTCAGCCCTTACTCCACTGTTTTATGTTTCAAGGCAGACATCCTTTAAAAAGGCTTACTTGGTGAGCTCCTCACCTTTTTCTATGAGTAGATATGGCATTTAAAGAGTTTTAAAATGTGCCAAACCATGTACATATATACATATATGTGTGTGTGCATGTATGTTGTATGTGTATATGTGTGTGTGTGTGTCCTGACAACATCCCTGGGAGGGAGAAGTTTTTATGATCCCCAATTTGCAGATGAGGAAACAGGCTGAGGGAGCCTCAGTGACTTGCCCAGGGTCACCTGGCTAGTAAGTATCTGAAGTGGAATTTTATCTTGGCTTCACCCCAGCCCAGAAACAAATCCTACCTGCAAGGTTGAGAAATTCTCGGAACCCAAATCCAGCTTTTCCTTTTCCCTTCTGCTAGGACACCCTCGAATCATGCTCCAAGGACCAGGAATTTAAAAGCATCCTCTTCTCCCTCTGCTATTTCCACGCCTGTGTGGCTGGGAGACTGAAGTTTGGACCCCAGGGCTGGAATAGGAGCTACCCTTTCAACCCGGGAGATCTCAACATCTGTGCCAACATCCTCTACAACTACTTGGAGGCTAATGCCACGGTAGGAGGGACTAGTCAATAACCCTTCTGGGGAAGAGGCGGGGAAGGTGAGAGCCAGGAGGGCTTCCTGGCAGTCATTGGACGTCCACCCAACAGGCAGTTACTTTTCTTTGCAGCCATTGAAGTACGTATCAGCCCCTGGGGGTGGGGAAACCAACCCGATCAAAGGTTCTCCAGTTCTGGAGCCCTGAACTTCAGAATCTAGGTCAGACCAGTTCCACATAAGCAGCTAAGCAAAAAAGAGAAAAAAATGTCCTTCATTATGTTAACAAAAACAGTGGTTTACATGTGCGTATGGGCCAAATTCATTAGGCAGGTAATGAAGCATTTGCACAAATGTAATTACGGACAGCGATCCTGACAGTCTGTAACCCCGCATTAATAATCACTCCAATTAGTTCCGATGATGGAAGCAATTTACAGCACGTCACATGCATAAATAATGGTGCATTTCCTGCGCATGTCATTATTGTGTATTAACGAGGCCACCTTGCTATGACTTTCTCAGGAATGTTCCCCTTGAGCTGGAGTTAAAGGTAAAGGAAGGATTTCAGTTCAACATGGCGTCATGCTTTCTGGGTCAGGGCTGTGGGTGGGAATTGTTCACCAAGATCACATACCAGGAAACGCTTCCTCTAAACCCACCAACTGGATGAAAGCAGCAAGAGCCCTGGATTTGGAGGTGCTTGACGTACATTCAAATTCCAGTGTAGGGAGGTCTTGCCTCTGTTTTCTCATCTGTAAAATGGGAGTGGTGGACTAGCTCCCATGTGAAATGCATTTATTCAGCACGCACTATGTGTGGTGTGCTGCGCATATCCCCTCCGAAAGGAAAGTGCATAAATTGGCAGGTTTCCTTCAAGAGTCAGCTCATGTTCCACCTTCTAGATGAAGCCTTTCCTACCCAGCCAGATCAGGAAACCCTCTCCCCAGATCACCTGATTTCTCTGGCTTTCCTGAAGACTCAGCCCGCATCTCACCTCCTAGAAGAGGCCTTCTCCAGTACCCACCGGCAGCCAGTGACCTCCTAGTGTGTCAGTCATCAAGCATTAATTAAGCACCTACCATGTGCCAGGCAGTGCGCTAAGCACTAGGAATGCAAAGGAAGGTAAAAAACAGTTCCTGCCCTTGAGGAGCTTACATTCTAATGGGCAAGACACATTTAAAGGCTCTGTGCAAACAAGCTGTACCCAGGGTATGTTGACAGATGAGTCTTCTTGTAAAAGGTGGGACTTTAGCTGAGACCTCAC
Organism: Vombatus ursinus; assembly: GCF_900497805.2. Classification (NCBI taxonomy): domain Eukaryota; kingdom Metazoa; phylum Chordata; class Mammalia; order Diprotodontia; family Vombatidae; genus Vombatus; species Vombatus ursinus. The sequence continues at coordinate 53,873,465 of NW_020954577.1, read as the reverse complement.
AGACACCAGGGCAGCCAGGCAGTGTTGGGAGAAAGTACCTTCCTGGCCGGGCACATCAGCAAAGGCCTCATGTAGAAGGTCACCGTTGACCTGAGTCTTCAAGGAAGCCAGTAGAAGTCAGGCCTCCTCAGGGCAGGAACTGTTCCATTTTTTTTTCCCTCTGAAATTACCTCCTCTGTAGGAGAAGGGAACCAAAAATTAAGAGCCTACTATGTGCTGGACCCTGTGCTAAGCGCTTTTCTGGTATTATCTTATTTGAACCTCATAGCCACCCTGGGAGGTGGGTGCTATGATTCTTTCCATTTTACAGTTGAGAAAACTGAGGCTGGCCCAAGATCCCACCTAGGAAGTGTCAGAGGCTGAATTTGAACTCAGCTCTTCCCGACTCTAGGCCCAATAAAATTCACTGTGTCACCTATCTTGTATATACCTAGTTGTTTACATGTTTTCCCCCAGTAGAGTGTACCCTCCTTGAGAAAAATAACTGGTTTTGGTTTTAGTTGTTATGTTTTTTGTTTTGTTTTGTTTTTTGCTTTGTATCCCCAGCATTTAGCAAAGTGCCTGACTATTATGAATAATAACAACAAAAAAACTAGCATTTATATAGTGTCTTAAGGCTTAAAAGTACTTAACCAATTTTATCTCATGTATACAGCTGGTGTTTGGTAAATGGTTATTGATTGACTGAATGAATGATGTACATAGAGAAGTAAACATAAAACATATATTTTAGGTAAATACTAGATGTCCTCTAAAGTCCTCTGTCACTTTGGGTGCCAGCTTTCTGGATGTGCACAGAGTTCCCTTTTGTTGGCTTTGCTCTGTGGAAAATGCCAGCAGAAAACCTGAGTCCTACAAAGAGCAGACCTCCTGCTAATTACTAGCATTGAAGAGGTCATTCATTAGACAGTAGAGCATAGGATCACAGCGGAAGGGCCAGGAGGGACCTTGGAGCTCATCAAGTCTTCTCTCCTTTTGCCAATGAGAAAATGGAGACCTGGGAAGGGGAGGGAAGTTCAGCAGATTCGCAGGTCGCAGGAAGCTAGGAGGGACCAACAGGTTCCAAAGGACCTCGAAAGGCTAAAACATTGACCTTCCTTGAATGAGATAAAATTCACTAAGAATAAATGTAAAGTCTTAGACCTGGGTCCAAAAAGTCAACCTGATGATGATCAATTAGATGACAATTTGTCAGGATGAAAAACGATGTGTTGGTTTTAGTGACAGGGGTAATCATGTGAGGCCAGTGAGGCCCCCAGATGGCCAGTGACTTGCCCAGTCACACACGTAGTGAGGGACAGAGCCAGGTTTCCAATCAGATGCACAACATCATGGCAGATGTCACTGGAGGACTTTATTTGCCATTCAGGTTAAAGAGAAGTGATTCCCTTGGGGAGCTCTAGCACATGAGGACTATCCCTCTGACCGTCCACATGAGAACTTGCTCCTCTAGAGCAAGCTGGGGCAGCCAGCAGGTGGTGCCATAGTGCATTGAGACTAGAGTCAGGAAGACCCAGCCTCAGACACTTACTAGCTGTGTGAGCCTGAGCAAGTCACTTGACCCTGCTTGCCTCAGTTTCCTCATCTGGAAAATGAGCTAGAGAAGAAAATGGCAAAACGTTCAAATATCTCTGCCAAGACAACCCCAAATGGGGTTACGGAGAGTCGGACACAACTGAAAATCTACTGAAATCGGAGCAAGCCAGCTTAAGGGAAAGCTGCCTTTGAGGTCGGTGGATTCAGGTCCATGGCAGCTTGAAGAGCACATGCCAGAACCCAGGAGTCGTAAAGCTCCTGCCCGTTCAGTTCCATCACATCATATACCAAACGAAGGCTATAATTAAATGTTACTGGCACAGCTGGGAGGCCCCCATTGGCCCCAAGGGTAGAAAGGCTTCTGTCTGGTAAAGCTTCACTGCAAACTGGCATGTTTTGCAAACCCGGGGGAAGCCAAAGGGTGGAGGAGAATGCCTTCCAATCCTGCTAAGCCAAATACAGAGGAGATGCTGTGATTGCTTGAATAAAACATAGTCCAGTGATTAATGGCAGCCCCCGGGAAGGCATCACACAGTGAAGTCTGCAGTGAGGGGATCAACACTGATTCCTCTTCTCAGACAGCCGACTGTGGAATCTATCCAAAGCCAGCTGGGCTCGGGACCCCTCCCCTGCCTCTTCCCTCGTAGAGTGCCAGTGAGAAGTGCGGATGATTCCACTCAGATGCAGCCTCTCTGGTCTGAATCAGGCCTGGGCCTGCCCCGGCTTCTTGGTCAGAGAAAAGCCTTTACAGAAGGCGCGCTCTTAATTCCAATCCTGCCACACAAATCCTTTTTGGAGGGAGGGAGGTAGTAAAAACTTTGGGGATTTTGTAAGCTCCGAGGATCATCAGTCTAAAGTTGGACAGCACTTAGAGGAGAGCTCATTTTACAGATGAAGAAACTGAGGCTGAGGAAAGGGGTGTAATGATCCCGTGGGGAAATGGGAATTAAGTATCAGAGGTGAGATTGGAATCCAGGTCCCCTGACTGACACCAGAGCCAGTGCCCTTTCTACAGAGCCACAGTAACTCCCCATTCCGAGAGGGGAGATTCCCTCCATCAGAAACATCTTGCTACAGAGCTGTAATAGTTAATACCTGTAATAAAGATTCAGAAGGTTCAGGTGACTTACCTACAGTCACACAACTGAGAAGAACCAGGTATGGATTTGAACTCCAGTTGCTCTGACTGAGGCAAACCACTGCCCCACACTGCCTCTCGAGGGAGTAAACATATGAAGATGCCGTGCCCACATGCTTCAAGTACATGTGTACTGCATACACACGCTTCTTCTACTTTTAAGTAATGGGCACTTTGAAGTCATTTTCACGCAGCACCAGTGTGTGTGCGGGGCGAGGTCTCCCAACCCTGGCTCTCTCAGGACACACCACACTTCCTATCGTGGGATTCCAGCGCAAACTTGGAATGCTTTCGGACCTCCAGGTGTACCGCGTCCTTTCTGGGCCGGGGTGCATTTGCCTCTGCCAGTGGCCTTGCTGGGGGCTCACCTGCCTTTCTGTGCTTGCCCCAGGTCCCGTGGGAAGACCTACGTTATCTCTTTGGGGAGATCATGTATGGGGGCCACATCACAGATGACTGGGATCGCAAGCTGTGCCGGGGCTACTTAGAAGAATTCATGAACCCCTCCATGGTAAGGCCGCCTTCAGATTTCACCGGGTGACTGGCGTTGAGCTAGAATCCAGTTTGTGCAAAGCCTGCGCCTGAATGGAGGCGGGCTTTCTTTGCTTGATTCTGCCCACAAGTTCCCAGGGGTTTCTCACTTCTTGATTTATCACAGAGATGCCTGGGCTGACGGGTCGTATCTCTGTTCCTCGATAGAAGGTAAGGCCCTCGAGGACAGGCTGTCTTCCCTAGGTTTTGATTTTGTCTTTTCTTTTATTCTCTTGTGTTTCTCCCCAGTCCTGGCCCATTGGTTTTAGAACTGTGATTTCCTTGGTGTGGAGAACACCCTCCTCGTGTCCAGAGAAACACCTACTTCAAAATTCATGGTCCCCGTTGTTTACGGGCACCAAGCAATTTGCACAGCAAGTGTATGTCCAAGACAGGATTGGATTCTTTTCTGAGACAGGGTCTCCCCATGCCACCCGGGCTGTTGGGGTAGCAATCACTCACTGGCAAAGCCCGTTGCTCAATAGCGCAGAAGTTTTGACCTGGGATGGTCCATCATTCCCTAGGCTGCCTGGGAGATCACCATATTGGTGCTGGACTTTATGTGGACACCGGATCTGCTTGGGGAGAGGGGCCAGGGAGGGAGGAGAGGACCCAGTGTTTACTAAGCACCTACTATATGCCAGGCACTGTGCTAAGTGCTTTACTGTTATCATCTCATTTGATCCTCCAACAACCGTGGGAGGTAGGTGGTGTTATTATTCCCATTTTACAGATAAGGAAACTAAGGGAGGCAGAGGATAAGTGATTTACATAGCTAGTAAGTATCTGAGGTTGGATTTGAACTCATCTCCCTGACTGTGAGGTTGGCTCTCTATCTGCTAGGACACATTGCATTGTATGTGACAAACATGTAACATTTGCATTAGCTTGAATTGGAACTGGTGGGATATTTATTTGTACAATGGTTTCTTCCCTAGCCAAAGGGCCCGGAAACCACGTCAGGAGTGTTTGTTTTCCTCTAGGTAGGGAGCTGAAAGGAACAGATATTCCCTCCTCTCTGTCCGTCTGTCTCTCTCTGACTCTCCTAAAACTCCAGGGTCGGATCATTCACAGCCATTTCTAGGTCTAAGAAGGTGTCCCTTCCGGGGGACCCAAAGTTATGTCTGCACTCTTTGCCTCCCAAGCTAATCTTCACAGCCCCCGCCTTTCAATGCTGTCCAGCTGCTTGTACCCTATACATCCCAGTTCACGAGCCAGGGGACCACCATGATTCTCCCAGGCATTTAACAACCCTCCCTCCCAATAGATATCTTTCGTTTCATCTAATCAGCCTGTTATGTAATAATGTGTGTTGTGATTATCTGTGTTTCTGTTTCATCCTCCCATGAAACAAATTCTAAGAGAATAATTGTGGATGAAGTGGAAACAGGTTCCCTAAAGCATCTGGTCCAACCCATATATGAAGGAATGCCTGCTATAGTTTACCTGGCAGGTGGCAAGGAGGAAGAACATGTTACTTCCCAAGGCAGCCCATCCCCTGGGGACAGCTTTCATTATCACCAAGTTTTTCTTGACTTCAAAACTAAATCTCCATTTTTCTGCTTCCACACATTTCTCTGTTGAGCCTTCAGGGTCACCCCCAGGACAAATCGAATCCCTCCTCCATAGAAAGCTCTTCAAAGGGAGTGGCCATACTTTGTCCTGCGGCCCTCTGCCTCCACCAGGCACCTCAAAATGCTGTCTACAAATTAGGAGCTTAGTAAGCGCTGAATGAATGCTCAGAATTCTCAAGGTTTTAATTGCGTGAAAAGTAGCCGCACAATTTCTGTTGTTTCAGCCAGACTGGGCTTTCCTAATTTTACTGAAAATGTTCTATTAGAAATGCATTTAGCAATTATAACTTAAACTCCCGGTGAGTCACATTCAAGAACTCCAGTGCAATCCCATGGATATTTTTAAGCACCTACTATGTGCTCAGCGCTGTGGTAGTGCTTAGAATAAAAGACAGCACCTGCCCCCAAGCAGCTTCTGTTCTACTGAAGGAACATAACCATAAATAATACAATATTCACAATACTCAACAGCTATTTGAAAATTTAAAATACATGAAAATGGATTCCTTATCTCATTTCAAAACAGGAGACTCTGTGTGTGTGTTTCACAGACACATACCCAGAGTCCACCATCTTGGAATGAGATAATGAAGCCATTTTCCATGCATTTTAGACTATATATAACACACATATGTATATTTTTTTTTCCTTCAGTAAAACTGATGGCGCTAAATACCACTTAGTGGGGGCTGTAGAGAAAAGCTATTGTCTCCCCTCTGACTGCTGTCACGGGCCGGCCCCCAGCTCCCAATCTTTTAGTCTTTCCTCAGTCCTAATGAGCAGGATTGTACATGTCAGAAAGCCACTTTCAATATAGCTCGATTGGAAATCACTCCTCGGAAGGGGCCTGGGAGCAGGTTGCCATGGAGACGAGAAGGCTAAACAGGGCTGTGTGTCTGACCTCCAGCAAGGCTGATTTCTCCAAATGATGGTGGAGGTCAGGGGGGCCTCGGGAGAAGCTCATGCGGCTGTTTTGTCCTCCTCTCTGGCCTGTGGATACGTAGAGAATTACTGCTGCTAAACGAGACGGTCCATTAACCTTTGTCCGCCTCTTCACTGGTATCCCAGTGATTGCCAGCGCTGTGGGGGGATGGAGTCGGAGGGGCATCACTGGTGTGGGGATGCCCTTTAGAAATGCAGGAACCCAGCCTCCCAGACAGATCCCAGGAGGGCTCCGTGCTCACTGGCCACATCCTCATGACACTCAAAAGGCCATGCCTTCGCCAGATCCCCAGGCCTGGACTGACTTGCAAGAAAGATGTTGTCAGAGCACCTCATCACTTGTCAGTGATCACTGCCACAGATATTGCCCTAGGGTTCTGAGGTTTGTGGAACATTTTTACATACATGCAGAGCTGTAATTAGGACAGGATGATTCCTTTGGATTTTTTTTCCCCTCAGTGTCTGGCACAGTGCCTGGCATATTAAGTGTGATTTCAGTGGGGTGGAGAACCCCATGAGTCCCCATGGGCCAGCATCTCACACCCAGCAGGGGTCACTTTGGATGATGCTTCTCTGTCAGGACAGTGAGCAGGCTTTGACCCCCAGATTCCTCACCGGGCCTCAGGCTACCGTTCCCAAACCAGGCCAGCTGCACTCTGGACATCCTCCTTAACTCCTCCCTGGAAGCCGGACTTTGCCCCAGAGATCCAAAGTTCTGCTTGGTGAGTTCTGTCTTGATCTGGCTTCCATGTCACTTTCCAGCATTTCAAAAGCAGCCAACATCCATATACCCCATGTTCTTCGATGTGCTGCCTTCCAAATTAGAGTGTAAGCGCTATGAAGGCAGGCCCTCTCACTTGCTTAACATATTTGTAGCCCCAGAGCTTAGTACAGTGCCTAACGCAGAGGAAACACCTAATAAGTTACTGTTTGTTCATTGTATCGCCAGTTCAAGAGAGCCACCTAATTCATAAGCATTTCTTAAGTGGCTACTACATTTTGCTAAGCATTGGGAACCAAGGAGAGGCAAGGTCAATCCCTCACCTCAGGGAGCTCACCATCTAAGGGCAGCTGGTGGAGGAGAGAGAAAGCTGGCCTCGGAGTCAGAAAGACCTGGATTCTGTGTGACCCTGGACAGGTCATTTAACTGAGCGGTGCCCTGAGGAAGCGAAGATTGGCCTACCCGGTGCTGATCTGTATTGCTTGAGGGAACGAGAGAGAGAACAAGATGGAGAGAACGAACTCCCAGCTGACCAGCGCCCTAGGCAGCTAAAAATAGCTGGTTGATTGATTGAACTGGATTACATTCAATTGGGCTCTGAGCTGCTGTCTAGCTCTGAACTGGTGTGGGTGCTTAAAATCCCCCCATGCCCCCCATTATCTTATTTGATCTTGAATCTTGCCCAACATTAACTTGGCTGGCTTTATCTGAATATTGATTGCATCGGAAGAGTTGAGCCCTAAGCGCCTTCCTAGGCTGTAATCCTCTGATCCACACGAGCTTGAAGGCTAAGTTCACAAATAACTAATCACATTTTTAACATGCTAAGTACTCAGGAAAGGCTCCAACAGTATGGCCAAAACAAACAAAAAACAACCCTAGGTTTGGATGGATAAGAACTTGGATTAATTTTAGGTCAAGGCCCAGAGGGATTCAGAGGTAAGCACCGTAATTTGCCATGGACCCTTTCCACCTGTGGCCCCTGGGGTCCTCAGCTCATCCTCAATCCCTGCACAGATCCGAGGCTCAAAGACATTCATTGTTCCTTGTAGAGGAATTACTGCATCTGCGTCTGTGCCTTTCTTCACACCCTTCCCCCCAACACGGGTTTTAAGCTCACTCCCTGTCTGCTTGCTAACTACAGGAAGGGGTGCTGGCTTCCTCCTCCTTGGGCGTGTTCTAGTGGTGGCCACTGAGGTCCTTCTCACTCTGTTTTCTCCTAGTCTGTGATACTTACTTAGATTTTGTCTCCTCAAATGGATGGCAAACTCTCTGAGGGCAGGAACCATGATTATGTTTCTTTACATCCTCTGGAAAGCCTGACACAAAAGACAGAATAATAATTGGCAATTCTAGAGAGCTTCAACATTTGCACATAAGTTATATCATTTGGGCCTCAAGTTTCTATGGGCACTAACCCCATTTTACAGATGAGGACACTGAGACTCATAGAGGTTGCCCAGGGTCACACTGTTGATATTATCAACTTCCTAAGCCCAAGCTCTATCCACTCCACCATGCTGCCTTATAGATAAGTATCCCCTAATCCCTATGTGTAATCATGGCCAGGTGACTGCCCAGTCTCCTCATCTGTAAAATGGAGGCAGGACATGTTGGGGTTTCATGGTCTGTGTCCAGCGTCCAGCGCAGTGCTCAGTGGATAGTAGATACACTAAGTCCTGAGAAACTTGTTTTCATTAATAGGATAAATTTGTAATTAGTTTTACTAATTTTTCATGTAAGGAGATGCTTCCAAAGTGCTTAGAAAGGTCTGTTTAATATTTCAAGCTTTATAGACTGTGATCTTTTTAGCACAATTTAATATTACAATATAAGAGGAATTGATTTTCCTAGGAAAGGCAAACCTTTGAAACTTCTTCAAATGATTACAAATTCTAATGGGTGGAGTCTGAATTAATGGCATTTTAGGGGCCTTTGATAATTATCCAACCTTTTGAGTTAAGGATTCCCATTTGATAACTTCTTGAAATTAATATCATCATGCTTAATAATCTTTCTACTGAAGCTGCAATAAAATCACATAGATACAAGTCTTTGTGTGTTTAATTTGGAAATTACCTGGTGGAGCTCTCTGAAACTGAGAATTAAATCTTCAATTTTGTTACTTATTTCCTAGCACATTACAGAACTTAGCAGAATCGAGTGTGAATTTTAAACTTATTTTTTGTTTGTCTTCTTAAGATTTCAACTGTTTCCACTCCAAATATTTCGCGGGATTTAAATCTTAACATATCTTAAACCTGACTTTCTGTGTGAAGACTTTCTGGGACTCGCTCTCTCCCAGCTCACAATGGACTCAGAGGTTGAGGGTCCAGAGGACAGCTACTCCTTCCCCTCTCATGGTTCTAGGAGTGAGCCAGAGGATCTACAAATGACTATGTAGTACTCTGGCTGATGAGCCCCCATCTAGTGTGTTCCCCCAGTATCATTTAACCCGTTAACATCAATTAGCTTTTCCAAAGGGCATTTTCTAAAAAGGTATAGCAAGGTCCAAGTACAACATCCCCCTGAACCAGGGACAGTCTCCCCTCTGCACACCCACATGGCCGAGAGAGGAGAATCAAGCTTACGTGATTGCTGCAACTCCCCAAAAATACGTGGGGAGGGGTACTTCCTTCTATGGGGAATCCTTTTCTGCCTTCAAGGTCACTGCTGAGTGTGGGACAGCCAATGGATGAGTCATTCCCTAGCTTGTAGGACAGAAGGTCTCCGTTGCAGGGTCAGTTCACTATCAGGCTGAGCGGTCAAGCGGTCACTCAGGGCGGCTTGCCCATTAGACTCAGCTACTGCTCCTACCAATGCCAGCTGCTGAGGGGACCTTTGTCGGCTCTGATCTGTCGAAGCTCATAAGGCCGTACCCTGGCCCTTTCGTCTCTGATACGCATTCGTCATGGATCAGGAAAGCAAAGCCACAAGGCAGGAAATGATGGAGTGATGCCTTCATGACCACCCTGCTTCCCTACCCAGAGGCCCATGGCACTTCTTACCTGAACAACCCCAGAGAAGATAGCTTGCCCATCCATTCAAGCCTTTTCTATGTTCCAGCTCATGAGTCCATTTCTTAAAAAGTTTCATTCCCTGGGGCAGCTAGGTGACACAGTAGATAGAGCACCAGCCCTGGAGTCAGAAGGACCCGAGTTCAAATCTGGCCTCAGACACATAACACTCACTACTGTGTGACCCTGGGCAAGTCACTTAACCCCAGTTGCCTCATCAAAAACTAAAATAAAAAGTTTCATTCCCATGCAGTAAGCCAACAGGAGACAATCCGAGAGGAGCCAGAAGCAGGGAGGGGAAGGTTCCATCTTTCACACATTTCTGGAAGCAGGCTTGTCAAGCCCGTGCACTGACAACAGGCAGACGCCATTTTGCCTAGGGACTGAGCTCTCAGAGGCAGCTGCACCGACTGTGGTCAGAGCACTGGGCCTGGAGTCAGGAAGAGCTGAGTGCGGAACTGGCCTCACTTACTGGTTGTGTGACCTGGGTAAGTCGCTTCCCCACAATGGGGATAAGAATAGCACCGACTTCCCAGGGTTGTAGGGAGGATAAAAGGAGGTAATACTTGTCAGGCATTTTGCAAACCTTAAAATACTAGAAAAATGCTAGCTACCATTTTCATTATCGTCCAGTTCTCAATTACTCTTGAATCAAATGAAGTAACGTATGTAAAGCATTTTGCAAACTTAAAAGCACCACATAAATGTGAGTTATTAATATTTTATTGTTATATAATTGAATTGGACTCAAATTTTAATTTTTAACTTTAAAATTTTTAATCAAAATTTTAAATCTTTTAGGTGCCTTCCAGTTCTGTTCCTATGATCTTGTTGCTATGTTCCTGTGATAATTACTATTCACAGAGGGGTTTTTATCTCATCCTAGAGGCAAGAGGGAGCCATAGAAGTTTCACGAGCAGGAGAGTGACATGGTCAGACCTATACTTTAGAAAAACACTTTGGCTGCCTGGTGAAAGATAGACTGAAGAAGGGAGAGAGATGGGGACAGATGCGAGAGGTAGAACCAACCAGACTTAGCAACTGATTGTTATTCTTATTGGTAACAATAATTACTAACAATAACCACTGGCGTTTCTGTAATGCTTTAAGGTTTGCAAAGCGTTCTACAATATTATCTCATTTTTGTCCTCACAACCCTGGGAGGTAGGGGCTATTATTATCCCCATTTTACAGATGAGGAAACTGAGGTAAACAGGTTAAGTGACTTGCCCAGGGTCACATGGCTCGTATTCAGACTCCGGTCCTTCCAACTCCAGGTGCAGCTATCCACTGGCTACCCAGACTGGATGTGGGGAATGAGTGGGAGCTTAGGGTCACACCCAGCCCACAGTCAGGAATCAGAGCAGGACAGTAGTGAAGGAGGAAGGACAAAGACCGCCTGAGACGCGGAATAACCCCCTTTCTCCCTGTGGCGACAGTTTGAAGGTGAGCTCCTGCTGGCCCCGGGCTTCCCAGCGCCGCTCACCCTGGACTACACGGGCTACCACCAGTACGTAGAAGAAGCTCTTCCCCCGGAAAGCCCGGTGTTGTACGGCCTCCATCCCAACGCCGAAATTGGATTCCTGACCGTGACTTCAAATGCCCTCTTCCGAGTCCTGCTGGAGATGCAGCCCAGGAATCTTCTGATCAGTGAGGAGCTGGTCCAGTCCACAGAGGAAAAGGTGCAGCATGAATTTATTTACCCCTCTCGGCCGGGCTTAACCTGCTGCTTTCAGCCTGTTACTTGGGAGATAGAAATGTCCAACTTAATTTTTCCTGCTTTTGAAGAGGACGTGGTGAATTTCAAAATTGCAATAGGCGATTAACTTTTCCCCCACCCAATGACTCCCCTTTCTCTCTTACAGTTACTTATATAAAATTGTAATAGCCCAAAGGGTGGGCTATTTATTGTCTGAGCAACTAGCTACAGGCCAAGCTCAGTGCTTGGGACAGCTGGGTGGGACAGTGGATAGAGTATCTGCCTTGGATCAGGAAGACATGAGTTCAAATCCTGCCTCAGATGTTTGCTAGCTGCGTCCCCAGGCAAATAACCACTCTGTCTCTATTTCCTCCTGAAGGATGATAGCAGTACCCGATAGCATTATTATGAGAATCAATCATTTTTAATGATTTAAATTTTAATTAATGATAGTTTTGGTAAAGCACTTTGCAAACTTAAAATGTTATGTGAATCATCATCATTTAGTGGAAAGAGCACTGTATGTCAGATTGTTGTTGCTAACTCAATGTTAAGTTCTCATGGGCAAAGCCCTGGTCACTTTCCCTAGTAGTAGCCATACTTAATATCTAATGGTTGGTAACAATCTGGACAAGAAAACAATGGTCAAAACAACAACAGAGGACCTGGGTTTGAATCCCTTTCTGCCATTCACTCTCTGTGAGGGTCTGTGCACGTCCTTTCCCTTTCCTGTGCCTCAATTTCCTCATTTGTAAAATGAGGCGAGTAGACTCTGACCTTTCCAATTTCAAATCTCTAAGCCTGTGACACTCTGACGTCTAGTTCAACCCATCCCTGAACAGGAATCCAACCTCTAGCCCAATCGACAAGTGTCCAGGCGCTCTTTGCTAGGAAGTTCTTCCTAATATTGAGCTGAAATTGGACTGATTGAAACTTCCACCCTTCGCTGACTTGGTAACATTGTATTAAATACAGTATTAGGTAAACAGACAGCTAGGTGGCGTCATAGTGCACAGAGTCAGGGAAACTTGTATGTTTCTGAGTTCAAATTCAACCTCAGACACACACTTAGTTGTGTGACCCTGGGCAAGTCATGGAACCATTTGCCTCAGTTTCCTTGTCTGTAAAATGTGCTGGAGAAGGAAATGGCAAACCATTCCAGTACCTTTGCCAAGAAAACCCCAAATGGGGTCACAAAGAGTTGCACGCCAGTGAAACTGAACAACAGTTAGGTAAATAATTAAACTAGGTTAAGTAAATACAGAGATCCCTCTCCCACCTGGCAGGCCTTCAAACACTTAAGACAGCTTTTCTGTCCCTCTTAAGTCTTCCTTTTCTCCAGCCAGAGATCCTAAATTCCTTCAATCTGTCCCCAGTCTCAAAGTTCTCCATCTCATTAACCTCCTTCCCATCCTCCAAATGATGTCTGACTAGGGCAGAGGCCAGCAATGCTCTCACCTCCCTCGTCCGGGGTCCCCTTTGAGACTTAACACAACCTAAGATGATGACGTTTGATTTGGGGGTTGCCCATAATACATTAAACATGCAATGCATGTTAAAGTCACTGGATCTGTGGCAGACAGCAGCTTTCTAGGTAGAGATCTGCCATATTCTGCTTGTAAAATTGACTTTTTGAGCCCAAATGTTAAAGTTTACATTGGACTCTCTCAGGTTTCAGCATGTTAGGTTTGGCCCCATGTTCTAGCCTGTCAAGAGACTTTGGATCCCGATTCTTTCACCCAGTGATGAGTTACATCTTCTCCTTTGGTGCCCCTGGCAAACGGGAGAGGAGGGCGTCGTCGATGCTCTTATCCAAATTAAGAAAAATACTAAACAGCACAGGGCTAAGCAGCAGTCTCTGTGGCACTCCACTGGACATCCAATTCAGGTCCACACCAAACCACCACTGACTTCTCTTTGGGTCTGGTTGTTCAACCGGGTCTTGTTCAATCTTGTCTGATTCTGTAAGCCCATGAACCAACCGTCCAAGGGATTTTCTTGGCAAAGACGGAGAAGTTTGCCATTTCCTTTTCCAGTTCTATGCAGGCAGGAGTGAAGTGACATGCTCAGGGTCACAGAGGTGGTAAGCATCTGAGGTCAGACTTGAACTCTGGTCTTTCTGTCTCCAGGCCCAGTGCTCTATCTGCTGCACCACCCAGCTTCCCCAGTTCTGGGCACACCTAAGTGTGCTCTTCTCTACCCCCATCTGCATCTTGTCCACCAGAATGGTTTAGGAGACTTTGTCCAATCTGGGTAAGCTCTGATCTGTAGCATCTTCCCAATCTCTCATGGAGTGAGACCATCTAAAGGGAAATGAAGAGAGACTGTCATGGCCTCTCTCAATTCCTGAGGCCATGCTGACTTAGTAACCATTGTTTCCTTCCCACCATTAGATTTTAAGTGGGGCCATTGCTAGGGTGAATGACCATTTGCCCGTGAGAACTAAACAATGAGTTAGTGAGAATAAAAAGCTTAAATGTGCAGCTATGGGCAAGCAGAGCACTGTTAATAATGGCTTATTGGCAAGTCCCCAAGAAAGAGCTGGCTTCCTCAAGACCAGGTCAGGTCAGGCCCACTATTTTCTGACAATATCACTACATAGGAGATCACAGAAATGCTGAAGGTGTGGTTCACCTAGAATTTAGCAAACCTCTGGACAAAGACTCTTGTGCTCCACGCTATGATAATTCATGGCTCTTCCCAATCAACAAAGAAAGTCATTCTAGCAAGTGTCACAGGTAAGATTTGAACCCAGGATTTCCTGCCCCAGCACTCTGACTGCTAGATTGTACCCACTACCTCCCCACAAGGCCCTGATCCCGGGAAAGACCAATCTGTGTGCTCAGGAATGCTTGATGTTTCTGACTTAAGGTTAAGACTATTCTGGATGACATCTTGGAGAAGCTTCCAGAAGAGTTTGACATGGCGGAGATCACGCACAAAACCCCCCTGCGCAGCCCATATGTTTTTGTGTGTTTCCAAGAGTGTGAGCGGATGAACCTACTCCTGAGGGAGATCCGGGGGTCACTGCAGCAGCTGGACCTCGGCCTGAAGGTAAGCAGAAGGGACTGGCTCTGGGCTGGGCCTGGCCATCGAGGAGCCCACTCACCAGGCCGCTCCCTTCTGTCCCCCCACCGCAGGGCGAGCTCATGCTGTCCCCCGACATGGAAGCCCAGCAGACAGCGCTGAATTACGACACTGTGCCCGACACCTGGCTCCGGCTGGCCTATCCCTCCACCTTTGGCCTTGCCCAGTGGTAAGTGGTCCCAGGTCCGCCATCATTGCCCAGATGCACTGAGCTTTAAATCCCCTCCCTGTCCACTCAGAATTACAAGGGGTGAGCCCAGAGTACTGAAGATAAAGCATACTCCTCACCCCCACCAGAAAGATGATGCCCTTCAGATGCTGACCACAACATTCCTTTTTGGACATGACCAATGGGGGAGTTTGCTTTGTGAGACTTTGCTAATGTATTTATTTTTATTTTTTAATTCAGTTGTCAAGGGGGGAGGAAAAGAGAGAGAATCAACGCTTGTAACATTTTTTTAAAGAAAAGAAACAAATAGGATATACTGGTGGACAGGAGGAAGCAGGTCAGATACTCTTGGGCCGCCATGATGGCTTTCCTTCGTGACTGATAAAAGCAAGAGCTGCCTCTCCTTGGGCGTTCTGATGGTCTCTCTTCTGAACCCCCACTGGCCAGCCCGGAAGCCACGTAGATCAACCCTCTCATCTTATAAGATGAGGAAACGGGCCCGGAAAGGTTGAGACTCAGCCAAAGCCACCCAGGTAGTTAGGTGGCAGACGGAGAACTTGAACTCAGATTCCCCATCTGGGGCTCCTTCCATGTGATGTTGGGCATAGTGTCAGGGCCCGAATTCAAATCCTGGCACCTGCGTTTGCGGGGTCACCTTGAGGAGGCTGCTGCCTTGCCCTGGGTTTCTTCAGCTATAAAATGGAGGCGGAGGGGAAGGTTTAGATCTCGAAGGCTTTAATCCCAGCTCCAACTCCTGCGATTAGCCGGTTTAACCGCCAGCTTTTCTGTGCTGGAGGTTTTTCGCAGCGTCCCCACTTTTCTAAATGCCCTAACACCTGTGGTCCTTCGATGGTGAGGTTAACTCCTGACATCTAAACTGCTTTCCATCCATCCTCTGGGGCCTCCTTTCGCCTCGGAGCTGGATTGAGCGGCCACTACCCCTCCCTCCCTGATGTCATATTCTGTGACCTCACGTGTACCTCACAACGACCTGGCTAGGAGGGCACTGAAGGTCTTGTCCCCTATTCACAAATGAGGAAACTGAGCCTCAGAGGCAGTGACTCACCTGCGGTCACACAGGCTGCCCAGAAACCGGGCTGGGGCTGTCAGTGGACGCAGAGCCCAAGTGCCCCCGTGAGGTGAGGGAGGCCCCTCCGGGAGGCCCAGACAGCCCCACAGCTGGAGTGCTTTGCACACCTCAAAGCCCTCTGCAGATGCTACCTATCACTACTGCTCGCCAACATGCCGGTTCTGAAGGGCTTCCACCATCCTGAACCGACCCTGAATTTACGTAGGTTTCCACATGGCATCCTACGCACAGTAGGTGCTTCACAACCATTGTTTGGAACCTACCTCCGACGCTCACCTGTTGTGTGATAACCTTTGAGCCTCAGTTTGCTCCACTGTGAAATGGGGAGAGCAGCATTTGTAATACCTACCACCCAGGGTTAAAACTGGAAACGCGGGAAGGAAAGGGATCTGTTGAGGGCTGCCGCGCTCAGCGCCTTACACATACGACCCCGCTACTCCTCATTCCTACTGCTGCCCGCTGAGGCTGCCCCAAAGGGGCCAGGCGTGAGAGAGGGTGTCCCAAAAGTCTTAGTGCGGTGTTAAGCGCTTCTGTAACAGTTTTCTTTAAGCTATTAAAGCGTTAAACTGCACCAAGACCTTGGGGCGCCTCTGCTTTGTCGGATGGTTTTAAGCAGATGCAGAAACAGGTCAGGTCCTGGGACCACAGAGATAACGTTTCAAGGATCCCCGGCGGCAGGCTAGCCCTCCTCACCTTGTGGATAAGAAAACTGAGGCTGCAGTCTGACCTGCCCAAGGTCCCAGAGGAGACCCTGGAGATGGGCTGTAGGCAGGCTAACAACCTGGGCAGAGAACTCCGACCAAAGTCACCAGTTAAACAATTTTTACACTGAAAGGGAAAGCAAGCCTCCTTGGAAATATTGTGGGGACGCTACAGCCCCACCTGGGAGCTAAACCCACTACTTAACACACAACAGTGTAAGTCAGGGCATACGGCCATACTTAAAGAAGATAACTGATAACAGAAGTGTAACTGGAAGCACAATTCACCAGAATGTGATGCTCTTTCCCACTGTGGCCAGTAGCAGCCTGTCTTATTTGTCATTAGCCTCTCTAACCCTAATTCACTGTGTATTTGTCTAAAACCTCACCACCCACATCCACTTCTAGAATTGCGATTCTCTGAGAAAGTGGCTGTTTCGTGTTAGGACAGGCTGATCACTGAGCCCAAGCCCTTTTTTATCTCCACGGGGGTGTGGGGGGGGGGACACAAAGAAGCCAATTTATACAACCCCCAGGCTCTTGGAATTATGGGCACGGTCTGCCAGCCCTTACTCCCGAAGGATTAATCTTAAACTCCAGATTAACCCTTGGTGTTTTCAGGAGGTGCAGGTAGAAGGCTGCCTCCATTCCGTCTGCAGGAATCTCGCGTTCTTCTCCAGATTCACCTGTGAGTTTGCAAAACCCCTCTAGGACCAATTGGGACCTGTTAAGAATCCGTTGGGACTTTCTCCTCGTCTCCCCCCAGGTTCAGCGACCTCCTCTTGAGGTGCCGAGAGCTCGACACCTGGACCCAGGACCTGGTCATGCCAGCTGTTGTGTGGCTGTCCGGGTTCTTTAACCCACAGTCCTTCCTGACAGGTAGGGGCAGGGCTCTCCCACCCCGCTGCACAACACCCACACTTCCAGCTCTTCCCTCCCAAGGCCCCCAGAAAACGGCAGCGGGCAGGCAGGGCTTCTACGTCGTTTCATTGGTGGAAGGAGCCGAGCCTGGGAGATCCGCCATCCTGAGCTGACCCCAACGTGCCCCCTTGTGATCAAAGGGGAGGAAGCTTTTCTCACCCAGTTTGTTTTCCCCTCTGGAAGCTGTCATGCAGAGCATGGCTCGGAAGAACGAGTGGCCTTTGGATAAGATGTGCCTGACTGTCGATGTGACCAAGAAAACCAAAGAGGACTACGGCCACCCTCCCAGGGAAGGAGCATACATTCACGGGCTCTTCATGGAAGGTAAGAGCCCCACTAGGGCTATACAGCAGGTGCCAGGCCCCATTTTACAGATGGGGAAACTGAGGGCCACAAGGTTATCTGGGGAGGGATCTTCATGCAGGCCTCGCTCCAAGTCCCAGGCCCTATCCTTTGGAGGTGCACTGCAGCCCCCTCCTTGTGCAGGTAACAGAATGGAGAGCTCGGGGCTTTGCACCCCAAACTCCAGGGCAGTTTATGCTGCAGCCATGGGGCGTCTCTCCTCTGTGGGCACTCCGATGCTCAGGTGCTGACAGCTTTCTCGAGGTTCCCAGCTGCTTCTCCTGCCCAAGACCACCCTCTGGTGGACATGCTCATTCACAGCAGCGTGGCCAAAGACGGCAGCCAATCTGAGGAGCAGCTGATTGGAAACCTGGCCCCTGACAGAGCTCAGTAACAGGCCTCGAGTAAAGGATTCCTGGGGAGCACCACTCCATGCCTCAGTTTCCTCACCTGTAAATCAGGGGGCTGGGTGATGACCACTAAAGAAAGAGGTCTGGGTTTGAAGTCAGGAGACCCTGGAATCACTGCACTCCTTACTCCGGCTTCCTCAGTTTCTCCCTGTATAAAATGAGGCTGGGGCCCGCTCTTCATCAAGGACCTGAAGCTAACACACTCTCTAGCTTCCCTAGGCTGCTTCAGACGCTCATTCAAATTCAGCTTTCTGAGCCCTCCTTAGACGCAAGAGATGTCGAGGCAAGCCTAGAACTCACCTTATTCTAGCCTCGGCACCTCCCCGGTATCTAGCAAGATTTGGAGTGAGGAGCTCTGGGTTCAAATCCTGGCTCTCGTGGGGTATTTTCACTTGCCTTCCTACCAAAGAGAGTTCTCTGTAACCCCGTGAGCACCCCAGAAATTTGAGTTATTTCTCACCTCTAGAGTTTCCATCTTCCATCTTCTCAGAGCCAATGGGGGCTCCTATCTCCCAAGCTTGCTGATGATTATCATCTCTTTCACTGAATGCAAACCGCCAGAACCAGGAGAGACCTCGGGGTCCCATTTAAGCCAATTCCTTCACTTTACAGATGAGGAAACCAAGGCCCAAAGAGGAGGTCACAGATCTGGCAGACCTCCTTTGCTCTTAATTTCCATCACTTACTACTTTGTGAAGGGTATCCTCCCCCCTCTCCCTCAAAGAAATCAATGGGCTAAAAAAAGAAATGATGATAATTGTAACTTTTATTGCATCAAACTGTGTGCTCTGTAGCTGGAGAAAACTAGCCACCCAACCCAAGTGTTCCATACAGCAGTGACTCATGTGCGGCTCTCTGTCCTAGGGGCTCGATGGGATGTCCAGGCTGGAACCGTTGTGGAAGCCCGCCTCAAGGAGCTGACATCTCTGATGCCGGTCATCTTTGTCAAAGCCATTCCGGCAGACAGACAGGAGACAAAGCAGACCTATGAGTGCCCTGTGTACAGAACCCAAACCAGGGGCCCCACCTACGTGTGGACCTTCCGGCTAAAAAGCAAAGAGAAGACGGCCAAGTGGGTGCTGGCTGGGGTGGCCCTGCTCTTGTCCGTGTGAAAGGCGAGACCCGGAGGCCTTCTCCTCAGCACAGGAATCCGGCATCGTCCAGCTTTTCAGGAAGTTGTTTCCCCCAAAGATGACATTCAAGCTTCTTCAGTTTTACATCTTACACAGGAACTACAAAGCATGTGACATTTCCCCAACCCCAAGAGACACACAAGTAAACACAAGTGGGAACCCCCAAGCCAAAGGCCATGCTCTCCCTTTCTAGCTCCCCTCAGAGTACACCTCTGCTATGGCTAAAACAAAGCGTTTCCAACCCCAGCAACAAAAATTAAGTACAGTATCCTTTACACATTTACCAACGAAATCAGTAAAACTCAAGATCTGAAAAACAAGGCTGAAAGCATCCCATTCACCAAGTGGGATTTTTGGCTCTTACAGATACTAAGCATCAAATAAAAGTTTTCATGTGGGATTGGGGAAGGGGGGGGAAGCCCTAAATATGGCTCCCTTCCTAAAGAAATAGGGGAATGGCCAGGCATGTTTTTCTACAAGCAAACTAGGACTCAATCTTCGATGAAAATAAAACTCTTTACTTTCAAGTTCTTACAAGTAATTGCACTTTGTAATAAAGGGTAAAGAAAAAAAAAAGCCCAGATTCTACATCTCGAATGCATCTTAGACTAAGGCTGGGAGCTCTGTTACACTCCCATGCTCCGAGTCTGTGGGGAAACATGCTTGGCTAACCTGGGGCCTCAGGCAGTCATTCTGATCGGGGGTTTATTTGGGGCACGATGGATACCTGAGCATTTCCTTCCCAGAACGGGTGCAGCTCATCAAGCTTTCTCCTTGTAAACTTAACCTGAAAGATAACTACATTATTCTCACTGTGCTTTTCAATTAGAAGCTTTTGTTTTTAAAGACTTCAATGTACTAGGTAGGGTGCCTATTGTAGGGTGTCTACAATACACAGACCCCTTCACTAAGACGACTGCTTTCCTGAGAAACTTTTTTACGAACATGGAATAAACCGTCACAAATCGCACACAGGAAGACATGAAACTGCTGCGTTCCCCCCACAGCGCTTCCTGTACAAACAAAACCGTCCCAACAATGGGTCACATTGGGAGCACCAATCAGGGAAAGGGGGGGTCTTGCCAGCTGCTTTCTCCTGCATCTTAATGGTCTTCAACCAGCTGCTTCTGTATGCTGAGAAACGGAGATGGGAAAAAGATGCAGCTGTTTACTATAAATCTGTACCACATCTATACTATAAATAAGTAAGCTACATCAATAAAAGCTACCCCCAACACTTTACCTCCTCTGCTACATGCAGAGCTCCTGAGAGTAATACGGAAAGTGTCCCTAAAGTGTTAGGGCAGTCAACCCTACAAATGCACTATGGAGACACCCTGTATGCACCCTAGAGGACAAGAAAACAACCGCCCCCTTTCTGGCTACCTCCCACGCACATTTTCTGTTGAGTTGACTCCTCTGGTTTCCCATCCCTTCCCGTGATTTCTTTCTCAGCTTTTCACCAGGCCAGGCCTCACCTTTCTAAGTATTCTTTCACATTGTTGTAGCCATAAAATTTTGCCAGGTGGATGAGGATCCCAGTAGCACAGCGGCCGTCGCGCCTCCGACAGTAACTGCAATTGCAAATCCCACGGCAGGGAGGGCACACCCAGTCCTGGGAGAGAGAGAGGGGTGATCACTGACTTTCGGGTCCCACGGCGAAGGGGAGGAGCCCTAAACACGGCTCCCTTCCCAAAGGAAGAGGGGAACGGCCAGGCATGTTCTTCTACAAGCAATCTAGGACTCAATCTTCAGTGAAAATAAAACTCTTCACTTTCAAGTTCTTATAAGTAATTGCACTTTGTAATAAAGGGTAAAGAAAAAAGAGCCCAGATTCTGCATCTCGAATGCATCTTAGATTAAGGCTGGGAGCTCTGTTAACGCTCCCGTGCTCCGAGTCTGTGCTGAAACACGCTTGGCTAACCTGGGGCCTCAAAGTCACACGGGGGCGAGCTGATGCCACGGGCATTATTATGCCCCAGGAAACTGGCCCAGCTGGCTTGGAGGTGGGGTCTAGAGCCAGGCCAGCCCGCTGACACCAGAGAGGGCCGGAACACAAGGACACCTAGAGGAGCGTGGCTCCCCCGCAACATCCCTGGGCATGGGCACAGGACTCGGGGGCAGGATACTGTAAAGAGAGCACTAAAGCCTGCAGTTACTAAGAGGTCAGCTTGGCGCCTCCCAGAACAGCCAAGCTGGCTTTCAATCCTGAATCTGCCACTTTCCACCTGAGAGACCCTGGGCACGTAGCTTCCCATCTCTGGGTCTGTTTCCCAGGGATGATAACAGCACCTACCTCCCAGGATGGCTGCAAAGCTCAAATGAGAAAATACTCAGAAAACACTTTGCAAGCCTTAAAGAACTGTGTAAATACTGATTGTTATCATCATCATCAATTACAACCTTGTGAAGCAGGTGCTATCATTGTTTCCATTTTGCAGATGAGGAGACTGAGGCAGACAGCAGTTTAGTGACTTGCCCAGGGTCACACATCTACTAAGTGTCTGGGGCCAGATTCAAACGTGGGTCTTTCTGACTCCGGGTCCAACGCTCTATCCACTGTGCTACTTAGTGTTTGTCAGCTACCACTACTGATGAATATCAAATAATAAAATTTTTAATAATCACAGATATTATCATTCCCATTACTAGAAGGCCACCTGGCTTCTCATTCAAGGCCTCGTGTGCGACGGAAGCCTCTTCTGCTGCTGTTACGAAGCATCCCCTGACCCCCTCCTGGTCCCCGTCCTCCCAAGGACAGGGGCCATCCGCCCATCCGGCTGGGAGCCCTCCCTGCTTTCTCTCCTGCCATCCCAAGGAGACCAGTGGAGAGCTCTGACTCCCCCTAACTTTGCTCTCACTACAGGCTGAGGAGGAGCCAGCCTCCTTCCCCCCTCATTCATTTGTCTGGCAAGTTCTGCTCCTTACTCTGTTCTTTCTTTCCGGGATGTGTCACAGCTTGCGTCCTGACAGCAAACCTACATCTGACAAGATGAATGAATGGCTGGTTGGGAGCTCTGCCCACAGCTTTTCAAAAGATTATTTCCTCCTCATTCTAACAGCTCACTATATGCTTAAAGCCCTTTAAACTCGACAAAGATCTTCGTCGATATTTCATTCTCAAAGCAACCCTGTGAGTTATGGTATTTCCATCTTACAGATGTGGAAATTGAGGCTCAGACAGGTTGAGTGAATAACCCAAGGTCAAACAGCTACAGGCAAGATTCAAACCCAAGTTTTTCTGACTCCATTTCCAGCGCTTTAACTGTTATATACATTATATGCCTCTCATCTTATTCCTGTCATATGGGATATATGTTATTATGTAATGTTATAGTAATATCATACATCTCTCTTCAGCAATACGAGATAAAAATAAAAAGTGACTTCCTACCGGGTCCAAGAGAGCCGATCTTACGTCTTCCCCATAACGATTACGAAGGCACGGGCCACAGAACTGCCCTCTCACTCCCCCACAGTCCAGGTTCCGACACACTGTCTTAGTGTCAATAGTCTTCTGTCGGCATTGATGGCACGTATTACCCTGAAGTGTGGAAGACAGCAATGAAGGGATAAACTCTGACAATTTCTCTGCGTGACAGAATAGCTTACACAATGACATCTATTACACCACCCCAGCCTCTTATCAGAAACCCAGCACCTGAACCTGTCCAGCATCCTCTAAGCGCCCTTCATACACGACTAAGCTCATTTTTCCCCCTTAAATAAAACCCGGCAGACAGATTGTCTTTCACCTCCTTTTGTAACCCTAGAACTTAGGAAAGTGCCTGGTTCATAGAAGGCACTTAGTAAACGTCTAATGATTGACTGAAATCATCTTTCACGTTTGTAGATAAAGTGAGCTGACAAGGAAGGGCACTGGCCCTAAATTCAGATGACTTGGATTCAAAATCTGCCTCTGGTACTGAACTAAGACAAGACAATTCACCTCTATGGGCCCCTATTTAATCACCTGCAAAATACAGGGAGGTGTGAACTAGGTGGCCGAAGTACCTTCCCTTTCTAAATCTATCATCCCAAGTACACTGAGCTCATTCCCTAATGAATGGTTTCCCTTATGGAATCTCTAGCCCCTTTTAAATCGTAGCTCAAATGCTACCTCCCAGATTACACCCCACCCTCTTGTAAATTGTTCATAATTTGCATATGTTTTTTTATCGGTGTACATGTTTTCCCACCAAATAGGCAGGCAGGCTGCCTGAGGGCAGGAGTTGGCTTTTGCATCTTAGGCACCAAGCACAGTGCCTGACACATAGAAGGTGTTTAATACATTCTTACTGAAAGAAGCCAAGAGCACAAGTCCCCAAAGCAGAAAACTTGTCAGGACTGTAGCAACACATGACCCATTTCTCTTCCTCTAAAAAGTCATCTTATTTTGAGTTAGGATGATTCGTCTCCCAGTTTCATGCCCACTCTCTGGATCCTGGTGCAAGTTAGCATGCAAAAGAGGATTCCAAATACCAATTCCCCTGTGTGGCAAATTTAGGGAAAGAATCTCATATTAAATATTATTTTTGGATAACGAAGTCCTTACCAGAACTTTATCATAGATTTTATCTCTAACAGTTACGGCAATATTTTCTAAGTCATCTTCAGTGATTTCATCCACTTGCCGGAAAGAAGACAGACGCCGTTTTCTGTACACACGGCCTTTACCCTAGAAAACAGACACATCGGGCCTCTGACAGGGCAGCACGCAGGAGCTTTAAAAGCACAACCTACCACAGTTGTAATCCACTACATACGGATGGTCAGACAGAGCTAGAAGGCAAACCTGAAACGCTTCTACCTTCTACCTGTCCACACAGGTGTCAGAAGCAGGCAGAGTAACCAGAGGGACGGGGCATTGGGAGTCAGAGGACTTTTCCCCTGAGGCAGCCACGTGGCACAGAACACTGGGCCTGGAGTTATAAAGAGCCAAGTTCAAATCTAGCTTCCAACATTTTCTACCTGGGCGATACTGGACAAATCTTAACCTCACCTGTAAAATGGGGATAATAGCACCTACCTCATGGGTTATGGTGATGATCAAGTGACGTAATATATGTACTGATCTTTGCAAATCTTAAAGCACTATAGAAATGCTAGCTAAATAAGTCCGGACTTTTCTGCCTACAATCTATGTAACCTTGAGTGAAACACTGCCTTTCTCTGGGCCTCAGTTTCCTGATCCATAAAATGAGAGCAATGGAAAAAAAGGACATCTAAGGTCCCTTTCAGCTCTCAACTCAATCCTATATTTCCAAAGCACAGTTAGCCTTGGACCTCTGGCAAATGCAAAGTGCACCAGTAACAAGTCGATCTCAAGGTCTTGGAACCTCCACATTCTTCTTCTTGGCTGTCCGTTCTGTTTTCCAAGCAGCTCAGTTTAGATAAAAGACTATACTCATGGCCTAACCACCAACATCAGGGATAAGCACCATGCGAGTAAGAAACATACCCCACTCATTTTTTTCCGTCTCCTGAAAGCACACAGGTCTTCTTCAAAGTTTGTGGACACTGCAAAGTTTTCCACAGCAAATTTCTCTGGAGGCCGGGCGCTGCGGGTGGGGTTGGTGCGGCGAGGTATCTGTCCCTCTGAAAAAGCTCGCCTCACTGGCTTCTTTCTCTGCAATGGAGGGAAAGAAGAGCCCCCAATAAACTGCTTCTGAGACCTCCTCAAAAGCTGGCAATTGATTCCATTAACTGGGGGCAGAAAACAAGATTTCCACTTACATAAGCTGGGCTCGGTGTCTGCACTGGGAATAGCTCTGGGAGAGAATGTAATTCTGCCAGCAGCTGAGCAAGCTAAGGCAGAAAAGAGAAAAACGGTCACTGCTTGTGTCTGCCTTCCCACAAAGCGGGTTCTGTTCAAGATCAGATCCACTTCCAGCCCCACAAAACATCTAAGAACACCCAGACTTTTTAATATTGATTAGTTTACATAACTTGAAAAGGGTGCCACACATGTCAAACCCCAACAAAGACAATGTATCTATTTACAGTATTCCAATGACAAACATAATACCAAAGGTATTCATCCCCAGGATGAAACTGACATATTCCTGAAATTTACACGAGTGAAATTGACATGCTAATCCTCTCCTAAGTCAGTGGAGTACAAAGGATTCTCATGTTTCACAAACCAATTTCTGGAATGAAATCCTTTCAGAGAGTAAACACATCAAAGAAACTACAGACTTTTTCTCTGAATATTGTTTGTTACTTAAGTGTTAATATATGTGTATATGTATGTATTTTATAATATATATGCATATGTACAAAACCATAAATACAGTTGTATGCATATACATATTACACACGACAGAGTAGACATAATATGTGAATATGAGGTGTATTATACACACATACATGATATAGTATATATACATGATACATGCACAATATATAACATGCACATGGTATAATTTATATATATATAGATGAGATATATGTGTGTGTATGTATATATATGCATGTGTGTCTATATATACATAGATCCACACATACTTACTCATTTATTTATTGGGGGGAAAGCATGGTGTGACCAAACCACTGGTTTCATCTGAGTGGGGAATCCCTAGTGAGATAGCTCCTCCCCATCAATCCAGATTTGGAAGGTTAAGAGCCAAGGTTCCAAGTTCAGATCCTAGCTTTTGACATATTGCCTCCTCTTTCATGGCCTCATTTTCCACTGCAAAATGAGGGTGCTGAACCAGATGACCTCTAAGGTTGCTTTTGGCTCTAAAATCTCCAATCCTCTGTAACTTAGGGTGTTCAAGTAGTTCACTGCCAGGGCCCAGGATGAAAATGGACTTGACCCTGCCCATCCGGGAAAAGCCCAGCAGGCTTGGTTTCTCTACCCATGAAGGCAAGAGCACCCCCAGGCAAACTGAATCTGTGCAGGGAGGGGTGTCTCTTACCACGGCTTTGTTCTCCTTAATGTTCATGGCCCTTTTGAGCAGAGCATCCGAGTCAGCTTGGCCCACATCCCTCGAGTCATCCTCAGACTCAGAGGTAGACCCTTCCATGGCTTTCTTCCCTGGTCTACCATTTTTCTTTCTTCTCAAGGCCTTTGGCTTTTCACTCTCGTCAAAACGTAAGCTAGAAAAGGATGGCTCGGAAAACCTGGTTTTTATATTTCCTTTATTCTTTGTGGGGAACTGGAAGGCAACCCGAAGACCAAAGCTGTTTCTTTTGGAGGCTGTCTTCGTTTCAGCTTCCTCTTCGTCCTCCTCCTCCTCTTCACTACCTACAAGCCTGTCTCCAGCATCTTCATCACTCATTTCTGACTCTGTGAGCTAATAAAGGGAAGGAACACAAAACCGGTCTACTGTCTACCAACGTGAAACAAACACACCTCTAGAGAGATTCAGTGGTGAAAAAAAAAAATTCCTGTTATAATCAATCAGTAAACATTTATTAAGTGCCTACTATATGCCAAGCACTGGAAATACAAAAAGAGGCAGAGAATCCCTACCCTGGAGAAGCTTACAATCTAACTGGGGAGACAATGTGCAAAACAAATACATACAAAGCAAGTTATTATACCAGACATATAGGAAATAATTAACAGAGGGAAAGCCCTGGCATTAGTCAGTGGATGGAATTAGCGAGACTGAAGGAATAACCTAAATGTTAACTCGTTCCCAAAGACCAAGAAGCCTCCTAATGTATACAAAGCACTGAGCAAATGTCAGATATTATCATTAAGAGTTTTCGGCAAATTTTATTGCTGGAAAGAAAAAATACTCAGACTTGGAAATGGGTGGTTGAAGAGAACTTGAGCTAAAGTCTTAATGGGGGTGGTGGGGTGGGGACTGCACCAGAAAGGGGGCGAGGAAGCCTGCTAACTGTGTAGTTTGCAGGTCTGGCCTGAGCTGGAGTGCAATGTTCATTGGAAGACGCCATGTTTGATGATGGGGGGAAGGAAGGAGCATTTTTATAGTGCTAGGTACTGGGCTTTTTTTTTTTTTTTACAGATTTTACAAATTACAAATCTAATTTGAAAAGAGAAGGTGACAACCACAGGAGGGCAGCCAGAATGATGAGAGGTCTTGGAAACCATGTTACAGGACTGTTTGAAGGACCTGACAATGTTCATCCCTGTGTAAGAGAAGACCTTCTGAACCCAAACAGTAAGTTCAACAATCAGACGTTATCACCTCTGATTAAAAGTCAGAGGTCCATGATAAACCCAAAGACCCCAGCTTCTGGGATAAGAACCCACTCTGACCAAAACTGCTGGGGAAACTGGAAAAGAGTATGGCAGAAACTAGGCATAGACCAAAATCTCACACCCTATACCAAAATAAAGTCAAAATGGGTACATGGTTTAGATATAAAGGCTGATACTGTAAGCAAACTGGGAGAGCAAGGAATAGTTTACCTGTCATATCTATGGAGAACAGAAGAATTCATGACCAAACAGGAGATAGAGAGCATTACGAAAAGCAAAATGGATAACTTTGATTACATTAAATCGAAAAGTTCTTGCACAAACAAAGCCAATGCGACCAAGATTAGAAGGAAGGTAGAAAATTAGAAAAGAATTTTTACCATCAGTATCTCTGATAAGGGCCTCATTTCTAAAATACTTAG
Organism: Vombatus ursinus; assembly: GCF_900497805.2. NCBI lineage: Eukaryota > Metazoa > Chordata > Mammalia > Diprotodontia > Vombatidae > Vombatus > Vombatus ursinus. The sequence continues at coordinate 53,845,853 of NW_020954577.1, read as the reverse complement.
AGAATTAAGTCAAATTTATAAGAATACAAGTCATTCCCCAATTGATAAATGGTCAAAGGATATGAACAGGCGATTCTCAGATGAAGAAATTAAAGCCATCTATAGTCAAATGAAAAAACGCTCTAAATTACTATTGATTAGAGAAATGCAAATCAAAACAACTCTGAGGTACCACATCACACCTATCAGATTGGCCAAGATGACAAAACAAGAAAATGACAAATGTTGGAGAACATGTGGGAAAATTGGAACACTAATGCATTGTTGGTGGAGTTGTGAAATGATCCAACCATTTTGGAGAGCAATTTGGAACTATGCCCAAAGGGCTATAAAAATGTGCATAACCTTTGACCCAGCAATAGCACTTCTAGTGCTATATCCCAAAGAAATCATACAAATGGGAAAAGAACCCACATGTACAAAAATATTCATAGCAGCTCTTTTTGTGGTGCCAAAGAATTGGAAATTGAGAGGATGCCCATCAATTGGAGAGTGGATGAACAAGTTGTGGTATATGAATGTAATGAAATACTACTGTGCTATAAGGAATGATGAACATCCTGACTTCAGAAAAACCTGTAAAGACTTGTACGGACTGATGCCGAGTGAAGTGAGCAGAACCAAGAGAACGTTGTACACAGTAACAGCCAAGTTGTGTGATGACTAATATTGATAGACTTAACCCTTCCTGGCAATACAAGGATCTAAGACATCTCCAAAGGCCTCGTGATGGAAAATGCTATCCACAAAGAAGAAAGAACTATGGAGTTTGAATGCAGATAGAAGCATACTATTTGCTTTTTTTTCTTCTTCCGTTGAGTTTTGTTTCCTCTTTCTGGTGGTTCCTCCTATTGGTTCTAATTCTTACAACATCACTAATGAGAAAATATGTTTAATAGGAATGTAAAAGTATAGCCTATATCAGATTGTGCACCATCTTGGAGAGGGTGGTGGGGAGAGAGAGGGAAAAAATTTTAAACTCAAAAGCGTATGGAAGTGATTGCTGATAAATCAAAATAAATTAATTAAAAAATAAATAAAATAACTAGACAGTAAAAGGTTGGAAAAAAAAGTTAGAGGTCCAAAGAGAGAGAAAGGAGGCTTAAGTCTTTATAGCCCTAGGGCCTTGTACTTAAATAAATCCACCTTACACTGATTAAGTGACTTTGTGTGATTAAGTCACACAAAGGACAGATCAGAAATCTGAACCCAGGTCCTCCAACTCTTCAGTGTTTTTAAGACTCTGTCACACTCCTCAAGTCAAATGTATTTTTAAAGTTTCAGATGGATTTAAAGACGGAAATTCCAGGGAGGCAGATTTCATCTCCATGTAGAAAAACTTCTATGGGCCACCATTGGACCAGAAGACTTCCAAGGATGTGTGTCTCAACATCCGGAGAAGTTCAAGAGGAGGTCTGGTGGGTGAAGAGTATGAACGGGAGTCTTGTTATGGAGAGGGAGGTCTGGTGGTGGGATGGGCTAAAGGAAACCCCTTTGTAAAGGCGACCTGTAAATGGGACTTGTGGTTATGGGTATCACTTCAGACCAGAACCAAAAGGTCAAGCTAAACTGGGAGCCTTCCCAAATGGGGATTTCTCCTTGGACAGGGAAGGTGGTTCCCATCTGTCTGTCCAGGTAAGGAAACACCAAGCCACTTCAAACCAGACTTCCAACAACTCTTTACACATCTGGCAATGAACCAGAGACTTGTTTACCCAAGCTGGGATAAGAGAGAAACAAAAATAGGTCAAAAGGGGTTAGAAAAACATGGATAAATTCATTCATCCAAGGGGGCCATAGTCCCAAATTCTGCAAGGTGACACCCTGGAAGCATGGGGTAATACATAAGCTCCTTGAGGGCAGAAAATGTTCTATTTTGAGGTCCCTGGCACCTAGCACATACAGTAGGAATGGACAGAAGGTCCTTCCCAGCTCTACGCTTATGGTTCTGTGAGCAAACACTCCAAGAAAACAATGGAAAGAATTAGACTGGATTAACAGGTCATAAATATATATCTGGGGGACCTCGGAGGCCATTTGGTACAAACCCCTCACTCTACAGATGAGGAAACTGAGGCCCAGGGGAGTTAAGTGAGTTCACACTGGTAGCAAGTTGCTGAGCTGGGATCTGAATACAGCTCCTTCAAATCCAAAGCCCACTGCCACCCACTGCTAGGCACCACTCTACCTTCAGACTGTTAATTGATAAAATAAATCTGAGGGATAGAAGGAGGAATTTAAAAGTCAGGTGTAAATAGAGAATGCTTTCACTGGGGGGGAAAAATCAGGAAACAGGGGCAGCTAGGTGGCGCAGTGGATAGAGCACCGGCCCTGAAGTCAGAAGGACCCGAGTTCAAATCCGGCCTCAGACCAAACACTTGACACTTACTAGCTGTGTGACCCTGGGCAAGTCACTTAACCCCAATTGCCTTAAAAAAAAAAATCAGGAAATAACTAGTACCATGAGAAATCCTGAAAGTGCTGGATGGGTTAGTTACCATTAGCTCTGGGTGACTGTTGAGCTCACTCTGGGAAAACCCTTCAAAATCTTCTGTCTCCGAGTCAGTGTCTTCAGTGAAAATCCTTCTCAGCTCATCTGTGATGTATTTGGAATGGAAACGAACGTCCTAAAACCAGCACATTACGAAAGAAAAAGGGAAGATGTTAACCCCACCAAATTCAGACAGTTTTATTTAAAAACAACAAGAACAAGAAGGTTTATTCAGATTCACTTCCTGGCAGATTTACAACTTCCAGTGAAATAGGCCAGTCCTGTCAGAGACCGGAATTTGATTTTATCAGCATAGATGCAGAACCAGAAAAACCCAAGGGAAAGGAAGAAACTCTCAATCAATCTCGAGGCTGACATCCCCTCTCCCACTCCCAGGAACCCTTGGGAGGCTGTCCCTTCAAGGTTGCCTATGTCCAAAGCTCAAGACAAAAAAGTGCTATTACAGGCAGGACATTTCAGGTCAGAAATGACTTGTTTTCTTCTTCATCTGCTGCCACCCAAGTCAAGGGCTTCCTGGTTAGAAAAAGGAAGTCACTGCGAAATCCAAGCCTACCACCTCCAGGGCCCCAGGGAAGTTTCTCTTAGATGCTGGGAGAAGCTTTCAGCAAGCTACACTCCCTTGGGTCTAAATGGCATCTTTCTAACACAGAGACTGAATTCTGCACCCCCCCGCCCAAAAAATAAAAGTCCAGGAAAAAAAAGACCTACTTCTCTTTATTTTTCTTTATTTTTTTGGTGAGGGCAATTGGGGTTAAGTGACTTGCCCAGGGTCACACATCTAGTGAGTGTTATGTGTCTGAGGCTAGATCTGAACTCAGGTCCTCCTGACTCCAGGGTCGGTCGGTGCTCTGCTACTTTTCTTTATTGACTCCTCTTAGGAGGAGAGGAATAGTTAAGGCAGACAATGACAAAGTAAAGCTGGTATCAGAAGACCTCAGTTCAAGTCCTGATATCTATTAGACCTTGGCCCATTGTCCCTTGTTCTTTTTGAGCCTCAATTTCCTCATCTGTGGAATTAGGCTAATTAGATTAGACTAATTAGACTAATCCAGAACCATTCCAGTTTAAATTGAAAGGGACTAAGAGTCTTTCAGAGGTTCAGCCTTTTCTGACCTGCTTCCCCCTTTTAATTACCCCGAACAGTCCCAGGTGGATCAGCCAGGGTGCCACCTGGGTCTTAGGACCAATGCTCGGGCTGCTGGTGCTGACCTAAACCCTGTATGTACATGTTAACTTAGAGTGTAAGCTCTTTGAAGGCAGGTACTGTTCCATCTCTGTCCTGTCTCTGACACCTCTGCACAGATCCTGGAATGTTTGATTGACTGATGCACGCAGCTGCCTTTTCAAAGCCAGGCACATTTCACCCAGGCTAAAGTTGGCTTCCCACGTTTTCCCGTAGAGTCCAGATCTTGGCACCATACACTTGGGACCTCAGGAATTATCTAGCCCAGCTTCCTCATGTCATAGGACAGAAAACTGACTGGCCCAAGGCTACGTGGCAAAAACCAGGTGCTGGGCCCAGACAGGGCTTTGGTTTCTCCCATCCACAGGAGAAGCAGAAATGACTCTGGGGCGGCCACATGTGACTCAGTATCTTTACCTTACCTCCTCTGCATTCTGCCCTTCGCCAACTGTCATTATGTATTATTTCATATTTAGATAATCTCTGGAAAAAAATAGAAGCAATGATGGAAAAAATCTGCCAAGGAACCAGGCGGGGGAAGGATGGGGATGTTTTCAGCATGGGTCCCTTTAAGCTGAAGAACAGACCCGATGAATTACTGTGTATAATTGTAAGGCATCTTCAATTACTCCATTTCTTGGGCCAGAATAACCGTGGAGCAGCTGACAAAAAAGAAGCCATATGAGAATGTTCACTAGCTGGTGTTGGAGAAAACTTGAGCTGGCCCTTGGGGCCGCTGCCCGGAAATGGGAGCTTAGGTGGGCTCAGTCCATCAGCAAGGTAAAGGCCACAGCTCAGGCAGCTGCCGGTGCTGACTGTAGCCAACATCTAGGCCGCAGAGGGGCATGGAGGCCAGAGGGTGGTTTTCTCCATAAACAGAAGAACTTGTACATGCCATCCTCACTGCCTGTGGGCAGCTGACCAGCCTGCCTGGCCCTCTGAGAGGCCCCCACCTGCCTCCGGTGAGTAATCTTGGAGGAGAGAATGAGCAAAAAGTATCTGAATTCAAGAGGCGGCCTGAGAAGGCAGCGGGAGCCAAAAGGGAAGCCCAGAGGCCTGGAAGGGGCTCCGGCCTTGGTCAGACACTCTCAGGGCTGCCCTCCACTCCCTCACAAGCAGATGAATTCTGCTTTCCTTGGGATAAATCTCTTTTTAAATAGTCAGTGAAACTCAATGCCAGAATTGGCTGGAATGGAAACGGGACAGATTGAGTTGGAAGGACCCTGGAGGTCACCTGGTCTAAAACTGAGGCCCAGAGCTCGGGTCCAACGTCACCCAGAGAGCCAAGCCGGCACCACCATGGTCAGCTACAGTCACTCTCAAGAGGGAACCCCATTATCCCCATTAAAACCGATCCTTCCAGACCTCCTGAGCCCCAACGAGGGAATGGGCAGTAAGGCAGCCTGATACCTCCCATGATCAGGCAGCAGCAGTGTCCGAATGAACCACGACTGATCTGGAAGCCGACATAAGCAGTGCAAGGAGTGATCTGGATAGAAGTGGTCACTCCCCAAGGCCAGGACCAGATTCTGCCTGAGCGTCCACCTCAGGCTCATGTGAGGAGTGAAATACTGTTCCTGCCCGTCCTCAAAGGGCTTATGACCCAGTTGAAGAAGCAAGACACAGGCAGGCGTGCTAATGATGTAAAATTATGCAAATGAGAAGAATCAGGAAGACAAGAAAGTGTCCCAAGTGCCAGGACTGACCCAGGAGATGGGCAATTAACCAACTGCTGTTAATGAGGAACCAACCAGCTGTTAGATCGGCCTGCCCCAGATTCCCTATTTATTTTGTGGGAGGCAGTACAGTGTAATTGAGAGCTGGCCTCAGAGTCAGGCAGACCTGGGTTCCAATCCTGCCCCTGACACATGCCAGCTGTGTGACCCTCTCGGGGCCTTTGGCTGATATCAGAATGTGTTTTGTATACCCTTATCTAAGTACATGGTGTCTCCCCGACAGGATGGAGGCTCCTAGAAGGAAGACCTTCTGTCTCTGGATCTTCAGTGCCTGGCCCATGGTTGGCGTTCAATACCTGTTTAGTGACTGATTAATCTCCCAAAAACTTGTACTCTGCTTCAACATACCGCATAGAGGGTTGGGGACAACCATCTCACACAACCCTCTCCTTTCACAGATGAGGAGAATAAGAGATGGGAAGCAACTTGCCCAAGGCAAGATGGCGGCCCTCATCCAAGAGAATCTCTTGAAGGGCATGGGGGCCTTGGCCCACAAACCTTAGTACTCCCTGCTGCCCTCCCCCCAAAGCCTCAGACAAAGCTGGTGTTTGAGGAAGGTTTCTTGGACATCTGAATGAATGGTGAGGTTAGTCCAAAAATGTATTTAACTACTGTTCCTGTCAAGCTGGCACGAAACAGTTGGTGTATTTTTCAGAGCAACTCAATTCACAAGAAAGAGTCATTTACTCACCTGTCAAGATCTGGCCCCGAAATGAGGAACTTGAATTTATGGGGCATAAGTGACTTTTTTTTCAAGCCAAATGTTATATTAGGCACGTTATACATAAAAGCCACTTGAGGCTCTGCAGAAGGGCCTGGCAAAGAGATTGTTATTATTCCCTAAAAGGAACTCTCAAGCAAAACCCTACACAAGGAACCACAGTATCCGAAGGCAAACACTACGCTGGCCACAGGCAACATCCCAAGCCTTCCACGCTGCGCCTCAAAGGGGGCTGAGGAAAGACTCCAAGGTAGGCCAGGATTTAGGGAGGAGCACCCCTGCTGAAATACCATCTGTCTGGGATTAGGACAGGCCCAGCAGGCTGCCAGGAAAAATCCCCGCTGTTCCACATAAGGTGGGGAGCTGTCACTCAGGACAAATACACGACAGACAGGCCATTTTCTATCGCCCTTTCAAGCCTGAAGCTGGGGTGCCACCACATAGGCAGTTACTAGCTTTGTTTCCTGATGTGATTCTAAGTTCACCCCAAAGCTGGGGGACCCTGGGGCAAAGGGGAAGGACATATTCAGGACAATCTCTAATACCTCCCCAACAGATGATCCCATAGAAACAGAAATACATCCAATGAGAACCAAGGGTTAAAATGATGGCAGGCCTGACAGGACCCTCGGGGAAATAAAGACTGATCATATACAGCAGGATATTCTGCTTAATAAGGCAGGGAACAGCATCAATATACTTTAGAAAGATCCTCAACTCTGATGAGCCTTACCCTGTGAGATGGTTACCACAGGTGTTATTGCTGCCATTTTATAGACAGTGAAAGTGAGATGTAAAAAGTCAGTTCAATGAAGACATATTAAGTGCCCACCGTGGGCAAGGCTGTGGAGCCAGAAACACTGACTGGTACCAGGGGCAGCACCCGAGCCCAGCACTCTCAAGTTCAGCCCTGGGACCAGCTATCCCAAGCTGCCTCTCTCTAACACAGAGAATTCAGACGCACCAGGCAGCCAACTCTGCTTGCCTGTAACTAATATTCCCATCCAGGTGGGCCGAGGAAAGTGTTAATTTACAGCACAGGGTGGGACTAAGGAAGAGAAAGCAGTCTTATGCTATCCTAACAGTAAACTCTGAGGAAAGAACACTGGCCCTGAAGCCACACTGGGCTCTGCCCCTCCAGGGGCCTCCCTGGTGTTCTACAGATGAGTCTTCAAAGGGGTCCAGAGACATGTCTTTCTCACTCTAACTCCTCCTTGGCTTGCCTGGGCCTCAGCACATCTGCTGGGCTGCGATCATCACAGAGGGCTGGGACCATGTGGAGGGCCTGAATCACAGCTCAAGGCAAGTTCATGTTTTTGAAGCAGCAATAAGAATGGATTTCATCCTGTAAGGTCATTCTCTGAGGGGTAAGGAGTTTATCAGGAACCCCCCCCCAAAAAAAATTCAAATAGCACAAGCTCCAGGGAAGGCTGTCCCGTGTGCTCACTCAAACACATTTCCTTTCACTCTACAATAAAACAACAGCTCCACAGAAACATGAGTTGCACAAAGTTCAAGGCACCTCCCCTCCAAACGTCCCCGTGGCCTGGTTGTACCCGACCTGCACCTTGACCCCGCCGTAGGGAGGTCTTCTCGGCTCTCTTCAAGCACCAAGGACAACAGTCGATTAACGAAGGCCACCCAAGCTGGATCAGCTCTGAAATCAAGGTGACTCGTAAACCAAGCTGCAGACAGAGATGCCTGCCCCTTACCTTTTTTCCTGGCTCTGGGGAGTCAAAGCTCTCTTCCAGGTATAGAGTTTCCATGGGAACATCATCTCCAAACCCAAAAAAATCCTCCTCATCACTGGGGGCGTTGAAAATGTCAGCCACCTCTTCAGGTATCTGTTTGGGATTCAAAAGAGACAGAATGATAAAAGGAGTGACTGGTGGGGTCCAGAGGGTGGAGGGGGGTGGGGTGGGTGAGGGAGAAAGGCCAGAGATGACATCGAGCTCCCCCTTTCACAGACCCACCAACACGCCATTCACTCTTACAAAGACACATTTGCCAAGAAGGGCCCCACTCCCCTGACTGAGGGGTGGGCAGCATCTGATATCCCACAGGCACATACTAAACGCAATGGGAAAGAGAGAGGAGGATGGGTAGACTTTTGTAAAATTCCAGAGACGCGTCCCTCTTACTGTCACACAAAACGATGAGGCAATCTTTCTATAGAAGCAATTTTCCATTTGCAGGCTAAAATGACACCCCAAGAACACACAAGCCTCAGTTTCTGGAAATCTGATTTTCACGGGGTCTACCTAATTTAACCATAATCTTCCCCAGGACTCTGGAGTCCAAGGGTGTGTGCTGAAGGCCCTGGCCTGGCAGGCAGAGGGCTTGGCCTCCCATCCTGGCTCTGCTCTTTCTACCTGTGTGACCCTAAGGGATCCTTCCTGCTTGCTGGGCAAGTTTTCTCATCTATAAAGAGAAGGGATAGATCTTGACAACCAGATGCTGCCTGGTCCCCCCAGGCTAGCGCCTTCCTCTCCAAGGCTACCTTGTAATACATCTCCTCTGTAGGCACAGGGATTTATTATCTAATACACAACTTCCCCATTAGAATGTAAGCTCCCTGAGGACAGACTCTTATCTTTGGATCTCCAGGGCTTAATCAAGTGCCTAGGGCAAGGATGAAGTCTTAATAAATGCTTCTGGATTGATTTCTCAAATCCTACAATCCTTACTAAACACCACCACCAGGGAGGAGGGGGAAGACAAGAAGCATTTCTGTAGTACCTAGTGCTTTACAAACAGGATCTCATTTCATCCTCTTAACAACAACCCTGTGAGGTATGTGCTGCTATATCCCCATTTTAAGTTGAAAAAATTGAGGCAAAAGGGATTAAGTGACTTGCCCAGGGTCACAGAGCTATAGGATTTGAACTCAGGTCTTCCTGACTCCAAGCCCACCACTCTATCCACTGAACCACCTAGCTGCCTAAGTTAGAGAGCAGACAAGCTTAAGATCTTGGGTCATAATTTAGATCCAGTCACTAGTACAACCCCCTTCAGTCTACGTTTGAAGAAACAAGGCCCTTGCTCAAGGTGCCACAACTAATACTCAGGGGAGCTGGAGAAGAGAAGCCTTCCTTTATGAAGGGCAGGGATGTCAGAATTAGAAAACCTGGACCCAAAAATCCCCTTGCAGCCTCACCGGCTGGGTGACCCTGTGCTCAACAAAACCCTGAGCCTCCATTTCCACATCTTTAAAATGAAGGAGCTGCAGGAGAAGACTTCTGGGGTCTCTGGCAGCCCAGATGTACGATCCTGTCAGTCCGGTTCAGCTTCGAACTCAGGGGAGAGACAGGGGGCCGCAGCTGAAGGCTGCTTTGGAGAAAACCCAGACACCACTCAGAACTGTCCAAGGTGGAATGGGCTGCCTTTGGCCGTGGGCGCTAGGGGGCGCCATAGTGCACAGAGCGCCTGGCCCGGAGTTAGGAAGACTCATCTTCCTGAGTCCCAATCTGGCCTCAGACACTTACTGGCTATGTGAACCTGGGCAAGTCACTTCACCCTGTTTGCCTCAGTGTCCTCATCTGTAAAATGAGCTGGAGAAGGAAATGGCAAGCCACTCCAGCATCTGCCAAGAAAATCCCAAAGGGGGTCGCAAAGAGCCAGCCACGACTGAATACCAACAAGAAAGCCATGGACTCCCCCTCTGTGGAGGTCTTTAAACCAAAGGGGATGACGGGAGAGGGGTTCATACGGTAGGGTCATAACTTTAGAATGGAAAGGACCTTAGGGGGACATCTAGGCCATCTCTCTCATGCCACAAAGGAGGAAACTGAGGCTCACGGCAGATAAGAGGCTTGGCAAAGGCTGAACTAGAAGATTTCTGAGGTCTCTTCTGAAATTCTGTGATTCTATGAATCAGGATTTGGAATCAAAGGACGTGGATTTAAATCTCGGCTCTGACAGTTATGACCTGGGGCAAGTCCCTTTCCTGGGCCTCAGTTTCCTCCCTGGCAAAAATGATGCAGTAAACCCCGATGATTCCCCCAGAAGGTCCAGCCCCGACCCTCGATGACCTCAGAAGAAGCAAGGAAAGGGCAAGTCGTTTTCATTTTCCTTTGTCTTCAGAGCTGCCAGGATGAAAATCTTCCCCTTCCAGCCCTCGAGAAAGGGTTAAGACCAGCACATTCCCGGCTTTAATGACTTAATGGAAGAGCATACAAGGGGCCGTGTGAGCCTCGGGTCTATGAATACACCCGCTCTTCCAGGGACCCCTGCATCAGCCCCCAAGTTATTGTGCAGACAAGCTCGCTACTGCTGTGACTGCTGTATGCCCAACTAATTTCTCTTTCTCCGGCTATTACTTCTGAATCTGCACCAGAGGGGCCATTATGGGGGTGTAATTACCGATTAGGAACAAAAGGGAAAAAAAATATACTTTCCCAGTGGAAGGCTTATTTTTTTTAAACCTCTTTGCATTCTTGGGGTAGGTAGGGGCTCTGATTAAAGTTGTGTGAAGGAACTTCAAAAGACCTTAAAAAATAAAGCGGAGTTGAGACACCTCCCCCCCATTCCAGCCTTATTTTTTTTCAAGCTTCTCATTAAAATGTTCAGAAGGCGCTCTCCCCCCCACCCCAGTCAAGCAAAGGGCTTCATTTAACGAGCAAAGAAGAAGGCAGGATTTGTGTAAGGTAGACAGACACGCTCAAAGAACACTCATACATAAGACGCCTGTGCTAACGTCAGCTCCAACCCCCTGGTTGGACAACACACTGCTCTTGGCACCGGGATCTGTCCTGTTCCCTCCCACCCATCTTCTGGGGCAGGATGTTTAGATTTAGTCACTCCCAGGCCTTGATGAACGTCTAGACACAGAGCTCAATGGATTCTTGGTCAAGCAACGGCTGAAGGATTCAGCCATCATGGACTGACCCGCTGGAGTCAGGAAGATTAGAGTGTCGGAGCTGGAAGGCCATCGAGACTAACCCCTTCCTTTTACAGATGAGGAAACTGAGGCCCAGAAAGAGTCCATGATAGGAAAGGTCAGAACCTCGGTCCTCAGTTGCACACCTGCAATTTCCCTTCTCTCCCTCCACCCCTAACAAACCCCAATGGCTACCACTTCTTCCTCACACGCTGCCCTCCACCCATACTCCACACACCAGACGAAGGCTCCATCTCCTCCGTCTCCTGCCCATCAGTCGTGTGCACTACCCATGAGCACTTCCTTGCTCATGAAACCTTTCCTGCCTCCCCCTGCCAGCTGTCTTGTTACATATTCTCCACATACCCACAGGCATACATGTTTTCTGCCCCCTTAGAATGTAAGCTCCCTGAGGGCAAGACCTATTATCTTTTGTCTGCATCCTTATCCCTAAACATAGTTCTTGGCACACAGTAGGCACTTAATAAATGTATGCCGATTGACTGATGGGCCCTATATCCACTGCTCTTTCCAATATCCATGTTGCCTCTCAGATCGGAGTTCTTCGCCTCAGTTTCCCCACGTGTAAAATGGGGATAATACTCCCTTGCAGAATCTACCTCCATAGAGTTTTTGTGAGATTTGAATGCAATAATTTATAAGGTGTTTTACAAACCATGACCATCACATTTCAGCTAGGAGGATTACAATCCCAATGGTGAGATTCTCTCCTCTCTGACATGCAGAGGAATGAGGAAGCTCATCCCATGCCCCACAAGCTTGCTGCTGCCCAAACCCAGATCCAGCTACTGTTCAGAGTTCAGCTCTCGGGTCCCCAACACCAACCTGGCTGAGTTTCTGCTCACTTCTGGCGCCTTTTGAATGCTCTCAGAATTACTGTTTAAGAGGCAGAAGGGACCTTGATGGTCACCAACTCCAACATTCTCCTCGGTGAGATGAAAAAACTGAGACCGAGTGACCTGCCCAAAGTCATGTCCAGAGAATCGAAGGACTTGAGAGCTGGCAGAAACCCCAATGGCCAACTCGTCCTGAAAGGCACCGCCTCTGTAAGACACCCACTAAGCGCTTGTCCAGCCTCTGCTTGGCCTCTCAGAATCCCTGGGCTTCCCCCAGCACTTAATGCTGTCTCCTAATGACCCCATGACCTCCCTGTTTATATGCCACTCCCCTCTCTCCCACAGCAGACTATCCGTTCCTTGAGGACAGGGGGGCTACCTTTTATCTTTTGTCTGTTTCTCCAACCCCCAAGCAGTGCCTGGAGCAGAGCAGGGACTTAAAAAAATGTCTGTTTAATTAAAAAGCCTCATCCCCATTTAATCAAAGCCTATAAGTGAGGAATAAAAAGGCCCCAAGTTATTACTAAGGCATGGGCGACCAAGAACCTTGGAAACCAGACAGGTCATTAAAGCTGTTTATCTGCAACTCCCCAATGTCAAAAAGTCTCTTATGAAAGGCGCTCCCTGACACATCCTGGAAAGAAGCACCTCATTAATAGCATATATTCCCTCATAAATGAAAAATGCCATCTCTGTCTACACACCCCGAATGTGCCAGCTCCAACGTATAGGAAGTGAGTCAGTTCTCTCCGTGCTGGAAAGCCCAAAAATATGGCCCTCTCAGTACTGGAAGACCAAAGGCACACAAGGGCTGCCTGTTGAGAAGGTACTGGGAAGGATCCGGAGTCAGGAAATCCAAAGCACACACCAGCCCTTTGGAAACAGAAATACCAAGACCGAGCCCACTTGGAAAGATTCTAAATGAAGTCCATTAATATGCAACGTGATGGCATTTTCCCCAATGGACAAGTTGGCAAGGTTCTTCTGATCATGGCGGCACAGAATGCCCAAGGCCACGCAGATGACTTTGGAAGGGAAGGAGCCCCTCTGTGAAAGACAGCTGTCCTTTGGTCCAGTGGAGACCAAAGCGAGGGGTCTTCCCAGTTGCATGAGCTCAGAGGTCAACGGGGTCTCTGGCCATCGCACGGTCCAATCCACACTTGATAACATCCATTTATCATACCTGACATATCAAATTCACCTTCATAACATACCTGCCCAAATGCCCATCCACTAGCTATGGGGCTCTGGACAAACCAGTTCATCTTTCTGTCTGTTCCCTCATCTCTAAATTGAGGAGGTTATACCTGGCGTCCTCTCAAGAGCCTATGATTTACAAAGAGTCTAAGAGAAGAGTACTTCTTGTTGTCCCGTCCCTTCCCCCCTGCCAGGGGTAAGGGCAGTGAAAGGTCAGAGGTTGTAGAGAAACAAACTGGGGCTGAATGTGAGGAGACGGTCATTCCTGCTAACAGGAGCATTCAGGGTAGCATGACCATCCCCTGTGACGGTGGCTTCCTCCAAACTGGAGGGCTTGGGGCAGGGGCTAGACACGCACACACCCTCAAGGGGTTTACATGCCATTAACAGGGGTTTATATTAAATTAACAGGGGTTTACATCCCATTAACAGGAATACACTAGTGTGTATAAATGATGCTCATCTCTGGGGAATTCAGATGCCCAGAAGAACGATTATGTATCCCTTCTTTTGTGCAAAAGCAGTAAGTTTGGAGACATGATTACGTCAACAATGGAAGTATGTTTGATTTGGTCTGTGTGGGCATTCCCTTATTTAACATGAGTACCCCCATTGTAGGAAGGCTATAGTTAACATAGAAGGCAACCAAGCCTCAGGCTCTATGAGGAGGGACAGAGTGAAGGAAAGAGGGATTAAATCCATTCATCTCCACCCCAGGTGGCCAGCCTGGAACAATGGGGGTGGCCATCACAAGGGGGCAAATCCAGGCTTGACTAAGGAGGTCCAGGGCTCCCCTTTCCATGGAAGTCTTCCCGCAAAGACCAGCTGGGGATGCACTTTCAGAAATCCAAATGTGAGTGTGTGGTGAACCAGAAGTCCTGCGGATTCTCCAATCTAGTAACCCCCAATGAAGGGGTGAACCACTCTGCTTCTGGATAGCTCTGTATTAGGAAGCATTTTACCCATCATACCTCCTCCTCCTGCCCTCTGGGGCACAACACCCAATCCCTCCAGTAGGGAATACAGGCTCTTCAAATACTGGAAGACAGCTGTCACTTTCTCTTCAGGAGACTAAACATCCCCAGGACATCCATAATTAAAGCTGGCATTAGTGGGAATGAGGGGCAGACCGGGGCAACCCAAGCTCTTCCTGGACATCCTCCATAAATCCTGCCCGTATATAAAAGGGCCCGTACAAGATGGGTCCAGAATAGATGGAAGAAAGAGGAAGGCTCTCGCAGGAAACAATACATTAAAAGCTTTGAGAAAAGATAAATCTGGACTACTCTTCAAACTGACTTCTGATACACTGCAGAAGAGATTGGTCTAACACTCCATACAATAAACACAAAATGGATGAAAAACTCCCATTGCCTTGACCCTGACATGCAGCTGGATTGCTTGGCCACTGAGTTCGTCTATCAGCATGCGGATCAGGGCTTGGCTCTGAAGACACCCAGGGAGCCAAGCTCAGAAGGGAAAAGGGAAAAGGGGATGAACTAGGTCTCCAATGGGCAAGTGCTGAGTACCAAGAGTTGGCAGGTGTGGGAGGATGAAGTGAGGGCTTTCTAGGATGGGGGAGACATGGGCATGTTTGTAGATAGCAGGGAAGGAGCCAGTAGATTGTAAGCTTCTTGAGGACAGGGACTGTTTTTTTTTTCCCTTTCTTCATATTCCTAATGCTTCCTTTACCCCTCCCCCCCACCTTGCGTAGGAGGGGAGCAGGGTTCTGAAACACTAAGACAGCTGCTAAGAGGTGAAGCTAGGATTTGAACTCGGGTCTCTCCTGACTCCAAAACCTTGGCTCAATCTGCCATCCCCCTATTTTACAGATGAGGAAACAGAAGCCCAAGGAGATGAAATGCCTCGTCACCAACTTGCAGCCAGTCTGAGATACTGGAAGGGAGGTCTGGCCACTTGTCCAGCACCATGTCCTTCCCCAGTGCGGTGATGGGGCAGGTGAAACGGGAAGGGGGCACCACAGAACACCAGGACCCTTTCACCCTTCCCCAAGACAGAAAGCACTCAGGGAGCTGGACGACTGGCCATCATCCAGGCACCGATGATTACCTTTGCATTCCATCTGCCAAAGAACGCACTCCATAGATGTGTATGTACAACTGTGAAAGGCATTAAGGGGAAAAGGGGGAAAAGAGGAGCAAATATATAAATCTCCTGGATCCCAGGACCAAGGACACTGACGTCTTGTCCCAGTAGCAGACTTTCCTGGAGCGGATCTGCCCGAGACCTTTGAAATGGCCATGCCAAAGATCACGGATGCTCTGGAGACACCCGGCCCTTAGGCCTCCCGCCCGCTGGGCCCAGGCACTAAAGCCCCTATTAACATATACACAGTGCCTCGTGTGTGTGTGTGTGTGTGTGTGTGTGTGTGTGTGTGTGTGTGTGTG
>NW_020954577.1:53768592-53830350 GCF_900497805.2 Vombatus ursinus | reverse complement strand
TGTGTGTGTGTGTGTGTGTGTGTGTGTGTGTGTGTGTGTGTGTGTGTAGGCCGTTTCTTAATCCCACTTATAGAAGGAGTAAGGAAGACTGTTTTGTACAAAGAAGCCTATTAAGGCCATCCAAGCCGTCTTCCCCTAGGTGTTTTTGGCTACTGGTGTTAAAAGGCAGATTCTCAAACCCTTTTTTGAAAAGCTGCCTGAGAGGTTATCCACTTGAAACACTCTCAAGGAAGCTTCTGAGAAGCCTTTTTTTTTTTTTTCTTTTTGGTAAAGACACTAATAAGCTCCTTGCTGAGAAGTCAGAGAAGATGAAAACTAAACTGGTTAACAATTATAAAGTATCTCTTTTACTCATCTGAGTTTTCCTAGATGCTTTTAAGGGGAAAAAAATCCAATTCAACTCAACAAATCTTTATTCAATGACAACATGTGTAAGACACTATATTCTGCAAAGTCTTAGCCCTGAATGGGGCCATAAAATATAGACTTTAAAAGGGGCTCCTAATTAGGAAGTGTTGTTAAAACGAGGTCAGTTATAAAGCACCACTTTGCAAACCTTGAAGCTCGATATAAATACTAGCTATTACCATTATTATTATTAAAATGTTGGCATTTCATTATTTATGGTCTCTTCCAGAATCCCAGAGCTACACTCAAAATTAGCCTCAGTCCCCCAGGAGCAGACATTTAGAGATGGAAGGGACCTTCAATGGTATCTTTATCATATGGGTAAGGAAACTGATGCTCAGGGAGATTAAGTGATTGTCCCAAGTTACCCAAAGAATAAATGTCAGAACTAGGATTTGAACTCCAGTCTTTTTACTTTTAATCAAGAACTGCATCCTACCACCAGGCTCAGTGAGTAGGTATTAAGCATCTGCTGTGGAAAGAGGACTGTGGGAGACGCCAAGAAAGACACAGAACTTAGGGGGAAAATTTAGTCCCTGCCTCAAAGAGCTTATAGTCTAATAGGGGGACAAGGTATAAACCCAGATAACTATATTGTATAATGAGTGCCCTGAGCTAGATTGAAATATAATTAGGAAATATTTGACAAAATAAAGAAAAATAAATAGAACACAGATAATGTTAATGTGTGGTTTTCTAAGTCAATACACAGTCATAGTTTAGTGGCCCCATTTCTATTGAGTTAGAGAGGCACCAAAAAAGTGCAAGGCTAGGATCTGAGTTAGGGAGAAAAGCATTACCAGTCAATGAGACCAAGACAGGCATCATTAAGCAGGTGGCATTAAAGGATGGGTCAGCATTCACAGGTTAAACAGGGGAAAGGAGGACATGCCAAAAGCGTGAGCACAGGTGGGAAGGCACAGGGATTACTTAGATGACAGGGATGGCCTATTTAGATCCGAGGGGACTCTGAGAGCTCACTGGCTCAAACTACTCAGTTCACAGATAAGGAAAGGACATCCCTGAGAGGAGTGACCTGCCCAAGATGACTCAGGGGGTCTAGTCAGCAGCAAGGCTGCGAATCAAACTCAGGTGCCCTGACCTCGATCCACTCCTTTCTCCTATACTTCAAGCTACCAGAAAAGAGAAAGGAGGGGACAGGAGGAGGGACGGCGGCCGACTACAGACCCTTAACTCCAGGTGAAGGAGTCTGTCCTTTATTCTACAGGCAACAGAAGACCCCCGGAGATTTCTTAATAGAACAGCATTACCAGAAACATACTTTAGGAGGATGAGGGTATGATAGCAGAAGGAAACAGGGATCAGAGAGTGGGAAGACAGGACAGGTGAGAAGACCTATCAGGAGACCCAAGCAGCAGGAGATACTAAGGGCTTAGATTATGGTAAGAATGGAGTGGAAGAAGACAGAGAGAGAAAGAGACAGAGAGAAACGAGAGAGACAGAGAGAGAGCACTCAGAGCTGCAAACATCATCTAAGGCTGGGTGAGTTTAGGGATTTGTCCAAAATCACACTTGGAGTCACTGGACCTGCGTTCAAATCCCAGGTCTGCTATGTACTACCTATATGGCCTTAGACAATTCACTTTAACCTCTCTCTGCCTCAGTTTCCACTCCTGTAAAATAATGATGAGATATGCTCTAAGGTCCCTTCAGCTTGAAACAGATGATCTTAAGATGAATGTATCCAGAGTATCCCCAGCCACCTGCCACACTGGTAGGTAGTGAAAGGGATAGATAGTGGGCCTGGGGGTCAGGAAGACGAGTTTATTACTTTAAAAACACCTTCTCAGGGTGACGTGACTGTTATCTGGTCAGTGAAACTCAGGCCACGACCAGATCCGTCAAATCCTACACAAAATCTCTGCCATCTCGCAAAGTTCGAGGAACGTTCACCCCTGAGAATGTTGAAATTTCACTGTTTACCTATGGCCCAGCAGCAAACAGCTGAGAGCAGGACTGTTTCCTAGTTGTGCACCCCCAGCAAAGTTGCTGGTCCAAAGGAAGGGCCTCATAAATGCTTGGAAGCCCCTTTCGAGCATGTCTGATTCTATCCCCAGTATCTAGCACAATGTTGTAAGCCCTTAATAAAGATTTTTCCAATGAAGGGAAAAGGAATAAGCATTTATGTAGCACCTACCATGCTATGTGCCTACATTGTGCTAAGCAATTTACAATTATTACCTCATTTGATCCTCATAACAAGCTTGGGAGATGGGTAGTGTTGTTATCCCGATTTAACAGATGAGAAAACTGAGGCAAACATCAAGGAAATGACTTACCCAAGGTCACACAACTAGGAAGTGTCTGACACTGGATATAAACTCAGGACTTGGTTGTCCTTTAGAAAACAAGTAGAAAACGGATGGTCTTCCAGCATTTCTTTAAAAAAAAAAATCCAACCTCTTTGGAGGGTAAGTGGTACAAATTATCACCTCCTTTGGGTTTCTAAATTCCATGGGTGAAGTCACCGTTACAAAATACCCCTGACATTCCTGGAAAGCCAAATCCTGAACTTGAGCTCTGAGGGAATGGTTCTGGGCTACCCAGCTCCCCCCTGCCCTTCCAGATTTCTTTCCTATCACTCCCCTTTCCAGTCAAACTGGTCCCAAATTCAGCTCTCCATCCCCCACCTTGGTGCCTAGCCCTAAGTGCAGGCTGCCCCCCCATGCCTCCAGGGCACTTCCTCTTGGATGCTCGAGTTCCTCTTGGACGGTCCTGTATCCTCATCCCCATCTGCTCCCTTTCCGTAGTACCTGCCTCTGTTTTTCCCCCAGATTTGCTGACCTGTGCATGTACATTGTCTAACTGCACAATCCCTGGTAGAATGTAAGCTCTCAGAGGACAGGGACTGGGATTTTTCTTTCTTTTTCATCCCTGCCCCTTAGTCCAGTGCCTGGCACGTGACAAGTGCTTAATGGAACTAAATTAGATTTTTAAGAAAATTCTAGAAAATGCAGCTCCACGATGGCAAGGCCCGTGCCAGCTTCTGGGCACATCCCTGGGCTTTCCCTTTACTAACTGCAGCTAATGTACACAAATCATCTTACTCCACACAGGGCTGGAAAGGCCCTTAGAGCTGTCTAGTCTGAACCTCTTATTTTACAGATGTGGCAACTGAGGCACAGAGAATGTAAGTGAATTAAGTGCAGGCAGGTATCTGGAGGCGGTGGAGCTAAGAGTCAAAACCAGTTTCTCTAAACCCAGAAGCTACTTCCCTTTCTTCACCCAGATTTGCAGCTGGATCAATAAAAACTGTAGCCTTCACAGACAGCCAGGAGTAGTCCCCAGGCTACCTGAAACGTGGGTCACTTGTGTACCCAGGGGATTCCTCACCCTCGTCAGTGCTTTCGTGTAGGAGAAGCCATGACCCCCAAGATCAAAAGCAGAGACCCCCCAAGACTGGGAGGGACAGAGGTCCAGAATTCCAAACAAGTCTGACTTCCGCAGCGACCTTCTGAGGTTAGGTGTGCAGAGTAACAGTCAGGCAACAGAAAGACATTGGGCTGTGGATCAGCTGTGTCCAACTCTGTGACCCTGTGGGACCATACTGTCCGTGGGGTTTTCTTGGCAAACATACAGGGGCGGTTTGGCATTTCCTTCTCCAGTGGATGAAGGCAAACAGAGTGAAGTGACTTGTCCAAGGTCACACAGCTAGTGAGTGTCTGAGGCTGGATTTGAACTCAGGGCTTCCTGCCTCCAGGCTCAGCACTCTATCCACTGAGCCATCTAGCAGCCTCCAGCATTATACGGTCTTTCCAACTCCAAGGCCTATGCCCTACAAACCCGTATCTCTCCCCCTTAGGAGCTCAGCTGCCTTTGCTGGGGCTTGCTGGGAAGGTCACTATCATACCATAAAGGCGGAGGGGCAGAGACCACAGACGGGGCTGGCGCAGAGCAATCCTCCATTCCACGGATTTCTAATCCAATCCCTCATTAACTGGTGGGATTCCAAGGCAGAAGGTGTTTTCTCCTTCCTCTTCCCAATCCCCAGAATTAGCTCTAATCTGTTTTTCTTCTCTCAGTTATGTGATTTTGTAGGAAGCTGCATCTTCCGTCTTTTGAATAAGCTCTGACAGGCTATACTACGCCCTTCGGACAAAGAGAAAAATGACAAGCTGCCCTGCCCTCAAGGAGCTTATGTTCCACCAACCTGAAAGCCCCGGCTCACTTGAGCTCAGTGCTGGCCGGGCTGTGGTAACCTACCTTTCTTTCCACAAATCTTATTCTAGTTTTATTCAAACACAATCATCGAATTTGAGAGTTGGAAGGGTCACCAGGGGTCTCCAGCCTGACCCACCCGGGAAAGGAATCAGAATCACAGCTGGAAGGGACGCTGAAACCCATTCATTTTACAGAGAAGAAAACTGAGATCACACTAGAGTACAGAGGGAAAAGCTTCAACCATCTATTGGCCTCCCCTCCTGACACAGTCCCTGAGGGTTACCATCTTTGTCCCAGCCCCCTGAGCCATTCTCCACTCACTGAAATTGCAAAGCGTAAGTGGCTTTCCCTGAAAAGATAAGGTGGCACATTTCCACTGGGAAAATCACTTTCATCTCTGCTGCCCATTAGTTCTTTAAAACACCTGATCTTACATAGCAGCATTTGTTCCAATTGGTAAAGAGAGTGTGGCTGGGATCTGTGGGTCAAACTCAACACAGTAAAAAGTTTATTCAACCTATGTGAGAGAGGAAGGATGGAGAGGACGGGACAAAAGGGAAAGGGGAGAGAGGGAAGAGGAAGAAGGGGGGGAAGGCGAAGAGGGAGGGAAGGAAGGGAGGGGGAAGAAAAGGGGGGAGAGAAGAGGGAGGAGGGGGAAGAAAAGGGGAAGAGGAAAGGGAAGGATACAGGTTTTCTCGTTATCTTAGAATACAATCCAATCTCCAATTCAGCAGCCCCCCCACTTCCCAGTATACTACATACTAAATTCAGATAATGTGACTCCCAGGTTTTGACTAAAAGTGAATTTTAAGTTCGTGAATTTAAAAAAAAAATTGATGAAATGCTTGGGGTCAAGCAGCGTGCTTTTACCCAGAATGCAAGCTCCTTGAGGGCAGGCGCTGTGATTATGTCTGTGTGCCCTCAGAGCGTGACTCAGCCCTGACACACCACAGATTAATAAAGGCTCCCTGCACAGTTACATTCACAGATTCTGAACAGGAAGAGCCCTCGGATTTGGTCACTCCTGCATCTCAATTTCCTCATCTGGGAAGTGGAGGGGGCTGGAGTGGATGGGGTCTAACGGCTTTTTTTAGCTCTATACCTATGGTTCTGTGAACTCCTCCATTTGGGGGCGGAGGAAACAGCCGGGAGCGGGGAAGAGCCTTGTCAAAGGCGGGGCAGACCTAAACACGCAGACCCCAAATTAGAAGCCAGGTCTCCTGGCCCCTAAAGCTTTCCAGCTCCCTCTGGGGTTCAGGGTCCGAGCAAGACCCTTCCAGTGCCTTCCCCTGCTAAGCCCGCGGGATCCTGAGTGACTCACTGACCCTCTGAATGTTCCTATGGAGCTCAGGCCAGAAGCATCACTACCGCCGCCAGGTTTCACACAAGGAGCTCTCTACTTGCAATTCTGGCTTCCTCCGTGCAGTCGAGACAAACACGTACTTTTCTTGTTTTTATTTCTTCCCCTCATTTAAAAAGTTTCTAAAACACCAAATACATCTCAGAAGCTATGCTTGCCAACAGAGTTAAAATGCAAACTTTCGGGAGGTTTGACTAAACAATGGCACGAACAGCAACTATTCCACTGGAATCTTCCCCCCACCCCACCCCCACCAAGTTGGGGTTTTGGTATTTGGCCAGGGGTGTACTTCAGCCAAATGGCAAGATGGGGAGTGTGCTAAGTCAATACCGGCCGAGATTCCGAGCACTCAACACTGGGTCACTGTACTAACTTGGGGCACCTCGATTCCGTGCCCCACCTTCCTCATTCCCCCGACCCCGGGCCCATAACGTGGCCGAGGGAGGAAAACACATCCAAAGTCGGAAGGTGAACCTGGGCTCGCCGGTCCGAGGGGCCCCGAGCCGTGCGGCCCGGCCCCAGCCTCCTCTCCTCCTGCAAGCATCCCTGGGGTCACATGCCAAGCCCTGATGACTCTTCCTTCCCACTCCGGCCCTTTTTCTTTTTAGAAGTTTACAAACAATCGTTTGGGTCCTCCCGAACCACATCCGAGCTGGCTCGGTTCCTCACCTATTTTTCTTACTAGAATAGAGTGTTGCACAGAGCGGGTAGAGTCGGAGACACCATCCCAGCGTAAGGGGGCATCTGAGAAACCTCCCTAGGATCCCAAAGCAACAAAGCCTCTCCCAGGCAATCTTAAGCAACAGTTGGGCGGATGGGGAGGGTCCCCCTGGAATCAGAGACCAAACCCCTTCCCCTCAGCTCCAAATATGAAATCCAGGGGCTGCTGGCATGGGAGGTTATCTCTTAGAGCGAGCCTTCCCATGAAGCAAGTTCCTACCCACGGACACAAACGCGCGCGGGCCAAAGTGCAAAATGAGAAAAATCCAGCGGCATCGGCCGGGAAAGCTCGCGGCAAGCCAAGCTCCAGGAGGGAACCGGGAGGAGGCACGGAGGGAGAGGGAAGGAGGGAGGGAGGGAGCACGGGGCCATGTGTGCATTCAGGCTGCAAGCGCCCGGAGCCTCACCTTTGCAGCGGCCGCCCGCTCCATGCTCGTCAGAAGCCCCGGCCGGGCTGCGGCGCGCGCCCCGGTCACCGCCGCCTCCCGAGCGGCAGCCACGGCGCGACGTTCCGGAACGTCCGGGCCCGGGCGCACGGGCTACAAAGTATCCAAGGGGAGCCGGACCGTCTGCAGGCGTTCGAATGCAGAGCGCCGAGCGGCTGGCGGGCTGCGGCGCGGGGCAGAGAGCGATCGCACTCGTCTCCCGGCCGTGGGGGGGAGACGCCCGAGAGGCCGCTGCCCCGTGGCCCGCTGCGGGCCAGCCCCGAGCTCCGCGCGTGGCGCCCGGCCTCCCAGCCGTGGGCTTTCACGCTCGCCTTGGCCGGGGGCGCGAGGGAGGGGCCGCGGCCGCGCGCGGGCGGCGGCTGGCCGGGCCGAGGCGGCGGTGTCCCCCCTGCAGTGTGGGGCCGCAGTGGAGCGGTCCGATCGGCTTTCTGCGCGGGAGAAGTGCTAGGGGGACGTCCCGCTCTGCCCAGCTGGTTGCAGCCCCCTGGGCCGCGGGCCGTGGCGGGGAAGGACCCCCGTAGCCTTCCTTGGGACGATCAAGGCAGTTGCCCCCGTGCCCCCTACCCGCCCCGGGCTGGTGTTTCTGGTGGGCTTTCTGGCCTGCTCTGCACTTTTGCTCGGCTTAACTTAGGAAGGGGCGCGCGTTGAAAGCTGGCTCCCGGTGCACGCCCATGTGCCCAAGGCTTTGCAAGCCTGGCCAGGGCCGCCGCATCCTCAACCCGAGCAAGGGCTTAGCTCTAGGATTTGGGCAACGCAGGCTCACGGAAGGCTGCCCTTGCTCGCAGCCTCCGCTTTTGCAAAGCATGGCGCTTGGAAAAGTTCAGAATTAATCACGTGGAAATATTCAACCTCTGTTCTTTCCCGAGTTACAAAGTTGCCACAAGCACCTCTGTACCCCTCGGAGGGAACCCGCGGGCGCCCAATCCCTGGCTTGAGTGGGACTCATTGTTCAAGGAGCACGTGGGAGGGCCCGGCTCCGAATTTAATTTTCCCTCCAACGGTGGATGGGGAAGAAAGCTGCTGAGCAGTTTTAGAATGAAGGCTTGAGTTTAGTGACAAGACGACACTCTTATACTTACTGTGGCCGAGTCCAAGAGAAAAAAATTCTCATAATGCACTTGAGTCCTAGCAGGGAGGTCCTCAGCTGCCCGTCTTGGGATCTGCAGTCAAAGGAGACCAGAGTGGGAATGACCGCCCTTAATGTGACCCTGATAGGCCCTAATTTCCCCATCTGTAAAAGGAGATGAGTGCAGCGTGCTCTCCCGCTGAAATACTGAAAGGGTTCTCGAGCACTTTCCTCACTTCCAGTGAGTAGCTCATGCAAATAAATCCCCCCACCCCCTTCCCAGAAAAGGCATTTTACAGCCAAAGAAACTGAGGCTCAATACTGGCAATAGACAGCTAAAGTTAACCCGAAAAATGTGCCCTTTGATTCGTTAATTCCCAAGTTCAAATCTGGCCTCGGACACTTACTAGCTGTGTGACCCTGACCAAGTCATTTCACCTCTGTCTGCCTCAGTTCACTGACCTGTATAAATGAGGTTAACAACAACACCTACTTCCCAGGGTAGTTCGGAGGAGCATTTGTAAAGTGCTTTGTGAATCGTAAGGTGCTTTATAGATGCTGGCTAATATTATTGTTGTTGTTATTAATACCATTTTTAGTCACATGTGTTGAGAGTATACTTTCAAAAACAACCACAAAAGAGCTGTTAAGTACAAAGATTGTCAAAGCAGCTTTATGGGCAATCACAAGCAATTGTAAACAAGCTGAACGTCTAATGACAGGGGAGGAGTCAGATAAATCGGGCTACATAATGGAATAGAATCCTTTGGGTAGATAAGATGGCCAAGTATAAGGGACACAGCACTTTGGGTCCCTTTATAAAATTGTGCGAAGTGGATGGGGGGGGGGAAGGAGCAGACCCAGAAGAGTAGGGTTCACACAAAGCAAATGCTAGCCCAAAAGAGGAAGAGATAAGGAAAATGAATAGACAAATAGCCCAAGGAGGGCTTAATGGAGGACTTTCTGATATTGATTCATGAGTTGAAATGATTGAATTTAGAT
Source organism: Vombatus ursinus (assembly GCF_900497805.2). Lineage (NCBI taxonomy): Eukaryota > Metazoa > Chordata > Mammalia > Diprotodontia > Vombatidae > Vombatus > Vombatus ursinus. The sequence goes on along the minus strand of NW_020954577.1, from coordinate 53,821,166 downwards.
AGAAATAGGTGCTGGCCAATTTTATAATTGGCTGTACTGATGTGCTTTTTATTAAAATATTTACATTTATTCTAAAAGAGGAAAAAAAAGTCAGAAACCTCATTTGAGTTACCCAAGGGACACACTGTTGCTATCTTCTAATGAGGGAAGGTTTAGGGCTCCTGCCAAAGTCAGTTCTTTTGAAACAACTTTGTTCAGAACTGTTCTGGACTTGCCTTGCAAGTTTCTGAGTGTTAATTACTGAGGTCCAAATGTTGCTTTTTTAAAACCCCATCTATGTAAGGGCACTGCCCCAAGGCCCCCTGCCTGATCAGTGGGTAAGTCCTCCCAACTGGATTTGGAAAAGAATTTACCTCATTTTAGCTGAAACATTTAATGAGACCATTTTATTTGGTGTTATTAAAAGTTCCATCCTGCCCTTTTGAATGTTTGATTTTAAGTGATCCAAACATCACAGCTAATGGGAAAGGACCAGGAAAGAAAGTATGACTCAGTCTGTGTTCCGTGGGCAAGAAAATAAAGCATTGAAATCAAAAGTAACCTCAGTGGCGGGGTGGGTGGATGGGGCCAGCTTTTTATGAAGATTTTAAAATTTTATAACCAGAGACATGAAAGATGTTTTTGTTAAGGTATATGTTTTTTTCTCCCTCCAGATGTGGCCGGGCGGCCACTTGTCGGCGATGTTGTCGAGGGTATTGCTGGTCAGGTAGGGATGGGACTGACCGGTCACTGAAGTATCTTCTCTTTCTGAGATATTAGTATTTTAAAAAGAACGAAGCCTTTAAGTTCACTTAAAATAAAATTTAAAAATAGTAGTGAAATGCATTTTTGAGAGGACAGATTCCCACACTTTGCCTTATTGTTATCACTGATTTCATAAAGATTTTTAATGTCATCAATCAGGAGCTGGAAGAGGGGGTATTAGTGACTATTTAGTCTGATCCTCTGTTTTATTAATATTATTAATGATGATAATGATCATGGTGGTTAGTATTTATATAGCATTTTATAATTTTCAAAGCTTTAAATGACAGTGCCAGGATTCAAACCCAGGTCCTCTGACCCTAGGTGCATTGCTTCGGCCATTCTACACTGCCTTGAGTCTGGCCACAGGCAGAAAACCCATCCCTCCCAAGCCAACCTGCCACTGAGCCTCTCCAGACTTTAGTAGGCTGTTGCTTAGGGGACGGCCATCCCATAGGTTCCCTGGGCTTGTACTCAAAGACAGATCTCACTGAAGAAATCCGTGTTGTGGGACCAAGAGGAGACACCGGCCATCCCTGTTGTCCTGTCTTCAGCTGGAGATGAACAGAGGACACTTTGAATAAACCTACAGAGAATGAGCTGACACAGGTTTATTCAACCACAAACAGAAGTTATCAATCTGTTCGGTTATTCTTCAAACATTAAACATCAAAAAATAATAGCAGGAGAGTGACTTGTCTCAGGACAGTTTTTAACTGAATTCCACTGGAAAAGATGAGAAACTAATAAGTCGGGGAGGGGAGAAGAACAGAAGGAGGAGGAGGAGATGAAGAAGGAGGAAGAGGAGAAATAATGATAGGCAAATATAGTGCTTAGAGTGCTGGACCTGGAGTCAGGAAGACCTGAGTTCAAATCCAACCTCAGACACTTATTAGCTAGGCAAGTCACTTACCTGCTGTCTGCCTTAGTTTCCTCATCTGTTAAATAAGGCTATTAATAGCACCTACCTCCCAGAGTTGTTGTGAGGATCAAATGAGATAATATTTGTAAAGTTCTTTGTAAAACTTAAAGATGAGGAAACTGAGGCTCTGTCGGTCAGTAAGCATTTATTGAGTGCCTACTACATGCAACCTAAGTGATGTGCCTAAGGTTGCCCAGCGAGTAAGCTGCCTGAGCAGGATATGGAGCCAGTTCTTTTGACTCCAAAGCCAGCACCATTTAGCATGCATTTCCTTCGACTCAGGGATTTGAAGTCATTCAGTATGTCCACCTGCCATATGCGTAAAGACACAAGTTGTCTCTAAGTACTGGACATTGAAGAGGAACTTGACCTAGTTGGTTGGGCCCCAAGAGATGGAGCTAGAAGCGAAGAGAAGAGGTTGTAAAGAGGGAAAGTTAGGTTTGATAACCAGATAGACCTTACACTGAGGTGTTCCAAAGTAGACTAAGCCGCCTTGGGAAGGAGTGAGTTCCCCATCATTGGAGGGCTGCAGAGAAAGACTGGATGGATACTTTTTATCAGTCTCTCTACTGATCTCCAGTCTCCCATCTCCAACTGCCTTTCAGGCATCTCAAACTGGATGTCCAAAAGACATCTTAAACTCAACACATCCAAAATAGAGTTCATGGTCTTTCCCCCTAAACCCTACCCCACACTCCTACGTTCCCTATTACTGGAGAGGGAGTCTGTCAGGCTCCCAACCTGGGAGTCATCCTGGACTCCACACTGTTCTCTCACCCTCAGATCCAATACGGTACCAAGGCCTGTGGATTTCACCTCTGCAGCATCTCCCAAATCTGCCTCCTTCTCTGCTCTCACATGGTCCCCACCCTGGTGAACGGCCTCTCAGCTTCTACAGGAAGCCTTCCCCAGCCTCTCTTCATTCCAGTGCTTTTCCTCATTTAATTATCTCCTATTCATCTTGTATGTAGCTTGTTTGCACATATTTGTTTGCTTATGGACTCCCCTTTTAGACTGTAATCTTCCTGAGACTATCTTGGGTCTTTTTGTGTCCTTGGCACTTAGCACAGTTCTGGGCACAAAGCAGGCCCTTGATAAATGTTAATTGAATTACGGGGGGCTCCTATTCAAGTACAATAGATAGAAATTGAACCTGGAGTCATGAAGACCTGAGTTCAAATTCAATGTTAGACTTTACTAGCTATATGACCCTGGCCAAGTCAGTTAACCTTTATCTGCCTCAGTTTTCTCATTTATAAAATGGGGATAATAATAGCATCCACCTCCTAGGGTTATTGTGAGGATCAGATGAGATAAGAATTGTAAAATGCTTTGCAAAGGTTAAATGCTATATAAATACTAGCTATCATCATCATCGTCATAAGTATTTATCTTATCCCTACCACTAGAATGTAAGCTCCAGGAAAGTAGAACTCTCTTAGATTTGTATCCCCAGCAGATCTCGCTCTTAGTTGACTTTGACAAAGAAGATTTATAAACACTTTTCTAGACGCAGGAAGTGCTTCTTGGGAACGTTCCCATCGCCGCAATCCCTGCTGTCGATGGGATCAGGAGAGGCAGAGGAAGAGCCCAGAGCCCAGAGCCCAGAGAGCCGCAGTCACAGCCTGTCACCAGCTTAGCTTTCCAAAGAAAACAGGGTTCCACCACATGTCTCTAGTGTAGATCACTGATAGAGAAGGTGACCCCGAGTCCAGTCTGGAGGCTGCAGAGAAATGAGAGCAACTGGTGAGAGTCAGGACAAAGAAAACAGGCAGAAGGAAGGTCAAAGGAACGGGGATTATTTAGTCTGAAGAAGGCTCAGGAGGGACTTAATAACTGTCTTTAATTAAATGAAAGGTTATTAAAAGGAAATTACTGGCCAGCTGTGATTTAAAAAAAAATGCACTAGGGACAGAACAAAAGCAAGAGAGTTTCATGCGAAGCAGGAGAAATTTCATTTAAACATGAGGAAAACTTCCCAACAGATTGACAAAGTAAAGAAAGTTACAGAATCTCTTTCTATGGGGATTTTTTTTTAGGAACAGTTTTGGATGGTTTAAATACAGTCTGTCTTTAAGAAGGCCCTAGTCGGCCTTAGATGACTCTTCTGGATAATTAATTCATCAAAGGCCAAAGTATAACGCCCATTACACATCTTTCATTCATTTCTAGGAATAGCTTCTTTACATGAATTTACATACAAGGCATTGAAGTATTCCTTGTTTTCTATTATTGTTGACTGATTGATATTATTGAATTTGAGTCTCAACATCCCTGTGTGGTAGGTGCTACAGTTATTATTATTTTAAAATTATATTAATAACTATATTCATATAATTTTTTTTTGCTTAGGCAATTGGGGTTAAGTGACTTGCCCAGGGTCACACAGCTAGTAAGTGTCAAGTGTTTGGTCTGAGGCCGGATTTGAACTCAGGTCCTCCTGACTTCAGGGCCGGTGCTCTATCCACTGTGCTACCTAGCTGCCCCTATAATTTTTTAATTAATTTCTTTTTAGTTTTCAACATTCCCTTCCATAACATTTTGAGTTCTAAATTTTCTCCCTTTCCTTCTCCTCCCCCCTCCCCAGGATGATGTGTAATCTGACACAGGCTCAACTTATACATTTATATTGAACATATTTTCACATTAGTAATGATGTTTGTTAATATCATTTTGCAGATGAGGAAATGAAAGCTCATGAAAGTTAAGGGGTTTGCCTCTGTTCTCATAGCTTATATCCAAGGCAGGATTCCAACCCAGGTCTTAAGTGACCCCAAGTTCAGCACACCTTCTAAGTTGTCAAAGTATCTTTTATATTACCATTTTTGTGTACACATCAGGGCTCTCCCTCTAGGTTGTAAGCATACTGAGTTCAGGAACTATATGGTTTATCACATCTTTGTATCCCCCGTAGAAGCATAATACATGCGGAGTAGTACAGAGAAAGGTTGGTGTGGTGTTCTTGTGATAGAAAAGACAATGTGTGACTGGGTGTGGAGGCAGGCTGGTCACACAGTGGGAGCAACTGGGAGCCTGCGGGCCACACTGGAATCCAAGGAATGGATAATGGCCTAGAGAAATGCCCCCAACTCAATGGGCAGCTGCAGTGGAAAACTGATGGAGGGGCATGGACCAGACGTGCAGAGAGGAACAATCAGATTCTATTCTATCCGGTTAGAAGAGAGCCTTCGTCACTCTCATAAAGCTGGAGTAAGAGCTGGAGTCACCGTGTCTCTTCAAAGTGGTGCAAGGGATGGAGTACTGGTCCTGGAGTCAGGAAGACCAGAGTTCAAATGCTGCCTCAGACATTACTGTGTGACCCCAGGTGCGTCCCTTAACTTTTCTCAGCTTCTTCATCTGTAAAATGAGAATGATAATTGCACCCACCTCACAGAGCTGTTGTGGGAATCCAAAGAGGTAATAATGCCCATGACAAACCTCTCAAGAAATGTTAGCTTATCACTGTTACCTCCGCGTTGTTGACGTCTACGTGACTTTGGTCAAGTCTCTCGATTTCCTGACCTGTAAAATGATGATGAGATGGTTGGACTAGATGTAATTCAATAAGCGTTTATTAAGTACCTACCATAGCCAAGCACAGTGCTAGCTGAAGTACATACAGACACAAAAGTGAGACAGTCTCTACCCTCAAGGAACTTACTTTCTAATACAGAGAATGGTAGAGGGGAGTGGTGAGCAGAGAAGGGAGTTTTGGCCTAGGGAGTCCCCGTGTTGTAAAACGGTGGTCATGACACGCTTTCTAGAAGCATTTGTCACGTTGACTTGATTCCTATTATCAGAGCAAGGGGTGGGGGCTGGGAAAAGGGGTCAATGTTCTGAAGAGAAAGCAGTGCAAAGGTCCAGGGGAAGGAAGATATTGGGCCATTTAAGTCAAATGGATGCCCAAACCTGTCGAGTCTAAGTAGGTCCTGGTGGTCATAATTAGGATTTGAGATCTGGAGTTTGAAGGGTCCACAGAGGTCATGTCATCAAGCCCCTCATTTTAGAGACGAGGAAACACCAGAGCAGTGAAGCAACTTACCCCGAACACGAAGCAGGTAAGTAGCCCAGTCAAGATTTGAACCCAGAGCCTCTGACTCCAAATACACCCTTCTTGACACCCTACTCTGCCTCTTTGCGCACATATGCTAACTCATGCTATGCATTTCCTCATCTACAAAGTAGATACTATGTTCTGCATGTTCTCTTCCTCCTAGGTGGGGAATTTGGGCAGCCCTACAGAGGCCAGGGAACCACCCATGTGGATATATTCAAGAACCCCAGAAAGGTCACTTCATCTGTCTCCTAGTTTCTCTGATAGTCAAATTACATTTGCCACAAGCAAGGTGTTGGGAGAATCAATGCAGTGATGCAATAAAGCATTTGGCCTGCCTTTATTGGAAAAAGTTGTAGAGTTACAAAGATGATTAATTCAGCCATACTCCGTATGCCTGTACAAAATGCATAGTAAGTTATTAATAATCAGGTCTGGAAACATAAAAAATGATTTTTCTCCAAGCCTTGGAAATAGACAGAAATGAAAATGGATGAAATCAATAACCATACCTTTCTAAGAACGTGTATATTATAAAAGAAAACGGTGATCTGTTTCTAATTAGATACCAACATAAGCATCTACGATACATTCAGAGAGCCACTTACAAGGACCAGCATGGATGGTATCATTGGAATCACCATTGACATTTAGACGGCATGCTAAGATGTACAAGGCACCTTAGGTCAACTAACCACAAGAGAAACTCTGAGAGCTAAGTATGACTGGCATGATCATTCCTATTTTAAAGATGGGGAAACTGAGTCTCAGGCTAAACTCCAAGTCACACCCCCGTGGCCTTCTCCCTACTGTTTCATTGCCTCTGGCCTTTATATATAAACTATTCAAACCCCCAATGTGTCACACAGGGCATCTAAACCTTAAGACAAAGGGAAACTCAACTCAGATCCCATCATTCATTTGATCTCCCCATGATCATCATTGGCATGCTGGAGTACTCATAGAAGACCTCCTGAAGCCATGGCAATATGACACTGAGCTGACTTCTGCTGCACACTAGGGAGCAGAGGGAAGGAAGGGAGAGCGCCTTCCTGGAGGTGGTGGCAGGACTTCTCCGAAGATCTCATTTGTTTCTCCCTCTCTTTAAAAAAAAAAGTTATTGTATTGATATGATAAGGTTTTGTTTTTATATCATTTTAATTTCTCAACATATTCCTCCCCTATTCCCTCCCAGAGGGCAGTCTCTTATAATAAAAAATAAGAAAGTCGTTCAGCAAACCCGACCAATCATCAGGGAAGCCTGACTTTGTATGTGGCATGGTCCACCTATGCTCACCCACCTCTGCAAAGAAGGGAGGGAAATACCTTTTCTGTCTTTTCTTTGGGGTCAAGCTGGGTCCCATAATAGCCCCGCATTCCGTTTGGATGTCTGCCCTTCCTGAGGATATGGTTGACAGCCTGCTTGGCTAGAACCCCTCAGATAAACCCAAAGATCCACCATACGGATAGACAGTTCCCTCACAAAATTCTATCAAATCAGGTTGGAATGGGTTGGACTACATGGCCAATGAGGACCTTCCTATGTGGTCCTCTTTATGAACGTGAAGACCTAGTTAGACTGGACAGAATCAAACCAGGAGAAAAAGAAACGAGACCCGGGAAAAACCAGGAAGAATGAGTTGGTCATTCCTAGGCCAGGGACCCCACAGGCTGTTCCCATTAGGCAGTAAGTTTGTCTAGACCTTGAAAAAGATACACACCTGCTTTGCAACGAATTCTAGTGTAGACGGCTGGCCTCAGTAGAAAAGAGACAGACGCTGGCCAGGCTAAGAAGGACTGGAAGGGAACACAAGGCAAGGACAAAGAAACCTTCTAAAGCATCTCTGTGTGCTGTGGGAGAGTAAGGCCTCACATCACTAAAGAAGAGAGGAGGCTTGTGGGCTGTTGTGTTGGGTTCTTTGTTTTGTTTTGCTTTCTGACTTGGAGCTTAGACAGCTTTGCATTGAATCTTTCCAGGAAGGTCGTCTTCAGTGTGGTATTAGACTTGGACTGCTCTGCCAGTGTGTCTTGGAGGAGGTGTTTTCATCTCTGTCTCTCTCCTTCACTCTATTTGTTCCTTCTCTCTCTCTCCCGTCTCTGTGTCTTTCTCCTCGTCTCTTTCCCAAGGTTTGTTCTCATTCTCTCTCTCTTTGTCTCTGTCTCTTTCTCCATCTTTCTCTTCCCGTTCCTTCTCTCTCTCGTCTGTATATGTGCCTCTCTTCTCTGTCTCTGTCTCTATCCCTCCCTCCTGCCATTATTCCTTTCTTTCTCCTCTGTCTCTTTACTCTCTGTCCCTCCCTTTCTTTCTCCCTTCCCTCCCTCTCTTCCTGTCTCTCTTCTCTCTTTCTCTTCTTTCCCTGTTCTCATTCTCTCTCTCTTTGTCTCTGTCTCTTTCTCCATCTTTCTCTTCCCGTTCCTTCTCTCTCTCGTCTGTATATGTGCCTCTCTTCTCTGTCTCTGTCTCTATCCCTCCCTCCTGCCATTATTCCTTTCTTTCTCCTCTGTCTCTTTACTCTCTGTCCCTCCCTATCTTTCACCCTTCTCTCTCTCTCTTCCTTCCTCCCCTTTTTCTTTCTCTTCTTTCCCATTTAACAGCCATGCGGAGGGATTCTACCTTCTCAAGCTCCAGCTGAAATATCTCTTGCTTTACAAGAGTCTTTTTAACAGGTGTTCTTGCTTTCTTGCCAAGCTTCTATTCTCTTCCCACAAATTCTTTACCAAGCTCAGGGTTTTCTGTCACTGTCTTTCCTCTAGGTATTTACCAGCATCTCCAACCTGATGACATACTTCCTTTGGCTGTATAAAAGCCAAGCCTTGCAGCTCAGCTTTATTTATTCCCCGTAGACCTCTTTAGAGCTCTGGAGTTCACAATAGCCCCTGACCTTGATAGCTGCTCAGCGCAGCACCAGAATTTCTGATAGTATAAAATTCAAGGTCTAGTAAATGAAACTATGTAATGAAACTGATAGCCATAAATTCTGCACTGGTCCTGGAAGGCTGGGAATCTCAGGCCCAAGACATTTCTGAAACATCCCTTTATATTGGAGAGATATCATCTGCCATGAAATGTATATAGAACATCTCCATGTGGGCACAGCCTTGCCAGGCTGCCCTTTAAGTGGGAGAATGTGATCTCATTGTGACTTTACCAGGATGAATTAAAACACCAAGATAGGAGATCTCCAGGCTGTCTTCAAGAGAACAGAAAACTCATCTTTGCTCAACTCCTCTGTTTGGTTCCCTCCCCCGTATTACAGAGGAAGCTTCCTTCCCCGCCTCCTTCCAACAACCCCTCTCCAGAACTGCCAAGTATTTCATCTACATTAGCCCACATGCTCCCCCCTTCTCAGGAGATACTACTAACAGTAGATTTCTTTACCCAAGGAAAGATTGAAATCACCTCCTCCTTATTTTGCAAATCCTTGGAGGATTTAGGAAATGGGAAGCCAAAAACGATTTCTCTTGTACTGTCAAATATCTTTCCTCTAAGTAGAAAATCAAAATTGAAAAAACCAGGGTTTTCAGGGTTCCCTTTTACTAAACATTATAAGTGCTCATGGGTCGGCCCTTTGACTGAGAGTGAATATCCCTTGGTATACACTCTGTTCTAGCCATCCCCACAAAATGAAAGTTACTGTTTTGGAATTATGATGTCTAAACTTAGCCCTAGAGAAGAGATAATAAAATGCAGCTTTCTTCCTTCTCCAAAGAGATGGGGGACAATGGCTTTGAAATATTGCATATGCTGTCAGAATTGATTGAGATGTTAGGCAGCGAGGCGGCGCAGTGGACAGAATACTGTACCTATAGTCAGGAAGACCTGAGTTCAGATTTTCCCGCAGACACTTACTATCTGTATGACCCTGGGCAAGTCACTCACTTAACCCTATCTGCCTCAGTTTCCTCATCTATAAAATGAGCGGAAGAAGGAAATGGCAGCCACTTGAGTGTCCTTGCTGAGAAAACGCCCAATGGGATCATGAAGTCAGAGATGAGTGAATAACAGCAGATCCCTTGATAGTGTGTGTTGGGGCAGGGGGCTGGGCATTACTCTCAGACAGTAGTCTAGTTGGCCCAGCCTGGGGCTGGTTCTTGCTTGTAACCACTGCCCCTATCATTTGGTCAGCTCAGATCCATTCTTTCCTACCATACAGAGCTCCCCTCTTTCACAGGAACTGGACACGCCCTTTTTGAACCTGTTTTGAATGTAACACCCTCAAAATAGATAACCTACAATAAGCCAATTCTAGGTGGGCTCCCAGATACAACGATGGGGGTTCCCTTGAGCCATGAGATATGAGTATCCTGCTGGTAGACAGCAGGCTATTCCGGAACACAGAGTTCTCGCTCTGCCAGAAGCTCTCAGCCCTGTGAAGCAGGCACCCTGCCTGGTCACCAGCACTGAGGAGTCCCAGGTGCTGACTTCCTGTAGGCCCAGAACGACAACGGAGGTAGCGGTTCTGCTGCACGCCGCCGCGGACCTACCGCGTGCAGAGTCTTGTGGTTACCTCTGGGCACCACATTTAGGAAGGGCGTTGATAAGGTCGAACCCTTCCCGAGGAGAGCACATAGGCTGGCAAAGGGCCTCAAGACCACGTCGCATGAGAATGGGTTGAAGGAACCGAGTTGTTTTGCCTGAAGAAGACTTGGGAGGGGAGGGGGTGTATGGTACTTGTCTTCAGGAATCCAAAAGACTGTCGTGGAGAAGGGAAAACAGACCTGTTTAGCTTCAGAGAGCAGGACAGTGAGCGGATACTGCAAAGAGTCAGACTTCGGAAATCCAGAAAGCAGAGACTGGACGTACATCCGCCAGGGACCTCGTAGGAGTGTACCTGTTTAAGAACCGACTGGACCGGGGGACCTCGGACGTCTCTTCCACCTCCGAGGTTCTGGAGTTCGAGATGATCTTGAACTTCACAGCTTGAAGCCAGGGATCCAGAACATTCCAGGACATGGGTCTGTTACAGGGAAGTAAACATTCCCTGTGAGAAAGATCCAGATTTCATGGAGCACTTCATAGACCCCACAGTTTTCCCGATCGGGGTGAACATTCGCCACTTTGATTATCTTCATCCGTGAGCAGGTCACTCTGTGTACTTGGGTCACAACTGGGACAGGGACTATGGCTTAGTCTTCCATGTACTGGCAAAGTCTCCTTTGGCTCTGACCCACTGAATGGTAGGACTGAACTGTCACATACTTTTTATTTTTGAGCCCAAGTAACTATCTCCAGGGTAACAGCTGGAATAGGAGGAATGGAGAGGAGGGAGAGCAGGGATGGATGGCTAACATTCTGGTAAGGATCTAGTCATTTCAGAGATTAAGCTCAACCATCCCCCAGTTGTAACCAGGTGCGTCTACAGAGAACAAAGTGGGGTGGCTGTCCTCCTCCTCCCTCCTCCCAGACCACACCTATCTGCTCCTCTAGGGCCACTTCAGAGACAAGACTTTCTGGTGCTTTTCTCTTCTGCCGCCCAAGGCAGTAAGGGTTGGGATCTCAGCTAAGGGGGCCTGAATGCCAGCTCTCCTGCCTATTCCCTGGAGTTTGGGGACTTTATAAGCCACGCCTGATTCCAACAATAGGGTCATTTTTCTAAAGGTAAACAGCAGCCCCAGATTCGGGTTAAAGTTCTTCCCAAGGGAAGTTTATAGGATTTTAGAAATAGCAAACAATAGCTTATCATTGCCCAGGCGGCACCTGGCTACCAAGCTAGGAGGGAAACTTTCCTGCCAGTTAAGTTCTGTTAAGCCCAGCAGCAAAAGCTTCTCTATCTGCACTCTGCGGACGTGTGAAAGACATGCAGGTGTAAGACACCAAACAGATCTTTTCTTTATCTAGGAAAGTGAGAATTAAAGTACTATTGAAAAAGTAAGGAACAACTTTAAAGCAAAGAGGGAAATTTGGATGTAAATGTCCTTTGAGACTGAAAACAGGGGAGAGTGGGAAGAAAGGAGGTATCCAGCAGCTGCCTGGCTGAGAGCTGGGCAAGCTCACTCCCTTTGAGCTTATCTCCCATTCTGGGCTGCTTCTTGAGAACATAGACACTGGCTACCCCAGTGGATCTTGGAGCCGCTCAACACCATTCCCTCTCTACCATCCACCCATCCATGTGTGTCTTCAAATCCCCATCATTCATCACTGGTAAACTCCCTGAGTTTGCAAAACCCTGCCCTGCTGTCTAAGCTGCATGAAAGTTCCTTCTCTTCCTAGGACTGGAAGACCATACTCTTCGAGACATTAGTCAACCTTCCCCAGGGTCCTTTGCAGCAGGTCCCTGGAAATCCACTCTGCCTTCAGAGATTTGTCTTTAATGGGCCCTACATAAGAAGTGAATAACCTTAGCCCCAGATTTTCTGAAATGCATCTCTCTTCTGCATGAAATGAGGCAGAATAATGATACCCTTTCTTCAAAATCGACTGTGAAAGGGACAAGGTTAAAAAAGAGACTGTAAAATACCACGGGACCATGGAAGGAGCCAGAAGACCTGACTTCAAAGCCTGCCTCTATCGTACCTATGTGACCTTGATAAAGTTGCCTCCCCACTATGGGTCTCAGAAATGAGTGGGCTGGATTAGATGTCCTCCAAGATCCATTCCAAGCCTAGTCTGTCATCCTGCTATTTAGGGAAGACCCAGGGCTAGTGGTTATGGGACAATGAGCCCCCTTTTAAGCCTGTGATAGTTTTTAAAATGTAGTTTTTCTTCAATGAAAGAGAGAAGGAAGGAATACAGGCAGAGGACTCTGGGAGGTGTGTGTGTGTGTGGGTGGGTGGGTGTGTGGGGGTGTGTGTGTGTGTGTGCTCGAACAGCACAGGAGGACTCTGGGTGTGTGTGGGGGTGTGGGGGTGTGTGTATGTGTGTGTGCACTCGCACAGCACAGGCATACATTTACCTCTATAATGAATTAGCCGCACAGAAAATGTTACAGCAATTACAGTTGTTACAATCAATTACATTGTAAGTGCCTTGACGGCAGGCACTGTCTTTTGCCTCTTCCCCACAGTTTAGCACAGTGCCTGGCACATAGTGGGTGCTTAATAAACACTGATTAACAATAAAATAATTTCACGATTTTATAATCCTACAACCCCAGAGAGGTTTTCTGACTGTGCTGCAGGCATACATAAGCAATGTTACGATTTATAATATGTCCCCCCTTGGTTACACAAGTCAGATTTCTTTACGAGGTGCACAAAGCCATCTAGCCTTCCTCATCATTTAAGCCATAACAATTGATAGAGCACTTTGTGCAGTTGATCTCATTTAGCCAGATCTCTATGTAGTGGGAACTACAGTGATTATTCTTCCCATTTTATAGGTAAGGAAACCTGAGGCTCAAGGTCAAGTAACTTGCCCATGGATATACAGCTAATAAGTGTCTTAGGCAGGATTTGAACACATTTTTTTCTGGCTCCTAGTTCAATCTTCTTGCTGCCTCTGTGTTATCTGTACAAACTCCATGATGGTAACTTGTCTTCATTCTGGAAGCTGAAATGTGCTCTACCTGTCTGCCATAATTCACTTGCAGAAGAGAATATATTCAAACTTCCAAAAAGTGTTTTCCCTCGGGCTGGAGCAGGCCAAGAGAATGCTTTGTTGCTTCAAATTTTAAGCAAACATAGAGTGTGGATGATATGTTCAGTGAGTGCAAATCTGCAAGAGTTAAAGGAGAAATTTGCCTGTTGTCCCCCTCTCCCCCCGCTGCCAATTTCTTCTGTTCAATTCGATTAAGATTTCCTCCCTGGATGAGGGGGACTGATTGCAGACCCAGTCCCTGCCTTCCCAGCGCACTAAAATCAGCATCACAGGCCCTGAGCCAGACACCTGAAGGACCCTGGATAAGACACCTTCAGTGGAACGACGGGGTCAACGAGCCTCATTCTCCTCATGCTGACCGATTCACACAGTGTGTTAGATTCAAGATTTTCACAAACATCAAAACGTCACCCTCAGTTTACCTGTTAGGTATGTTGGTTGCACACACATCCCTCAAACAGGAAAGGTACAAGATGGGCACACTTCACTCACTGCCGTCCTGAGTCCCCCCCTTTGGCCTGGTTGGGGACGTGAAGTAATGACTCATGCACAGCCAAAACCCAGGCCACTTACACCCACCTCTGATATTTATGACCCTGTGTGTGACCCTGGGGAAGTCACTTAACCTCTGAGAGCCTCAGTCTCCTCATCTGTAAAAAACAGAAAACAACCGTGACTGTCTCATTGGGTCATGGGTTAAAGCCTCCTCAACCTGAAAGCCCTATGTAAATGTCACTCTGATCACTCATTCAATCAGCAAGGATTTGTTAAACACCTGTTGCTCATCCTGCCTTTTCGAAGAGGCCCGATGGCATCCCCGGTGACATCTTGACTCACGCAGGGATTGGATTGAAGTGAAGCAGGGTCCCCAGAAGTCATCAGCCTCCCTCTTTCTTCCTGAGTCATAGAGGTCTGGCGGCAAGACAAAAATCAGGACCACTGGTGATGGCCTGGGATGGGGCAGATGACCCTGGTGTCTCCCACGTCCGACCAAGCTCTAAGCGCTCCACAGCACCTGCTGCAGCCACCTTCAGGGCCCCTGGAGCAAACTGTTCTCATCCACCCTTTCTGCTGGGGAACTCTCCACATGCTTGGAGTAGATACCCCTCATAACTCCCCAACCGGTTGGAGACCCCCTCAGATACCCTCAACCTGGCTTGGCCCATCTGCTGAGTTTTATTGGGTGTGGCAGCCGCATGCTACGGCTTCTTGGAGCCACAGGTGAGAGCTGGGGGACAGGTAGACACCAAAGGTGAGTGAGAAGCCCTCCCACCAGTGCTAGTCCTCCCTGAATACCCCACACGGTCCTATAATGTGCTAGGCACTAGGTACATGAAAACGGAAGTCAAAAGTCCAGGACGCCAACAGTGGCCCATAGACGTTAGGGGCTCTGGGCTTTTATACTTATGTAGACAAAGGGAGGGAGATGCTCCAGTCTAGGACAGGTTAACCCCAGCCATCGCTGATTCTGGCGGTCACACATAGATCAGAAAAGGCTTCCCAGGAGGGCTGGTGGAATTCCAGCGGCTCTTTTTGTGAATGTTGTTCCACTGCTCACACTGTCTACATCAGCATTCCCTTGGGGGAAGGGACCTGATCTAAGCATCTGGAAAAGCCACTTCTTTCCTTCTCACGAGGCAACAACGTAGAGGAGTGGGATAAGAACCAGATTGGACTTGGAAGGCCCGGGTTCATATCCTGGCTTTGCCATTGATCACTCGTGTGACCTTGGCTAAGTCACTTGATCACTCCGGGCTTTAGTTTTCCCGTATGAGAAATTGGGTTGGGTTGGTCTAGATGCCAATAGTCAACAAACATTTATTAAGTGCCTGCTGTGTGCCAGACATTGCTCTAAGCACTGGGGATGTGAATATGAAAAAGAAAGACAGTTCCTCCCCTGGGCAGAGGTGGGAAGATACTTGCTGCTGGGGCACAGTGGAAAAGTCAAAGAGCCCCAGGTACGTACTGCCAGTTGGAAAACGAGGCTATCCTTTCTGCTTTAAACTTCTGATCCTTTGACAGATAGCCTTGTCCTTGACAACAGAGCCTGCCCATGTGGAGGCCTCCATTCTCAAGATATCTGGAAGAAGCAAGGATACAAAATGCTTTTTTTAAAAAAAATAATGTTTTTGCTTTTCTTTGTTTCACCAGCATTGATATTGTACTCAGAGAATGCCAGATTTGCATTGGATTGGCCATCCAACTAGTCCAACCCAGTTTTGAAAGAGTATAATATTTGTGCTTGATGAAGCCAATTGAAAATTAGGGTTAGCTTCTAACGCCTGTGCCCATTTTCTCACTCCTAAAACTCCACAATGTTCCCTGTGACTGGAATGTACTCTGTCTGCCTGTGCTGAGGCAAGAGGGTGGGGCGGCAGAGAGGAGATGATGTTTCAGACCTAGAGTGGTTCAGTTGCAATATAGAATACCCAAAGGGGAGTAATGCACAGTAAACCAGCAGAGGTAGGCTTCAGCTAGACCATGTAAGGCCTTAAACAATAAACTAAAGAGTTTACATTTTGTTTTAACAGAAACAGGGAGCTTCTGAAGATTCTTTTTTTTCTTTTCTTCCAGTCAGGGTTAAGTGACTTGCCCAGGGTCACATAGCTAGTGAGTATCAAGTGTCTGAGGCCGGATTTGAACTCAGGTCCTCCTGACTCCAGGGCCGGTACTTTATCCACTGCACCACATAGCTGCCCGGCCTCTGAAGATTCTTGAGCAGAAGCGTGACCTAGTGTTTGAGGAAGATTATTGTGGCAGCAGATAAACAGCTTAAGACTTTTTGGGGGAGGGTCCTGACGTTGTTTATGAGCAAAGGGCTTTTATGCTCTAGGTTTTTTGTTTGTTTGTTTTTGATAATCTGGCGGACAAGAAAGCTTGTACCAAGCATCGCCCCTATGACTTGATGTGATCACAATCCGTTCTTTGAGTGTTTGGGCATGTGTGGTTTTCCATTTGTTGAAATGAAACCAAGAGCCTGCTCTGTACAAGGCTAGAATCCAAAGTAAAAACCATCCAACTAACACAGGCCCTGCCCTCATGAACCTTACATTCTATTTACTTTCCCTCCCATATGGGAATCATGGATTTGTAGAGCTAGAAAGGAGCTGAAAGGTCATTTCATCCAAGCCCAGCATTTTGCAAATGAGGTAATGGAAGGTCAAGGGATTAAATACATGCCCAGGTCACACGGCTAATTAGTGGCCACGCTAGAACTGAACTCCAAATGTCCCCAAGCCCATGTAGTGTCCTTGTCATGACAGCATCATGAACCACTGCCACCTCCCAAAATCAGAGACGTGGCTGAATTGAGATCAGTCTTTGATATTCTGTAGCAATAACCCCTCCACAATCACAGAATTGTAGAATCAAAAAATTGCAGCTTTAAACTGGATTAGCCATCTAACTAGTCCAACCAAGTAGTGAAAAAAAGTCCTCCCTGTTAATCAATCCATCAACATGTATTAAGTACCTGACATTGGGCTAAATCCTACAAGATCCCTGACAAGTGGGCATCCACCATTTCCAGCTGCAGCAACCCACCGTCTCCTCCGGCAGTCCTTTGGATGGTTCTAATTGTCAGAAAGTTTTTCCTGATGCTCGGACCCAAATTGGATTCCACAGGGATATTCAGGCAGCAGATGTTAGCCCTTCTTCTCAGCCCACCCATTCCAAGAAGCAATCTATCAATGACCAGAAATAACCATATCACGACCTCCTTTTTGAATGGAGCAGCTGGTGGAGTTCAGAGTCCGCATACCAGGCGGCCATTCCCCTTTACTTCTGGGGCCGAGTTAAGATCATAAAAGGAAGCATTTTCACCTGATCCCTAGAAGCATTCCTCAGTTTGTCACATCCAGTCCCTCCAAACAAGGACGGCTATGTTGCTCCTCAGGATTACATCCTAATACTCAACTCTCTGGCTTCAACTTCTGTCCCGGGGCAGAAGCTGGGTCATTTTTTTTTTCAGAGTGGTTTTTTGTTTTGTTTTGTGTTTTTTTCTTTTCCTTTCTCCTTTTTTTTTATGCTGAGCTCATTAACTTGTGCTCAGCAACCAGGCCTGTAAAATCCTCTCATTTAATCTGCCTTCTCAACTGCCCCCGAAGAAAATAATGGCTTCTCTTTGCCGGATCTCTACCTCACAAAGGGCTGGTCTGTGCTTTGAGAATGAGAGAAGGGAGTGAAAAAAATGAAGAATACCATTAAGCAGATATTCTTGTTAACGGTGCTCTCCATGAGGCCCCGAACCGTTGGAGAGGAGGAATGGACCTAATAAGGCACACAATTTGCTCCCCAGGGGTCCTCTTGTTCCATTTCATGGCCTTACTGCTAGTTACACCCTATGGTCCATTTAAAAATCTCCTTCCCTTCCTGGGGTTGACAGCTTTCAACTACTTGTGGCCAACAATCACAGTGACCCACAAAGGAGCTTTGGAAATCCATATTCTTTCCTCTGATATCAGCACCTCTATCCCTTAGTTGTGTTTAGAGCTCTGCTCTCACTCTCTGAAGACCGGTCCTGTCAAAGGGAACTTTTGTGAAAGATCGTCTCTGGGGCACATCCAGATTCTCTGTCATGCTTTATCAACCTTTGTAAAAGCCCCTAAGTTTAGTTTTTGCCTAGAACTGGGCTTGGACAGACCCAGAAAATCAGAGCCTTGCTCTAATCCCATTTCTGCATGCATGAATCATTTAGGCAACTGAGGAATGAAATACTCATCCATTTTCACAGTTTAGAGGTTCCGTCTCGAAGGTTTGTGTGTACGAGAAGAAAGGAATGTCATGGGATCGTAGAGTTCGAGCTAAAAGGAGCTACAAGAAGCCATCCAGTTCAACCCCTTCTTTTTACAGATGAAGAAATGAGGCCCAAGGTCACATTGGTAGTGTCAGAGGCATAATCTGAAGCCAGGTTTTCTGACTCCAAAGCTCATGTTCTCTCTACAGCATTACACTGATGCCACGAGGTCATTTATAATTCTAAGATTCTGGAACACTTTGATCCAATATGAGGTCCAAAATTCATTTATCTCTTAGGTATTAACTAGATAAGGATAGATTAGAAAAAGAAAACACTTACTAAGTGCTATTTTTATGCCAGGTGCCATGGAAATAGAAACAAAGTAGTCCCTACTTTCAAGGAGCTTACCTTCCAATGGGTGAAGACAAAACATAAAGGGGAGCAGGAAAATGGGGTAAGGGAAGAAAAGAGTAAGGAGGGAAAGAGGATCTGCGCTGGAGGGGCTGGAAGCTGATATGGGGGTGAAGCAGGCCAGAGGGTGAACCAGAAGTGAAGTGAGCAGCATGTCTGGACCTTCTCATGATGTGGCTTTTCTAGGTAGGGACTCCCCAATTAGTCATGGACTAGACCAGGATCTGGGGAGATAGACACCTTCCCACAGGGAGCTTACGTTCTATTGGGGAAATAAACATGTACCCACTGAAAGCAATAGGAAATATATTCAAATGAAATGCTGTATAAAAAGCAATTTGGGGTGGTGGCAACAAAAACAGTAGTAGCAACTGGAGGCATTTCATCTATTGCTTATTTAAAACAGGCCTTAATTTATCATGTCTTCATCACGTGAGAAAGGGAGGCTAATGAT
The DNA here is from genome assembly GCF_900497805.2 of Vombatus ursinus. NCBI lineage: Eukaryota > Metazoa > Chordata > Mammalia > Diprotodontia > Vombatidae > Vombatus > Vombatus ursinus. The sequence continues at coordinate 53,802,306 of NW_020954577.1, read as the reverse complement.
TTTGCACAGCCCTCCCTCACTCAAATCAAAGTCAATTGCAAGCCATGTCATCATCTCCCTGATGTCATGGTCCTCTCTGAGAACAAAGGACAAATCTCACACAACAATTTATCATTTCTTCATCATGTGACAATAATTCGGAATTTTTGTTTTGGTATTTCAAGGATTTATGATTTCTCCAATGTGGACACTCTCTCTACCAAAGTAGATTTCAATCCCTTTGTGCCTTAATTTACCATGGCTGAGAAATGGGTCGCTCTCAAGCCTACCTGGTGGAGAGCTTCTTTAGAATTCTCTTGACTGGTCCCAATCATACATACACTCACAGATTCTGTGCTCAGCTGGGTCACATGTATACAACCTTTACAAGACCCTACCTCTCTCTCCCCTCCCTTCATCCCTTTCTTTTTTCCCTCCTTTCTCTTCCCACCTCAAAATATAATGGCCCACACCATAATGAAGCATCAGGAAAGAGCTTTTAGAATAATTACTTGTAAAATTTCCGCATGGCATTGCTACTTTTTCAAGGCGTGCTCTCTCTCTCTCTCATCTTCATATTTTGAAAGATGATTTCTCAATGAAGAGATTTTTCCAAAGGAAATCATATTTCTTTCCTTCTATCCCAGAATTCAACAACCCCTCAGGCTCTAAATCAATGATCCTTTCAGCAACTGAATTATACAACCAACATTTGTTAAGCACCTGCTATGTGTAACGTACAATTCTAGCCACTGGGGATACAAAGACAAAAATGAATCATGCAAGCCTTCAAGGAGTTTATGTTCTACTAGAGAGATACAGCCTGTGTACAAATAAGTGATCAATCGGCCAATCAATGAGCATTTACTAAGAGACTACAACGTGCCAGACATGTGAGGAAGACAAAGGTGAAACAGTCCATAACCTCAGGAAGTTTACAGTCTGGCCAGGGGAGACAATATGTACATATGCAAGTACGTACAAAAATGCAAAATAATTTTCTGGTGAAGGCACCAGGAACTGGGAGAATTGGGAAAGGCTTCACGTAGACTATTACTACTACTGTTCTAATAGAGGACAAAAGGGGAGTGCAAGACCAGTCCCAAATAGGAGTAGAGAGCACCTAAGCTGTGCTTTGAAGGAAGCTAAGGATTCTGAGATAGAGGTAAGGAGGGAGTACACATCTGGCACGGGGACAGCCGGTGCAAAAGCATGGAGGTACAATGATAGATGGAAGATAGATGAAAGGCGTAGAAGATAGATACTGTCCAATCTGGGGTTTTGATACTGATACTGCAGGTCTGGTGACTAGCTTTCATTTACTCTGCTGCTTGGCTAGCCTTTGAGGCTTCCCAATTTAAGTGTGCTGGCCTTAAAATGAACCTGTACCATTATCCCTCTGGTAGTTCTGCACCAGCAGGCATGATGTTGCTCCTCAGGAATGTTATTTATGGCCCCAGCTAGAGCCTCCCTCTCTAAAGTTATCTTGTTCTATTCTATATGTACATACCTTGTGCATACCTATTTAGGAACATGCTGGTGCCCCCATTAGAATGTAAGCTTCCCAAAGGCAGGCACTCTTTTGGCTTTTCCTCTGAAACACTAGCACTCGACCCAGTGTCTGGCACATAGTAATTGCCTAACAAATGCCTGTTGATTTATTGTCAGCGCATCTATAAAATGGTCAGAAGTGATTTGTAGATATTCCCAGTAAGCATTGCTGAGAACTTCATCCAGTACTGGTGAGGCCCCACAGCTTGTATCAAACCAAATCACATCTCTAGTGATTTCCAGGGTCAAACACTTTGGCCCAATACTCAGCTTTTATAACTGATGAGTGTTAAAAACATATCTCTTCCTAACAAAAGCAAGTGGTGACAGGGGCCAGGGAAGAAGAGGAGGAAAGAGACACAGAGATAGAGAAATAGAAATAGATTGGAGAAGCAGAGAGACAGAGATACAGACATAGGGAGACAGAGATCTAGACAGATAGACATTAAAAGGTTAAGAGGCAGGAAATAGCCTATAGTCAGATAGACCAGATCTCAAATTAGTTCCCCCAGATAAATGTCTAGATTCTGGTAACTACATAGAATTGAAAGCACTGGTTATTCAGTAATCAATGAATGCTTATGCATTTATTGCTCTTAATTAATTAATACAATTACTTACATACTATTTAATCGATGCCAAGAAAACCAAATCAATGCCTAGAGGATTTTGGCCAATATCACTCGCTTCTCCTTTCAATTCTCAAAATTAGCAGAGTAAGGCCATTTAAAATTTATAGTCCTTCTTTTATACCAATTTCACTGATTCTAAAAGCCCCCTACTTTGAATTTTCACATTAATCCTACCTAAAGTTCAAGTGTATCCTTTAAGTAAACCCCTGACACTAGATTCAAGTCCCCTGTCCTTGGCAATGCCTGCCCTGAAAATGTAACGATGACAATAAATGACATTTGTGTATCACGCTATAGTTTACGTAATACGATCAAACAGGCTCCAGCTTGGACCCCAGGGCCTTGCTTCTCCCTCATTCTTGTCCTCTGGATCACCCACGGCTGCTCCCTGCATTGTCTCAACTCAGGTCTCCTCTATCAGAAAAAAAAGACTCTTCCCTAGCCAGGCTAGCTTTTTGAGTCCCAGCTGGTTTTCGCCACTAATCTGCTGGAAGGAGTGACATTACTGTGTCCACTTCTTTACAGAGAGCTCATCTCTCAGCCCCTAGTAACCTGGCTTCTATCTCTACTCTTTTGCAGAAATTGCACTTTCCAAGGTCACCAATTGTCCCAAACAAACTGGGGCTCAACCTTTCGATACCGTATCTTTTGATGCTGGGTTATAGCCTCAACTTTTCTAGGGAGAGTTTTATCTTTCCGCCTCCGAAACACTGGAGTTTCCAGGTTCACTCACCTTACTGTCCTCTCCTTGCCTCTCTTCTTTGCTATACTGGATCCTGTCCCCTCTCAGGGGATGGTCCCTGGGGCCCCCTCCTCAGGCTGCTTCTCTCTCCCTTGGAAGTAGCTTCAGTCATCACTTCATCCCTGGCCTTGACCCTCACCCTAAGCTCCACACCCATGTCTCTATTGCCTGCTGAACATCTCCACCCAGGTGACCTCAGGGCCACAAATACAATGTGGCCCAAACAGGATCCATCATCTTGGAGGAGGAAGAGGAGGAGGAGGGGGAGGGGCAGCAGTAGTAAACATTTATTAAATGCTGACCACGTTCCAGGCACTGTGCTAAGTGCTGAAGAATTTCAGTTTCTGCCCTCGGGGAGCTCCCCATCTAAAAGCAAAGAGATATGTACAAACAGGCTACATCGAGGATAAATAGGAGATAATTGAGAGGGAAGGTACTAGAATTAAGAGGGGTTGGGGAAGCCTTCCTGTAGAAGGTGGGGTTTTATTTAGGGGAGCCAGGAGGCAGAGATGAAGAGGGAGGGCATGCCAGGCCTGGGGCACAGCCAGAGAAAAAGCCCGGAGTCTAGAGATGGAGTCTTCTGTTCAAGGACCAGGAAGGAGGCCAGTATCTCTGATGACAGAGGGCTTGGTGGGGAGCAAGGTGTCAGGTGACCAGAAAGGCAGGGGGAGCTGGGCTACGAAGGGCTTTGAGGCCAAACTGAGCATTTTGTGTTTGTTCCTGAAACTTTTCACCTAAATTTTCTTTCCTTACTCATTTCTGTTAATAACACTGTTTTCCTTCAGTTTCCCAGGCTCAAAACCTCAAATACTGAATCGAAGAAAAAAGTAACTGAGCATTAAAAAAAAAATCAAAAGAACAAAATGCTACTAATTTGCAGTTAGCCACTTTGGCGCCTCCTCCTTCCTCTCCTTCATCCATCAGTCCTTAAGATCTACAAATTTCCATAAGCTTTCACTACACCTCATTCTCAGGGAATGGCGCCCTCATGTTGGTATTGTGATAATCCACCCCATCTCCCTTTTTCATCTTTTCTCCCTCAAATCCATCTTACACACTACTGGCAGCCTAATTCTGATAGGGTACATCACCCTACTGCTCAAAAAACGTCAATGGCTCCCTAGTGCCTATGGCACAGAGCCCTTTCCTTAGGTTGGCATCCAAGACTCCTGCCCATTGGACTGAACCGACTTTTACAGCTTTCTATCACACTAGCATGTATCCTGCTGAGTCCTGTGCCCCGGGCAGACTGTTCAAATGCTCCAGCCAGCGACCCCAGCCTCCTTCTCTCGGCTCGGGGCATTCCCTCCAGCCGTCCCCCAGGCTTGGAATGCTCTCCCTTCTCTACTCCTTCTGCTGAGCTCCCTGGCTTCCTTGAAGTCCCAACTAACATCCCACTTTCTGCAGGAAGCCTTCCCAACCCCTCTTAATTCCAGGGCCTTCCCACTGTTTACTATTTCCAATTTATCCTGTACATAGCTTGTTTCATATATATTTGTTTGCATGTTACCTCCTCCGTTAGATTGTAAGCTCCTTGAGGACAGAGACTGTCTTTTGCCTCTTTGGTGTCCCCAGAGCCTAGGACAATGCCTGGCACATAGTAGGCACTTAATTAAATTTATTGATTGATCCGAATGCTGCGTGACCATGAAAAGCCATTTAAACCTCTCTGAGCCCTGGTTCCTTGCCTGTCAAAGGTCAGGGTTGGTGTGCGTGATCTCAGTGGTCCCCTCCAGTCCCTGATTTTTGATCCCATGATTCAAACGGGGCAGAGAGAATCACCCCCTCTTGGAAACAGGGCTGAGACAAGCCGAATCTCTGTTGCTATGCCCTTTTAAATACAATACTAGAAATCTTGGCAAGAAATCACGGCAAAGAATAAATAAAAGGCATAAATATGGGAAAAGACATAAAAATCTCCATTTTTGCAGGCAACATAATTGTATACTTAGAAGTTCTAAGAAAATCAACCGGACAAAATTTACTAGCGGCAATCAATGAGGTCAGCAAAGTTGCTGCTGGGAGAGAAATCGATGGCATTGTTGGGTGTTGGTGACACTTGGCAAAAAGAAAGAATGAAACAATATCCCAGGCAAATTAGCAACAAAAATATCCATTGCTTGGGTATTAATTTAATCCAGGGCACGAGAGAGTTATTCAAAGGAAATGATAAAGCCCTAATGAGAGAAATAAAGGCAACCATGAATAAATGGAGAGATAGACCTTGTCTTGGCTGGGAAAGCTAAATATAGTCAGGATGACAATACTCCCTAAATTTACATAGAGAGGTTTAATGTCTTACCAATTAAAGTTCCCCACAGGATACTTCATAGACCTTTACAAGATGATGGTGAAATTTACCCGGAAGAATAAGCAAGCCAAGATACTAAAGAAAATGTCCTTTTGACGAGGTGAATATTTCAAAGATCTCTAATTTCATCAGTGCGAGGACTCCCTCTGCCAACAGCTGGCAAGCCTTCCGTCACTGAGTAGACAGTCCTCTAGGAGCTGCTGAGGCCAAAACATTTGTTACTGCAGCCAGACTGGGGATAAGGCATCAAGCAAAAAGGAAGAGGGCATCAGGTCTGCAGTCAGAGGACCTGGGCCCCAACGCCACCCTAACGCTCGCTACTTGTGCGACCTTGGGCAAGGTCACGTAGCTGCTCTGGGCCTCAGTTTCCTCCTCTGCAAAATGAGGGTGTTGGGCTGGATAGTGCCCAAGACCCCTGCCCACTCTAGACCTGGGATCCTAGGGCGTTATTCCTTCGCTGACTCTGCTTCTGACTTTCTAGACTTTGCCACCATCAGTGCTTGGGACCTCCTTCCTCAGAGCATTCATCTGACTCTGCAACATTCCTTCACCATGGTGGCCCCCTTCTTCCACAGGTAAGTTCTCCCCAGGGAGTTCTTCCATTGTGGGGAGGGGACCTAGGCCAGCCAACATTCACTTCCCTCCTGACTCTGCTGTTGACATAGTAAATGATTAATAAGTGTCTTGCCATGGAGCTCTTGGAACTCAACTAAGCTGGCCCATAGACAACAGGCCTAGGGTCTTGCCCATGGGTCTGTATTTGTGGCCTTCTATGCTTAGAAGTGACTTATAGAACATATGCTTATTTCACCAGCAAGACCTCAAAGAATTCAGCATCCTCTCCAGGCCACAAAGGCATCAATGAAGTTTTTAAAAACCTCAGTGGGCTCATAAACATATTACAGAGCGACAACATAAAAACCACGTAATATTGGATTAAAAGTAGAAAAAAAGAAAAATGTGTTATATAGAAAAAAATCAAACTTCTATGAAGACCTAATATATGATAAACAGAGGTAGGACCATGGGGAAAGGAAGGAATGTCATTGGGCCAGCTTGGCATCAGTATGGACAAGTGGCCTAAAAATGATGCAGTCAAGAAGAAGAAATTATGAAAATGGAGGCAGAAATGATTGTGATGTCTAAAGGGAAGGATGTGACTGCACAAGGCATACCTAGAGCACCTTGGATTTTTTTAAAGGCATCTATGGGCGATGAAACCAATAGCATCAGGTAAATGAGGCTAATAGAAGAAGAACATTGGAATCCCCAAAGCCCAGAATGCCAGGAGGTAAATGCTGATGGGTCAAGGAGAGCTAAAAAGGTTGGTTTGGTTGGTTCTCAACTAAGTGGAAGACAAGAGGATGATGATGAGAAGGCTGAACTCCTAAACTTGGGTTGTTTCTGTTTTCTTTTCCCAGGAGAAGATGGTCTTTGGATTGTAAGGAAGACAAAAAATGGTTAATTGGGCCTGGAAACCCACAAGAAGTGGGGAGGTATTCAGATAGCATCTAGCTGCCCTCAAGGGGTTCAAGTCACCAACTAGAGGAAGTATGTATCCCACTGAAGGGACTGGCAGACTTGATTTTTGAGTTACTCTTATTGAACATTGAAAGATCATGGGGAACAGGAGAGATTCATAACAGGAGATTTCGTCCCAAATTTCAGAAGAGTTTACCTACTTCAAAGTAAAGGACAGTGAACTTGACTTTAATTCCTGGCAAAATTCAAGGGATGGTTTGTGAACATTTAGAAAGGAAAGCAGCAATCACTGAGATCCATCATGGATTTGTCAAGAAAAGGTCATGTCAAACTAACCTCCTTGACTTTTTTTGACAAGGTTATTAGGGTACTAGGTTATGGGAATACTCGAGATATTTGGAGTTTTTTTTTTTTAGTACAATTTTCAAGGAAGCATTTGGCAAAATCTCTCTTGTCATTCTTGCAAACAAAGATGTGGGATAGACAAGTTTACATTTGGGTATAATTTGGAAAGGGCTGAATGATTGGATCCAGAGAGCAGTCATTAGTACATCTGTTTCAATTTAGAGGGAAATCTCTAGTGGAGTGCCTTAGGAAGCCTGTCCTGGACCCCTAGACAGCCCCACTTGGATGCAGACTTAGATAGCATGGGCATTCGACTGGCAGATGATGTGAAGCTCAAAGGGACTGAGAACACATTCAATGACAAGTCAGCCTTCGGAAAACTCTCAGCAGGCTAGAATGAGAAGGAGAAATTGAACCATAATTAGCTTTACAAATACAGGAGGAGAGTTCTAGTTAAAGACCAATTTGTGTGAAAATGAGCTCATTTTTTTCTCTTTCCTCCTAAATCTTCCCTCCCCTCTTATTGTGGAGGACAGCACCAAACCAGAGGGTTTTGTTTTTTTTTTTTTGTTTTTGTTTTTTGTTTTTTAGGACAGCAGACTCCTTGTATTGCTTTAAAAGACGTATAGTGCTGAGGACAGGAAGATGTTAGCCCAGGGTCTTCTGTCCTACTCACACCATGTCTAAAGCATTGTCCTCAGGGCCAAATTTTAGGGAGAAAACTGATGAGCTGGATTGTATACAGAATAGAAACCTTGTAATAGAAGGACCAATGAATAATAATAGTGAACATTTAGATAATGTTTTAAGATCTTCAAAGGGCTTGTTATCGCATTTAATCTTCACAACTACCCTATAAGATAGGTGCTATATCTTCATTTTATAAATGAGCAAGAAAACTGAGGCAGACAGGTTAAATGACTTGCCCAGGGTGATAAACCTAGGGTTTAAGAAGAATTTGAGCTCAGATCTCGCTGACCCCAAGTCTAACACTGTGTACTTTGCACCACCCAATGGCCTGATGGAAACAGGGCTGGTTAACTCAGAGAAGAGGACTTTGTGGAGACGTGCAGGCTGCCTTCAAGTATTTGATGGACTGCTGCGTGGAAGATGGGCTTAGATTCATTCTGGTTGGCCCCCAGAGGGCAGAACCAGAAAGACTGGATGGAAATTGCAGAGGCAGATTTAGGCTGGATAGAAAGAAAACAACTTCCAAGTAAATAGAGCTGCCTACAAGTGTCCTTGGTTGTCTGGGAAGATAGTGAGCTCCCCATCCCTGGAGGTATTCAAGCAGAGTCTGGAAGGCCCCTAGTGGGGTAGGTACACTGTAGAAGCGATTCTCATGTAGATTGGACCAGAAAGCTCCAGAGGTTCCTTCCGTCTCTGAGGTTCACAAGATTATAGCTGGAGAAGCCGATGGAGCCAGCTCCTTCTTTTACAGATGAGGAAAAGGAGAGTCAGGGAAACAAAGTGGTCACACAGGGAGTCAACATTCGAACCCAGGCCCTTGGACTCCAGATCCAGTGAGTCATACTATTCATTTGGCACAGATCTTCCCCGATTGGCCTGAGAAGAGGATCTCCTCTCAGATGCTCGGGCCTTTTGACCGGAAGATTATTGATTCTGTCCATCCTCTGGCTTTAGACAGGAAGAACTTACATCCCTGTCCCCCAAAGCCTTCTGATATGTGAAAGAACTGGTGTTGTTTTTATTACAATAGTGCCACCTGCCGGAAAGACTCAGAATTATCCAACGCTCAACCCGAGATCTTTGCCAAAGCTCCAGCTACCTGATTGTTGTTTTCAGATAAACCCTTGTCATCTCTGCTGTGTTCCACGGACAGACCTGGCTCTGAAAAATTCTTAACTATATGTTTTTCATTAAAAATTGATTTCCATAAGGTGAATACCCATTGGGCCACTGATGAAATAGAACCCAGAGTGTTTAAGCACCTCCACCGAAACTTCATGGCGGCCTGCAAGAGTTCTTCAACACTTTCAAGCCAGACTAAATCATTTCATCAGTCTGAGCCTCAGTTTCCCCATCTGTAAGAGGAGGAGGAGTATGGAAAGGCTCCTGAGGTTTCTTTCAGGTGTCAGTCCCAAGGTCCTGAGAATAGCAGTCATTTTTTTTTTTTAATCATGTAGAAGTTGGCTCTGTCTGTTCCAGCTGACCACCAGAAGGGGAAAGTCCCATGTGGTCAGTCAGGACAGGCAATTCTCCGTCTCCAGGTTTCTGTTGCTCGGACTCTCTAGTTGCCATAGAATCAGGACCTAGGCTTCCTCCAGTGCCTTCCCACTCACTGGACAGATTTTGCAGTAGGAGCTGAAGATTCCAGACTCCTAGATTAGAGGTGGAAGGGAGGCCAGACAGCCCCAGATAATGCTAGAAGGCATCTTCTAGCCGAAGGGTCCTTACCCTTTTTTGTGTTTATCAGGCTGGTGAAGCCTGGGGACCCCTTCTCAGAAGAATTGCTTTTAAATAAATACACAAAATAAAACACATAGAACAACTAAGGAAATCAGTTATACTACAGTTATATAAAGAAAACACATTTTTTTAGAAGTTCACTTGAAACTAGGCTAAGAATCCCTTGTTCTGGTACTCATTTGGCAGATGAGGAATCCAAGGTCAGGGAAGCTGATGAGATTTCTCAGGGCGCTAAGTAATGAGCGGCAGAGCAGGGAACTAGACCCAGGAGTCCCAAATGCCATGCTGCGTTCTCAGCACTCTCTGGGGAACCCCTGGTGTCCCTGTCTTGAAATGTTGCTTGGCAGTGACTTTGAGCCTCCAAATGGTGTTGCAATGCAATGATCTCAACCCTTCAGGTCTGATCCGAGTGTAATCCAGTAACCCAGAGACGCTCTCCACTATCACTAAGGGGGGGAGGAGGTTTATTTGTCCACCTCCGACCCCTGGCAGTGCGATTGTTCTCCCTCCTTCAGGCTGCCTCTGATGTTGGGAAAGAAGCCGGACTGACAAGGTCAAGGAAAAGGAGACGAGGGGGACCAGGTTCAAGGTCCTTCTGTTCTCCCATCACCCCTGAGCCCCCATCAGAGTCCCTAACAACACCTCCAGAATGCAATCAGCATTCTCTCTTTTTCTTAAAAGGAAGATTCCGACTTTGGAGGGCACCAGCAGAGATGCCTCCAAATGTCTTTGGGGGCTGCTGGGGAGTTTATCTGGACCAGCTCACACTCCCCTGGGCAGCTTTCAGAAAGAGAGCTGGGCAGTCAGAAGCACCCCACCTCCTAAATTCTAAAGCAGCGAGAGAAATCATTGCTATTTAACTGTTTAATGATCATCATATTAATTTTAGGTTAAACATACGCCTGAAGTGTACGACAGTTTTGCATACACATCAGAAGTCGGAAGATCTAAGTTGAAATTCTGCAGGTCCTGTCTGACCGAGTCATTCAGAGCTCCGGGCCTCAGCCGAAGTCCCTTCTGGCTCAAGGTCTTGGACCCCATGCTTTCTAAGTAATCTCAAAGTTAGTGTTGTTTTCAAGGGGGATCATTTACAAATCACTGCCTGCAATGGAAGCAATCATTCTGTCACTACTCAGAGCATCCATCATGATTGGTTTGCAGTGTACCCTTAGATAAGCTGATGAACCCATCAGGACCTCAGTTTGCTCATCTGGAAGGTAGGGCATATAAAGCATGTTGAGTACTTTATCAATCCGTCCCACAAAGAAAGGATACTCCTGTATTATAAACAGTGTGTGAAAATGACATTATTGCAAATGTGATGTTAATAGGAAAAGGTGCCTCCGCGGATAGAATGCCAGCCCTGCAGTTGGGAAGACTTGAGTTTAATCCAGACACTTTCTAGCTGTGTTACCCTGGGCAAGTCACTTCACCCTTCTTGCCTTGGTTTCCTCATCTGTAAAAAGAGCTGGAGAAGGAAATGGCAAACCCCTCCAGGATCTCTGCCAAGAAAATCCCAAATGGGGTCACGGAGAGTTGAACATGACTGGAAAATGACTTAACATCAACAAAAGAATGTTTCTGTTTACCTGACACAACGCTTGGTTCATTTTGATTTAGGGAACACTCATTAAGTTCCTGCTGTGTGCTAGGTACCATCCTGATTACTGGGCATACAAAGACAGAAAAATTTCTCCTGCCTTCCAGGAGCTTAATCACCAACCCAATCAAACATCAATTGAACAGCAGGGAGCAAGATAAGTTTGCTACACAGAAAAAGTGAATCCAAGGCAGGCCCTCTGGAATATTCCATTGAGGATTCCATCATGGTTTTATCTGCCGCATTCGTTCTGTGACTTTATTTAGAGGCAGTGTGGTATGGTGGATAACCACATCCCTGCCTCCAGAGTTAGACAAGGCACATTGGGTTTTAATTTTTGCTCTGAAACATACTAGCTGTGTGACCTCGAACGAGTCACTTAACTGCTATCTGCCTCAGTTTCCTTGACTGTAAAATGGGGATAATAATAGCACCTACCTCCCAAGGTTGTTGTAAAGACCATATGAAATAATATTTGTAAAAGGCACTTAGCACAGTCTTTGACACATAGTAGGTGACATAAAAATGCTCATCATAAAGTTGATGAGGCCCTAGATTAATAATAGCTAGCACTTATGGACTTAAATTAGCATTAACTCACTTATGCTTTCAGGTTTGCAAAGCACTTTACAACCACTATTTCACTTGTTCCTGACAATAACAACTGAGGAAACTGAGGCAGATGGCAGTTAGGTGACTGGCCCACGGTCACACAACAAGGAAGCATCTGAGGGAGAATTTGGACTCAGGGCTTCCACACCCGGCACTCTGTCCATTGTGCCACCTCCTAATGACTAACCTAGAACCTGCCAGGCCATGCATTTCACTTGGAATTTGTGGTACTAGGCTAAACTTCACTGATGTCCTACATTGTTGACGGAACAGTGAATTGACATGAGCATTCTGGAATGCAATTTGAAATTATGGTTTAAAAAAAAAAAAAGACATGACTGTAATGAAATTCTACTGCTAGGAATATCCTCCAAGGAAGTCTAAGACAAAAAGAGGAGTCGCATCTCCACTAAAATATTCCTTGTGGCACTCTTCTGGTAACAAACTCTGGAAATAAAGCAGATTCCCATTGACTGAGGGCTGGCTTCACCAGGTGGGGTCTGTGAATGTGTTGCTTAACAAACGTGATGGCTATTACTGTGGGATCAGAAACAATGAACAGGATGAATGGAGAGAAGCATGAGAAGACATACACGGATGGATGCAGTGAAGAAAGAAGAATCAGAAAAACCCTGGATACAGTGACTCCAAGGACAGGTGAGGAAAGAACAAAAACCAACCCAGTCTGGATGTTGTTTAGTTACAAGGACCCAGCTTGGCCCTGGAGAAGGGGAAGGGCTGGGGACAGTTGCTAAGACTCGGCTTTCTTTCTTTTTCTATCCTTTTTTTTTTACCAGACATGGCTTGCTGGGCAGGGATATACTCGAAAATGAAAATGATGGAAAAACAAAAGGTTATCAATAAAAATTAAAAAAATAAAAACTTCATTGATACAAGTCTTGGAGGGGAAGAGTTGAATTCCTTGAAAAGATCGTAGAGTTAAGCCCTGTCTGCTTTGGTCTCCCGTCCAAGGTCACAGACAGGAAGAACTCTGCCTACAGATCCTGTAAGCCTCCTTATGGGAGAAAGGTGGAAAAGTATCTTTCTCCTCCCAGAAGCCGTGCCCAGGGAAACCTGGAGTTAAGCGTGTGAGTGGAGAAGGGAAGGGATTACTTTAGCCTCGAGCACATGGAAACACATTTTAGTTCCCATTTTAGCCCTGTGGGTCAAACAATACGCATTGATCAGAGAAAACGAACCTATATTCAAAAACCCGGACACAAGCAACACAGGGAGTGAAGATCTATTAGGGAATAGCTCCCCCCCCCCCCGCAAAGCAGGGAATCTATTTTTTTGACAAAAATACTAAAGCGAAAGTCTAGTGAGCACGCACACAGCGGGCTTTGTGCGTCTTTCAATGCCTCGGTTCTCTGCTGGGGTGCCTTTCCTGTTTGCCCCCGGAGGAGCGATTACGGCAAATGTGCATGATTTTACCCACAATATACAGTATCGTGTGAAGCCGTCCTTTATTGCCTCGAGTCTTTTCTTTCTTATAATTTATTTGAATACATTTGGAATTATTATCCCAAACATTAGCCAGCTGGCCCGCTGGGGTCGCCTTTGCCGGATTCTGGGGTGTCTCCTTTGCTAATCCTCTCTTCATGGATAATCCAGTCTAATGCTTCTTGGCTGTTGAGGGGCCCGGCCTATTACTACCTGATGGTAAGAAATTCACTTTGTCCTGTGTAGGTGGCACTAATCGGGTGGTAATGAACACCTTATTTGAAGCCGCTTAGGTCAGAAAGCTATTCAGGGGATTTCTTTTCTTCTTTTCCAATTTCTGGACGCTTACTTGTCTTTTCAATCTCTTTCCCCAAAAGCTGCAATTCAACTTGTCTTTGAAAGCGGTCCTCCCCCTTCCCTCTTCTCCACACCTTCCTTACGCCCCCCTTCCCCCCACTTTTCTAAATTGTTTACTAGCGGGATCCGATACATAAAAGGTTTTTATTGTGAGCCACGGCCATTGAGCCGCCCTGCTCATTTCTTCCACCTTTGGAGCTGGAGGGGCGGGAGGGAGCCTCAAATCTATCCTCAGCCCGAGGCTTTGGAGCAGGAGGATCTGGGGACAGATTCCAAATCTGACAGGCTCGTTCTAGTCACTTTCCTCCTCTCTGAAACCCCAGGAAGGCAGACCACCTTGGGCACATCGCTTCTCTCCGGCCTTGGCTTCCTCATCTGAAAAATAATAGGGTGGGACTAGAAGTCCACCACAGTCACCTGGCGCTCCATTGATGCCATGAGTTCACCAAGGAGGGCTGCGCCCTGGGTCCAGAAGAGGAAGCTTGCCCAAGGTCACACGGGTGGCTGGCTTTTGATAGAGCTTTGAGGTTCCTAAAGCACTTAACGATTTCACTTTCTGGAGCAGGCAAAGGAGCTAGGATCAGAATCCAGCTCCTTGGAATCCAGAGTCCTTTCTCCTGTCTTTAGAATGAGGGTAGACTCATGGATGTCCTTCTGGAGGAGAGGACAGCCAGCTGCCATAGGGGCCATCATGACCCTCACCTTCTCCCCCACGTGCTCTGGCTGTACCACAGCCCAGGAGACATTTATTGAGACCATCTCAGTTTACATGGCCCCACCCTCCCAAGTGGAGGAGCCAAAGTCCATGGGGGAAAGTGGTGGCAGCTCCCTGCTCTCCATCCCTCCTCACTAGTAAGTGGTAGAGCCAGGATTAGAACCCAGCTCCCCTGATTCCAAGTCCAGTGCTCTGTCTGGAGCAGCAGACAGCCTGTGGACATGCTTAATAGGCTGCCAATGGGGCTTGGACCATGAGGGACCATGTATGGAGAAAATGGAATTTTGTTTGATAGAATGGAGCCTGTTATGGCTTGGGTTAAAAGTTTGCTCAACGCCTAACTTTGCCATGATGAGTTCAGTGAAAAGGGCATGGGAATGGACTCATTTTCCAAGCCTTCACTTTCTCTATTTTATTTTTTGTATTATATGTTGAATATGTTAATTATTCTGGTACTGTGAGAGATGGCATGGTGTAGTGACCAGAAAGCTGGCCTTGGAGTCAAGGAGGCCTGGGTTCAAATCCCATCTCTGAAATATGCTGGCTGTGTGACCTTGGGCCAGTCATTTAATTTATCAGTGTCCCAGGCAACTCCTGAAGACAAGAAGTTCAGATGAGCTGCTGTTCGTTGGAGGTGGAGAGAGTTTCTGTCCCCTTGTGGACAAAATCACAGATCCATTCAAAAGAAACAAACAAAAACACAACCAAGCTTCTGCACTGACATTTGGCCTCTGCCCCCTCCCTCTGTCTCTGTCTCTCTCCTCCCCCACATTGTCTCTGTCCCTGTCTCACCCCTTCCTCATTCCATGAAGGCTGAGTGGATTCTTTATGAGGGTCAATGGAATGGATGACCTTGGAAGAACCTTCCATCAGTGGGATTCTGTGAGAACCAGGAGAGAGTTGACAAATGGCAAGAGATGCTTCAGTGGGAAAATAATGATAGTAACCAGCATTGAGAAGAATTCTTTTACATTTGCATTTCCCTTGACCTTCAGATCCCCTTTGAGCATCACAATCACCTAACTCTGTAGATGGTTTTACAGCCCCATTCTACAGATGAGAAGGCTGAGGCTGAGGCTTTCTGACACAAATACCCTCCCCCCAACTCTTCTGCATCCCCCAGGAGAAAGGAAGCCTGGCAGGCAGTTCCTCCAGACTTGAGGGCGATGGGGTGGAGCTTCTTACACACAGTACATGTTGAATAAATGAAGTATGTCTAAGGACCACATCTTCAGCACAAAAACAAGTCAAGGATTTTACTCCATGCAAACCTCCTTCTCCGAGGGGATTCTTCCAGTAAGGAGACATTCACACATCTCTAACCACCTGGTTCAAAAACAGCTTGCTTGCCCACATGGCTTTTTGCACATTCCTAGGCACTCGGAATGCTCAGGGCTGTCAGTGCTCATTGAACCTGAGCTCGGGGTAGGCCATAGGTGCTTGCAGCTCAGGCGGGCGGATGTGCGGCCAAGCTCTAAATTTAACCAGGTGGTTTCCTGTGCCACAGGTGGAGTGCTAGGCAGCTTCCTTTTCAAACATCCTTTCCCTGCAGCTTTGGGAGGTGGGCACTTGGTGACTGGGTAATAGTTGGGTTTGTTTTGTACCTTTTCTTCTCGATGAAGTCTAATTATGCCGATGATTTTCCCCTGCACCAAACCTGTGTGGCCTTGGGTCATTGCACTTTTAGAAAGAGCCAGACTTCCTCATCAGGATGCATTGTCCAAATCATCTGCACCCCCCCCCCCCCCCCCCCCCCCCCCGCCGTCAACAGCACGACTCCCCCCCCCCCCCCCCCCCAAAAGATACTGCCAGTGAGTGCAAAGAGTTCAGCCACACCTTCCCTTCTCCTCCCTCATCCCCTTCCAGGTAGGTATACAAGCACCTTTTCACAAGATGAGCCTTGGCTACTCTTAGGTCTTGGAAGGGTAGCATCAGGGACCGAAGGTGAGGCTTAAATACTGGGTTTCATTGTGGATTGTACCAATGGTGATGTCAGTCAGCAACTCACCTCCACACTAGCATGGCTCTGCCCACCCCTTACATTTAAATGGTCTTTTGAGGTTTTCAAAGGGCTGTCATCACAGCCCTGGGTGGTGGTCAGTCTGACTATCTTTACTCTTATTCTGTGGGTGAGGAAACTGAGATTCAGAGGGGTCAATGGCATCCTAGAAACTTCCACAGCTCGAAAATGTTGAAGCCAGGACTCCAACCCAGATCAGAAGAGTATCGATCCAGAGCTGGAAAGGAAACTTAGAGGTCAGGGAGTCCAGATCCGTCATTTTATGTTTGGGGAAACTGAGGCCCAGAAAAAGAAAGTGATTTGCCTAAGGTTCCATAAGTAAGAAGGAATAGTGCTGGGATTCTACCACACATTCTCCATATGTTTGAATGGTACCATGACGCCTTTCGATTAACTTCTAGGTCCCTTGGCTTCCTCCTCCTCCTCCTCCTCTTGGGTCTTGGAGATGCCACATTAGTTGAGAAAAGGTCTTTCCCACAGTTGTGAACAACTATAGAAATGTACTGTTTGATAAACCCAAAGACTCCAGCTTCTGGTGTAAGAACTCACTATTTGACAAAAACTGCTGGGAAAACTAGAAAACAGTATGTCAGAAATTAGGCAGAGACCGACATCTCACACCATATACCAAGATAAGATTGAAATGGGTACATGATTTAGACACAAGGGATGATACTGTAAGCAAATTAGGAGAGCAAAGAATAGTTTACCTGTCAAATCTATGGAGAAGGGAAGAATTTATGACCAGAGATAGAGAACATTATGAAATACAAAATGGTTAATTTTGATTACATTAAACTGAAAAGGTTTTGCACAAACAAAACCAATGCAACCAAGATTAGAAGGAAAGCAGAAAGCTGAGAAACAACTTTTACAGCCAGTGTTTCTGATAAAGGCCTCATTTCTAAAATATATAGAGAAATGAATCAAATTTCTAAGAATACAAGTCATTCCCCAATTGATAAATGATCAAAAGATATGAACAGGCAGTTTTCAGATAAAGAGATTAAAGCTATCTATAGTCAAATGAAAAAAAATGCTCTAACTCACAATTGATTAGAGAAATGAAAATTGAAACAACTCTGAGGTACCACCCCACTCCTATCAAATTGGCTAATATGACAGAAAAGGAAAATAATAAATGTTGGAGAAGATGTAGGAAAATTGGAACACTAATGCATTGTTGGTGGAATTGTGAACTGATCCAACCATTCTGGAAAGCAATCTGGAACTATGCCCAAAGGGCTATAAAACCCTTTGATCCATCAATACCACTACTAGGTCTGTATCCCAAAGCAATCATAAAAAGGGAGAAGGAACTACATGTACAAAAATATCTATAGCAGCTCTTTTTGTGCTGGCAAAGAATTGGAAATTGAGGAGATGCCCATCAATTGGGGAATGGCTGACCAAGCTGTGGTATATGAATGTAATGGAATCCTATTGTTCCATAAGAAATGATGAGCAGGCGGACTTGAGGAAAAACCTGGAAAGACTTGCACGAACTGATGCCAAGTGAAGTGAGCAGAACCAGGAGAACATTGTACATAGTAATAGCAACATTGTGCATTGGCTAACTTTGATAGACTTAGCTCTTCTCAGCAATACAATGATCCAAGACAATTCCAAAAGACTTGTCATTGAAAATGCTGACCACATCCAAAGAAAGAACTATGGAGTCTGAACGCAGATTGAAGCATATTATTTTCACTTTTTCTTTCTTATGGTTTTCCCCTTTTGTTCTGATTCTTCTTGTACAATATGACTAATGTGGAAATATGTTTAACATATTGTACATTTATAACCTATATCAGATTGCTTGCTGTCTTGGGGAGGGAGGAGGGAAGAGAGGAAGAGAGAAAAGTTTGGAACTCAAAATTTTACAAAAATGAATGATGCAAACTATCTTTACATGTAATTGGAAAAAATATTATTAAGAGAAATAAAGACAAAAGGGCTTTCCTTTAAAAGTAATGTAGAAACCTAAGAAGTAGAGGAATTTCTGCATAAAGTGTAGGAAGGGAAGAGACTAGGCATTTAAATAGCACCTACTATGTGCCAGACATTGTGCTAAGTGCTTAGGATACAAAGAAAGGTAAACATAATCCCTGTCCTCAGGGAGCTTGCATTTTAATGGGGGAGACAATACAAAAACAACTGAGTATAATATATGCTATGCTATATTATGTCATATTATATCATATCATACTCCTGTCAAGCTCTGTTCTGCTTAGTCTCAGCAGAGATGAGTGCCCCAATGACGTTCACACACAATCAGCCCTGTCCTCACCTAGGATCCCTTTGAGGCAGGAGTTCTCCATCATGGATGCCTTCAGTTATCCTCCTCTTGAGCAAGGACTAAGGGGAGTGTCTTAAGTGATGGGTTGAAACATCCTATGATGGGGAGAGAGAGAGGCATCCCCGACAAGGTATCCCCTTGGAAGATGCCCTGACCTCAAAGAGGGTTACTGTTGATGGTGGGGCACCACTGGGGAGTAGCTGCTGGAATGGGTGAGGGTCTGGGTTTAGATGTGCCCCCTGGTCATGGCATGGTGCTCTGGCTCTTCAGTAAAGGAAGAGTAATAGTTGTCATGGCTATAGTCAATGCTTTAATGTTTGCAAAGCATTTTGCCTGGAGTCCCTCCTTCTAGCCTTATAATAATTTTGTGACAATGGGAGAGCAGGTATTTATTCTCCTCCTACAGATCAGGACAACTGAAGCCTAGAGAGGTTGTCTCTAGCTATGTGACCTTAGGCAACTTGCACTATCTTCATCTGTAAAATGGAGTTGAGAAGATTCATGTCCCTTGGTGCTCACGATGAAAATACTGTGTGAACTTAAAAAGCTCTTGAGATAAACTAATTATTATTGATGGAAATTTCATGGCGTTGAGGATTAATTCAAGAACATTAGTGGCAGCTTCTGTAACAACAAACATGTTGGAAGAAACCAAAACTGGTCTGCATGCCATTGGCTTTGGAGAAATGAACCACTTTTTGTTGAGTTCCAGGGTTTTCTATATTTCGGAAAAGATTCCTGAGCTGAAAGATTGTATCTCCCATTATGGCTACCTTGGTCACAGCTAAATGCCTCCTCCCTTCCCTTGCCTGGTCAGATCACCTACAGAATACTGCATTCGATTTGGGACACAGCTTTTAGCAAGCATGCTGATAAACTAGAGAAGATCCAGAGGACAATCAGAATAGTAGAGAGCCTTGAGTCCATGTCTTGGGAATCAGTTGAAAGAACTGGGGATGCTTAGCTTGGAGAATAGAAGGGTGAAGGGACATAATCACTGTCTTCAACAACTTGAAAGGCTGATATATATACATACACACACACACACACACACAGAGAGACAGAGAGACAGAGAGAGACAGAGACAGAGAGACAGAGAACACTCAGGGATTAGGCTTTTTTTTGGGGGTCCCAGAGAGAACCAGGAGCTATGGAGTGGGAGTTGAAGAATTATAAATTTAGGCTGGGCCATCACCAAGCAATGAGGCCACCTAACCCTGCTTCTGGTGCCCCTGCATCGAGAAGACTAGGTGGTCAACATATCAAGCCAAGAAAAGAGAGCTACAAACCCATGGTGACAAACAGCAGATCTCAGGAAAAGGGTCCCCCAGCACTAGGATATGTCACACTCTGTTGGACTCTTTGGAGCAATGGAATTTCCTAGGAAACTCTCTCTAAATTTGAAGGGAAAACAGGAAGGAGAAGCCACATTTGCAGTTGAGCAGAGGCCCAATAGAGCTTTACAATAGCAAGGCCTATTTCTAGTAACAAAGACCCAATGCATATTAATCCATTCAGCCACACTATTGTCTGTAATTCTTGCTTACAGCTGCTGTCATGCAGCAGAGTTAAAATTTACCCCCTTTTTTGGATGCAAGAAGATATTTTTATTTATACTTCTTTGTTCGCTGTTTCTTTCACGATAATTAATCCAACCGCCGAACTTGGATCTGCTTGGGGGTGATGTTGTGTTTGCAAGAGGAAGTTATTCTAACAAGGCATCTCTGCTCCACGAGAAAGCTGCTGGTCTATCGCCGGGCCCTCTTATGACAAGTTGCAATTTTCTCGTAGGGTTAAATGGAGCTGGTCTCAATAATTATGTTAAATTAAACCGTCCTGCACATGACAGAAATGCATGTCGCAATGCATCCAATGAGCACATTTTGACTGAATTCTCTACAACATAGAGATGCAGATTAAAAAATGCACCCATCTGAAATTTGGTCCTTGGACCTGATTCTTCAAAAATCACAGCAAATCTAGTCTGGCCGGGCTGTGGGTCCTTCGTCTCATGGTGTGCCTGTTAGGAACCAGAGTTGTTAGGAATTTTTATACCTAGGGAAAGGTGGAGTGCAGGGTGGTGAGTGGTGGGTAAGCAACTCAATCAGAAAA
The DNA here is from genome assembly GCF_900497805.2 of Vombatus ursinus. Lineage (NCBI taxonomy): Eukaryota > Metazoa > Chordata > Mammalia > Diprotodontia > Vombatidae > Vombatus > Vombatus ursinus. The sequence goes on along the minus strand of NW_020954577.1, from coordinate 53,781,676 downwards.
ATGCTGCTCCTTCGGGGAGGAAAGGCTCTACCAGGACACTGCAAGGTTTCAGCACTACTAAAGGAATGTTTGGGGTGAGGGCATCAGGTTCAGGGAGAGGATGGACCCCTGCCTGATGCTATGGCACCCTCTAAATATCAATGGAGATAGCTCTGGGCACCCTGCCCCAGCTATGGCTCTGCCACAAACCACAATTGGATTTAGTGGAGTATCTTTGACAATTTCATAAGGTATGAATGAGCCCAAACTCCTTCCTCTTTGGACTTTCTTTTTCCTTGAGAGTCACTATGTCTTGGACCACATTTCACTCAGGACTGTCTAAACACAAGCAGTCCAACTCAATATTCCGTGTGTACAGAGAACAGTCTCTAACCTCAAGCTATTATTATCACCTGCATTTGCTGTGTTTGAAGTATATAAGCATCTCTCACACCTTCCTTGGTAACAGGAAAACATTTCAAGGAATCTTTTCAGCACCAACAATGTTCCGAGTTGTAGTGGTAATGCGTGCTTAGGGAAAAAGGAATTGCTGGTGTCTTTTTAGCTTTAAAAAGCCCCAAACTGATCAGAAGCCATCCACAGATGGTTTATTAACTACAGAGTCAGTTCAAGTCCACGAACATTTTAACGCAGTTATTGTGTGGAAGGTATTGTGTTAGCCATAGGGAACAAAAAGGCAAAAGTACTGCCCTCCTCCTCCCTCCCCCAAAAAGGAACCAGTTCCTGTCCTCAGGGAGCTTATATTCTACCAGAAGATAACCATTTACACATATGAGAAAATATAAAATTATATATACATATATATGTATAAAGAGAGAGAGAGAAAGAGCAAGAGTGAGAGAGTGAGAGCGAGCAAGAGAGAGACACAGAGACAGAGAGAGAGAGAGAGAGAGAGAGAGAGAGAGAGAGCCCTTGGGTAGGACGTGGCCACCAATCTATGCTTTGCAGGAGGCTGCGGATTCTTTGAGGCAGAGGGCAGAAGAGAATGCATTCTAGATGTTGGTGGGTGACACAGCTTGTGCAAAGGCCATGGCGATGGTAGAAGGGATGCTAAATACTGGGGGAAACTAGACCAGTTTGATTAAACAAAACACATTAAGGGGAGTGAGAGGGAAAAAGTTAGCGAAGGCCATATCGTGGCAAGTTTTAATACCAGGATGAGAACTTTGTATTTATTCTAGAGGCAGTAGGGAGCCAGTGGAGAGACTTCCAGTCAGGGGAGATCCACGGCCAGATCTGTGTTTTGGGAACATCCATTAGCAGTTATATGGCAGGCGCGTTGGAAAGGGACGTACCTAGAAGCTGTTCTGGATGGAACTCCTCCGCTTCCCTCCCTACAAACTATAATTCATTTTTGTGAACTCTCAAGGCAGAGCATCTCTGTCCATTGTCCTGCGTGGCAATTCCTGGCACTGTTCTGACCCTGGGTTAAGTTGGTGCTTTTGTCCACCTGGCCTGATACTAATCTGCCATAATGTGGCACATGGCCCATGTCAAGATGGTAACCACACCAAGGACACTGTTTGCAAGGCCTTGTTGCCCTTTCAGAATGAGAGAACAGTAACATCTTGGGGGCTTCCATGTGATTGGAGGAAGAGCATTGGAACAGCTTTTTCAAGAGATCCACCTTCATTTACCTTCTCATGACAGCTGGGTTGGTGGCAGGAGCCTCCTGGAATCCTATTGTATGGACCTCTTTCCCTAGGAGTGAGCTTTAATTAAGTACCAATTATGTGCCAGGCACGGGAGATACAAAGATAAAAATAAAACCATGTCTGCCCCAAAGGAGCTTCTATTTTAACAGGATAAATGCCACATACAGAGAAGATTAAATACAAAATCTGTGCAAAGCAGATTCCTGAAGAATGACACATATGAATATGAAAGACCGTTTGTTAACAAGAGCACCAGCATTCCAGAAGACACAGCTGAAGAGGGAGAGGCTGGCATGTGTGAGGGGGTGAGGACTCATAGCCAGTGAAGACGCAGCTTCCAGGCAACTCCCTCTCCCTGGAGGCCTGACAGATGATGACTTCTTATGGACATGGCAGAGGGGGTTTCTGCCCCCTGAGGTCTACTCTGACCTTAAGATTCTGTGCCGCTTATGTCCCTAATCCTAACATAGATCCTATCTATGCCCCGTTGGTAACAGGTTCTATTTGCAGCATCTGTTCAAGCTGAAAAGTGGATGGAAAGTTTGATCCCCCTCCCCCTGAATGTGACATAGGGGACACAGTTTGGCTGATGAAAATTGCTCTGCAATTGTATGCACCACCTACTTCCCTATCGATGCCAGACTTCCTAAACTAGCCTTTGAAAAAGTTTCCTCGAAAGCCCATTTAAAAAAGAGCCTCACACAGACCACTGACATGAGGGTATAAACTCTGGCCTTTCTCTTTTATGGGGCCCCAGCCAGGGTAGTCCTGTACATCACAGGAATCCTACAAGACTCTGGTGAGGCAGGATAGCCCATTTAGAGAGGGAGGGGGGTTCCCTTGATTCTGTCTGGGCTTGAATATGAGTCCTTTCTTTATCCTTTACTGGATAATTAAAATTGTTCTCTTTGAGGGAAAAATACCAAGGAGTCTCATTTGAGACAATAAGCTGATAAGTGGAAAATGCCATTTTCAGGCATGTTGCTTAAATGGTGGATATTGGTGATATCAATCCATAGTCCTCATGCTAATCTAGGCAGCTAGGTGGTACAGCGGGTGGTGCACTGGGACTGAAGCTCTGAGTTCAAATCCAGATTCAGAGACTGTATAACCCTGGGCAGTCATTTAACTGCTGTCTGCCTCAGTTTCCCCATCTGTAAAATGGGAATAATGATAGCACCCACGTCCCAGAGTTATTAAGAGGAGTTAATGAGGTAACAATGAAGTAATGTAAGGAGGTAATGAGGTAATGCCCAGTGCCTGATCCATAGTTAGTACTTCCTTCCTAAAAGAATCCTGAGATCTGTGGGCTTAGAATGAGAACGTAGGGCTGGGGCTTTTGACCTTGGCAATGTATCTGTGCTTCTCCAGGGACCAGAAATCCTACTTTGGACCCAGGGCCAGTTGAAGAGACAGAGGATGGCCGCCATATCATGAGGTCAAGTCATCAATAAATTGCTTTATTTTTCAACTTCTTCACTGTATCTACACATTCATTAGCTGAGGCCCTCCCTCACTCGCTCCCTTCACCGATGCAAGTCACCACTCCTTCATGCCTGCATGGGAGAAGTGATCTTCGTGTATTAGTGGGACCACAAAAGGGAATCACTTCTTGGCTAAACTTTCTGGGAAGCATGAGGATGACCTCCTCTGAGCACAGGCACCAGGCCCATGACCAGGCTGCCATTCGAGGCCTGTTCAGATTGGAAGAGTTAGTAGATGACAGAAGGCAGGGTCACCTGCAGACCACAAAGGGGCCCCGGAGCCAAGTCTTGGCAGAGATGCCAGTGGGGATGGAGTGAATCTGGGTCATGAGGTTGGGAGCTACGGTTGGGGTGGTGAGAAGAAGAGAGAGCGGGCTCAGCTTCCAACATGTGGTAAGAACTGAGGCTAAAGGGAGAATCTGTGAATTGCCAGGAAGAGGATGAAAGCTCAAGGCACCAGGACACAGGTGACCATGAGGAGGGTACAGTAGTCAGTAGGTCTTGCTTCTGTCTCTGATCTTCTCCACGGATAAAAACCTTCAGATTTTCACAATGATTTTTCTTTTCATTCTCAGGAGTGAGATAATGGGGCGCTCCTTGGGACTGCCTGGAAATCCAGGTCCTCCCCAGCCTCCTGTCCCGCTCTCCTGTGACTGTGGGAAGCAGGAGGCAGACCCACTGAGAGGCCATTTCTGCAGCTTCTCGGGCCTGTCCAAGCCGGGCCTCCTGCCACGCCAAGTGCAGTGGCTTAGGATTTGTTTTCCTCATTTGAAATGTTTGTGCATTTCCAGAAGACAAACCTTCAAAAACACTCTGGGAATTTAAGGATGCGGCAGACGTTCCACCAGCTCATTTTGTAGGGTGTCTCTGGCTTCTATCTGGAGGGGCTGGGAAGCTTAGACATTGCCGTTATTTCTTCCAAAACTCCACTAACGTGAGGTTGGCAATTGGCCAAAATGGCCTTTAGAGCTGAGAGTGGAGCGTGGGCAAGTTATAGGAGATGTAGACGAGGAAGGGACCTCAGAGGTCTTCAGACCCAGAGGCACCCCTGGTGGAGCAATGGATAGAGCCGGGCCTGGAATCAAGAAGACCTGAGTTCAGATCTGGGCGCAGATATTTCCGAGCTGGGTGACCCTGGACAAGTCACTGAACCTCTGTTTGCCTCAGTTTCCTCAACTGTAAACTGTGAGTGTTCTGAAGCACAGTGCCTGGCACATAGTAGGTGCTATACATGCATGCACATGTCTATGTGCTATATAACATACATGCATGCACAATACAACACACACGTATATATAAAACACATCGTAGCTATAACAAGAACACCTCCTGTTGGCTCCTTCCATAATTTGGTGGGTTCCTAATTCCCTCCAGGTGGACACACCTTCCATCCTGCAGATGGTATCCCCTTCTATCCCAGTCTGGGGCTGATGTTTGCTTCTTGTCCATTTGGTTTGACTTTTCTAAACTCCTAATATCCGCAAGGAACCAGACTAGGTCCTGGGTAAGAGGAGATAAAAATGAAAAACAAATCCTTTCTTTGAGGAAATTGTATTCTACTGGGAGAGGCGGAACAACAGGTCCACAGAAAAGTAAACAGAAGGCAGTTCTAGGCACACTAACCACAAATTGAAGCGAGGTGGGGAGAGCAAGAAGGGCTTCTTGGAAGAGGCAGTGTTTGAGCCTTGAAGGAAGCTAGAAGTTCTAAGAAATAGAGGTGAGGTGAGGGGGAAGGCGTTCTACGCATAAAGCGCCTTTTTATGACATAAAAGTTTTTCTTAAGTGGTTTTTTGTTTTAGAAAGTCATTCTTGAGAAGGAAGGAGCAAAGTGTTGAAAGATATGAAGGAATGAAACAAACATTTCTTGAATGCTTATTATGTGCTGAGACCCCAAGTCAAGAACTCCTGATCAAGGCCAGATCCTTCATTTTATAGTTGGGGAAACTGAGGCTCAGTGAGGAAGGAAGTAAAGCAGGAACAAGCATTTGGTAAGCACCTACTGTGTGCTAGGCAACGTGCTCAGCTCTTGACAAATATGATGTCATTTGATCCTCACAACACCCTAGGAGGGAGGTGCTATTATTATCCCCATTTTACAGATGAGGAAACTGGGGCAAACAAAAGTTAAGTGACTTACTCAAGGTCACACATAGCTAGGAAGTATTTGAGGCCAGATCCATTGTTTTGGAATCTGAGTTGTTTCCACAAATATGAGTGAAATGAGAGTAGAGTTGCTTCCCATCTGGACTCCAGAGTCTTGGAAATCTGAAGGTTATCCCAAGACCAGAAAGCTTTCTCCTACCCCTCAGGGCTTTGTGGCTTTGGGATATGGAAAGTCAAGGGCATCTCAATTGGGGAATGGCCGAACACATTGTGGTGTATGATTGTGATGGAATATCATTGTGGTAAAATAAATGATGAGCAGATGGATTTCAGAAAAACCTCAGAAGACTTACATGAACTGATGCAAAGTGAAGTGAGCAGAACCAGGAGAACATCGTACACAGGGAGAGCAACATTGTCACAATGATCAGCTGTGAAAGACTTACCTACTCTGATCAAGACAACGCCAAAGGACTCATGATGAAAAATGCTCTCCACATCCAAAGAGAGAACTGATGAACTCTGAGTGCAGATTGAAGTGATTTTTTCCCTTTATTTTTCTTGTTTTGTGTGAGGTGAGGTGATTTATTTTGACTTTTGAAATATATCTTGAGAGGGAGAATTTCCAATAGCTGTAGAACTCAGGCTTTGAGCGGGGATGACTTGACCCCGGTTGGGTTAAGAAACCACGGCTGGAACTCAATCCACTGAAACCACAATCTGGAACTCAAAATTTTAAAAAATGAATATTAATTTTTTTTAAAAGTATAATTTAGAAATATTTAATGGAATAAATAAAAATATATTTTTAAAAAATGAAAAAAGAAAGTCAAGGGCAAACTTATAAAGAGGATGGCATCATCAGGTCTTTGACCTAGGGCAACAATATTTAGAGGGTGCTGAAATAACTATGTTTATTACCCAATTACAGAGAATAATTAATTAAAATGGGGAAGCCATGACCTATATCTGATTGCTTACTGTCTCAGGGAGGACGGAAGGGAGAGAGGGAGAAATGGAATTTGGAACTCAAAACTTTAAATAAAAATGTTAAAACATTTTTTAAAATGGGAAGCCAACAGGTGTCAATTTCCTCTATCCTCTGTCTCCCTCAACAGCCAATCCCCTCCCCCTCAACGGTCCAGATCTCCTCTGCACCACCAGACCCCCTCTCTCCTCCAGGCTCTTCCAGCTACATTTAAAGGCAAGTTCTACCTTCCTTGCCCTGAGTCTTGTGTTATCTGCTCTGGCTCAGAAATGGCTGGTCCTGGTTCTGGGTGAGGCTTGTTAGGCCCTTGCCTCTGCCTGGGCTGGCTGTGACATGATTTTGAAAACTAAACCAAACCAAAACTGTCCATGCTTTACTGAGAATGAATGGTGATGTGATAGGGGCCCTATTGCTCTTCACAATAGCAATGCCTGGCATGTACGCGGCATCGGTGCCCACATCACATCTGCCATTGTGTGTGGCTGTGTAAGAGGCATCACCCCGTTCAAATGGAAGCTCCTCCAGGGCAGAGATTTTCTTTACGTTCTCAGCATTTTGCCCAGTGCCTGGTACACAGTATGTGCTCATACTGCGATTAATTAAATGTCATTAATGTGTTACTATTAACATGCTAATATTAATATGTTAATATTAGTATAAATGTTTATTGATTGATCTCGCTATGACCCAATGGAAATTTCACTTAGATGTTAGTAAAATTATATAGATGTGATTTTTCCCCATCCAGGTTCCAAGACCCCCTAAAGCCTTCCCATAGACTCCGGCTTAAGGACCCTTCCTAAAGGATTCTTTGCTGTTTATTCTGCCTTCGATTCCCCCTACCCAGCTTCCAGGTGCTGTCATCTGCTGAAGGATACCAGGTCCTTCCCAAGCCACCACGTGGCCCACAGCCTTCTTTTCCTCTGTGTCCCTTGTCCCCGCCCTTTTCACTCTAACATCTGTTAACCTCCTCAGCTCTCACAGTCAAAACCTCCACTTGTCCTCAGCCACACCCAGGGATGGGCTCACTCTCGCCCCTGCTTCAGGAGCCATGTGCCCATCGTGGCCTCGGGGTCCTGGGGAGAAGCAGCCTTAGGAACTCAGTGTCGTGGCTGTCCCCCTTAGGCCTCTCACCCCAACCATACAGACCCACTCCCCCCTCCACCCCGGACAAAGGCCCCAGCACAGAAGAGGATGGGGATATTTGGAGCATCTTTTTATCTTGGTTGCAATGTGGAAAGAATACTTGCTGGACTTGGGGTCCAGAGAGACCTGGGTTTGAATCCCTCCTCCAACTCTTAGGGGCTGCGGGATGCTACGCCTCAGTCTCTTTATCTGCAAAATGGTGATTTTAATGCCTAGAGGCCCACACGGATGAGATCACAGCTTCAGCTATCACTGGAAATGCCTCCTTTGCAGCAAGCATAAAGTACGTTGTAGGCCTTAAAGTGCACCATTAATGACCCTTGTTAGGGTTTCCTTACGGCTAACAACATTGACATCTACAGATTGGAGTATTGGGACCAACCCTCACCACAGAGGCCCTGTTGGGGGCCTCCATTGACCAAACAAACACCACACGACCCAGAAGACCAGTCCAGGTCTCCTTTGCTTGATCTGTATGGGAGGTTCCTTAAAGTCTTCCTGCCTCACTTTCCCCACCAGTAAAATGGGCATACTAATAACTGTATGTGGCACTTACCTCCCAGGGTGGATCAAAAGGGACTATGGATGTTAAGTTTGAAAACCTTAAGCCCACCCTATCAATATTAGTTTTTATCATCACTATTATTATTTGTGTGGACCTATGATTTCAAAGGTGTAGGGAGCTGCCACAGGTGAGGAAATGCCCTCTGGCCAATGCAGGTGGGCACCTGCTCTTAGAGATTTCAGTTGACTTGCCCAAGGTCACACAACCAAAATATATCAGAGGCAGGGATTGAACCCAGGCCTCCTGACTTCAAGACCGGGCCTTTATTCCCCTCTACAAATCTTATTCTGCTTCTTCTTCTTCCTCTTCCTTTTCTTCTTTAATCAGAAAACTATAGACTTTTAGTGGTTTTATTTTCCCCAAATGAACAGCAGATAGTACATCTTCTGCTAATACTGGAAAAGCTAAGCGTTAATAAGGGCTTGTGGATGGAAGAGACAGTAAGGCGTACCAGGAAAGCCCACTGGACCTGGATTCCCACCTCGGCTCTGCTGCTCACCACCTATATCACCTTGGAGGCCCTTGGGGGTCCTTGTAACAAGCACCAAATTCTATGATGCCGTGAACATCAGAAGCCTCCTAATTGACATGCTTAATGAATGATGATTTAAGTGAGAGCAGGCAGTCCTGTTGGATCCTGAATTTTGAATTTATTTCCTGCCTTGAGGTCTGGGTCCAAACAATAGGTGAGGTGATTTATTTTGACTTTTGAAATGTATCTTGAGAGGGAGAATTTCCAGTAGCTTGTAGAACTCAGGCTTTGAGCGGGGATAACTTGACCCTGGTTGAGTTAAGAAACCACAGCTGAGAAGATTTAGTATTATTTAACTCCATTTCCTGTAAAGCTTGCTCCTTCAGGGATGACTCAGAGCTGCATAAATCCCCAGCAGGGGGGACCAAACTTGGGGGCAATTAGCCTGAATCATGTGCCTTCCTCAAACAATTTACTCTGTGGGAAAATCCCGGGCTCAGGCCTGTGGTTCTTACATAGAGCCTGATTTTCTATTCTTTGCCACAGTAGGAGAGATAACTGGGGGGTGAGGTGGGGGGCAGAAAAGCTAGAAAAACACATTTTGAAAAGCATCCTTGGACAGATGCTAGGGTTTGGGGGCGGATTGGCTGTTTTCTTTTGGCCCTTAAAAAGCCAAGGACCCGTGGGGTGTGTGTATGGATACAGAGGTGTAAGCAGGAAATTGCCAAGGGTGCGATGAACCTGGGGGTTGGCAGGTGTGGTAGGAGTGAGGTCGTTGTCAGGGGGCACGGGGGAAGAGGAGGGGCAGTTGTTGGGGGGAAGGCTTGGCTGTCAGAGCATCCTGCCCAGATTTCTTTCGGGCCACGCGGGAGCATGCTGGAAAGCCAGGGTCATTTAGTTGGGCTAATGCCTTGACATCTACCCCACAGTTCTGTGTTAGCAATGATGGCCTGGCCGAGTGCTCCAGAGGGAGGGGATAGGAACTTTAATCTGGGCTTGGGGAGGCAGAAAGCTGCAAGCCACATTTCCCATCCCACGCCCTTGCCCCAGTTAATAATTGGCTCCTGGGGAGGCAGTTGCATTTAATTACCATTCTGGCAGCCTCTGCCAACCCTGCCTGTAAGGGACGTCAGCGGCATGTTTACATGGCAGCCAGGGATCCCTCCGATGGAAACGACAGCAGACGCTTCCCAGACAGGATTTCCAGGGGGAGAATGAGTGGAGAAGAGGATGGTCGGCTGACCTTTCTGGTTCTAGAGAGGACAGACAAGCGCAGGCTCACAGACCCCACTCCAGAGGCAGATGGGACCTCAGAGGTCAATGGTCCAGACCCCTCATTTGCAGAGATGAGGAAACTGAGGCCCAGAGGAATGAGACTGTTTGCCCAAGGTCACCTGGAGGGAGCCCACCCGGGATTCATACGGAGGCTCTCTGCTCAGGAAAATACATTTTAAAAATAAAATTATCGATACATTTTGGTATGAAATTACTTCCCAAATAACATTCAGATGAGGCCCCTTTAGGATGCGCGTTCCCTGAGAAAACACATCAGTAACGGTTACAGAAAGGAGAGGATTGTCTTTTAACTCGGATGGTTCCCAACACTTCTGAGCCATCAGTGCTGTTACCTTTGAAATGCTCCTAAGGACTTGGGGGAGGTGGGCACTCCCTCCGCTCCGATGATGCAGATTGCAGCCCATTCCCACACCTGCCGGCCCGGCCGCAGTCATTGGATAAGACACACTTCAACAAACATTGATTAAATATCTAACCGCAGAAACCATAGCTGACGTTTCTAGTGGCGCTTAAAGTATGCAAGGCTTTACAAATATTATCCCATTTGGATGGGGGATCTCATGGTCGGACGGAAGACCAGCCCTCCCCATCGTCTCATCCTGTCGGAGTCTCGTCCATGCATCAAAATCGGAACCACAGAATGTCATAGCTGTGGGAACCTGGACTCTAAGCTCTTCATCTTACAGGGGAGGAAACTGAGGCCCGAGGAGGGCAAGTCTCCTGACTATAGTCATAGACAGTGAGTCAGTAGCTGAAGTGGGATTGAAGCAGCAAAGATGACCAGGGGATAAGTCAAGAAGACCTGAGTTTGAATCCAGCTGTGTGACCTTGGACAAGTCACTTAACTTGTGCTTGCCTCAATTTCCCTAACTGTAAAATGGGGATAATAAAAAGTGCCTACCTCCCAATGTTGTTGTGAGGATTAAATGAGATAATATTTGTAAAATGTTTAGCATAACGTCTGGCACATAGTAGGTGCTATATAAAGACTTCTTTCTCTTCCTATCGTTAGGACTTTTATTATTATATCCAGGTCTTCCTATCCCAAGCTCAGGAGTCTTTCCCCCTCACCATGCACTGTCTTTTACATCACTTTGTGCACATGAAGGAAATTGTTGTGGGCACCAACTCCCATCTGATCACACCTACTATGTTACTTTCCACTGCCCTGGGGGCCATTGGTCAATAAGGGCCAGGGACCCCACGTAACAGACTTCCCAGGCTGAGAACATCTGGCATGTTTAATAAATTCAATTTCTCATGGATGTTAATGTTCATTTCAAACAACCACATGACCTTTATTCTTTATCCAATTTTTAATAGAAATTTTATTTCTATTATATTCTGTAATTTCTGTAATATTCTTTATTTCTATAGAAATTACCCAATAGCCATCCAAGACTGATACTCCTCCCCCATCCTTCCACTCCTGTTCATTGCATATATTCTTAGGTTTTTTCCCCAATGAATTCTGAGATTTGTTTCATTTACATTATCATGTTTTTGAGGATCATAGAATGTTGTATTTGGAAGGGACCTGAGCATTCATCTGCTTAAATCTCTTTTACATTACCAGGGTTAAATGTCTTGCCTGGTCACTTTAAGAAAAAGTAATTTTCTGACTCAAGTAAAAAAATGCTCTCCTTTTTAGAAATTGATTTTCCTTTTCTACGTAGTCTTCCTTCTTCAAAAGATGATCCTGATATTTTTTCTTTCCTTTTTTTTCTTTTTTTCTTTTCTTTTCTTTTTTTTTTGGCTGAGGCAATCGGGGTTAAGTGACTTGCCCAGGGTCACACAGCTAGTAAGTGTCAAGAGTCTGGGGCCAAATTTGAACTCAGATCCTCCTGCCTCCAAGGCCAGAGCTCTATCCACTGTACCACCTAGCTGCTCCTCTTATGTTGTTTCTTTATGGGGTTCTCAATGGCCACCCCACTTCTCACTCGAAAGGAGTACACTTACCCAAAATCAATCCACCCCCTGGCCATATCTGACAACACCCACCTCTCTCTGTCCCTTCTGCTCCAGCATGCTGCCAGCCTCCGGCTCCCCACCTCTCAGACTGGAGGAAGGGGCCAGGCTTCCCCTTCCATTCTCTACAGTCGAGATTGCTCACTGCACGGACCCGTTTTCGAAAGTCACTTAATGTGGCTTTCTTTTATGTGATTGCAGAATTGATCTCTCAGTTTTGCTCCCTTTGGGCGGCCTCCATTCTTACACGCCCACCCAAGATTCTCTGAGTTCTCCTTGTTTTTGTTTCTTATGATGTGACAACGTTCCATCACGGAGTTTACTCAGCTGCTCCCCCAGAGATGGGCCCCCACGTTAGCATTCTCCTTCTAATCAAGGAATGTTTTGTTCTTGCAGGGAGTGGAAAAGGCAGGGAGTGGAGAAGGCACCGAGAAAGAAAACCACCGATGAAGAAAACTTCTAGGAATTGAAAGAAGGAATAAGATGAGGAAAGAAGCGACCATATGGAGAGGGGGAGGAATGCAGAGAGGAGACGTGGGAAAGATGTAAAAGTAAATAAAGACAGCGCGAGCAAAGGGAGACTTACAACAATATGCCGCAAAGGCAGTGGACAAGAAGAAGGGACTTCCCACCAGATGGTCGAGTGAGAGGTTTGGGCTCAGACCAGCTCACTGGCTCAGAATAGCAAGAAATGCACCAGAGAGTGACGGAAGCAACAGGAAAAAGGAACAAATCCACCCCTCTGCTTGGCATTGAAAAGCCAGCCTTCCTGGTCTGTCCCAGCCGCCCTTTCTAGGCTTTCCTCTGGGCACTTTCTAATCCAGCCAAAGCATCCTTCACACAGGGTGTTCTCTCTCCCATCATGGCACCTTTGCACAAGCTGTGCCCCTGCCTAGAGCACACACCCCTCACCTCTGTTTCTTAGCATCCCTAGGCGCCTTCAAGGGGCCTCCTGCTCCATAAGACCTTTTTGAATGTCTCCCCCACTGGATTGCAAGCTTCTTGAGGGTAGGGATTATCTTTTGCCTCTTTTTGTATCCCCGGTGCTCAGCAGGGTGCCTGGCACATAGTAGGTGCTTAATAAATAGTGAATGATTGATAGACCTGATTGTGTCTCTAGTGAGTGCAGTAAGTGTATGCTGTGCCTTTCTGCTTCGTATAAGCTGGTTCTGTGTTCGAAGCATCTGTGGCCATTATTTCTAATTTTATCTGCCTTTAATTTATCCAATGAGTGAATAATTTAGCTAAGAAGTCAATGAGCTATTTTTAAATGTGAAACAACAAACAGTCTCCACTTGGTGTCAAAGGAGTTAGATGTGTGTGTTAGACATGTGGTGTGTGTATGTATATCAATTGCATGGTGTGTATGTATGAGTGTGTGTTTGTGGTATGTGTGATGCTTGTATG
>NW_020954577.1:53686817-53768582 GCF_900497805.2 Vombatus ursinus | reverse complement strand
TCCTCTTCCCATTAGGTAGCTTCCTGTTTCAACCAATTATTCTTGCTAATGAGGGGCCACTCTCTTCAATGGTACTTGCTGACTCTCAGCCTCACCACGGCCTTTAGCCTGGGCTGGAGCGATCACCTGCTTTGGGCCGCATTCACCAGAAACCCAATGGCCAGCGGACCCCTGACTCCACCTGTTTCCCCCTTCCCCCTCCTCACAGACCTTCCAAGCTCCGTGTGTCTGTGGGTCATGTAGGATGAGATAGATTTCAGACATGGCTGATGACACGCATTTGTTTGACTTACAGATGGCAACTTATTCCACCGGTGGAGTTTTTGTAGGGTGGCGGGAGAGTGAGGGAATTAGGAGAAGAGGGCTAGTGATAGCAATGCAGTCAGACATAAAGCATTTAATAAGCGCCTACTATGTGCTGAGCACAGTGCTGAGGACTGGGATACAAAGAAAGGCAAAGCCTGGCCCTGTCCTCGGGGAGCTTACCTTCTAATGGGACAGAAGATACCTAAGTAGCTACAAACGGCATAGATACAGAGAAGGGGGCTCAAAGGTCAACAAAGGCAAGGGAGAGAACTTTGGAGCCACCGCATTATGTGGAATAAAGACTTTAAAAATCAAGGTGGAGGCACTGTGGAGAGGCAGTGTGGTAGAGTGGTTAGAGACCTGATCTCAGAGCCAGAACAGCCCAGCTCTCTGGCATCCACTGGCTTTGAGCTTTGAGATCCTGGGCGTTGGGGAACTGGGGTCTCTCCATGCTCCAGGCATCTAAGGCTTTAAGATACAGAGCAAAGTGTGAACCTGTATCGGTGGTAGGAGTTACAACACTCTGCAGCTACGTCTATCAATGAAATCACAGGCCCTACCCCTATGTAATGAGAGTCATGGTTTCAAATACAAACCTTTTTGTTTTCCTGTTCTTTGTAGAAGGAAATGTTTATGTTTGCTGGCGTTTGTTCAGAATAGCAAAACATTAGGTTAAAAAAAAATCCCAAAATAGCAACACCTAATTTTAGAGACCTGGGACAAAACCCCAGTCACCATGCCCTAGTTATACTAGGTTACTGGTTACAGCTGACTTCTCTCAGAATTCTGGCCATAGTGAAGCTGCTTGTCTGCTGCTCCCACCCATTCTATGGCTGCTGCTTTTCCTTAGACTTTTCCTCCACTTTGGCAGAAAGGATCATAGATTTAATGATAGAAGGGGTCTTCAAGGTCAACTAGTCCAATCCCTTCATTTTATATCAGAGGAAACTGAGACACAGATCGGTGAAGTGATTTCTTTAAGGTCACGCAGGTAACAGCTGGCAGAGGGAGGATTTGAAACCAGGTCCTCTGACTTCAAATCCAACCCCATTTCTTCTTTTCTCATCTACCTTTCCGTTGGTGGGCTGCTGTCATTGTCTCTCACAATCTCTAATTCATACTTCATACCTGATTAATTCCTTGAGATGAGTTATAACCAAAATATGTAACACGGAGAGACCACCCACCATGTCCCCAGCTCACATGGCCAGAGAGATAATGTTTCTTCTCTACCATTTTCAATGACTATTTTTTCTCACTATCAGTGTCTCCTGGCTTTAATCAACATCAAATGCATTTCTTCTGAAAACATTCGGGCTTCAGATGAATTAAGTTTTAGCATTTTTCTATTTTTCCAAATTTAGCCAATGGATTAACTATTGGATGGAGCTTCAGCCCCATTAAGCCTCCACATTGAGAAAGTGCAGGTGTAATGTGGCATGAGGCGTGAAGCCCAGGAAATTTTGACTGGCACGGTTTAACTGCAATTTAGGTTCTCCCGTGAACAAATGACTTTCTAAATATATGTATGATTTTGGGAAATGCAACAATTATAAAACCAAGCGGAGGGGAGGAGCCAAGATGGCGGACTAGAGAAAGCACTCAGCTGAGGCCTCCCAACATTCTCCTCCAAACTACTTTAAAATAATGCCTCAAGTTGAATTCCGGAATGGCAGAGCCAACAAAAGGTTAGAGTGAGACATTCTTTCAGTTTGAGACACTCTAGGAGGTCGGAAAGAGAGATCTGTGAGGTGGAGGCTGGCCCAGAGCCCATGTGGGTTGAACAGTGGCCTATGTCGTGGCCACAAAAGCAGCAACTGTTTTGGGGGCTCTCAATCCAGAGACGATAAGGGGACCTGGCAACTGATTGCAACAGATTACAAGGAACCCTTTGCTAGCACTGGATAAGCACTAAATGATGTTTGGCAACTCTATTGCCAATACCCGCTTCTGCGTCGTAGTTCAAATGCAGGGAGGAGAGCTTTCAGTCAAGAGAGAGTAGAAGCCCTGAAGGGCAGTATCATTTCCCATGAAGGGATCAGAGACCCTGAGGAGTGGTATCAGTTGCAATTCCAAGGGATCAGGTGCCTTTCTTGGGAAAGTACCAGAGTATAGACCAAGAGATCAGTGACCACACCTCTCCCCAGATCACACCACCTTGAAGGCACCAAAAGCTTCCAAATGCCCAGAAGTAGATCTGAAAACAGCACTACGGAAAAGCCTAAAGCTTAAGACAGTGCCCCTCCACCCACCATGCCAGGAATAGAGTCCGTCATTAACATATAGCTCCAAATCAAGAAATAGGATGGGAAAATGAGAAAATAACAACAACAACAACAAAAATAACCTGACCATAAAAAGCTTCTAGGGAGACAGGAAGATCAAGACACAAACTCAGAAGAAGACAAGGAAGTCAAAACAACTACAAGCAAAGCCTCAAAGAAAAAACAATGTGAATTGGACCACAAGAATTCCTTGAAGAGCTAAAAAATTTTTCAAAATCAGATAAGAATGGCAGAAGAATCATTAGCCAAAGAAATGGAAGCAAAGAAAGAAAATTATGGAAAGACAATTAACAGCTTGGTAAACAAGGCACAAGAAATACTGGAAGAAAATAACACCTTAAAAAACAGAATTGTCCAAATTGAAAAAGAGGTACAAATATTGACTGGGAAAATAACTCCATAAAAAGCAGAATAGCTCAAATGGAAAAAGAAGTACAAAAGCTCATTGAAGAAATAATTCCTTAAAAGTTAAAATTGGGCAAGTGGAAGCTCGTGACTCCATAGAACATTAAGAAACAACTTAAAAGGTGAAAAGAATGAAAAAAATAGAAGAAAATGGGAAATAAGAAAAACTGAACTGGAAAATAGATCAAGGAGAGATAATTTAAGAATTATTGGAATACCTGAATGGAAAGAGCCTAAACATCGTATTTTAAGAAACTGTCAAAGAAAACTGCCCTGATATCCTCAAAGTAGAGGGTTAAACAGAAATGGAAAGAATCCACCAATCATCACTTGAAAGAAATCCCCAAATGAAAACCCTAGGAATGTTATAGCCAAATTCCAAAACTCCCATGTCAAAGACAAAAGCAGTCAGAAGGAAACCATTCAAATATTATGGAGCCACAGTCAGGACCACATAAACAGCTACCACAAATTAAAGGAGTGGAGGGCTTGGAATATGAAGTTCGGAAAGGCAAAAGAGCTGGGATTACAACCAAGAATAACTATTCAGTAAAATTAAGTATAATCCAAGGGGGCAGGATGAATATTTAATGAAATAGAGGACTTTCAAGCAATCCTGATGAGAAGACCAGATCTGAATAGATATTTTGACTTCCAATACATGACTCAAGAGAAGCATAAAAAGGTAATAATGAAGGAGAAATCTTAAGGTTAAACTGTTTACCTTTTTATGTGGGGAAAATGGTACATCTATCTTCTAAGAAGTATATAATTCTTAGAGTAATTGGAATTTTATATAGAAAGAGAGTGTGGAAGTGAGTTAATTATGTTGAAATGATATAAAAAACAATGGATAGGTGAGAAAGAGGAATCCCTTAGGGGAAGGAGAAAGGGAGAAGAATGGGGAAAATTATCTCACATAAAAGAAGTATGCAAGGACAAACTTTTCTAGTGGAGGAGAAAATGGTATGTGTTTGGGTAGGCAATGCTTAAACATCATTCACACTTAAATTGGTTCAAAGAGAGAAAATATATTTACATACTCAATTGGTAATAGACATCTATCTTACCCAATAGGGAAATGGGAGGGGAAGGGGATAAGAGAAAGGAGATCTGATAAAGCAAAGGTCAGATAAAAGAAGGCAGTGGTCAGAAACAAAACAGACTTTAGAGGAGGGATAGGATCAAAAGAGAGAGAAAGAAGGATAAACACAAGAAAATTGGAGAAAGAGAAATGCACAGGTAGTAATCATTACTGTTAATGTGAATGGGATGAACTCACCCATAAAACAGAAGCAGATAGCAAAATCCAGTAATAAGTTTATAAGAAACACACTTGAAAGAGAGAGACACTCAGAGGGTTAAAATAAGTGGCTGGAACAGAATCTATTATGCATTCACTGAGGTTAAAAAAAAAAAAACCAGGAGTAGCAATCATGATCTCAGATGAAGCAAAAGCAGAAATAGACCTAGTTTAAAGGGATAACTTGCTAAAAGGAACCATAGACAATGAAGTGATATCAATACTAAACGTATATGCATCAAATAGCATAGAATCCAAATTATTAAAGAAAAAAAATTACAGGAGGAAATAATAAAACTGTACTAGTGGGAGACCTCAACTTTCTCCTCTCAAAATTAGGTAAATATAACCATAAAATAAACAAGAAAGAAGTCAAGAAGACAAATTGAATCTTAGAAAAGTTAGATATGATAGACGTCTGGAGGAAACTGAACGGGAATAGAAAGAAATATGTCTTTTTCTCAGCTTGTACATGGCAAATTCACAAAAATTCACCACGTATTAACACATAAAAACCTCACAATCAAATGCAGCAAAGCAGAAATATTAAAGGTAGCCCATAATGCAATAAAATTACATTTAATAAAGGGCTGTGGAAGCAAAGATTAAAAGTCAATTGGAAACTAAATTGAATCCTAAAGAAAGGGTGGGTCGAAGAACAAATCACAGAAAACAATTATTTCATTGAAGAGAAGGACAACAATGAAGGAACATACCAAAATTTGTGGGATACGGCCAAAGCAGCACTTAGGGGAAATTTTATCTCTCTGAATGTGTACATCAGTGAAAGAGAGAAACGGCAGATCAATAAATCTGGCATGCAACGACAACAACAAAACAAGATGAATAAAAACAAATGAAAAATCCCCAATTGAACACCAAAATGGACATCCTGAAAATCAAAGGAGATAATAAAACCGAAAGTAGCAAAACCATTGAATTAATAAATACAATTAGGATCCGGTTTTATGAAAAAGAAAAAGAAAAACTAAAACTCCCCAGGACCAAATGGATTTACAAGTAAATTCTACCAAACATTTAAGGAACAATTAATCCTAATACTATATAAAATATTTGAAAAAAATGGGTAAAGGGAGAGTCCTACCAAATTCCTTTTTTGACACAAATATAGTTTTGATATCTAAACTAGGGAGAGCAAAAACAGAAAGAAAACTATAGACCAATTTATGCAATGAACATCGATGCAAGAAATTAAATAGAATACTAGCAAGGAGTTTACAGCACAAGTGGGGTTTATACCAGGAATTCAGGGCTGGATCAATATTAGGAAAACTATGAGCATGATTGACCATATCAGTAATAAAAACGACAAAAATTGCATGATTATATCACTAGATGCAGAAAGAGCCTTTGACGAAATACAACAACCATTCCTATTTAAAACACCAGAAGGCATAGAAATCAATGGAACCTATCTAAAATCAAGAGCAAGCATCATCTGTAATGGGGATAAACTTGAAGTCTTTCCTATAGATTATGAGTGAAGCAAGGATGTCCCTTATCACCACTATTATTCAATGATGTACTAGAATGCCTAGCTATAGCAGTAAGACAAGAAAAAGATATTGAAGGAATAAAAATAGGCAATGAGCAAACAAAACTATCACTCTTTGCAGATGAGAAAAAAACTAAAAATACTACAGAATCAACTAAAACACGAGTTGAAACAAATAATAACTTCAGTAAAGTTGCAGGATATAAAATGAACCCCCATAAATCATCAACGTTTCTATATATTACCAACAAAACCCAGCAGCAAGAAATAGAAAGAAAAATTCCATTTAAAATAACTGCAGGAAATATACTTAGGAGTCTAAGACAAACCCAGGGATTATTTGAACACAATTAAAAAACACTTTCAACACAAATAAAGCAAGTTATGAACAATTGGTAAACTATTAATTGCTCATGGGTAGTCCAAGCCAATATAATAAAAAAAAGACAATTCTACCTAAGTTAATTTACTTATTCAGTGCCATACCAATCAAACTACCAAAGAATTATTTTATAGAGCAAGAAAAAATAGTAACAAAATTCATCTGGAAGAACAAAATGTCAAGAATAGTAAGGGAATCAATGAGAAAAACAATGTTAAGGAAGGTGGACCAGCAGTTCCAGATTTCAAACTATGTTACAAAGTGGTAATCATCAACACAATCTGTTACTGGCTAAGAAAAAGAGTGGTGGAGCAGTGCAATAGATTAGGTCAGTAGTGAATGACCAAAGTAATCTAGTGTCTGAGAAGTCCAAAGATCGGAGCTTTGGGCATAAGAACTCACGATCTGACAAAAATTGCTGGGAAAATTGGAAAACAACAAGCCAGAAACTAGGCATAGACCAATATCTCACACTGTATACCAAGATAAGGTCAAAATGAATAATAGACATAAAGGGTGATATCATAAATAAATTAGGGGAGCATGGGAAAATGTACTTGTCAGATCCATATGAATAAGGGGAGAGATTATGACCAAATAAGAGATAGAAGGGATTACAGGAAGTGAAATATTTTGATTTTATGAAATTAAAATGCTTTTGCACAAATAATACGGTCAAAATTAGAAGGAAAACAGGAAACTGGGGAAAAAACTTACAGCAAATTTCTCTGACAAAGGCCTAATTTCTCAAATATATAGAGAATTGAACCAAATTTATAAAAATAAGAGCCACTCCCCAGTTGATAAATGGTCAAAGGATATGAATAGGTAATTTTTAGAAGAGGAAATCAAAGCTATCAATAGTCACATGAAAAATGCTCTAAATCACTACTGATTAGAGAAATGCAAATTAAAATAACTTTAAAATACTATCTCATACCTATCAGGTTGACTAACATGACATAAAAGGACAATGAAAGATTCTGGAAGAGAAAATCGAGACGCTAATGCATTGTTGGTGGAATTGTGAACTGATCCAACCATCCTGGAGAACAATTTGGAACTATGCCCAAAGGGCTATAAAACCATTATAATACCCTTTGACCCAGCAATACCACTACTAGGTCTGTATCCCAGATATTTTTTAAGGGAATTTTTTTAAATTAAAAAAAAAATTTTTTTTTAATTTAAAAAAAAGATTTTTTTTTTAAAGAGGAAAAGAACCTATATGTACAAAGTTATTTATAGCAGCTCTTTCTGTGGAAGTAAAGAATTGGAAATTGATGGGATGCCCATCAATTGGGGAATGACTGAACAAGTTTTAATATATAATTGTGAAGGAATATTATTGTGCTATAAGAAATGACCAATCATTTCAGAAAAACCCGGAAAGACTTACATGAACTGATGCGTAGTGAAATAAACAGAACCAGGAGAATGTTGTACATAGTAACAGCAATATTGTTCAATGAAGAACTGTGAAAGACTTAGCTATTCTCAGCAATACAATGATCCAAGACAATCTCAAAGGACTAGTGATGAAGCATAATATCTGCCTCCAGAGAAAGAACCAATATTGTCTGAATACAGCCTAAAACATGCTATTTTTAACTTTCTTTCATTTTTTTCTTTTATTCGACTCTTCTTGTACAAAATGATTTATATAGAAATGTGTTACATAATTGCATATGTGTAACCTATATTTAATTGCTTACCATCTCAGGGAGGGGGAAGGAGAGAGAGAAAGAGGGAGGGAGGAATAGAATTTGGAACTCAAAACTTTAAATAAAAATGTTAAAAAAAATTGAAAAAAGAATTATTGGACTATCTGAAAGCCATAACAAAAGAGTCTAGGCATCGTATTTCAAGAAATTATCAAGGAAAATTCCCCTCATATCCTAGAACCATAGGAGTTATTCCCCTTTACGGATGAGGAAACTGAGGCTCTGAGGGGTGTAGTAGTTTACCCAGTTTCAGTGGTAGAGTTGGGACTTGGCCCCAGGTCTTCAGACTCCACATCCAGTACTCCTCCTGTACCATGCTGCCTGTTGAGGATGGTGGCGCCCTTGGCAGAAATAAATACGGTTAGGGGAGAAGATGGGTTCCAATTTGGATGTGTTGAATTTGGGGTGTTCATGGAGTGTTGGTGGAAATGTCCAGAAGGCAGCTGGGAATGCCAGACCGGCATATGGGAGAGCTCGACTTAGATGGTTTCCAACATCTACCATCTAGTTCAATTCAGAGAGTCTGTGGCGCTGAATGACAACTTAAATTGACCAGGAAAGTGATGTTGTCCCTTCAGTTCCTTCATCACACTCCACACAAGATTGAGATTTTTCAGAAGTCAATGGAGTCTGACTAGTGAGACTGATTTAATAGAAGAATGATTTCTATTTTACTTATGTTATAATTACTTCTTCTCTGGAGATGGTGTAGTATGTTGTGAGGGCTGGAGGTGGAATGGCCATAAAGAGAAAATATTTTTGCCAAGTAACTATCTTAAATGACTTTAATTTGATTCCCAATAGGTTGAATCATGTCCCTTTATTCCTAAGAGTTTTACATTAATTGTGCAGTTGATAGTTGAAGCATCTGTGACTTCATCAGCCTTGCTGCCTCCTCTAGGCTCATCTCCACTTGATGACAGCTTTCTCGGACACCAAAGTTCACGTCCCCGTAGCCCTGCTGCTGCAGAGCCTCTCAGGACCTAGCCAGGTTGGGCCACATATGCTTGAGATGTGGTCCATCAAAGCCTTTCCAACTCAACAGGACCAGAGGTCCCCTAGCAGAATCTGCCTTCAAGAATCCTGGATCACTTCCAGGTCAAGAGGGTACCCAAGGAGGACTCCAGTGGAGACCCTTATCCACCTTGTCTGATTCAACTTCTTTCATGGAAGGACTATGTGATAACTCACCCAAACAATGAGATCTCTCCTTCCAATATTTTAGTCACTCAGTCAACAAGCATTTATTAATCTCTTACTGTATGCCAAGCACTGGACAAAATGCTGAGGATACAAGAAAGGCAAAAACAATCTCCGACTACAAGGGGCTCACATTCTAATGGGAGAGACAACATGCAAACAAGATATGTATCATGTAAATGGGAGGTAATTTCAGAAGGAAGTCACTAGCAGTTGAGGGATGGTGACTGGAAAAGACTCGAAGAAAGTAGGATTTGAGTTGAGACTTGAAGGAAGCCAGAGAATCCAGGAAGCAGAGGTGAGGAAAAAGGGCACTTCAGGCGGGGGGGGGGGGGCATCCAGTGCAAAGGTAGGGAGTCAGGAAATTAGCAAGAATGCAGGTGTCACTGGATGGTAGAATGCATGGAAGGGAGTAAATCAGAAGCCTGGAGAGGTAGGAAGAAACAGTGATGCTGGGTGGGGATTGAGTTTGAGGTATGGGGGGTGATGAGGCAGCCCAGTAGAAAGAGTGCTCCATCTCTCCAGAACGTCTGGCTGAGACATTATCAGTAAAGTTCTGGCCTGGGAGTCAATAGAGACCTGGCCTCAATTCCTCTGATCCTCTGGACTGTGGAGCTACAGCTGGAATGACCTTGGAGGCCATATAATGGGGAGAGCATTGGGCTTGGAGTCAGGAAGACCCGAGTTCAAATACGGCCTCAGATGCTTCTTAGTTGTGTGACCCTGGGCAAGTCATTTAACTTCTATTTGCCTCATTTTCTACAACTATAAAATGGGGATAACACCACCACCTACCTCACAGGGTTATTGTGAGGACTGAATGAGATAATAATTGTAAAACACTTAGCACAGTGCTAGGCACATAGTAGACACTCAATAAATGCTTATTTCCTTTCCTCATTCTCTCATTTTACAGTTGAGGAAGCTGAGGCCCAGGGAGTTTAACTGATTTGCCCGTGACCACACTACCAGTAAATATCAGAGGCAAGATTTGAACTCAGGTCCTTCAACTACAGTGTCAATGCTCTGATAATAATACTTCCAGCACCTACTGCACAGGACTCTTGTGAAGATCAAATAACATGATGCGCTCTAGTGTTATATGTTATCTGTTATTAAATCAAACGAGGTAATGTATATACGTCCTTTGCTAACCTTAAAGTTCTATGTAAATGCTAGCTATCTTCATCGTCACCACCACTGTCATCACCACCATCATCATCACTGTCACCTCTTTGAAGGAAAAGCTTTCAAAATAAAGGATGTGATCCATGAAGTGTTAGAATGAAGATGACCTGCTTCCCTGGTGAGAGCAAGCCCTCCAGTGGTCTACCGGAAATGTCAGAAGAAAAGGAGGAAGGCCTCTACAATGTTAGGGAGACTCCCAATGGAGAACTTAGAGGAGGAAGTCGATAAGAGCGTCCCAATGGACAGGCACAGATGGGCTGCAATCTGCCTTGTTGGAGGAAATATTCACGTTGAAGAGATAATCCATTCACTGGGTAGTTGTTATTATTATTATTATTATTATTATTATTATTATATTCTCTTTCATACCTTTTTCAATGAGCTTCAGATAGACATGGACCTGGGACAAGTGATTGATATTTTTATATTTAATGTTCCACAGATTAATAAATAAATTAATAAATAAAATATGGATAAAATCACTGCTTTTTTTACAAGTAAATAAAGGCACTAGATCGATGTCATCTCTGCAGGCTCATTGCAAGCAGCCCCACCATGCTATGTCACAGGATGATGGAGACCAGATGCCTCTGACCATTCGCATACGCTTTTGAACACTTTTGCTAGGTCTTTCTACTGATTAATTTATCTTTATAATGATTGCTGTTTCCATTTTAGGATCATGGAATCGAGGGCATGGATTTAGAGCTAGAAGCAACCTTTGAGGTCTACTCCAGCTCCCTCATTTTTCAGTTGATGAAACTGAGACTCGAGTTAAGTGACTTGTTCAAGGCCACATGGGTTGCAGGTGGAAGAACTAGACTTTGAATTCAAGTTCTTTCAACTACAAATCTTTGTAATAACGAACTAACAAATTCATATTATAATCATGCGAATTCAGTGTCAAGTTGTACAAAGCAAAGTTGCGTAGCAAGAAAGGCATTTTATATGAAAGGTTTGTTAAAGAAGTAAACCATCAGTAAGGTTAATTGTATAGTCAATCAATTTAATTATTTTACTCTATCCTAAGTAGTTTGCACACCACTGCAGGAGTGTTTCCATGTTCTCTATCCTCCTCCTTAGTCAACAGCCATTATCATCCTCTTCATTCTTCGGACCTTTTGTATGTGTGTCATTCTTGCCTCCTTTAGTTGGTGGGCATGGAGAACCATATTCTTTTACTGCTGTGGCTGCTGAACCAAGGAGAGAAGGATTCACCCATTTTAGCACAGGACTAGAAAGTGGCTCTGTGATAAAGATAAAAAAAAGAAAAAGACCTATTCGTACAAAAATATTGGCAGCAGCTCTTTCGTGGGGGCAAAGAATTGGACGTCGAAGCTGAACAAGCTGTGGTATATGATTGTGATGGAATACTATTGTGCTGTAAGAAATGAAGAGCAGGCAGATTTTAGGAAAACCTGGAAAGACTTACATGAACTGATGCAGAGTGAAGTGAGCAGAACCAGGAGAACATTGTACACAGTAACAGCAATTTGGTACGATAATAGGTTGTAAATGACTTAGCTCTTCTCAGCAATACAATGATCCAAGACAATCCCAGAGGACTCATGATGAAAAATGCTGTCCACCTCCAGGAAAAAGAACTGATGGAGTCTGAATGCAGACTAAAGCAGACTATTTTTCACTTATTTTGTTCGAGTTTTCTTTAACAAAATGACTAATATGGAAATACATTTTACAAGATGAACATGTATATCCTATATCAGTTTGCTTACCATCTCAGGGAGGGGGGGAAGAAAGGGAGGGAAGGAGAGAATTCAGAAGTCAAAATAAAAAAAAATAACCAAATGTTGAAAATTGCTTTTACATGTAATTGGGGGAAAATATTATTTTTTATAAAAAAAGAAAGAGGATCTGGGACTTCCTGCACAGAAGGACTCTAACTTTGTCTTCATCTCTCTCTAGGCAGGGTCTAGGGTTCTCATAAACCTAGGACAGTCACCAGAGTGTTCTGTTTTCTCCCCCCATTGTTAAGGCTTTTTGACCTTTTGGGAGACTGGTCAAGGGTAGACCATCTTCCTGCCTCTCCCTCTCCCCAGGCCTGGGCTTCATGATCTTGAGAATAGCAAAGAGAACCCTGGTTTCCTTTCCATCCCCCTAGGTTCTCCCCACCCTCAGCTCATCTGGTTTCATTAACTGAGAAGGGAAATGCTTGGCTGTCTTCCTTCCTGCCCCCATCAATATTTATACACACCCCAGGCAGTATTTTGTGATTCAAATAGGCTTTTCTTGAAAAACAAAGGGACCAACCTTAAATCTTTGAAAGGCAGTTAACCAATTTTTGCATTTTATGAGTGAAAATAATCCTTTCCCTTTTCTAGAAATCATTTTACAATCTGGGTGACTGGTGAGCCCGAGGAGGCGTGTGACAAACAGGGGAATGCAGAGGGCCACTGTGCAATCTGTTGCCCTGTAGTAAATCCTGGTGATGTGGCAGCCAGGCTGGGGGCCTCAGGAAGCAAGATTGATCCCCTCTGGGTTCACCAAGGAGTCTTCATTGCTGATTGCTGGGAAACCGGAGAGGGTGTGGGATGGAGTCTCAGCTGAAAACTGACAGGAGTGGAGGGGGTAGATGGAGGGAGAATGAAAATATTACGAGCATATAGGCAGGTAGGAAGACCAAGTGATTGTGAGTGGAGGCAAAAAATGGAGGAGGTCTGAGCTGAGGGTTTACTCAGGCAAGCTGGCAACAACAAATCTCAGGGATGGTGGGCGTGGGGGATGGAAAGCTGCCCATGGGATAGGGTCAGGATGGGGAAGGGTTGGGAGGTCAACGGCCAAAGAGGACAGGGAGAAGGGACAGTCAGGCCTGCCAAGGGGGCTGGCAAAATATGCATAGTTAAGAAGAAAGAAGAAGTTCTGGGGTCTAAATTTGAGTTTGACAGGGAGGAGAAGGATGAAAAGGGAAGAAAAAGGACAGAAAGTCTAGAATATTCTGCTTTTTTTACCCCCTTCCTTTTCCCTTTTATCCTTTGATCTATAAATTATCCTTCCTCTTCTTCCTCCTATTCTCTTCCTCCCTTCCCTCTTCCCTTCTTTTCTTCCTTTTCTTCTTTCATTTCTTTCATCTGTCTCTCTCTCTCTCTCTCCCTTCCTCTCTAGATTTGGGCTCAAGTATCACCTCTGATGCCTACTTGCAATGTCATCCTGGGCAAGTCTCTTAACATTGTCATGCTTTAGGCAGAGAAAATGCCAGCCTTCACTGGCCAAGGAAATTTCCTTCACCCAGGAGTTCCTGACATCAGTAAAATTGAAGCTCCACACTCTCTCAGTCCCTTTTCCTTATATAATGACAATAACATTCACTTGGGAAGTTATTCCCCAGTGGATAAACTTCATTTTCTAGAGTCTGAGTTGGTGCAAGATTAAGTATTTGCCGAGCCTCTGGACCAACAAATGGGGTTGTAAGGTGGAGATGTACACACAACGCTCAGGGCATCATTCACAATCAGTGAGGAAGGGGAAATGGAAAGAGGCCTAATCATTGTCCCCATTCTCAGATGATAAATAGACTCTTTATGATCACAATAGTATTAAGTAGGGCATTTTCCTCCCAAGGAGAGGTTTTGGTTTTGGCTGCCTGCTGGGAGAAGGAAAGGTTCTTCTTTCTCCTAGAATCACAGAATAATGAACTTGAGGGCCGGCTGGGACCTCAGGGGTCATCCGTCTGTGGAGCTCAGAGAAGGAAGTGACTGGTCCAGGGTAACACAAGTGCTCTGCAAGTCATCCACTCTTCCTTCCATGAAGCTATTATAGAGAATTGGTGATGGGTCATTAAGGCTGTCCTGACTGTCACCTGGGAAATGAGTTCTGGGAACTGGACACATTTTGATTGAAATAGGTAAGACTGTGAAGGCAGCCGTGGGTCCCGGAAAGGGAAAAGGAATGACAAAATCTCAATAGAGGGATGCATCCCACAAGTTTGCTTCAGGACCAGAAGAGATGTGAATGGACACAGATATGACCATCCTTATCTAAAACCAACCTGAGTACAACAAGGAAACAAAACACAAAAAGGTCATAATATATGTGTCTCCTAGGATTCATATGCAATGAGAAAAAGGAGAAGTCAATTCAATCAACCACCATGTGTGCAGTGTACTGGAGACACAAAGTGAGAAGTGAAACATCTTTGCCCTCAAGGTGTTTACATTCCACTGGGCAGCTTATCACCTCCCCCCACCTCCACATGCACACACTGAGTGATGTAATGACCTTGAAAGGGCTGTGCTTCTGCCTTTGTGTCCCTAGAGGTCATCCGTAGTGCCTGGCCCAGAGCTGGAAATTAGTCAGTGTTCCTGAAATTGAACTGAACCATCAGTGAATGGCAGTCCCCTTTTCCTGCACTGAGCTCAGACAGCCACTGCCAGAGTCCATGGGGGACAATAACAATCCCCTTCTTGAACTACTGAATGTTAGCTGTTTGACTTTGCAGTTCCAAAACTGAATGCTCAAGATGGATTTTTCAGGTCTCTGGCTATAAGCCACCTGCTTTCTGTTAGAGAATAAAATTGTTTCAAATAATTATTTTAAATGACATTTGTGCAGTACTTTTAGTTTGGCAACACACTTTATGCCCATGATGTCATGTGAGCCTCATAATAACCCCGGAAGGCAGGCCCAATAGTATTCATAATATCACGATTTACTGACGAGGAAACTGCCTTAAAGAGATTGGCTCCTGGTCACTAGCTGCTA
Source organism: Vombatus ursinus (assembly GCF_900497805.2). Classification (NCBI taxonomy): domain Eukaryota; kingdom Metazoa; phylum Chordata; class Mammalia; order Diprotodontia; family Vombatidae; genus Vombatus; species Vombatus ursinus. Next base: position 53,753,554 of record NW_020954577.1, on the reverse strand, counting down.
AATGTCAGAAGCAGGATTTGAATTCAGCTCTTTCTGACTCTGGGTTCAACCTGGGCAAAACTATTTCACAAGAACTGTGTGACTTTGGGCAAATCACTTAACCTCTCAATGCTGGAGGCCACTCTCTAAGCCTGTAGTTTGCAAATGAGTAATAGACCTGTGTTATTGGAGAGAGTTTTCTCACCTGGGCATTCCCTATGCTGAAGAAACCAGTCCCTGTCTCTAACCCCATATAATAAAAATGACATAGGTCATATGAGAGTTTTTGTGGGAAGTCCACACAAGTCTCGAGCTGGAAGGGACCTCAGAAGTCTCTTCATTACACGGATAAGGAACCTGAGACCCAGGGAGATGAAGTGATTTGCTCAGGTGTCTGAAGTGGGATCTAAACTTTGGACTTCTGAAGGAAGAGCCCATAGTCTTTTTGATCTGGACACGTTTCTCTTGGGTCTCGACTGAAGGAATCTGCCTCCCCCTCTGCAATGTGAGCTGCAGGTTGCACAGGAGGGGCTGGGTGGTGGAGAGGGAGAGTCAGGGTGTGTGCATAGTGGTGGTGGTGGGGGGGACCCAATGAGTAAAACAAAATGGATTATGAATTTGAAAATTGCCAATTATGTTGTATCACACAGCTCAGAGCGTTGGCACAAAGATAGGGCACAATCCAGATTTTTCAGCTTAAATGGCTTTACATTCAAGCAAGCAAATTAACCATAAAATGGGGGGGGGGGGACACACACAAAATATCCCAAGGAAGAATAAACTGCAGATAATAAGCACCAATCTGGTGTTGAATGCAGCCCAAGACACCAATTGTTTTAAGTCACGACAAAGACAGCTGAATGCTCATCTTGCTGCTGCCGAGCACGGATGATTGCCTGCCATGAGTATCTTCCCTCACAAATAACAGTTTTTTCGCTCTTAATTTTCTGCTAAATTGGAAGCTAACTGCTCCGCACATTGTCATTGGAACACCTGCAGCTGTAGTGGATTTCCGCACCCCGTTTCTTGGAGGTAAAACAGCTTCCTTGCTCGTCATTATGGGGCTGTCTGCCTTTCATTGTGCCCCGGCGCTAATGATTCAGGCAGGCTGGTCAGTCATTAAGTGTCAGGCAAATGATAGCGTGTGCACCGTGTGACTAATGGGCCCGCACAAGTGAAATCACAGAGGCGCAGTGCCCATCACTCACTTCCCCAACAGCCCCAGTGTGGCGCGCGGCGGGGAGTCCAGTTAAAACCAGCCTTGTAAAATACATTTCCTGCTTGATGCTCTGGAGCCTGTGCCCAGAGAGTGAAAGTGAGGCTGGGGTGGAGGGAGAAGGGAGAATGAACGGGGAGGGGGAGCCGAGCCCAGCCCGCTCAGCAGAGCTGGCACCAGGGCGCAGATGGGGCCATGCGCGTCGACCAAGCCTCAGCTTGGCCCTCTCTCTTGTGGCTGGAGCCACGGCCAGTGAAGGCCCCGGGAAGAGAGCTCCCCAAATCTCTATTTAAAATATGGAAGTCAGAGGCCATCGTCCACACTGGCACGGATTGATGGGGAGCTCACGGCAGGAGCATTAGCAGAGGGAGGGGAAGAAGGAGGGTTTCTTAATTGGCAATGGGCGAGCTCCGCGCGCATTGAGGAGAGACAGGAAGACCTGGGCTCCAGGTCCACTTTTGACATGGACTGGCTGCAGGATCCTGAATAAGTCACTTGTCAACGATGTATCACAGAGAAGATGCTGACCTTGCAAGAGGAAATTCCTCCTCAGGTGCTCCCCAACCTTCAGAAAACCACAGCTCTAGCTCCTACCCTCACGCAGACCCCATGCTGGGCAATTAAGGTATAATGACAGTTCCCGCCCTCAAGAAGCTTCCATGTATCCTCTAATAGCACATTCGAGCATTGGGGCAACCAGTATTGATTAATTATTAACTACTGGTCAGGCATGGGCTGAGTGTTAGGGATATAGAGAAAATTCAAGGACAGACCCTGTCCTCAAGGAGCTTACATTCTGACAGAGGAACCAACAGGCACATATCAGATACATGTAGAGTAGATGGATGGCACCCTTAGAAGAGAAGGGTCTAGCAGCTGGAGAGAAGTCAGTCCAGCTGGACCATAGAATGCACAGAGAGGAGGAGCGTGGAAGAGGCAGGCCGGGTCGAATTTGGGAAGTTCTCTAAATGTCAAACAGAGGAGCTGAAGTGAGAGGGGGGAGGGGTAACATGGTACTATCTGGGCTTTAGAAAGAGCTCTGCAGGTACCATGACTACTCCATTAAAAAAACGACAAATGAACAATTTTCTTAGAGAGGCCAAAAAAGGCTCAGGTGGCCTGGGGGGGAATAAAAGAGGTGGATGTGAAAAGTTTATGAAAACCCTTTTCTGCCTAAACCCATCCAGGTCAGCGGTGACTGGCAATGGTGGTCAGCGGGCGAAGGGGACGCACCAGAGATGTGTGTGCCAACAAGCCCCAACCTTCTCAGCCTCGGCTCCTCCACTGCAACGTGAAGAGGTTGGTGGACGGCCTCAGAGTCCTGTGAGCCAGATCTATGAGCTCAGGGTTCATTGGCAGCTCCTCCACTGCCCACATCCCAGCACTAGCGCTAAGCAAGATCTCCCGCCTGGTACCTCTTTTCTTTCTTCTGCTTACTAATCACTATTCTGGATTCCTACCTGTGACGGTCAGGTGTCCCTTCCTTCCTTTGGCTGATGCTGTCAGGAGTAGAACACTCAGAGCTCCAGCAGAGATTCCATGAAGCCTGGGTCCAGGGGTCTCTGCAATAACAAATACCATGGAACGCTCTATTCTTGCCCCAATGGAGCGGCGACCTCATCGGTGTGTGCACCCCCTCCAATTAAATAGATCACAGCCAGTCCACGAGCACCTGCCCTGTGTCTCTCTTGTGCACGTTTCCCATAAGTTCCCTACAGGAGCCCAACCTGCTGGGGTCTCCCTCAATTTCTTGTGATGTCATGCTTTCTACTAATTCTCCCTTGCTCTGGTCATGGTCCAGCTCATCATCTTCTCTCTCATATTTGTCTTCATTCCCTCCTTTGCCATTCCTCATGTGTAATTGAGCCCAGGCTGCTCACGCCCCCAGTGCCTTTGCGTTGCCCTCTGGGTCCCTGCTGTGGGACAAGAACTGGTAACAACAGGAGGGGCTTCCCTCTGCCGATTGCCTCCAGACATGTAGTTTCCCCTATTAGATTGTGAGCTCCTTGAGGGCAGGGACTGGCTTTTTGCCTTTGTCACTCCGGCAGCTTAGCCCAATGCCTGGCACACGGTAGGTGCTTAGTAAATATTTATTGACTGCATAGGAGTGTAAAAAGCACAGTATATGATCTGACACTGGAAGGATAATAAGAGATGCTCGTATCCCAGATACCTGGGAAGGATCCTGGAAATATTAAATATTTAAAATGTAGACAACGGTAGTGGACTGGCGGTCTAGATGGGTTATCCAGAGTGTGATTTTTCTTCCCTCAAACGTCAACATTTAGACTCCTTCCCCACTTACAGGATCATTGGCTTAGCTGAGCTGGAAGTTGGATATAGCAGAGCTGAACCTCAAACCTGGCGCCTCCGACTCCAACCCTGCCTCTGTCCTTGGTAGGAGGCTCTCAGCCACTTTCCTGCCCTGTCCCACCCCACCCTATGAAAACATAAAAATGACAGGAATTAAATATAACAATATATTGGGTTAATTATTGAAAGAAGTTGTTTCTGCTAACTATCTCCTGAGCATGGAGCTGGAATCACTGAAATGCACAAGATAAGGAGGGTGTTTGGAGGTCCATGACCTCAGAGCTGGACGAAGACTCTGTCCTTGAGCCCAGGGACCCTTGTTCTGTTCAAACTGGTGTCTCTCTCAGAGCCTAGCACGGTGCCTCGGATGGAAGGTGTGTATGTGTGTTCCCTGCAAAAGGAAGGACTTGCTATAGGAGTCCTATATATATAGTGGGCTTGCAGGGCATGACTCGAAGCCCCAGTTGGCCAGATGAGCAGAGGAGCCAGAAACAGACTGGAGCAGAGAGGAGGGTCGTGGTGGGTGGCAGCCCCCGCCGCAGGAGCATGGCTCTGCCTTCCGCCTCCTAATGTCTAGGAGCCTTTGAAAGCAGCAAGCCCTCCACCCATCAGGCAATGAGTTTAATGACACAAGCCTTGGGTGTCTCTGCCCTGGCAAAGCACTGGCTGCCTCTCGCTCAGCCAGCTTAGAGAATAGTTTGCTAACATTTTTTGAATGCTTTAAAGGGATTATAACTCAAGTTTGAAATTTTGAAAGTAATACCATGAATCCTGCAAATATTCACTGAACAGACTTTTTGTTTTGCAGAAAGTAGACTGCATCTTTACTAGTATCACATAGCCGATAACATCGAGATACAAGTAAGACTTTAAAAAGAGATCAACTCTAGAACTAAAGAAAGTAGTTACTTTTAAAAAATCCTACATATTCCTTTTAGTCTTTTGTTCTTTTAAAATTTAATCTGTTCTCCCCACTACCCTTCCCCTTATCCCTCCTCATCAAGCTAGGAAAAATACATAGCTGAAAGCCACATAAATTCCCACATTGACCTTGCCCACAAATATGTCTCTGCATTCTCTTTCAGAAGGTGAGGGGTGTGGGTCATCTTCCTTCTTTTCTATTAGTCATCTATCACTGCAGAGTTCTAAAGTCTTTCAGAATTCTTATGGGGAAGGGAGTAAGGATTTATATAACGCCTACTATATTCCAGACATCACACTGAAAGCTTTACAAATATGATCTCACTTGATGCTTAGGACAACTCTACAATATATGTGCTGTTATCATCCCTCTTTTACAGTTGAGGCAAACAGGGTAACAGACTCGCCCAGGGTCACACAGCTAGGGAGTGTCTGAGGCCAGATTGAACTCAGGTCTTCCTGACTGCACCATCTAGCTGTTATTCTTTATAATATTGTATAAAATGCTCTCATTCTGCAATTAGTTCACAAATGAAAACCATTCATTTCATCGTTTCTTATGGCACAGTATTCATATTACGGCATATTTCATTGATATACCACAATTTATTTAGTCATTCCTAATGGGAAACACCCCTTAGTTTCTAATTTTGGGCTACTATGAAAAGAGCTTCTACAAATATTTTTGCACAAATAGGTCCTTTCTTCTTTCCTTGACTTTTTTTCGGTTGTCTAGGCCTAGTAGAGATAGTGCTGGGTCAAAGGCTATGTACAACTTAGTAGCTTTGGGGCGTGGTTTCAAAGGGCTTTCTAGAATGGCTGGCCCAGTTCATAGCTGGACCAGGACCTGTTCCCCCACAGCCCCTCCAGTTTTTACTGTCTTTAACAGTCTGATAGGTTTGAGGGGCAACCTCAAAGTTGCTTTAATTTGCATACCTCTAATCATTAATTTCTCTAATCATTAATCATTTGCATTCTCTAATCATTTTCACTTGGCTGCCAATAGCTGGGTTTTCTTATTTTGAAAATTGTCTGTTCATATCCTTTGACTGTCTATTGGGGAATGGCTCTTAGTCTTATGAATTTGAAGCCATCCATAAGCATTTATTAAGCACTTACTGTGTGCTTAGCATTGTGCACAGACATCTATTCAACACTTTCTGCTCTCAAGAAGCTTACGTTCTTTCACATACACATCAAAGTAGGTACGTGTTTTCTGTCTGTCTTTTGGACTGGACTTATGATTCCACTGGCACATGGAACTCCTGGGTGAGATCTTCCTCTCCTGGCAACTTAGCGTCCTAGAGGTTGGCCTGGGACACTGGGAGGTTAAGTGACTGCCCCGGATGTGTCTGAGGCAGGACCTGAACCCAGGGCACCCCGACTCCAAGGTTGGCTCTCTGGAATAGATACTCTCATTTTGTTGTTGTTGAGTCATTCTAGTTGTATCTGACCCCATCTGGGGCTTTCTTGGCAAAGATACTGGAACGGTTTGCCATGTCCTTCTCCAGTTCATTTTACAGATGAGGAAACTGAGGCCAGCAGGGTTAAGTGACTTGCCCAGAGTTACACAGCTAGTGCTCAAAGTCAGATTTGAGCTCGTGAGAATGAATCTTCCGGACTCCAAGCACAGCACTCTGTGCACTATGGCGCCACCTAGCGGCCCTATGCATTCTCATATATAAGACAAATTCAAAGTCACGTTTTCTTGGGGGTGGGGCAGGGAAGTGGGAGGAAGCCCGGCTACAACAAAAATCCTAATCTGTCTAGCTGCTGGTATCTCTTGAAGCATTCGATAGGATCCCAGAATTAGAGCCAGAGGAGAACTTGGAGGCCAACCCCCTCATTTTACAGATGGGGAAACTGAGGCAAAGGTGGACCCTCAACTTGTCCAGAGTAACCCATCTAGTGAGTAGCTGAGATGGGATTTGACCTTAGATCTTCCTGATGCCCCGAGCAAAGTCTCCAACTTTGAGACAGCCAGAGCTGCCCCAGAGCTGAATGGGATCCCTCCCCTGACACGCAACCATCTTCCCTGAAGGTCTTCAGACAGAGCCTGGAACACCACTTACCTGTCAGAGTTCCTGTAGGGTAGATGAGGCAACCTCAGTCATTCAGGCTCAGCTTGAACACCTCTGAAGACACACGACAAGCTGTGAATTAAAGAAGTAATTAGAAATCTTTCTCAAGAGTAAATTTAGAGCCTACAATGTCATAACACAGGTGTCTGCTCTAGGAGAGTTTTGTCCCCTGTATTACAACGAAGAGGGGAAATTTCCCAAGACACAAACCCTTCCCTCCCCGACGCCCGCCCTCACCTCAAACCTCACTGCATGTACATCTTGCATTTTTTGGAGACACAGTCAACTGGGCACATTGTTATGAAAAGTGAGCTAATGGCCCTTTTGGGACAGATGCCAGGGTTGAGCTGGGCACTGCCCTTATTCCAAGGATTGTGTTAACCCAAGATGTTGTTTTTCTGCTACCCCGAGCCTGTAAAAGGCAGGACCACCTCCAACATGTTAATTTGCTCCCTGGCACTCAGTGACACGATGCCCGTTTGGTTTCCGTATTTGTGAATGGGATTTTTTTCCTCTGGCAGAGCCACTCAGCTGGGATACTGGCCACCAAAGTACTGCCAAGAAGGAACCTGGGACTTCTCTATTTGGTCTCTATTTATCTTCTGAATCTGCTCCAGGGACCCTGAAGATCGGTTTGGCTCCATCGTGAAGGTAGGACTGAGATATGCAGGTCCCCCAGAGGGAGAGCGGACAGGGGCACGAGGAGGCTTCAGGCACATCCCGGGGCTCTGGGGGACCAGGATCCGTCTGGGTCTCAAGCAGTGAAAGGAGAAGGAAAGTGATTGGTGTGGGATTGGTAGCCTGGTCTTACTTATCACGTTTGACCCCCTGTAGTTCAGATCTAACTTCGGCACTCTGGGGTCTGTCCAGGAAAGCCGCCATGCTCCTCATAAGAGAGCAAGACCATCGCAGAGAAACGTACCCTGCAGGAAATCCTTCCCTTACATGTAGATGAGGAAACAGAGATCCAGAGAGTGAAGCGACTGATCCCAGGTAGAGCTGAGATTTGAACTCAGTACACAGGGCCTCCAAGCAGCTCCGTCTTCCTATCCTCCCTTATCACCCCCCTTCCCCTACCAACTTAGAATCTTCTGCCCAATTTTCCCAGAGTTCTCTGGCCCTTGACCGCCTGTGTGGTTGCTTCCTGGGCCTCTGGGAAAGGAGGGAGTGATAGTGGACGGCCTTTACGGATCTTTCTACTTCTGCATTCTATTAACTTTATTTTACCTTTTATTCTCCGGCACCTCACTCGACTCCTTGCACACTGAAAATTTCTAGACTCATGATTTCATCCACGTGGGGAATTCCTGATGTGGAGATGCTCTGTGTGTATGGATACCAGCAACTTGTTCACTCAGAGGTTTAGAGAGTTGCTTGGGGACGGGTTGAGTGACTTGGCCAGGGTCCACAGCCAGTACAGTCTGGACTGGACTTGAACTCAGGTCTTCTGACTGGAGGGTCTGCTCTCTCCGCTACATCTCACTAACTCTCAGCATAATAATGGCGAGCCTCTGTACATCCTACAAAGTGCTTTCCAACGACCTGAGCCTCCCCCAGGAGGTACCAGGTGACTCACTGAGGCTCAGGAGGAAAGCTGAAATGTGGGTCCCTCTGCCTGGGAACCAACGGAAAGCTTCCTACACTTAGACAGAGGCCAGTAAGTGCTGTACAATAATGAGGAGGGGGCGAGGAGGAAGATGATGATGATGAGGAGCAGGAGGAGGAGGAAGAGGATAAAACTACCTCACAGAGTTGTTGGGAGGCTCAGATGAAAGGATGCCTGTCAATCTCTGCATAAACTGTAAGGCACCATGTGGACGTGAACGGCCCCTGCAACTCCCGCTGCCATTGACATGGCCCTTCCAGGCTAGACAGCACATGACATTAGTTAGGCATCCTTACAACTCCCCTGGGAGGTCGGCATCAGGGCAGGCATTATTACCTTCATTTTATAGATGAGGAAATCAAGGTTCTTTGATGACTCTGTGCATTTCCCCTGCTTCTCACACTTATCCTAATCACTTTACTGCCTACAAATGAGAGCCTGTGCGTAAGGCAGATTGCAACCCAGAGGCGCCGTCGAGAGGTCGGTCATTAGTATCATTGTCACTGAGGCATCTACCTTTACTTATACCATCCCCGGCCTGCTAGGTTGTGCAATGGTTAGAGCGCTGGGCCTGGAGCCAGGAAGATTTGAGTTCAAATCCAGCCTCAGACTTACTAGCTGTGTGACCCTGGGCAAGTCACTTCATCCTGTTTGCCTCAGTTTCCTCATCCGTAAAATGAGCTGGAGAAGGAAATGGCAAACCATTCCAGTATCTCTGCCAAGGACCATTTTGGAGCCTCCATTAATTGAGGCAGCTGAGTGGCAGAATGAATAGAGCTAGGTACTTGGGGTCAGTTTGAATCAAGCCTCAGGTACCTACCCAGGGTCCCTTCTGGCTCCGTGATGCCATGATCTCATCACTTACCCCATCTGCAAGGCTGGTCCCTTCCTAGCTTTAGCTCTGAAAGGCTTCTCATCTCTACTGGCCTAGGCACAAACGTGCTCAGCCATGGCTCTGGGTACCACTTTGCCCTTTGTCAGCAAAGGAAGCCATAGCGACACTCTGGGAATAACACCAGAGGCCCTATCAAACTCAGAACGACGCTTTTGGGCCCTCAGCTCCTAGAGTCAGAAGCAGCCCCTCACCCCCTGCTCTGGGGGACGCACAGACTGGACAGCCCTGGAAGGGAAGGGGTCGAAATGATGCTAGGACCTGGGAGCCGCTGGGGGCCAACCCAACCCCTACGACTGAGCCCAGGCTGTCGCTGCTCCCAAATGCCCCTTTGTTTCATTCTCCTTTAAATCCGACCATGGTGGGGGGGAGCACAATGGGAAGATGCCCCCCATGGCTTTGAGTCAAACCCTTAATTTTATTTGAATATAGTTTTTTGTGGTTTAATTACTGCCATTTTTCTTTCTTTCTTTCCCTCTCTCTTTTCTAAAGGCTTCCAGATTGCCCGGTAATTTTTATCTCTGTAGATTAGACCAAGAGTCCATGAAGAAACAGTCACATAATTAAGGACGTGTCCAACTCTTCCATCTCGTGTCCATCTTCCCTAACTAGGGAGGAAAAGTGGCATTTTCTACATTCTAATCATACATCCCAGGCTTCTGGGCTTTCAGTTGAGACAAATATTTTCTGCTCAAAATCAGCTGCAATCAGTTTGATGACAATCAGGTTAATCTAGGTGGAGGTGGCAGAGAGACGAAGAAATTCATTCCCAACTCCAACATTGTCCTCAGAAACTTTGGCTGAACGTCGAGGGGGAATCTTTCTCATCAAGGCCAGGAACAAATGACCACCATTTTGCTTGGACTTCTCATGGCAGCCTTTCCCAACTCCAAGGGAGAGACCAGCCCCTTTAATTTTCTGGCTTCTATGAGAGTCTTCCGGCTCATCTGTGTTCTTGAGAGAAACTCAACTATTCCAGTGGATCTGTGATCTCATTAGTATGGATGCACAAAGCTCATTCGTGTCCTCTCATAAATTTAACATTGGGACCTTTATCTCAACATCATGAAAGTACCAAGGGAGCAGAGGGACACTCCGTCCACATGTGTCCCTCACTTTTCTCATGACCTGCCCATCTTCTCTTCTTACCATACTTTTCTTTGACAGTATCTTTGGCAGCTAGTAGCAAAATAGATGGAGAATTGAACCTCAAGACAATAAGACCTGAATTCATAATCTGCCTCCGATGCTAACTAGTTGTGTGACCCTGGGCAAGTTACTTAACCTTGGTTTTCTCAACTGTAAAATGGGGATAATAACAGCACCTACTTCCCGGGGTTGTTGTAAGGGTCAAATGAAATAATATTTGTAAAAAAGCACTTAGCACAGTGCCTAGCTTACAGTAGGTATGGTATAAATGCTTATTCCCTCCCTCCACTCTTCCCTTCCATATAGCAACTCCAAGATAATGTTGGTATCTAGGAGGTGGGCCTTTATTTTCATGGGAAACTTGGGTATCTCTAGATAAACTCTAGAAAGCAAGGCCCATCCATGTGCTCAGCTGAATAACCTCACATGGCTCTACCCACACCCACAAACCCTGGGACTGAGGAAAGTCTCCATTTCAGTAGGTAGCAGTTAAGAAGATGGCCTGGCTCACAAAGTGGTGAGAAGCCAGAGTTGGCAGTAGGGGAATAGGCCCTGCACTAAAGGGCCTCACATTCTAACAAGGGAGACGAGAAGCATGAATAAAAACCAAGTCACGTTTCTATAGCGCTTGAAGGTTTGTAAAGGGCTTTTCACCTGTGATCTCCTTTGGTGTGAGTGTGTGTGTATATATGCATATATGTATGTATGTATATGTATACATGCATATACACACAGTGTGTATATGTATACACACCAAATGAGAGATAGATCATGCAGATATGATATATAGATATACCTGAGAGAGCATTATTTTATGCAATATACATATAGGGTCAAATGAGGTAGCATATATGTTGTATAACACACGTGATTGAATGAGATGGCATATATTATATAATACATATATAATACATGTGATCAAATTAGCTGTCGCTTATGTGACCCAGCACACCAAATGACATGTTATATGATACATGTTTGAGATCACATAAGTTTCATAATACATACGTACTCAAATTAGATGGCATGTATATGCTATATAATATGATCGAATGAAATACTGTGTGAACTCATTTGATCATATATGTGTGTATGTGTATATATATATATGTATACACACACACACACACACACATACATTTGCTCATCTATACACACACAAGCCACAGACGTAGGGAGCTATAAGACAGACCCAGAGCCGTCTGTCGGAGGTAACCACAGAAGGGGCTCTCCCCTTAATTAAGGCCTTTAATCAGTAGCTGGTTGTACAGAGCGCAGCCCACACCATCCCCACCCTAGGACAAGGGCTTAGGCTTTGGGGAGGGAGGAAAAAACCGACAGGAGCAAACACAGTAAACGTGGGTCTGTCCCGGGGCAGGTATTCCTAGGCATCCCTGAGCTTGGCTGCCGCCAGCCCCAAGCCTGTTTCTCCCCCTAAACGTCAGTGCAGAGGCAAAGCCCCTCTGTTTCCATCAGCACAGTCCTAAGACAGAGAAGTCCCTCCCCAAACAAAAAAACAAGATCGCCCTCCCCCCCTTTTAGTTTCTGTCTTCTGGGAAAGTTTGGCACTTTCTTCTTTGCCCCCCGCTTTCACTCCCCAAGGCCTGACACCCTTTAATTATGGCACACTCCTCTGTGGCTGGTGCGGGGTGGGCTGTAGGTGGCTGGTGTGACACTGGAGGCCGGCCCCTGCAGTATGTCAGGCGCCCTGCCGAGTGCAAACAAAAAGCCCCACAAAGCCTGACCCCACTATTTTCCTATGAATAGCAGGGCTTTCTTTATCCAGATAGAAGGTGTGTCTATTTGTATAGAGCCGAGATACACAGAGGCATAAATATAGGGGCTGGGGTGGGGGGATGCTCTCCATGTGAGATTCTTGGTCTATTTCTGAGGGTTCAGGTTCAGAAATATTTCATCTGTGTCCCTGGGCGTCTAGAACGTGGAGACATTTGTGGCATGTGGAAACTTTTCTGGGAGAAGCTGGAGTTGGGGAAACTCTCTGTCCACCAGGTCCCTGCGATGCCACTTCCTCCTTCACCACCCTCTTCTCAGGCTTCCCTCCCAGACCATCCTTCACACCCCATCTAGCTCTCCCCCCCCGCCCCAGTCTGCAAATGTTGCCCTCTGACCCCTCTGTCCCTTCCCACTGCTTGTACTCAAAAACCAGATGAGTCAATGTTCAAATTGCTGGTAGAAAGGGTGTGGCCGTCAACTGGTGTGTGGCAGGTGCCTGACCTCTCTAGAGGTCCCACTCCCTTATATCTGCTAGATCCTCTTTGGAGAGCATAAGGTGCTTGTAAGCAGGACCTGTCCCACACTTCTATTTGTATCCTCCGCTTAGCATCGTGCTTAAAGAAAAGCTTATCGAGTGATTGATTTACCTGACACTGGATGGGGCCCTAAGGATCACCTCAGCCAACCCACCTAGGGAGGTGACATGATGTGGCTAAGGTCATGTAACTATTAAGTGGAAAAGCTAGGATTCGAACCCAAGTCTTCTAACTCCAAAGCCTGGCCACAGAGAACAAAGCAAGGAGCAGGGGCAGAAGAGGCAAATGGATGCTTGATGTCAATGTAATAGGGCATGTGGAGCGTGCCCATCTGACCTAAGATGGCATCGCCCATGTGGAAGATGCCTGGGGATTTCCTTCAGGTCTCTGGAGGACCGGCCCACCCCACGATGGGGACCATGCCTTTTCCCATTGGTTACGTACTGTCGGTCACTTTAAAGCTCAGTGCTGGCTCAGCATTTGTGCACTGAGCCCAATCTGAAACATACATTGTTTTTGTTGCTCTAACGCCAGGGCCTGGTTGAGAAAAGTTCTTATTTTTTTCTTTTGCATTTAAACAGACCTATGCTGTAAGATCAACATGTGCTCCAAACACATAAAGGAAAGTTTTCCCGTGAGCCTGGAAACCCCAGTTATTTGACTTTGTTATTTTTCTCAGTGAGTCTATAATTTGGTTTGCACTGCCCTTGCAGGGGCAGGGATCCATGGGGAGGAAATTCAGGGGCCCTTTGGAATAAGGAGCCAGGCAATGTGCCTACCTCTAAGAGAATGCCTTATGTCAGAGGGACCCCTAGAGAAATTTTGGTGAGCCCCACAGAGAAAGGGACGCTTCAGATATTTTGTCCAGATCTACTTTGGTGACCTTCTGAGCTGAGGAAATTGTGGAAGAATTTTCACGCAGGATAGGGTTTTTTTTTAAATTTTTTTCGGCAATTGGGGTTAGGTGACTTGCCCAGGGTCTCACGGCTAGTAAGTGTCAAGTGTTTGGTCTGAATTTGGATTTGAACTCAGGTCCTCCTGACTTCAGGGCCGGTGCTCTAACCACTGCACCACCTAGCTGCCCCTACCCAGGATGGTTTTTGCATCTGAGAAAGAAGGGGTAGCCCCTAGCCGACCTCCCATCTGAAATCCCCGTGGGGAGAGCTTTAGGTGATCTGGAAAACTCCCATTGGACCGTGTTTGTATCCGAGAAAGAAGCAGGTTGCTTTTTCTTCTTTTTACTTTTAAAGCCCCTTCTAACCTGTCTCTTCTTACACTTTCCTCCTTTCCATGTAATCTATGTCCTGGTGACACTGGCCTCCAGGCTGTTCCTGGCCTATAATATTCTGCCTCCTGAGCTCGGGCATCTTCACCGGCTGTCCACCGCCCCTGGAACGCTCCCCACTTCATCAACATCTCCAGGCTTCCCTGGCTTCCTTCGGGTCCCAGCTAAAATCTGCCTTTCCCCCCCTCCCTTACTTCCAGCGTCTTCCCTCTGTTATCTCTAATTTTTCTTGTACGTATCTTGTTTGTTCATGACTGTCTGCACATCATCTCCCCCATTAGACTAAGCCCCTTGAGAGGGGGGAGGATTTTTTGCCTTTCTCTGAATTCCCAGTGCTTAACTCAGTGCCTTAAGTAGGTACTTAAAAAATGCTTGTTGACTTGTAGGTTGAGAAAGCCCATCCTACACCATTAGAACTTGCTGAGTACTAAGCAAAGTACTACTCTTTGGTAAACTTCGTGAATTGCTTTTTGAGTCTGCATAACTTTGCATTTAGGTGATATTATGAATTTTGCCCATACATAGTAGAATTATTAGATTATTAGATCCGTGCCACACTGCGTTGAGACACTTTCCTTTACGGTGCTGGGGTAGCAAGTGAAAGAACAAAGCTTTCAAAATGCACCCCTATTTGCTGAGGGTGGCACATTTTTCAAACAGGGAGAGTGTTTGGAAGATCACAAGGGGGTTTGGAAGTCACAAGATGGCATCCTACACACATATGGGCCAGGGAACCGCTCTGGGGAGACTAAGAGATTGGAGCATGCGGGGATTGGCCTGCCACATTGGAGTGTGGGGTCGGTAGGGAGCAGCCTTTTCCACCGGGGAATAGCTGAAACCATGGGTGTCTTTAAGACGGGCTGACTCAGTACTGGTCGTGGTTTTGTGTCTTTCCCATCTGAGAAAGGAGGCGACTCCTTCACTCCCACCACGTGGGAGCTTCCTTTCCCTCCTAAGGCCAAGTGGCCCCAATAAAGAGGCTGAGTCGTTTCATCTTTCCATTCTTTCTCTTCCATTTGAGGGAGAGGGAAGAGAGTCTCTAATCCAGCCCTGGAGCTCAAAGTCCTCGAATCAAGGGAGGCCCAAGTATTACGGTTATCCCAACACAGGCCTTGAGGAGAGGGTCCTGGGACCCCAGCCCTGCGGAAGCCAACAGCCGTGTCAGATTAGACGTGAGCTTGATGGGACCAACGCAGGAACTGAGCTAAACTGTGAGCCTGTTGTCCCTAATCGTCCCCATACCCAGGTGGCATAGGGGGATCACGTACCTAGGCTTAGAGGGAAATGTTTGTTTTTGCTGTATTAATGAAGCAAATAGTCCTTTTTTGTGAGGCAATTGGAGTTATGTGACTTGCCCAGAGTCACACAGCTAGTAAGTGTAAAGTGTCTGAGGCTGGATTTGAACTCAGGTCCTCCTGACTCCAGGGCCAGTGCTCTATCCACTGCACCACCTAGCTGCCCCTAAATATTCCTTTGTTAAAGCCATCCAGTGTTAAGCAATAAAATGGAACACTGAGCGCCTAAAAACAGGGAGAATGAAGCAAGTTGGGCTAGAGCTGAAGGCTGAGTAACAGGCTTCCCAGTCCCCTTAGGACACCCGAGATTCTGGTGAAGTCAAGTGTCCGATGTCTGGCCCTGAAAGATTGGGTCCAAAATCAGCCATGTGACATCCAGAAGAAATTCCTACTCCTTAGACCAGGCCTGCACAAACTGCAGCTCGCTTATGACCCGCTGGCACACCAAAGGATTTGGGGAAGTCCACAAAAAACGTAGAGGATGTTTTCCTCCACATTTTTCAAGGGGTCCCCAAAATTCTTTGGTGGCCTGCAAGCCACAGGTTGTGCAGACCTGCCTTAGAGTAACCCTGAGTGGGTTGGGCTCCCCTTTATTGGACCAGGTCATTAAGCCAAGGCTGAAGATGACTGATCAGTCCTATCAGAAAAGGTCCTATTTACCCCTAGTATAGATTGGACTAGGCCACTGGGGTCTCTTACAGTTCTTGACCTTGGTGATCCTTCTCACTCCACCAGACTTGGATTCCACATCTTTTCCCATCAGTCCCATGGGAATTGACCTAAAAATAATCAGTCCCCCTCCAAAAACCTGGCCTCTGACTCAGCCTGCCCAGCACAGGGACGGGTCCTTTCCTCACTACCAATCTATAGCCAGGGGTTCTCTTCTCCTTCAGATAACTCATGCTACCCACTCTGATTTCTTATTTTCATCATTGTAGTAGATAGCAGAGGGAATACACAACCATGGAATTGAATATTAGACAGACATCAGCATCCATCTCGTCCAACCGATACACCAAAGGAAACCCCAGTAGAACAGACCTCACGAGTCTCTGCTCAAAGGCCTCAAATGAGAGGGAACTCATGACAGCTTGAAACAGTCCATTCCTCTTTCAGACAGCCTTGTTTCATTCTTCGTACATAATGATAAGAGCGGCTAAAAACATTTACATAGCACTTACTGTGTGCCAGGCACTGGGCTAAGCACTTTACAATTGTTATCTCATGTAGTCCTCACAACAACCCTGGGAGATTGGTGCTATTATTATCATCCCTATTCTACAGAGGAGGAAGATGAGGCAAACAAGTGACTTGCCAGGGTCACACAGCTAGTGTCCGAGGCCAGATCTGAACTCAAGTCTTGCTGACTTCAGGCCTGGTGCTCTATTCACTGTGCCACTGAGCTGCCATGTTTTAATTTCTTAGATAGCTTTTATCCTTTCTTACTCTTCTTATTTATATACTTATTTCCTTTTCTTTAAAAATATATTTACCATAATTTGGGGGGAAATACAATATGAGACTATCATAGAATTTTTATAGCAGAAAAGACTCTTCAACACGCCCTCCCCCAGGATCATTGGAAATGAAAGAGATCTCAAGGAAGTGAAAGTGGAAGTGAAAATGCCCTCTTCCAGGTAACAGACTCTGGATCCTTAAGACTTTCCCAATGGGAAAAGGTAACATCTGGGGAAGGGTGGGACGAGTGGACCCAGCCCAAGGGCATGACTAGGTCAGCCAGATCCCAAGGTGCCAACTAATAAATAGCCTGTCTGCTGGCCCCTAATTCAATGCTCTTTATTTTCTTGTTTTGTTAAAAAAAAGTTTTTAAAAAAATGTTTTATTGATGTTCTTTAAAAAACAGCACTGTCTCTTGCCAATAATCTCCCTGCAATAAAACACTCTCTTTTAACAAAGTAATACACTCAAGGAAAACAAATTAACACATTGGCCTGAAAACATATGCCTTATTCCATACCCACAGGCCACCACCTTTCTGACAAGAAGTGGGAGGTGGCTTCGGTCTCAAGCCTTCTAAGGCTCTTTCCTCAATACCATACAGTCCTCCAAAAGCAGCTCTATTTCAGAGGAGGCAAATATGTACTAACAACCAAATATTCTAAAATCTGAGGGCAAATCTAAATTGAATAATAGTGCCTAACATTACTAGAACGCAAGGTGGATCATCATAATTTGCCCAGTGCTTCATAGATAAGGATCACACAGAACCTCATAGAAATGATTCTTCCCGTCCCCAACTTACAGAAGGAGGAAGAAGCTAAAGTTAAGAAGGGTAAGTTCACGTGACCCAGTACCAGGACCTGGGGATCCTGCCTTGGGGCTCTCTCCACCCAGCTACTGCCTCTTGTGGTCAGTCCTCTCCCACTTCTACAGCAGAGAGAGGACCAGGGGCTTTCTAACAAGACAACTTTTAAACTAGCCTGCTCCAGATTGGAATCACCTTCTATGATTGCAAATTGATGATGAGAAAAGATGAAGCCAAGTGCCTGTTTATTGGGCCGAGAAATGTGTCTGTCAATCTGTGTCCTCTGCTGATTTCCTTCTTTTTTTCTTTTTTTTTTTTGTTTCTTTGTTTTTCTTGGGCTGAAAGTTTTGTGGCTGCTTAATGGACTAAGAATCTTTGAAGTTTCAGTTCTGAAACCCTTTAGGGGCAACTGGAGGTGACAAACACTCTCACTTTCTTCCAGATAATGGTCCAGGGTTGGTCTTTGCACCCAGAGAAGGCTTGGTCCCCTGTGGATTGGACTTCCTAGTTGACAGTCTTCAGAAACAAGAGATCTGAAAACATGTCCTCTGTATATCCAACAACCAATTAAGCCCAATACCCTCATGACCGCATGATGCTAACTAATTTCAAACCATAGATTATTTATTTATTTAGCATCCCTAGTGTGCTCAGTTCTGGGCACCATAATTTAGGAAAGGACATTTCCAAGCTGGCAAGCACAAGATTAGGACTGGGAGAAGTTGGGGTTTGTGCCATTGGAGGAGCAAATGAAGAAACTGAGAAGTTTTATCCTGGAGAAGAGAAAACTCTGGGGGACATGAGAGGTCTTCATATATTTGAAGAGCTATCATATAGGGGATGGAGCTGATGTGCTCTGCTTGGTTACAGAGGGCAGAACCAGGAATAACTCATCAGTGTTTCAGGGAAGCCGATTTGGCTTATTATAACCAAACAAATTCCTAACAGAGCTGTCCATGGTGGGGTGGATTTCCATGGAAGGCAGTGGGTTCTCCCCTGCCATGCAAATTTTCATGTAAAGGCTGCATAACCTTGTTGGGGATGCCAGAGATGAGATTTGTGTTTTGCTGCTGGTTGGACTACATGGCCTTTGAGATTTTTTCCAACTCTAGAATTCAAGTGATTCTATTATTGTACCCAGTACATATGTGGACACGGTAATTCTCCCCATCTAAAGTGGGTTTAACTTGACGTCATGTGGGAGCATTCATTTCCTTGACATACAAATGGCCTTATTTGAAGAATGTGACTCAGACCTAAGCAATGGACTCAGGGATGTTACTTCCATTTATTTATTGAGTTTAGCAAATGAACTAGCTAAGTGACCTTGGGTGAGCTGTCTAGATATCCTCTGCTTCCTCTTTCTCATATGTTTGAAGAAGGCAGAAACAACTCTTTGGGATAGATGGGGATGAAAACATTTGCAGAGTGCTTGACTATATCAAATGTGATCTAAATTGGTCATAGTAGCAAGGTACATATTTGGAAATGACTTGCATTGAAAGGCTAGAGAGGGCAGCTGCTACCTCTCTCCTTAGAGTTAGCAGGAACCCTGAGGAGCTAGAAGATGTTTTTATGACCGATAGCTCACAAGCCCACATCAGCTTGCTTTTCCCTCTCCTCTCATGATTATCAGTTGATGTCAATTAGGCAACTAGCTTAAATAACTTCTAGAAAAGAGTGTTTACTAAGATGGTACAGAAAGAACAGTTGGTACAAAACATTCCCTGCAAAGTTACTAACATACTCTCCCACAAGCTTAAAGCACATATGGCAAAGGGGAAAGCCCACAGCCCTGGAAGTCCATTTGCTGGAGTCCTTGAGATGCTTCCCTTAGGCAAGGTGGGCTCTTTGTAGAGTCCTGAGGCTACCTTTCCTTAGCATGTCGCATTCGTCCTACACTCTCAAGGCAGGTACTACAACCAGCCACTGCTGTCCAAGGAACCCTGTTATAACGATGACCAAAGACTCAAAACCCTTGATCCTTCCAAGTTCAGCAGTTTATGCAACATTCAACATTGTGAGAGGGGGAACCAAAGCTTTATTTCCCCTCCTCCCAAGTGCTTTCTCCTTGCTAGCCACTGGAATGCTTGGGTTCTGTTTCTAGGGAAATGACCATTCCTCCTCCATCAACACAGACACACCTTCTCTGGAAGTCACTGCATTTCATCCAATGACTTTTACAGACTCTGGAAACTAGTCTAATAACCTTGATTGACTGATTCAATGGAGATGACTAGACCTGTCCCCCACCTAGTTCACAGTTCTGATTGACTGATCCAATGGAGAAAGCTGAGTGAACCTAACCCTTATAGTAGCATCATGTGTCTGGGGTCACAAGGGTTTTAAGAGGCCATCTAGACTGACTCCCTTATTTTACAGATGAGGAAACTGAGGCTCAGAAAGATTGAATAACTCGCCCAAGGTTGTACAGGCAGCAAATGATAGGACTGGGGTTCAAACCAAGGTCCTTTGACCCCAAATTCAGTATTCTTTCCATGCTGTCAGAGCATGGTTGCCTCAATGCTGCTGACAAGTACAGAAATAATCCTACAGAAAATATCTTCCTAGAAATCCTATTATGTGCCAGACACTATGCTAGTCACTGGGCACACGAGGAGAAAAATGAAACACTCTATACCTTCAAGAAGCTTAGTAATTCTATCGAGGGAAATACCTTATACACACATATATGTATATACATATATTCTCTATGCATGTGTATGTATATACGTACATATACACACATACATACATATCTGTATATGTAATATTGGGGGAGTCACTATCAGCTGGAGGGAATCTGAATAGACATATAGAAAGAGGCACTTAAACTGAGCTTTGGTGGAAACCAGGGATTCCAAGAGACAGAGGTAAGGAGATTGTGCCTTCCAGGCATGGAGACAGGAGATGGCAAACACAGAAAATAGCAAGACAAATAGTTTGGATGGAAAGTTAAGTGTATGAAGAAGGGTCATCTGGAGCCTGATCATGAAGGGCTTGAAATACCCAAACTGAGAACTTGGCATTTGACCCTCGAGGGGATAGGGAGCCCCTGAAGTATTTGAGCCGAGGAGGGATAAAGTCAGAGCTTTAGCAAGATTGCTTGGGCAGCTGGGTGGAGAGAGGGGGAACTGGAATCCAGGAGACCAATCAGGAAACTATAGAAATAGTTTGGTTGATGGGTAATAGGGACTTGGACTAGAGTGGTGGCCATGGAAACAAAGAGAAGGGGGTGGCTACTAGATAAACTGTAGAGGGAGAAGTGAGACGACTTGGCAACTGAGATGGGAGGGAGAAGGAAGAGTCAAGGAGGACCGAGAGGTTACACATCTGGGCGACTGGAAGGATGGTAGTGTCCTTGACAGTCATGGGATATTTGTGAAGGAGGATGGCTTTGGGGAGAAAGGTCGTGAGTTACATTTTAGACATGTTGAGTTTGAGATGCCTACAGGTTACCCAGTGGGAAGTGTCTAATAAGCAGCGGGTAGGTGCTATAAGAAATACTATGACATGGATGCTATAAATGCTTTACTAATTTTATAGATGAAGAAATGGAGGGTCAGAGCACTTCTTAGACATGTAGTAGACAGGATTGATCTTTTGGGTAGGAGTCTGACTAGGCAACCCCTGAGACTCCTTCCAATTTTCGGATTCTATGAGTCTGGGTAATTTCTACCTATAAGAACAATGAAGAAAATCTTGAATCTTGCACATGGAAAGTTAGTTTCCTCTCCAGACTTTTCTGTACATATTTGCTTTTAGTCATTTACCACCAGACTACAGAGAGTTTTGCGTTTGATTTCTTGGTCCCTTTTTTGAGGGTTTTTCAAGTTTGTACTCTCCCTTCTATTATTGCAAACCTCCTCCCTTCCCCAAAATTTATTAAGCATTTACTGTGTGCCAGGCACTGTGCTGGGGATACAAAAAAATCATCTTTTTTTTTTAAAAGATCTAACTCATAGTTTTTAGTTGGGGGAAAATAAAGGCTTTTTAATTTTTATGTCTTTTTTTAGTTTAAGAAAGAGGCACCCCTAACAGGGGAAGGTGATCAAGTCAAGTGCTGGGCACATAATTGACTCTCCATCAGTGCCTGTAGACTGGTTGACTGACCAGTCTGAGGCTACTGAAGATGAAAAGTTTTCAGGGTCTAGTGCTCCATGCTCACACAAAGCCTGTCACGCCATCAGAACACACACTTCCATCCAAGAACTATCCTTTCAGCCTCTTTCAGGTCTTATTCCATTCCAGAAACAATTTTCCATCAAGGGGCTAGAAATTGGAAACCAGTTATTTTCTACTAAGAAAGAAGACCTTCTATTTCTTTTAAATCTCCACCAGCCCAGGTCCCAGTTCTTGGAGGAGGACACCCTGGACAGTGCCGTGATCCAGGAAATGAGCGATAAAAGCATGCGTCTGAGGTCTTCTGCCAGGGAATTACTTGGGAATGACGACAAGCTGCTTTAGTCCTTGCATATTTTCACTCTGTCCTGCCCCTCACACAGGTGCCATCAGGAGGGGCCTGGGGCTAACAGTGTGACACTCCTCCTGCATTCACAGATCTGAGGAAGGCATTGAGGGGCCAGCCTTGTGGCAACTTGAACTGGGAATTCATTCCTTCGACTGCTTGCCTTGGTGGACACGGGGCAGGACCGCAGGAAATTGGTCTGAGATCTACAGACAGACTAAGCTTATCCCATCCCCAGCCCATCACCACCTACTGTATTCAGAAAATTTCCAAAGACACCTTCTGGTGGAAACAATAGAAAGTCAAAGAGAGAATGACATTTGGGAGTTGAGCCTGGTTGGTTAAGCCCAGAGCCCGGAATGCTAGGGCATGGCCCCTCCCCTTAAAAAAAAAAGATTGAGAAAGATAACACATAGTAGGTGGAAAGCTGGTCTCAAAGTCAGAAAGACCTAGGTTTTTCTACTTCTAACACACATTGTCTATATGACTGTAGGCAAGTCACTTAACCTCCATTTTAGGGAGGGACCCAGGCTGGCCATCCTTCATTCCCCTCCTGGCTTTGTCTCTGACTCTCTGGGCTTTGCCAGAGAGCCTCGGCTGCCTGTTTACCCCAGGACATCACTTCACTCCTGTGGTCAGTTTCATTGGTGAGTTCTCCCAGGGCCTTCATTTGAGGGAGGAGTGCAGGTTCACCTCCCTTCATCCCTCTCCTGGGTTCTGACTCTCAGGATTTCACTACCATGTTCCCATGGGTGCCTTCCTCCTTCCCTTCTCACTTCCCTTTTATGTACCATCTTCCCAGGTAGATTGTAAGCTCCTTGAGAGCAGAAACTATCCCCCTCCATCCTCTCGTATTTATAGTCTCAGCACTTAGCATAGTACCAGGCACAAGGTAAACTTTAAACATGTTTCTTGACTGACTCTCTCTCTCTCTGCCCCCAGGCGGCTCTTTCAGGCTATCAGCCCAAGGGAAGGAGCTAATCCGAGGTGGCAGAGGGAGTACCTTACTGGAAATTCCCTACATTAATGAAACCACAGATCTGAGGCAAAATAATAATAATAATAATAATAATGATAATAATAATAATACCATGGGTTATACTAATACAAACATACATTATATATTCATACATATGTTTATACACATATAGAAAAGTTTTCATGTATACATATGTATATACACATGTGTGTATATATAACCCACAAAGAGTATATAATAAATATATATACCATATATACATAAGTAAATATGAATAAATATGTACAAGTAACTATTACATTTACTTACTTGAGCACGTTATGTTTACTATCAAATGCAAGCTCCTTGAAGGCAGAATTGATTTCATCTTTGTCCCTGTAGCCCCCGTACAATGCCTCGCTCAAAGTAGGTGCTTAATAAATGCTTAATAAAAGTAGGTGCATTTTAAATTTGAAAAAGAAGCCTCCAAATTTATTTTTGAACTAAAAAACAGTCCCTGGGAAATCTGATCTCAGCAAGGGATCATCACGAGAATCCCGGAAGTGAGGACCTCAGTCATTCCAAGAGAAGTTACCGAGTTTTGGAGCAGGCAGCCCAACCCTCGCCCTCTGACCACGTGCCTCAAGAACCTCAAATACACATGTTTAGACCATCACATTGATGAGCGGGGGAGGGGGTTGGTTCATGACTTGGGAGCACCTGTGCCTGGAAATGACAACCAGATTTTTCTTAGAGGAGGGGAAATCGAGAGCACTTATTATTATATTATTATTCAGGGGGTGGGGGATGGACTGTCCTAGGGAGCCACCTCTCAGAAACATCTGATTTGTACCTAGAGCCTCAATTTGGAAGAACTTCCGAGAATTTTTCTCAGTCAGTCAACAATGTCTCCACCCAGTCTGGGCTCTCCAGACTAGTAGAATGTAAGCTCTGTGAGGGCAGAAATTATTTTGTTTGTGATTTTCACTACTGTAAGCGTTTATTAAGTACCTGCTAAAAGCGGTCACTGCAGATATGAAATTAAGTCTCTGCCCCCAAGGCACTTATATTCTGCTGGGAAGCTTGATGTCTGCAAAATTAAATAAGAAGAAAGTTATTGTCCCCCTTTTCCAGAAATTACTTTGTCTTTCCTTGGTCATCTTTTTCAAAGCCCATGACACCAACTAGCTGAAGCACTCACCTCTCTTGGCCATATTGACACCTGACTAGAAGATCAGTGGACAATTCCAACCGCCTGGTCCGTGCTGAGGTGCCTGTGGACAGAAAGCTCCTTCTTTCAATTATTATCCTTCATTTCAAAGCATACAAAGCCCAGCCATGCGGGGCAGGAAGGCTAGCTGCTTCCCACCGGGGGCCCCTAGAGACCAAGGTGGACAAAATCAGAAGGCTGGGATTTTTCCTCTCAGGTTCTCTTGAGCAGATAAACGATGGCCAGGAAACTCCTCTGAGGTTGGCTGACCCCCTGTGGGCCACCAGGGTCATAGACACTTTCAAGAATGAGCCCTGGCCCCTGGTTGACAGCATTCCCAAATCCTAATATAGCTCTCAATAAAAACCACAAGTTAAGCAGCATCTTGGATGGCAGCCTCTAAATGTTTTTGAGAGACACAGCTGTGGCAAGTGGGTGTGAGGAAGAGCATCTGGGTGAGAGAGCCCATTAGCCAGAGATGGTGGGGGTGGGAGTCTTCCAAGCTGGGGTGAGGGTAGAGGAGTGAATGGGGTTTGGGTAGGGGAGTCATACCAGGAGGGAGTAATAACATGCCAGCTGTGCTATCCCCAAAGTTGTATGACTGCCTTTGAGTGGTTAAAATCAGTAAGATGAGACCGGATTAAATAAGTAAGACTGGTCTGTAGCTACTGAGAATCTGCTTTTGAGTTCTTCTGAATATTGGTCATCAATATGTGTGTTATTAAAATATGATCCAAGTAGAAGAGATTATCACTGTCTCTTCTATGCACACACACAAAGACATACCCCTGCCAACCGCATATACAAAACTTGACACTGCAAAATTCTGCAGAGATGATCAGTCCTTTATCCAGATTTGAACTCATGTCCTGTGCCTCCAAACCTGATACTCTCTCCACTTTATCACACTCTACTAAGGTAGCCCTGTCTTTATATTGAAATGTACACCAACTAGTGCCAGTTCTAGCAGGCATCTCTGGTGCCCAGGGCAGCTTAGGGGACTTCCTGACCTAAAAGGCTCAGAGCTGAGCACCCCTGCCCTGGTGCTCATCCCACCTGGTATTTCCTCCCAGAAGTGTTGTTTCTGGTCATCTAAGGTCAGCCCTCCTCTCCCTTGTCATGCTCACTCATTCTTGCTGCTCTCTGGGCATCCCCTGCCTAGGGAAACAGCTCTATAAATTCTAATGTTTCACCAAATGTCCCCAAAATCATGAAGGTCTCTTGGCAAGGTAAGCTGGCAAGGTGTGCTCCAGTTCTCCTGTCCACCCCACCCTCCACCACCTTCTGCCTGGCCAGGCTGTTGTTTGACTCGGTCTTTTCTCTCGGGTTGAAATGAACTGTGAATCATTCCCTGGGTCATTGTACTTTTTAAATCTTTAAGAGACACTTACATTAATGATGTCAAATCTCTCGTGTGAACAACAGGCAGGATGAGAATCACTGGGAGGGTGGGCTTGCCCTCAATGTTGCCCTTCCTTTAAACATGAGTGAAAACCAGAAGAATCCCAGAAATACTCAGCCAGCAAATTTTTAGCATCTTCAACAACCCTGGAGCATCTGTATCTCTTTCCACCTCCAACGGGCCTGTTCCAAGTAGTCGTGACATTAGAAATTAGCTCCTTATAATTTGGGTAAGACTTAATTTAAACAAATGGATCAGGTGCCATCTGGGAGAGGCTGAGCGATGAGCTGGAAACCCCTCTTCCCCCAAAGGCTGCCTCGGCTGCATTCAGCCTTCCCAAAACTTTTCTTTTATTGGAGTTAGCAGCTGTTGTTTGATGTCTCTCCTTTCTTCCATGTCTTCTTCCCTATTTGGACTAGTACTTTCTTCCTCTCTTCCTTTTTCTACTCTTTTCTTCTATTTTTCCCACCCTCTCTGTCAACATCTTTTTTTATCTTTCCCTTTTGGTTTCCCACTTGTTCTCCTTTTCTATCATCTTCCCATCTTTCTTCCTGTCCCTATCATAAGGCACCCCTAAACTGGGGATCAACAAGCCTTTCTCTTTCCAGTGATAACTTGGCCATGAGAAGTAGTGAGTTCCCCATCACTAGAAGTATTCAAGCAGAAGCTGCACAGCCTTCTTTCAGCGACACTTTAGACAAAATTCTGGAGACAGGAGGAAAGGAATATAGTGCTTCTCACTCCCATGCATTGCAAAAGTTGTCTCCTATGTCTCTTCATAACCACTTCTTATAATCCTTACCTTCAAGGCTCAGGTGTGGTGCTACCTTTTCCAGAACAATCCTCAATTCCCTCTAACTGAATGTGTTTCTACCTTCTCCTCACAATTTCCTGGAGCACTTTCTCTAGATCCCCCTTTGCCCCGTTATACCCTACCCTGTATTACATTTGTTTGTGTATATACAATCATCCTTCTAGTACAAACGAACCTCTTTGAGGGCAGAAACCGCCGTCTTTACCCTGTATCTCTGGTGCTTAGTATTATGCCTTGCAGATGGTGGGGCTTAATCAACTTTTGTGGAATAAATGAATGAATGAAGTCATGAGATGACTTCTAAGATCCTTCCTGACTCTGATTTTGTCTCCCGTGAATTTCAGATTATTTCTGATCTTCCTCTAATTCCTACATTGTCAGCTCTCCCTATGGTGTCCGGCTTCCTGGGGAGACTGTCACAGTTTTCTTCCAACCTGCTTCTATTTCAGTTAAGATCTATTTTAATTAGATTTGTAAGACTTACACTTTTACCAGCCCTTGTTAGACAGGCTTTATCTCTGGCCAGGAGTCTGTCATTATGATGTTTTAAGAGGATGCAGAAATCCAAATCTCCTTCTCTGTTCACTTCCCAAATATGTCTTCCTCTTCTGAAGCCCTCATCTTCAGTCAGTAGCATGATGAAAATGCTACCTGTGCCCCTAGGGCTACAGCTTAGTGCCCTAAACGTCCTAAAATTTAGCAGTGCTTTCTAATACTTATGTGTGTGTGTGTGTGTGCATTAAGTGTGACTAGTATAGAGAAAAACCATACATTCGTGAATAAAATGTTCTATGGTGCTGTAATCCATAACTAAACTCTAGTTCTCTTAGGCTAACTGTTCTCAAAGTGTGGTCTAGGGACACATAGGGGTCACCAAGACCCTTTCGAGGGGTCTGTGGGATCAAAACTATTTTCATAATAATACTAAGATGCTTTCATTTCTAATGTGGTAAATATTGATAGATATAGTTCAGATAAACAAAGGCTCTTGGGGGGGGTCACTGTCCCAAGCTATTTATCCAGCCATGTCTTAGGCATGAATAATATACAGCTGGTCAAAGGGCTGGACATGGAACTATGAAAAGGGCAGGCTACTGGATGTTTGGCGGTTTCCACAACACTTTTCCAACAATTCCAAGCAGCTATGGCCACAATGACCCATGACAACTGAAAAACAATTATTCTGACCTTAAAAAACCCCCAAACATCCCAATTATTGTACTTGAACTCACCATACCCCCCCCAACCCCAGCCACTGGACCCTTCCTTATAATGAAGAGAAGCATTTAAGCAACGTCAATTGTCAATCGCTCCTGGCTAAACTATGAACTCCTTTTTTTTTTTTTTGGCTTCAGAAGCTCTTCCTAACCTGCCCTCGATCAGTCTTTCAAGCTCCATTGGATAATCCTCACTCCCACCCTCTGCAAACAAGCCAAACTGACCTGCTCTTTGTTCTCTGTCTCTGTCTCCCTTTCTCTCCACTTCTTCCTACTCCCCTCTTCTCCTCTCTCTGTCTCCGTCTCTCTCTTTGTTCTCCCTGTCTTTGTCTCTGTGTCTCTCTGTGTCTCTCCGTTCATTCTCTGTCTCTTTCTCTCTGCCCCTTCCCCCATTCCTCTCTGCTATTCCACCTCCACTTTGTTCTAGCGGTCCCCTGCCTGGCATGCCCTCCCTCCTCCCCTCCTAGAATCCTGCACTCCCACTAAGGCTCAGCTCAAATACTACATGAAGCCTTTTCTGAAGTCCTACAGCCACCGCCCCCTTTCCTAACTACTTTATAGTTAGCTTCCTTGTATTTCTTATATATTTATTCTGCATAGGTATACGTATTGTCTTCCCTGATGAGATGCATGCAAGCTCCTCGAGGGTAGAGACCATTTTTCTCTTTGTGTGTCTTCTGCCAAGCATGTGCCTGTTCCAGAGTTGGCGCTCAATAAATGCTTGTTAATGGATGGATGATTTGGTACAGAAACCTGGTCTGGCAGTGTATGCCACATTTTACACCTGTAGCCCCCCACCTCTCGAAAAGTATGTTTCATTGTCAGCTCTTCAGCTCCACAATTCGTCAGTGTTCAGCTGCTTTTTATTCAGTTACCTTTCTTTGAGACCCCAATATTTTCCCAGTGATGCTCGATAACCACAAATCACAGAACACCACTATCACCAAAGATTCAGCATTTCAAGTGACTCCAAGGGCAGCGGAGAGGGACACAGAGGGTGCCAGTAAATTGTAACATGTCACCAGGGACAAACTGTACCTACAAAATGGGAGCAAAACTGGTCTTCAGGAGATGCGGGACTGGGAAAGTGAAAGTTAGCAGAGGGAGAGGCTGGTGCTGCACTGTTGGAAAAGGCATGTTGGAAAAGAAGGCCCCCAACATACTGGGGGGATCCCTGTGGGTGAGAATCGTCTAGGGTAAGAAGGGTCAGATGAGTTGTGAGCTATACTGGTGAAGGGCAGGAAGAAAGGGAAGTCAGGAAGGAGAGAGAGAGAGAGAGAGAGGAAGGAAGGAAGGAAGGAAGGAAGGAAGGAAGGAAGGAAGGAAGGAAGGAAGGAAGGAAGAAAGGAAGGAAGGAAGGAAGGAAGGAAGAAAGGAAGGAAGGAGGGAGAGAGGGAATCAGCATTTATTAAGCATCACTTATGTGTGGAGCACATATACTAAACACTTCACAAATATCATCTCATCTGATCCTTACAAGATCTCTGGGAAGTTGGTGATATTTCTCATTTTAGGAAAGAGGCAACTGAGCTTAGATGACTTGTTCAAGGTTACACAGCTAATTAAGTGTCTGAAACCAAATTTGAACTCAGGTCTTCCTGACTCCAGGCCCAGAGCCGCCATGTGTCTGCCTCTAGAGTACGGATCAATTGCAGAATCATACATTGAAGACACATCTTTTCCCCGGAACATGCTTAGGGTGCTGAGATCAAAGAATATAGGGCTAGAAAAGACCTTAGAGGTAATTGGTTCTGACTTTCTCCTCTCTGTCTCCCTGTCTCTCTGTCTCTCTCTCTGTGTCTCTCCTCTCTGTCTCTACTGTGTCTCTCTCTTTCTCTTTCTCTCTCTTTCCTGTCACTGTCCTGTCTCTTTCTCTCTGTCTCTCTCTCTGTCTCCCTCTTTGTCTCTGTCTCTCTCTCTCTGTCTGTCTCTTTTCTCTCTCTCTCTCTCTCTCTCTCTCTCTCTTTGTCTCTCTGTGTCTCTCACTCTGTGTGTGTGTGTGTCTCTCCCCCCATCTGTAAAATGGGAATAATTATAGCACCCATTTCAAAGTGTTGTTAGGAGCATCAAATGAGAAATAAATAGGTGTAAAGTGCTTCGCACACCTTAAACACTCTACAAATGCTCATTATTACTGTTTTTCAGAGGACTGAGCTGACGCCACTTCATCACTTGTAGGAGACAAAGTGCAGAACGTTCCTCCTTTCTCCTCTGCAGGGCTCTGCGTCCTGGTCTCCTTCCAGGCTCGGCTCAGGGTCACCTCCTCTCTGATCCCACCTTCCCTGATCCCAGCAGGGCCCTCTTCTTTGTCGGGACCTGTTTGTGCACACGCCTCCCCAGCCCTCAGGAGAGTGTGAGCCCATCGAGGACAGGGACTCTTGTTTCTGTCCTCGTATAGGCACAGCCTAGCTTGGTGTCTAGCAGACGTGTCATAAATGCTGGTTGAATTGAATCATTGAACAGTGAGAGTCAAAGTCACAGAATTTGGGAGCAGGCAGCGGCCTCAGTGGCTGCCAAGTTAGTCCACTCCCACACGGAGGAACCCCCGCGATATTACACGCGGACAAGCGGTGATCACTGCGTCTGCCTGGAGGAAGAGGAGCTGCTGCTCCAGGGAGCCCAATACACCCAGAGAGGCAGGTGCTTGGCTGCTGACAGACGGTGCGGTCCCCTGCTCCATTGTCACTGGTCGCTGTCCTCCGAACTGCTTCTTCGGCTTCACCAGGCGTCTTCAGCCCCTCACAGAACGTGTTGGTTTCCAAATGGAACAAACAATACTTATTTCCATGGCGAACAAAAGTACATCAATGGGTTTCTCAAGCCGTTGTCCTCAGAGCTGTTTTCATCTACAAACAATAAAACACTGAATGTGAGATATGGTTTTTACTTCACTTACGCTTAATAAAAACGTTGTTTTTGTTGTTGTAGAGTTATTTCACTCGTGCCTGACTCTTTCTGGTCCCATTTGGGGTCTTCTTGGCAAAGATACTTCTCCAACTCATTTTATAGAGGAGGAAACTGAGGCAAACGGGTTAAGTGACTCGCCCTGGGTCACAGTAGGTGCCTGAGGCCGGATTTAAACTCAGGTCTTCCTGACCACAGGCCTGGTACTCTATCCACCGTACTACCTAGCTGCCCTGATAAAAATGATGATGAGTTAATAATAACAATAACAAGGAATGGAAAGCTTTGAAAACATGGAGACCTAGCTGAGATCAACCCCCGAGAGAACGTCAGCTCTCAACGGCAGGGATTTCTTCATTGTTTGAACCCGTGCCTCCGCAGTCTGGCCTCAGACCTCATCCCTCGGCTGAAGCGGCTCTTTCCGAAATGACCAGTACTCTCTGAATTGTCAGACTGGCCTTTTCTCAGCTCGCACGCTTCGTGACCTCTCTGCAGACTCTGGCACTGCCGGTATTCCTGTTTTCCATGCTACTCTTCTCTCTTCAGGTTTTCTGTGACCCTGCTTTCTCCTACGCCCCTTCTACCTGCCTGAGCTCTCCTCAGGCTCTGAGATGGCTCTTTCTCCATGTCACGCCTGTGTCTCACAGGGCTCTGTCCCGAGCCCTCTTCTCCGCTATTATCTTTTACTTGGTAACTCATCAGTTCCTGCAGATTCGCTTCTCATCTCTTTGCTTATGATTCTCGACTCTACTTATCAGCTCAAACATTTCTCCTGACCTCCACATTCAAATTGCCAACTGCCTATTGGATATCTTGAACTAAGTTCTCATGAACTTAAGTTCCCCAACTTAAGATATCCCATGGACATCTTAAACTCAACATATCCAAACCTATTATCTTTCCCTCTCCAATCTTCTTTTTTTCAGTATTTTATTTTTCTCCCGTTACATGTAAAAACAATTTTTAACATTTGTTTTTAAAAACTTTGAGTTCCAAATTCTCCCTTCCTCCCTCCACATTCCCACCCCCTCACTGAGAAGGCAAGCAACTCGATACAGGTTGTTATACATTTGTAGCCATGAAAACATATCCACAATAGTCATGTTGTGAAAGAAAGCATAGACCAAAAAAAAAAACCCTCAAGAAAAATAAGGTAAAAAAAAGTGTGCTTCAATCTGTATTCTGACACCATCAGCTCTTTCTCTGAGGATGATAGCATTTTTCATCATCAGTCCTTCAGACTTGTCTTGTATTGCTGAGAATAACTAAGTCATTCACAGCTGATCACCTTAAAATACTGCTGTTATTTTGCACACAGTACATTTCACTTTGCATCAGCCCACACAAGTCTTTCCAGGTTTTTCTCAGAGCATCCTGCTCATCATTTCTTATAGTACAATAGTATTCCATCATAATCCATAACACAGCTTGTTCAGCCATTCCTCAATTTATGGGCAACCCCTCAATTTCTAATTCTTTGTCCCCAGAAAAGAGCTGCTATAAATATTTCCATCATATAGGTCCTTTTCCTTTTTGTTTTATATCTCTTTTGGGATACAGAACTAGTAGTGGTATTGCTAGGTCAAAGGGTATGCGTGGTTTTATAGCCCTTTGGGCATAGTTCCAAATTGCTCTATAGAATGGCTGAATCAGTTCAAAACTTCACCAACAACACATTAATGCCTCATTTTCCCCACATCCCCTCCAACATTTGTCATTCGCCTTTTCTGTCCTATTAGCCAATCTAATAAGTATGAGGTAGTACCTAAGAACTGTTTTAATTTGCATTTCCCCAATCAATAGTGAGTTAGAGTATTTTTTCATATGGCTATAGGTACCTTTGATTATTTCATCTGAAAACTGTTCATGTCTTTTGACCATTTGGGGAATGGCTCTTATTTTTATAAATTTGACTCAGTTCTCTATATGTTTGAGAAATGAGGCCTTTATCAGAGAAACTTGATTCAAATGTTTTTTTCAGTTACTATTGCTATTTATTTCCCCCTTCCTATCCCTACCCCCCATTTTCCAATCTTCTTAAATTCCTGTTACGGCCAAGAGTACCATCATCCTCCCAGTGAGCCAGCTTCCAACCGAGGTTTCAGCCTCACTCTTTCTCTTTTCCATATCCAATCTGTTGCCACATTCTGTTGCTTCTACCTTGGTAGCATTTCTCATCTATTTCCCCTTCTCTCCTCAGACCCTGCCACCCACACCCTATGCAGGCCCACATCACCCCACACCTGACCTTTTGCCATAGTGGGCTCAGCCTGCCTCAGCTGATTCTCCACTCAGCTCTCAAACTGACTTTCCTAAAGCACAGGTCTGACCATGTCACCTCTCTAGTCAACAAACTCCAGGGGTTCCTTATCACCTCCAGAATAAAACACAAATTCCTCTGTTTATCACTTAAAGCCCTATGCACATTTTTTTTTGGAAAGGGGAATGCCTGAATTCTATTGGAAATGAGGGAATCCCAAAGGAATCAGTAACTAGATGAGGGGGTCTTGACCTTCTTGGTGTCATTGACCCCTTGAGCAGTCTGGTGGAGCCTGTGAACCTCTTCTCAGAATCATGTTATTAAATGTACAAAATGAAAATCATTGCAATATAAAAGAAACCAGAGGTTAGTGATAATGTCATTTCCCCCATCCAAGTTCATAGACCCCTGAAATCTATTCATGGATCCTTGGTTAAGAACTCCTGCTTTAGAGGAATACATAAATCCTGGTCTGAACCCAGTGACTCTTGTAACGTCAACAGAAAGGCCGAATCTCGATTTCTCTCCAGGTGGGTGCAGCTCTGTGAACCTCAGCTTCTTTAACTGTAAAGAGAGGACAGTATGGCTTGCCCCTCCTAGCTCTCAGGGGTATCAAGGGCAGTGGGATATGAACAACTCAAGTCCAAAGGCAAATATGATTATCTACATACAAAAAAGCAAGCGTGTCCAACTCTTTGAGGGAAGGAAGTCGCAGCTGACTGGGAGGGTCAGGAAAGGCTTCCGGATTGGGGTGGAGGAAAAGAAGCCCTTGGAGCCGGGCCTTGATGAGCAGAGATGGGAGACAGGACAGAGAAAGCTTGGGAATTCCAGGTGTCCGGAAGTGGCAAAGGGGGTCTCCGGGGAGAAGCTGGCCGGCCACTCATCGGGTGGGGATAGTGACAAAGGGCCCCTTCATCACTGGTAGGTTGCTGTGATTTCTTCCAGCTCTAAGACTCTGGGATTTTCCCACAGGTGCTATTCTCTGCCCCAGGGATTCTTAATCTAGGTCCATGGATAGAGATCCGTGAACTTAGATGGGAAAAAACACATCTTTACTTCAATAGAATTGGTTTCCTTGGGAATCCTATGCATTTACAAACATCACCCTCAGAAGACAAAATAGCCTGGTCTTATCCAGTACCAGCCCTAGATAACCACAAGTAATAGAGGCTGTAGAAAAGAGTCTTGTTCATGGACAAGGAAATCTCAGTGGCCCCTAAGATTCCTTCCAACCTTGGATTTCTTGATCGTCCACGTGGGCAGAGGTAGAGGACGAGGATGGCCTGAGGTCCTAGAGAGGGACCAGAGTTTCAGAGGCCCTTAGATTCCTCCCCAAGCCTTCCTCACTTTGCCCACCTGAGACATCAGGGGAGGGCTAGGGCTGACGTGGGGATGGCCCTGGGCTTCCATCACCTGGGCAGCCTTCCTTTGGGAGAGATGCCAATGGGCAGTTCCATTTTAGGGCCAAGGCTTCTGTTCTCTCCCTCCTCCGCCTCGTGCCTTGCCAGCGTTCGGGGCTGTCTCTCTCTCTCTCCTGCTGTCCCACCTGCTGGCACACAGTGACACCTGCTGAGGCTTCAGAAATGGAGAGAACCAGCCTGGCAGCTTTTCCTAGAGAGGCTGAATCCCAGGCAGGAGGGTGGGCAGCAGATGTGGACGCCTCTCACCCCGGGGCTCTGGCCGCTTTCCCTAATGATAGGTCAGCTGCTGTTGGAAAGGAGGTCTGTTCTCCTTTCAAGTCCAACCCAGGAGGACACTGCTCAGAACACAGGCCTGTGGGGATGGGTGGCCGAGATACATTGGATCTGCTCATGGATGGCCAGGCTGGGGGACTCAGGAAGGCAGACAGCTACTGTCCTGGTGAGATCACGCCCTTCCTCACCTTCCCAGAAGGCCTAGATTTCTGACATAAGAAGGTCAGCTCAAGCAAGAAAGAACATTACTTGATCACATGAAGACAGAGGTCTTTAAATCCATAAGATGAAATACACAGGATACTAAGAGTTAATTGATAATAAAGATGTAATTTTGTTTTTCCCTCCAAGTTCACAGACTCCGTGAAACCTATTCAGGGGCCTACAGCCTGCGAAATCCCTCATGTAGATCTTGAAGACAGAGATAAGGATTTGAGTTCTAATTCTGGTTCTAATGCTTACTATTTGTAGAAGTCCCTTCTTCTCTCAGTGCCTCAGTTTTCCCATCTGTAAAATGTAAGGTAATGGGCTAATTGAAAGAAGACAGAAGAGACTTCTCTTAGGAAAAATGCAGCATTCTATAGTGGCCACTTACTAGTGATGTGACCTTTGGTAAGAACCTTCCTCTCTCCAAGCCTTAGTTTCTCCATCTGTAAAATGAGGGGGGATAGATTAATTGAAGAAACAGAAGACTGTTTAGAGAAAACGCACTGCTCTAGCAGAAAAGCGGCCACTACCTCGCGGCGTAACCTTGCCTAGGCGTCAGGTGCCTCACCTGTAAGTGAAGGGCGTTGGCTTACATGGCCCTTAAGGTTTTTCCAAGCTCTCTGAGGTTCATCTGCCCCTCCTCCATGCTCTGGCTCTCACCTGCAACATTTAGTAGCACAAAACATAAAAGGATTTGCTCAAGGGATTAAGACCCGGGCACGGTTATCTCTGCCTTTGGTTTGGCCACATGGCTCAGCCACTGGAGCTGAGATCTCCCCTCCCTGTGTGGCTGTTTCAGAGGAGGCCTGGGGCTCTCTGGGGGTGCCCAGCTCTTTCACGGTGGGCTTCGGCCATTGTCTGGAGTGGAGGGACCACTTGCCCAGGGGCATCTGCCCTGGCTCCACTTGGCAGAGGTCCGAGCTCCATCTCCTTACCACTGCCACCCACAATCTGTGAGTTGGGCCACTTCTGATATCTAGGCCTCAGTTTCCCACCTGCAAAATGGGGATGATAATGCCCGTGGAGCCTGCCTGATAGGGTTGTAGGGAGGCTCCGAGGGGAGCAGGGCTGTAAAGGGCTTTGCAGACCTTAAAGCCCTGGGCTCGAATCTTAGCTGTGATACTATGTGACCTTGGGCAAATCACTGCTCATCTCAGGGCCTTGGTTTCTTGACCTATAAAATGGGCAGGTTAGACCAGATTGTCTCTAAGTTCCCTTCCAGTTCTAGACCCAGGAACGCAACAACTCCCAGGGAATCAGACACCAAAAATGCAGCCAGGAGGGCAGAGGGGTGACCCAGGAGGAGCCGCCAACTGTACTGTGTGTTGGCCAGGGCCTGGAGAGCCTGCTCACAGCTCAGAAACAGGAGTAATGAGGACAGTTAATGGTGATACTGTGCTTTAGGGTTTGCAAAGCACTTTACAGACAATAATTCATTGGAGCCCCACAATAACTCCTTGAAATGAGGGCTTACATGCTGTATTACCCCCATTTTACAGATGAGGAAATTGAGGCTCAGGAAAGGAATTGTCCAAGGTCACACAACTAGTAAGTGCAAAAGTAGGATTCGAGCCCAGCTCTCTCTGAGTGCTTACTTCGACATATAAATTGCATACTTTTACTTCCTACCTACCTACTGTTTTTAGTGCAGCCCCTGGAGAAGAGAAGCAAACACGTTGGGCTGGAAGTGGCCTTACAGATAGGACCCCTTCCTGAATGACCCGAGGGTGGGGGGATGGGAGAGGTCCCACACCCTTTGGCTGGTGATCTGCCAGGGCTGAGTTTGAGATACTGGTGTCTCCTGCTGCTGATCCAGCCCTGAACCACTGCTCCCTTCCTGACCCCCTCCTCCAACCCTGGGTGATTTCAGAGTCCAAATTAGCTCTGTCTCGGGGCCCTGAAAAGATAGAAAGCTCCTGACGGTCAGAGAAAGAGAGACAGAGAGAGACAGAGAGACAGAGACAGAGAGACAGAAAGAAAAAGATGAAGAAAGAGATAGACATAGAAAGAAAGAGAGAGAGATAGGCAAGTAGAGAGAGAGATAGATGATAGATTGATAGATGATAGATAAATAGAAAGGCGGCAGATAGGTGATAGGTAGATCGGTAGTCAGGCAGACAAATAGATAGGTAGATGGCTAGAGGATGGATGATAGTGTCATGAATGAAATTCAACAAAGGTAGATTGGCGCATGTATTCTCCAAGCAGGAAAACAATTTATTAACAAGGTATGAACCTATTAATAAAAGGGTCAATGGCTTACCTCCATTTGAGCCAAAACCCCAAGATGAAGACTTAACTCATTTTTATAAGGTTAGAACAAAGAGCACAACAGGGTAGGTGACATCCTGGGGTTGTGGACAACATGATTGGCTACATAGCTGAGGCTTGGGGAACAATATAACTGGTTGGAGATTGGGAATCTAGAGGCTAGCAACAACCCCCTCCTTCCCTCCAGTGACTAAGAAATTTTTGTTGTGTGAATTCACCTACAAAGTTAAAAGATGGTGGCCTCGATTTCTTTGGATAACAAATCAGACATCCTTGAAGGATAGCTTGGTGGTATAAAGACCAGACTCCCTGGTGCTCACTCACATCCCCCAAGGACAGCAGAATTCCTTGAGGCAAGAATAGAACAGTGATTAACCAAGAAAAAGGTTTTCTGAACTTAACTCATCACAGACCAGCTGAATTCTGAACTAAATTCAGAGACAAAGAACCATAATTTAAGCAGTCACAAGACAAAATCAATTATAAAGTAAATACAAAATCAAAATTTGCTTTTCTCCATAGATGACAGGGAGATGATACACAGAGAGATGAGAGATACATAGAGCGTTAAGTGCCTACTATATGCTAAGAGCGCATGATACAAATATAAGCAAGAGAGACAGTTTTTGTCCTCAAGCAGCTTCCATTCTAATGAAAGAAGGGAGCTGGGAAGCAGACAGACGGAGCAAGGAGAGGGCCCCCACTCAAGGGCAAGACTGATGGTGAGGAGGTGAAACCTAGGAAGTGAGTCAAGCCAGGAGGGATCATGGCTGGACCTCCTGGGTGCGTAGTTGGCAAGAACAATTAGTTAAGGCAGTAAGGCAGAGGGGGCACATCCCCCCAGTGGCCCTCCTCTTGGTGAGCTTCCTTGGCCCGGCCTCCAACAGCGCCGTCTCTGCCCATGAAAGCCAGTATCCCAGAGTCTTGAGGCAATGCTTCCTGCTCTCTGTCTGTCTGTCCTGGCACCAGAATTACTAGTTACAGCTCTGGGCACCTTGGATTCCAAGGATAAAAATCGACCTAAGCTCAGTGTTCTGCTTTGACCCCTCCCTGCTCTTTGCCCCTCGCTAGAGGCCAGCTGCGGGACACTACATTAATGTGGGCCCCGCCCACTCTGGCCTTGGGTTGAGCTGAGACACTGTGAGCAGATGGTCACCAGATATGGCCACTCCTCATCCAGCCAGGCCCCACCGTGCAATCTAGGGGTAATGGCGGGTGTGCTAATAACTGCGCTCTGCCCTGCTATGGTCCTCCTTGTCACAAAAGCTCTCCATGCCTCCTCTCAGCCTGTCACAGCGTGAGGGTCAATCTCTTATTGACCCATTGACCAGAGCCCATTACCAGGCCCCAGAACTGCCCAGCGCCCACCAAATGGCTCTTTGTGCCACGTTAAATGGACCTGAATGGAAATAAATGAAGTGGAATAGAAACTTTCCGTTCCTCAGGACTGGCTGACTGCTGGGTGGTTTTTTTGCCTTGGAAAATAAGCCCGGCCAATGGAAACTCAGCTCGCCAACTGGGTCTGGCAAGCAGGGAAGGAAGACACTGTTGCCTTGCTCAATGGCTCCCTCCAGTGTCCGCTTGGGAATAAGCAGCCCAAGCCTCCTGCCAGGTTTTTCCTCAGCAGCCCCAGTCCACCGGAAGGGCTGCTTTGTATGCTCTGCCCGGGGGAGAGGCCAGCGGGCGTCCCATAGAAGACGCGATGGGGCTCTATATCACAGTGACTCCTTTTCCTGGGATCTTCTCTTGGCCAACAATAGCTTCAGTCAAGCACAAGCCTTCAGTCGGTCCACACCCCATTCAAACCCTACTCTCTCTCCCTGGGTGCCCAAGCCTATCCTTTTGGCTTTTGCTCTCATAATAACCCCCATGCTGAGACCCCCCTCCCTATCCGCCTGTTGGCATCCCACTGCAATCAGCATCCCAGAATCTCAGAATGCTGGTGTCCTGGATAAAGAGGAGAGCCAAGAAGACCTGAGTTCAAGTCCTGCCTGGGTGAATCCCTAAGCTCTCTAAGACCAGAAGGTACAGAAAAGACGCTTGCCTGCACTGGCGTCAGTAAGGAAGAAGGCAGATTTTGGACAGATTCTGGGGATGGTCCATATCTTAGGCTCTGAAATGAACAGAAGAAGCAGAGCAGAGGTAAAGGAAGAGGGCAGCTAGGGGGCGCAGTGGGAGTCAGGAAGACCTGAATTCAGGACCTGCCTTAGACACTTACTAACTGTGTTACCCTGGAGAAGTCACCTAACCTCGCAGTTCCCTTATTTGTAAAATGAGCGAGTCTGACTCGATGACCCCTCCAGTCCCTTCCAGGTCAATCACCCTAATTTGAGAACGTCAACGGCATCAAGGTGCTCTCTGACAAGACCGCCATCTTGTTCACGTGAGTATTCTCCCCTCCTTCTCTTTGCGGATCATGAAGCACCACTGCCTCTGGAGAATCCACACATAGGAATCCCGGAGGACAACAGGGAGACACGCGGTGGGTGGGAGTTGTCCCTGTATCAGAAGGGCCTTCAAGGGGATCCTCTAAGAGGCATCTGATTGGACAAGAAGGCAGGCCAGGCATGCAGGGAGAGGGAGAACAGCGGAGGGACAGACTGAGGACTTCCTGGGTGCCCGTGGTGGTTCCAAAGCCTGAGGGAGGTTTCCAGCATAGCAGGTGGACGCGTCCTGAAAGGTCTTTGGGAGGACACAGATAAGACTAGCCCAGGACAAGAAGGCCTAGAGGCTTTGGCGTCCACACCACAGGACAGCGTACTCCATGGACGGGATCACGAGTCCACAGAAGTCTACCTAGAAAAAGTCATTTACTCTTAAAAGCAGAAGGTCTGTGGCGCCTTACCTCTGAGCGTCGTTTGTCGTCCACTTGTTCAGTCGCGTCTGACCCTTTGTGACACAGTGGGCCACAGCATGCCCATACTGTCCATGAGGTTTTCTTGGCAAGGAGACTGCAGTGGGTGCCATTTCCTTCTCCAGTGAATCGCCTTTTGTCAGAACTCTCCGCTATGACCTGTCTGTCTTGGGCAATCCTGCATAGCGTACCTCATAGTTTCATCGAGCTGCACAAACCTCTCCATCATCACAAGGCAGGGATCCATAGGCAAACAGAGATTAAGTGACTTGCCCAAGGTCACACAGCTAGGAAGTTTCTGGGGCTGGATTTGAACTCAAGTCTTCCTGACTCCAAGCCCAGTGCTCTATCCACTGCAGCGCCCCCTAGCTGCCACTGAGTCTCATGTCCCTTCCCATAATGTAGCTTCATGACTAAGGCTAAAACAGGACCGGATTTGTAGTTGGAAGACAGGGACTGAAATCCTGGATCTGCCACTTCAGACCCTGTATAAATCTTGTCTCTGGTTTGGGCCTCAGTTTCCTCATCTATTGAAAGAAGACGTTAAACCCCATGGCCTCCAAGAGCCCTTCCATGCTAAGTCTATGAACCAAGAGTGTTTGGGGGCTCGAGTCCCTTCATCTGCTGCATGGCGGGGGAGGGCTGGCACTGATGCTTAATTAGCGTCCTAGTCTAGACCTGCTTTCCAAGGTCACTCTAGGTCTCCAGTTAGAGCCTGTGATTAGGCTTTCCTCTGATTGTTGTTGTTCAGTCATGTCTAACTCTCCATGGCCCCACTGACAAAGATGCTGGAGCGGTTGGCCGTTTCTTTCTCCAGCTCATTCTACAGATAAGGAAACTGAGGCAAACGGGGTGAAGTGACTTGCCCAGGGTCACACAGCTACTAAGCATCAAGGCCAGATGTGAACTCACGAAGATGAGTCTCCTGACTCCCGGACAGGCGCTCTCTCTGCTGCAGCGCCACCTAGCTGCCCTCCTTCTCATGAGACACTTGCCAAAGAGCCTCCACTGACTTTCATGTGGCCTGTTCATCGGGGACAGCAGGTACAAAAGTCCCACGGACTCAAGGAGGAGGAGATTTTAACATGAGCTACTGGGGTCAGTGTGCTACATGGAAAGGGAATCAGAATGCTGGCCCTGCTGAAAATGTGGGCACCTCGAGTGAGTCACTAGTCCCCCATTTCTGCAAGACGGATGGTTTCAACTAGAAGAATTCCAAGGTTCCTTCCAGTTCCAAATCTACAACCCTCAGATTATTGATTAACGTGGGGAAAGGCTCCAGCCACTGGCTCAGTGCAGCCACTAGATGGCGGTGTCCACGTGCATCCAGTATGTGGGCATGGTGCCCACCCAGCTGGAGCTCGGCTCCTTCCTGTACCCCCACTGTCCACACACTCGCACTCACACACACACACACACACACACACACACACACTCACATGCACATGCGTGCGTGCGCGCACACACACATGCACACACCCTGAAAATGCTCCCTTGGCTCCTACCCCTGCAGTCCTTTCTTTGGCTTAAAGTTCCCAGAGCCACGGGTCCAGCCTCTCAAACTGGCTGCTTTCTCTCCTATTGATGGTGTCTCATCGAGGACAAGCTCCTTAAGGGGAAGACAGGGGACTGATTTGTACCACAGAGGTTGGGACCCAGGGGATGCTTAATAACTTCACATGGGGTTGGATTAGACTGGAGATGCAGGCTGATGGATGGGAAGCCCCAGGGGGATCCAGGCACTAGAGAGACTGGAGGACTGGTGGGTGGGGACAGCCATTGAAAGGGGGAAGTCTCTAAGATTTTCTGGGAATGGGGGACTGGAATTCCAGAGCTCTGGGGAGCTGATAGTTGACCACCCCCCAGCCCAGGGAGGGAGAAGCTTCCGGGGTAATTAGCCTTATTTTTCAGGGTGAGAGGCCTCCTGGATAGAATCACTGAGTGTGGAGCCAGGAGACCTGGCTGAGCAAGTGGGAAAGTGACTGAAAGTCTCTGAGCCTCAGTGTTCTCATCTACAAAATGGAGTAATAGGTGAGGAAAGTCACTCATGAAAAGCTTTAGGTGTTTTAGGAATGGGAGGTATTATTGCACACAAGCAAACTGACTCTCTGAGTTTAAGTAACTGGCCTGTGGTTACTCAGCTAATGAGGATCAGAGGTGAGAGTCATGCTCATGCCTCTGCTGTGACCAAATCTAGCTCTTCCCACCACTCTGTCCGAAGAATTGCATAAAATGAACTGAGAGGCAGTGCGGTGGGGGCGAGGGTGGACAGCTGGCCGGAGAGTCAGGAAGGCACAAACTGGCCCTCTGATCTTGGTGGTCACTTCACCTTTTGATGCCCAGGCAGCTCCTCAGGTCCCAAAGTCACAGGTAAGTCACCTGGCTGCCTCAGGTGGACGGTGTTTTCATACCAGTCATTTGCCCCAACCATGAAATCAAAGGTCTGGACCAAAAAATGAAATAAAATGAATTAAGGCTGTGTGTGTGTGTGTGTGTGTGTGTGTGAGTGTGTGTGAGTGTGAGTGTGAGTGTGTGTGTGTGTGTGACTGTGCAAACGTTAAGGGGCCCCGGTTGTCATGGAATGGAAAGATCTGAGGACCAGTGACCTCCTTCATAATTTGTTTGCCCAACTTCCCTGAGAGGCTTCCATGTCAGGCAGTGTGGGGTAGTAAGAAGGGCCCTGATCTGAGGTCATGGGATGTGGGTTCGAATCTGCGTTCTACTCCTTAACACCTGTATGATCTTGGGCAAGAGATTCAACCTCTGGAGGCCTCGGCTTGCTCAGTCATGGCCGTTGGGTGATCGTCGGGCCAGATGACCTCTGCGGCTCCTTCCTTCCTGAAGTCAATGAGCCTTGGGCGTAATAGGTTTGCCGCTGGAGCGCAGACCCATTTGGTTGTACCTCCAGCTCCCAATGCCTTCTGCTTTTAGATCCCCTTCATCTACTTGGTGCAATGAACAAAACACTGGGCTTAGAATCAGGAAAACTCATCTTCATGAGTTCAAATCTGGCCCCCTGTGGGACCCTGGGCAAGTCACTTCACCCTGTTTGCTCAGTTTACTCATCTGTAAAATGAGCTGGAGAAGGAAATGGAAAACCTCACCAGCATCTCTGCCAAGAAAACCTCAAAGGGGGTCACAAAGAGTCAGACATGACTGATCAACGACACTTGGCATATAGCGTGTATGTACCCAATTACTTACACGTTGTCTGCCCCATCATAAATGGAGCCTTTGAGGGCAAGGGTGATGTTTTTGCCTTTCTTTGTATTCTCGGCCTTTGTGTGCCTGGCAAATGGTAGGCTTGTCATCCAGCTGACTGCAGGTATAATCCGGGCTAAATTCTCACGAGGTCTCAGATCCAGGATGAGTCTAAGGAAAGAGGACTGAAGGACTGCTTGCCATCTTTCTTCTAAAGACTGAGAAAGTGCATGCATGTAGGTGACCGAGGTGTGGGGGTGGGGGAGGAGTGGTGCATACTAGGTTAGCCCTTTATTTTGTTTCCTTCTACCTTGCCAATTAACCTTGGTGATGGGAAGAGAAACACAAGGGAAGGCCCAATGCTTGGATGGGTCTGTGCCCCTTTGGGACGGCTACTGTGCCCTGGAGCCAATATCATCCCTTGGCAGTGCCCTAGGCCAGAAGATGACTTATGGTAGGGGCAGATTCTGACAGGAGCTCGGGCAGGTGTAGCTGCAGACGTTTCTCCACCATCTGGTCACTTTTCCCTAGGCCAACTAGATGTTCCATTAGTTCAAAGGTGGAATAAAATAATAGTTAAATAAATGACCAGAAAGATTCTCTGCCCTTCCCCACCCCCAATTCCCTTCCACATACCTCTTGGGACTTCCCTTTAAGGTTACCTCCAGTTTACTATGGATATTTCTTGCGTGTACACAATTGTTTACATGTCTTCCCCATTAAAATGTAAGCTCCTTGAAGACGGGAACTATTTTTCCTTTCTTTGCATTCCCAGCGCTTAGCACAATACCTTGCCCCTAGTGAGCCCTTAATAAATGCTTGTTGACTGACTGACAAGTTACCACACCATCAGCAGGGCAGAAGATGCTTGCAGCAGACGTGCATAGACCAAGGCACAAACCATGGGAGTGTGTGACCAGAGCAGCTCACATCTGTGTGGAGCCCTGATGCTCCCTGGGGCAGTCATCAGGCAGGCTGGGCTGCTCTCTACAGGTCAGCTCGATGCTGCTGCTACAAGTCTCTCCTTCCATCAGCTGGAT
This sequence comes from Vombatus ursinus, assembly GCF_900497805.2. NCBI lineage: Eukaryota > Metazoa > Chordata > Mammalia > Diprotodontia > Vombatidae > Vombatus > Vombatus ursinus. The sequence goes on along the minus strand of NW_020954577.1, from coordinate 53,709,781 downwards.
ACCGCTGTCACACCAGGGTCTGACCCAACAAGGGAGGTAGCTACCACCTCTTTGGTTAGGATGAGACTGTCTTTAGCTTTTGTCCACGTAGGCCACAGTTAGCAGAGCCGAGCTAGCTACCCAGAGAAACTCTAAACATTTCAGTCTGGCTTTTGAACTCTTTTTCTTATATTGTTGCTTGTTAACTCTTATCTGAGTTATGATTCACAATTCCTTTTAGCTGCTTGTCCTAACCTTGGCTCAGGAGGCTTGACTCTATTCAAATCATGCCACAGACTCCCCTGGTTGGAATCCTGAAGGGGTGGAGTGGAGCTAGGCCAAGGAGATTGTATCTGACCCTTGTACTGCTCCTAGAAGGGAGACTGAAAAAGGATTTCTTGGAGCTCGGGAAGTTGGAGACCTTTGCTGTGCTTTCCACCTGCAATCACTCAATCAGTCAATCAATAAACCAGCAACCAAAATTTCTGTTCTCCCTCTGCTGGCAAACCTCTGAACCTTCTAACTCCAAGATTCCATCATTCCAGGATTCTTGGTTGAGGTTGGATTCATGTATGATTATCCACAGGACAGCTAGGTGGAGCAGTGGATAGAGTGCTGAGCCTGGAAGATCTGAGTTCAAATCCAGCCTCAGACACTTACTAGTTGTATGACCTTAAGCAAAGTCACTTAACCCTGTCTGCCTCAGTTTCCTCATCTGTAAAATGAAGTGGAGAAGGAAATGACGAGCCACTCCAGTATCTCTGCCAAGAAAACCCCAGCAGGGATCACGAAGAGTTGGAAACGGCCAAAATGACCGAACAACAATACAATTATCTACAGACAAGGCCATGACCTGCACAAGCCCTCAAAGCCTCTTCCCACCCTGGTATCTTTTCCCTTTGAACAAGGGAAGAGTTAAAATAAGAGGGACAGAAGCCACAGCTCAACTTCTGGCAGATGAACACACGTAGAAGCATTTAATTCCCTCCTGGGAGCCCCAAATTAATGGGAAACTATTTGCTTGGGTGGAAGCTTGCCCTGGAGATGAGAGCTCCTCCATCTTCGTCCCGCCCCACCCCCACAACACACACCTCCAGAGTCGTTTGTGAAGCTGCCCTGGCCATAGGGTCAGGGAGAGCCTTGGTCTGGAGCCATCTGCTCCTCTCCCTGCTAGTTTGGAGACTGTCCGAGCTCTGCCGGCCAGAAAAGGGACAAGACTGGTGACGTTGGCTGCTCTGAAATGCCTACTGAGATCCACCTTATCTCCACCTGCTTGGCTTCTGGGCCTGTTTGCCCTCTGTCCCACACCCTCAAAGACTGGTTTAGTCTGGTCCAGGGCCATACCAGAGAGAGGAAGATTAGGCCCAAGAGAACGGGACTTCTCAATGGGGGAGACAGTGGTGGCTGCTGAGACAAAGAGCCGCCACTAAGAGCGTTGGATGGGGTGTAGAACCAGGAGGACCCAGCTCCGAATTGTGCCCTTTTCCCGAGCCCTGTAGCCTGAGTCTCCTCTATGCAATGGAGTACACCTGCCTGGCAGCGTCATTGGGAGGGCTGTCCTTCGCTGGAGGGATTAAGCTTGCTTTGCTTGGCTCCAGAGGGCAGAACTGGGCCCAATGGGCATTCTTTGCACCAAAGAGGGAAAGGTCTGTTCGACGATGGGAAATCTTTTCTATAATTAGACCTGTCCTCACAAGCTTCAGGTGGACTCTTCTTGGGAGGCAGCGATTTCTGTCTCATTGGAGGTGTGTAGGAAAGGCTGAGCAACCACAGCTTCTGGGATGGTGAAGACGGGAATCTTGTTTGGGACCCGAAGGGGTGAGATTAGCCACTGGAGTTAATCCTTCTAAGTCTGAAATTCTGCAGGGGGAAAGTGTAAAAAGTAGAATGTGAGCTCCTTGAGGGCAGGGACCATGATTTTTCCTTCCTCTGTGTCCCTATTGCTTAGCACAGTGACCGGCACATAGTAGTGCTTAATGAAAACTTGTTGACTGACTGTTGACTGAAAATGGGCAAAAAAGCAACTGGGAAGACCTAGAGAAAGGCTGCAGAGGATAGTGGAAAGTGATTGGACTTGGCATCAAGGGATCTGTGTTCAAATACCGACTTGGACGTTTGCTAGCTGTGACCACGGGCAAGTCACTTTACACCCATGGGCCATTTTCTTCATCTGTGAAATGGGTAAAAGAATAATAATGGGGGTATCCACTGCACAAGGCCAGTGCATAAAAGGCCCTTTGTATCCCTTCTAGCCTCTGAATCATTACTACCTTTGCAGCAGGCATTAGGATCTTCCCCTCCCTCTCATTTCTATTACTGGAGTGCCAAGCATTCAAACTCTGTTGCAGAGTGCAGCTCTGGGCTAGCCATGTAGCCTGAATGCCAAATGAATGCTTCCCTAAAAGACTATTTTATGGAGAACTAGCTCAAGGCAAGCATTCACATGGAGCTCCAAAGATGGTGCACGGACACTCTCAAGGTCTCTCTGCAGAGCTTTGGTATCAATTCTGAGACATGGGAGATTCTGGCACAGCACCACTCAGGAGATCAGGAAGAGGTGATTTGGGGTATTCTTTCGACTCCAAAACAAGCTGGGGTCTCCAATGTAGTGTGAGGAGGTGCTTGGAGATCACTTAGCCCAACCCCATCATGTTACTGCGTCCAGCTCTGTTCCCATCAATCACTGCTCACACAGATACCTACCCTTCACTGGAGCTGCTGCCCCCTTCAGTGTCAGAAGTAGGAAGAGGAACCTGAGTCTTAGAAAGATGAAGTCGCTTGCCAGTCATACAGGTGGTAAGCATTAGAGGTAAGATTTGAACCCAGGTCCTCTGACTACAAAACCAGTACCTGGACCTCTCTCTATCTCTTCCAATGGGTCACAAAGACCTGTCACTTCCCTTGAAGATGGAGTATGTGATGGAGACTCCCACGAAACTGAAACTGGGAAGTAGTTAGCACTTGGTGTAAGTCTCTGATCGTTGGCTAATGGCAGTAAGGATGGACTCAGTAAGAAGATATACAGAATTGGGCACTTTGTTGTCATATTCAACTTTTTGTGGCCCCATTTGGGGGTTTCTTGGCAAAGATATTGGCGTGATTTGCCATTTCCTTCTCCAGCTCATGAGTAAACTGAGGCAAACAAGGTTAAGTGACTTGCCCAGGGTCACACAGCTAGGAAGTGTCTGAGGGCCCCATTTGAACTCAGGTCTTTTTGACTCCAGGTCCGGTGCTCTATCAACTGCACCACCTAGGTGCCCTAACCGGGCACAGCATTCACGATTAGAACTCAAACTCCTGCCCCACTTGGGTAACTCGAAGTATTTGTCTCTTGGGTTAATCCACAGATGCCAGAGCGTGCTGAAAACTTTGCATACCTTGTGGTGAGACAGCACTACAGCTAATGTGACTGAGGGCTCCCTGGGGGGGGGGAGCACCACACGAGGGCAGCAGAGGGCACTTGGAGCCACCGGCTTGGGAAGTAGGAATTACAGTTGTAGCCATGCCACATTTTCCCAAGTTACCATCACTGAGCAGCTAGCAGTAATCAACAGCATTACACCAGACAAGGCGAGATTCCAGGGGCACTCTTGGGCTGAAGGAATGTTCCTATTGTGACATCAGGAATTTACAGTAGGGACCTTTGGGACAGGTGTTCATTCATTCAGCGGTATCAAAGCCAGTTCAAATCTAGTCTCAAACACTTGCTAGCTGCATTACCTTGGGCAAGTCACTTAACTTTTGTCTGCCTCAGTTTCCTCATATGTAAAATAGGGATAATAATAGCACGTACCTCAAAGGGTTGTTGGGAAGATTAAATAAGAAAATAAATGTAAAGTTTTTTTGTTGTTGTTTTAGCTTAGTGCCTGACACACAGTCAGCACTATATAAGTGTTAGTTATTATTATTATTTTCTGTTTTGCCTTTTAGACTGCCTTGGGGTGGTGACTATCCCATCACTGGACCCCTTCAAAGAAAGACTGGATAAGCTCTTCCCTGGAATGTTGTAGGATTGCTGGCCTACATAACCTCTGAGGACTGTCTCAATTCAGATTCTGTAATTCTTTTTTTTTGGTGAGGCAATTGGGGTTAAATGACTTGCCCAAAGTCACACAGCTAGGGAGTGTTATGTGTCTGAGGCCGGATTTGAACTCAGGTCCTCCTGATTCCAGGGCCGGTGCTGTATCCACTGTGCCACCTAGCTGCCCCTCTGTGATTCTTTAAATACAAATTTCTGCTGTAATTCTTTGAAAGATATGTTTATGTAGCATTCCCTTAAGGACCACTCCCTTAATGGGGGACTCGTTCTTCCAGTTTTGAGTCCCCAAAGGGTGCAGCTGCAGTTTATTCCCCTCAAGTTTTTAGGGGGCTGGGCTAGTTAAAGGGTGTTACAGATCAAGAAGACTCTCTCGAGTGAATGTTCTCAGCAAAAGCCCCATTCTTAAATGCCAGTTGGTTAAGGTAGGGGAAATATGTCTGATGACAATCATGCATGAATATCTTCTGAAGAACTCTTCTGAAGAACCCAAAGAGGACCATATATATGAGATATACATGGGGCAACAGGGTAGACTCCCAGCCCCTGGTTACAGGGATTCCTTTTTTCCCCTTCTGGGAGTCCTGGCGATGTTTCCTTTAGGTACAGCTCTCTGCAGAGCTCCAAGGATTTGTGTCTTTCTGAAGTCTATAGCTAGTATTTCTCTCCATCTCCATCAAAAGGTGTCACAATTCCTGAAGCTGCAGCCTTTCCACTTTGATCCACAGTTGTCTCCTTTCCATCAGCCACTGTTCTGACAACCACTGCTACTGCCTCTGGTCACCATTGGGAATGTCTGTCCACATTAGACTGCAGGTGCTTCCTCTTTTTGTAGCCACTACAGCTCTGACAACTGATGCTGGCTCCATTGGACCTTGATACTGGCTCTGGGTGCTGGTGAGACTTCAGTTGGGACTTTTAATAGATCTCCCAAACTCATAAGATCACCACCTAGTCAGGAATGCAGGGTTGGTTCAATAATAGGAAAACTGTCAGCATAATTGACCATATCAATATCAAAGCAAACAGAAATCATATGATTATCTCATTAGATGCTGAAAAAGCTTTTGACAAATTACAGCACCCATTCCTATTAAAAACACTGGAAAGCATAGAAATAAATACAGCTTTCCTTAAAATGATAAGTAGTATCTATCTAAAGCCACCAGCAAGCATTATCTATAAGGGGGACAAGCTAAAAGCCTTCCCAGTAAGATCAGGGGTAAAGCAAGGATGCCCATTACCACCACTATTATTCAATATTATACTAGAAATGATATCTATATCAGTAAAAGAAGAAAAAAGAAATTGAAGGAATTAGAATAGGCAAAGAGAAAACAGAACTATCACTCTTTGCAAATGAAATGATGGTATACTTAGAGAATCCTAGAGAATCAGCTAAAAACACTACTTGAGATAATTAAAAACTTTAGCAAAGTTGCGGGATATAAAATAAACCCACATAAATCATCAGCATTTCTATATATTATCAACAAAGCCCAACAGCAAGAGGTAAAAAGAGAAATTTCATCAAAAATAATTGTCAACAATATAAAATACTTGGGATTCTATCTGCTAAGACAAACCCAGGAACTACATGAACACAATTACAAAACACTTATCACACAAATAAAGTCAGAGCTAAATAATTGGAAAAGTATTAATTGCTCATGGGTAGGCTGAGCCAAATATAATAAAAATGACAATTCCACCTAAACTAATTTACTTATTCAGTGCCATGCCAATCAAAATGCCAAAAAAAAAGAAACCTCATCTGGAAGAACAAAAGGTCAAGAATATCAAGGGAATTAAAGAAAAAAAATGCAAAGGAAAGTGGACCAGATCTCAAACTATATTATAAGGTGGTAATCATCAAAACTATCTGATGTTGGCTAAGAAATAGAGTGGTGGATCAGTGGAATAGATTACAAGACCCAAGACACAGTAGTAAATTATTTTAATAAACCCAAAATCCTCAGCCTCTGGGATAAGAACTCACTAACAAAAACTGCTAAGAAAATTGGAAAATGATGTGGCAGAAAGAAAGTATAGACAAACATCTCACACCACATACCAAGATAAGATCAAAATGGGCACATGATTTAGACATAAAGGACAATACCATAAGCAAATTAGGAGAGTAAGGAATAGTCTACCTGCCAGATCTATGGAGAAGGGAAGAATTTATAACCAATCAAGAGATAGAGAGCATTACAAAATGTAAAATAGATAATTTTTGGTTACATTAAATTGAAATATTTTTGCACAAACAAAACCAATCAAAATTAGACGGAAAGCAGAAAGCTGGGAGAAAAATCTTTACAGCAAGTGTCTCTGATAAAGGCCTCACTTCTCAAATATGTAGAGAACTGAGTCAAACTGATAAGAATACAAGCCATTTCCCAATTGATAAATGATCAAATGATATGGTTTTCAGATGAATAAATCAAAGTTATCCATAGTCACATGAAGAAATGGTCTAAATCACTTTTGCTAGAGAAATGCAAATTAAAACAACTCTGAGGTACCACCTCACACCTATCAGGCTAATATGACAGAAAAGAAAAATGATAAATGTTAGGGAGGATATTGGAAAATTGGGCACTGTTGGTGGAGTTGCAATTTGGAACTATTCCCAAAGGACAACCAAATTATACATACCCTTTGATCCAGCAATGCCACTACTAGGTCTATATCCAAAAGAAATCATAAAAAGGGGGAAAAAGACTTATATGCACAAAAATATTTATAGCAGCTCTTCTTGCAGTGGCAAAAAATTGGAAATTGAGGGCATGCCCACCAATTGGGGAGTGACTGAACAAGATGTGGAATATGAATGTAATGGAATAAATGTAGTGGAATATTATTGTGCAACAGGAAATGATAAGCAGGCAGACTTCAGAAAAACCTGGAAAGACTTATATGAACTGATACAAAGTGAAATGAGCAGAACCAGGAGAACATTGAACACAGTAATAGCCACATTGTGAGATGATCAACTATTAATAACTTACCTCTTCTCTGCAATACAATGATCCAAGGCAATCACAAAGGACTCATGATGGAAAATGCTATCCACATCCAGAGAAAGAACTCATGACTCTGAATGCAGATTGAAGCAGACCATTTTCACTTTCTTTATTTGTATGTGTGTGTGTGTGTGTGTGTGTGTGTGTTTCCTTTTGGTCTGTTTCTTCTCACATAGTTATGACTAATATGGAAATATATCTTACATGATTGCACATATAAAACCTATATGAAATTGCTTACCATTTTAGGAAGAGGAAAGGGGAGGGAAGAAGGGAAAAAAGTTTTGGAACTCAAAATTTTGTAAAAATGAATGTTAAAAATTGTCTTTACATATAATTGGAAAAAAATAAAATACTACCAAAAAAAATGGCCACCTGGGCAATTCTGTCTTGGGACACCCATTTGCCTAAGATTAGGGAAGAGGAAACACAAAGAGGAAAAAAGGAGGTCCTGTCACCATTGCCTGGTGGAAGGCAAGCATCAATCCCTTATATACACAGCTTTTAGGGCTAGCTCAAAGTAGACCTGGTTTGCCAACAAAAAAAAAAAAGAAAGAAAGAAAAGAGTGAAACCTGGCCAGATTATCTTTTCAGAGGATCACTCAGTTTTGGCTCCATTGCTCCAGAATATTTCCAGCTCCACAGATATATTGAAGACTTTTCACCACCATGCAGTACAAACCCCTCAATCACTTATGTCTAGAAACTGAATCTCCAAAGTTCCATGTGTAATACTCGAGCCAGGCAGGGTATATCTGAGCATGCTCTGTATGACCCACCAGGAAGGGAAAATTGGAGTAAGCTCCCTCTCATACACCTACAAGTGGGGAGTCATTCTCATTCTCAGTATCCCTAAAGGTGCCATAGAAGGAAGGAAGGAAGAGAGAGAGAGGGAGAGAGAGAGAGAGAGAGAGAGAAAGAAAGAAAGAAAGAAAGAAAGAAAGAAAGAAAGAAAGAAAGAAAGAAAGAAAAAAAGAAAGAAAGAAAGAAAGAAAGAAAGAAAGAAAGGAAGGAAGGAAGAAAGGAAGGAAGGAGGGAAAGAAAGAAAAAAGGAAGGAAGAAAGGAAGGAAGGAAGGAAAGAAAGAAAGAAAAAAGAAGAAAGGGAGGAAAGAGAGAGAGGAAGGAAGAGAAAAGGAGAAAGTAAAGAAAAGAGAAAATAAAAAGGAAAGAGGAAGAAAGAAAAAAAAGGAAGAGATAAGACATTTATGAAGGATTTAGTATGTACCAGGAACTGTCTGACATGCTGAGAACACAAATACAAGGGAGTCCCTACCCTCAGGAAGCTCATAATCTAATAAGGGGAAAACAAACTGGAAATGGGAATGGGATGTCAGCTGTGGCATGGCTCGGACATGGCCAGGAAGTTTTGTGGAGGCCTGGGTCTGGGCAAGATAAGGACAAATCTGACTTATCAAAGTCCAAGATGTTTCCAGGGACAGATTCCAATTTTCTGGTAGGGAGGAAGTGGAAATGATGGCCTGCATGAATAAGAGAGGGATGGCCAGAAAGGGTCATATAAATCTTTTCCAAGGTTTTGTGGGTATGAGCCTTTAAACCAAAAGAAATGAGGAAAATACCCTAAAATACATTTGGGCCCTTTATGCCATAGGTGTTTCTGACACCATGGTGATGGTAAGTCTTTATTTTTTTATCATTAACACTTTGAACATCCAGCCTTCCTGTCTAAAGGGAAGGGGGTGGGGCGTAGGATCAGAAGGCTCTGATTTGAGCTTCCTTTTCATTCCCATTCCACTGTCAAATAAAGGATTTCCTGAAGTATGGCAGTAACTAAAAAGAAGAAACACAGAAACATGGCCCTGTCATACTAAGGCTTTGCAGACCCTTCAGCTTTCTGGCAGATTGGAGCAGGGTACAGAGCCGGCAAAAGCCAGTATCTACTAGGAGCTCATTAATGGCTAATGAAGTCAAGGTTCTCAACTTCGGTTGTAGGAGTCAGAGAAAGGACACCTGGCTCTAATAAGATCTGGAGCGGGAAGAGTCCATTAGTCCTGTCAGGAGAGCTAGAAGAGGGGGGAGGTGACGCGCCAGGGGGAGCTGAGGCTGTTGTCAACCCCAGTCAATGCGTCTGTTGGTCCCAAGTACAGTTCAGTAAGTGTGACTTCTCAGAACTATTGAATAGGGATGAGAGACTTGAAGGGCTGTTTGGTTAGAGGTTTCAAGGCTCTCTGAAAAGAATTTCTTTTTTTCTCTTCTCTGCATCCGTTACAGCTTTCTCATCTCAGAATATCATAAATTTTAGGGGTGAATGTGTGTGTGTGCATGTGTATGTGTGTGTTGGTGGGATAGGGGTGTTAAACCAAACACCCACTAAGGGCTGGCTAGGTCAGTAGTATTCTTTGAGGTATTTGATTTAGTAGCCAGGGCAGAAATAGAGAATGAAGCTTGTAAGTTTGCACAGAGGAGGGAGGGAGAGACAGAGACAGAGACAGAGAGACAGAGAGAGATAGAAACAAAGACAGAGACAGAAACAAAGGGACAGAGAGAGACAGAGACAGGGACAGAAACAGAGGGACAGAAAGAGAGAGAGAGATAGAGAGAGAGAGACAGAGAGAGAGAGGGAGAGAGAGAGAGACAGAGAATAGGTGACCCTCACTTAGAGGTTTAACATCTCACTGGCCCTATCCAGTAATCCCAAAACATTACACTAAACTGTATTTGAAACCATTGAAAGTGCCTGGTATATTGTAAGAGATTAAGGATTTTCTTCATTCATTTATTCAGTGCCTCAAGCAATTTCCCAAGACCCTAACCTACATTCGGCCCTACGTGAATGCTGCTGTGGTTTGTCCTTCGGGCTAGCAGAGGATCTGAGTGACATCACAAGGTCAGGGTCAATGTCCAGTGTGTCTGACTGAGGCTGATCACTCCAGTATGAGCTCGGAAGGCTTTACCCCGGATCAGGCACAAATAGTCTGCAGGATCGTTCGGGAGGGAGATGTCCCTAAAGCGGCACATCTCACATTTCTTTTGAGCTGCTGCAGTTTGGCTTTGCTCAGAGAGCACAGCACCTTCTTTTATGTGGGTGCTCCATGCTGGACAGTTCTGTGTCTGTATCTCCCCCGTCTCACGGTTGATCCCAAAGTTCTTCAGAGAGACCCTGAGAGTGTCCTTGTATCACTTCTGACCGCCATGCGAGTGCTTGCCTTGTGTGACTTCTCTGGAAAAATAATTGGTTGGCATTCGAACAGTGTGGCCGTCCCATCAGAGTTGCATTCTCTGCAGTAGGGGTTGAATGCTTAGCAGTTCAGTTCAAAAAAGGACCTCAGTGTCAAGTACCTTATCTTGCCAGGTGATCTTCAGAATCTTCCTAAGACAATTTCAATGAAGGAATAAAGCATTTATTAAATGCTTACTATGTGTAGAAAGTACTGTAGTCATCACTGGGAGGAACAAGTAGGAAAGTCACATGGCCCCAGCTCTCCAGGAGCTCCCATAGCAGAGACAACACAGATGGACGGTTTCAGATGCAAGTGAGATGGAAAGTCCCACGGTGCAACAGCAAATCAAAAGGTCAGGCCTCTTCATTAACATCATTTTCACTGATAAAATCCTATCAGTTTCCGATGCTGGACCAATTGACAGGGGGTAAGAATTTGCTTGTCTTGGACTTCAGTGGCTGTGGTTGCAGCAGCTGCGGGGAATTCTGGAGTTCTGGAGAGGGAAAAGAACTTGGTACAGACATTATTCCAGTTTGAAAGATGAGACTGAGAAGTTAAGTGACTCACCCAAAGTCACAAGACTCGTAAATGGCAAAGACGGAATTTGAATCCCTTGGAAAGGGCAGCAGCTTCCCCTCCCCCATCCCAGCTGTGACCATTAATGGAAGGGAGTCTGAGCCCTCTGTCCAGTCAGTGACAGACCCCCATCCCCAAGCAAGGTCCCTCGGCTCAGAGGTCGGTGATCTGCTCCAAGTCCACCAGATGGCGCTGCTGCCCCACGTTTCACAAGCCCATGGCTTGCCTTCAGTAAAGAAGCCAATGGTTTTCATTCAATGCACATTTGTTGACAAAGACCTGGGTGTTTCCCTGCCCCATCCACCCACACATTTAGAATACAGGAAGGGAGATAGAACATCTGCCTCAATAGTGGAGTTAGGACTTGGAACCAGAGGACTAGGGTTCAAATTGTGGGACCCAGGGCCAATCAGCCTCCCTCGTCTGGGCTCCATTGTGCTTGTCTATAAGGAGGGATAGGATGGGGTGTCTGCTCTGTCTCTAAGGGCCTTCCAGCTCTAAAGGCCATGGGGTAAAATTGTACATACCATTCGATCTCTCTGGGCCTCAGTCTCCCCACTTGTGAAATGAGGGCGTTGAGCTAGCTCAGGGGTTTTTCTCTCTTTTTGTGTCATAGATCCCCTGTGGCAGTCTGGCAAAGCCCAAGGACTTCTCAGAATGATGTCTTTAAAGGCCTAAAATAACGCACGTAGGCTTTCGAAGGCACCATTCAGTTGAAATGCTTTTCTATTTAAAAAATAAAAGTTCACAGAGTCCTAGTTAAGACTCTTGGACTAGATAGATTTCCAAGGTCTGTCCAGGTCTAAATTCTGCCCAGTGACCTTATACACATCATTTTCTGTGCCTGCAAAATGAGTAGATGGGACCAGATTATTCTAAAGTCCTTTGTAGCTTTAAATTCGACCTGGGCGACCTTGTATCTATCCTAGTCCTCTGGGGCCTCACTTTCCTCATCAGTGAAATGGGTGGGTTGATACAAAACTTCCTAGGATCATGGAAAGCTAAGCTTAGAAGGGGCCTCAGAAGTCAACTAGAGAAAACCCCTCATGTTAGAGATGGGGAAAATGAGGCCTAGAGAGGAAGTGACTGGCCCAAGGCCACACAAAAAAGAAGAAGTCAGGCAGGATGTGAACCTAGGAATCCTGACTCCAAGTGTGGGTCTGCCTTGGACTTTGTAAGGCTCCTTTGCCTGCTTACAAAGAGCTAGTCAGACTGAGAGGGCTTCCTAGGCTGGACCTAGGAAGGGAAGGAATGGGGAGTTTGTCTCCCATAGCACTTCTGAGTAACAGTCAGTGAGTGAAAAAGCATTTATGAAGTGCTTATTATGTGGCAAGCACCCCACTAACTGTTGGGGATGCATTGAATGGCAAAAACACAAAAGGGGGAACTTCTGGTTTCTCAACCTTTCTCCCTACATCTGATGTCCCAGCCATCTTTGGGCAGGGGGTCCCCTGGAGGGGCTGTGGGGCGATGTGGGGTCTCCCTCCAGGCAACCAGACTATGTATGAGACCCCCCAACTTCTACATCCTCTGTCCTGACTTTCTCTGGGCTTCAAAACAGCCCTCCTCTCCTGCTGGTTTATCCTGGAACTGCCCCCCTCTCCTGCTGAAGAGTTCCTTCTGCCTCCTAGAGCTGCCATTTTGTGAAGGGACCCAGACTAGTCTGCTTTCAGTCCCCACCTTGCCCTGTTCCTGACTTTCTCTGGATTTCAAACATGAAGTACACAACCATGACCTCGTGGCATATCTTTACCCTGTGCCTCACTTCATTCTCTTTCCCTCCCCCATTCCTTAGGTGTTGTCTTCCACTATTAGAATATCAGCTCCTCGAGGGCATAAATTTGGCTTTCTTTTTGCTTCTGCTGGCATCCCTAGCACTTAGCACAGTGTCTGGCACATAATAAACACTTGATAATTCCTTCCTTCCCTCCCTTCTTTCTTTCTTTCTTCCTTCCCTCCCTCCTTCCTTCCTTCCTTCCTCCCTCTAATCTTGTCTTTCTTCACTCTCAACTAATGACCAGCAAACATTTCTTAAATACCTACTAGATGCTAAGAATATGAAATAATCCCTGGCTCTCAGAGAATTTACGTTCTCCCAGGTGTGGGTCGTATTGGACTTGGGGGCGGGAAGATCTGGGTTCAAATCTGGATTCAGATACTTACCAGGTGTGTGACCCAGGGGAAGTCACTTCATTTCTCTCTGCGTCAGTTTTCTCATCTGTCAAATGAGGGGTTAATAATAGCACCGACCTCCCAGGGTAGTGGTGAGGCTCAAATTATTTTTGTAAAGTACTTTGCATACCTTGAAGCTCTATATAAGCACTAGCGATGATGATGATGAAGATGATGATGATGATGATGGTGATGATGACGCCACACAGACAAGTAAGCATGCTATCTAGTGAGCTACATGGGGACAAAGGGCTAATGTGCACAAAGTACTGCAGGAGGGAGAGAACAATTTCAGAGGCTCGGCAGGCTGCATGGAGGAGGTGGCTTCTGAGCTGAGCCGTAATGCAGGGAGAACATTCCAGGAATAGAGGCTGACTTTGCTGAATGTGCAGTAGCAGGATAGTTGAGTCTGGGGACTAGAGAGTGATCTGATCTCAATGGAATGTCATGTAAGCAAAGGGGCCTGTGGCAAAATAAAATGCAGAAAGATTTGGCTGGAGAGAGAATGAGGAGGGCCCTAAATGTCAGCCAGAAGAATCTGCCTCTTATTCGAGAGGCAGAGAAAATTGCTGAGCAGCCCTAAGCCTTAGGAAGGTGGTGGCTAAATGGGAGATGCATAAAGCCAGAAGAGACCCTGGAACTAGGGAGATCTTTGAAAAACTGAAGATAGTAGGAGGAATGTTGTGGTGTGGGAGCAAAGCAAACGTCACCCCAATCTTTGGAAAAGGGAAGGGGGAAGATATTACAAATTACAGACTAGCAAGCTTGACTTTTATTTCTGGTCAAATTTAAGGACACATAATAACAAAGGAGTGGCTTGTTAGCCCTTAGAATAGGAAGCAGAAGTCACAAAGGGCCAGGCATGGCTTCATCAAGGGCAGGATATGCCGGACCAACCTCGTTTCCTTTTTTGACTGGGTAACTAAACCACTACACATTAGGTGAATGCTGCAGACACAGTGAGCGTAACTCTCTCCAAAGTAAAATAGACTCTCATTCAATCCCTGAGAGAGATGAGCTCAATGCTAGCAGTTATGTGAATTTGGACCTGGCTGAAAGACTCAACCCAAAGAGCCATTAATAGGTTGATGTCCGTCTAGAGAGAGGTCTGTCTCTCGTGGAAGGTCTCAGGAACGATTGTTTGGTCCTGTGCTGCTAGACATTTTTATCAATGACTTGGACAAAAGCATAAATGGCACGCGTACCGATTTTCCAGATGCCGCAAAGCTTGTGGGAGTGGGTAACACATTTAATGACAAATCCAACATCCAAAAAATCTTGACAGGCCAGAGTAGGATGTGAAAAGATCAAATTTAATAAGGACGAAAGTTAAGTTCTACAATTTAATTTTTAAAAAATCAATGACACAAATACAGAAGAGCAAAGGTATGTCCAGAGGCGCTTACACTGCCTTAGCAATATAGAAATGACAGTCCTTAGCACCTTGTTAGTAATAATTATTTCAAATAGGGAGCTAGCAGATGGCATCATGGGCTGGCACTCTCCGGGCTTCCCTGCTCTGTCCCTGCCCTCTGTGTCTTGCCCATTGGCTTCCTGCCAGTGTCACTGGATCTGAGTTTCTTTCACCATGGGGTATTTCCCATCCTCCTTCTCCCTCCTCCCCAACCAAATCCCACCAATTGAGTGAATGTCATGCTCTCTGACTGGGGCTCAGTTTGCAGTGTTTGTCCTGGCTCTGCCTTGTGGTGATAAGAGATACCAGGTGATGCAGTGACAAGTGCTGTGTGGTGATGAGGAATTGGAAGGGTTAATGATGGCAGAAAGCAGTTCACCAATATTATGGCCCTCTGGTGTGTGAGTGTGTGTGCGCATGTGCATGTGTGTGTATGTATACACGTATGTGTGTTTCTCTCTTTCCTCATTCCTCAAGTGAGGATGAATTCCTGTGGGCTGTCACTGGGGAGAGTGGCTTCAGTTGCCTTAACTCTCCACCTGGCTGCCATGTGTCCCTGAACTCATGATGCCTATTTCTCACGTTTATTCTTTTCCAATTTTAGGAGAAGGAATATATGAAATAGAAGGGACCAGGTAATGATCTTGTGAATTTGCAAATGTTAGAGGACCCATAGGAGGTCCCCTAAGCAACCAGAACCAGTGACTGGGTCCACTGAGGAGAAGACTCAGCTGAGTGTAACAAAGGCTGTCTCCCATATATGGCACAGAGTTATAACTGTGTGGCCCGAAGGGAGGCAGAATAGACATCTCTAACCTCTTCTCCCCTGACCCTTCTCCAAGACAGACTTTTTTCCTTTCAAGAGGGGACACAGAAAGTGGGGAAGCTTATTCACTGAGAGAGAGAGAGAGAGAGAGAGAGAGAGAGAGAGAGAGAGTACCAGGTTAGAATTATTCTATCTGCTCTCTTAAATATTGTGTTTAGGGAATAAGGTTTTCAGGTTCAAGCTAACTTCTGATTGTTATTTAATTTAATGGGGGAACGATGACCCAAAGCTTGAAACCCAAGGCTTGACTCCCTTCCCACCAAACCGACAGTTCCTCAATGAACACGCATATAGCAAATAGCAAAGAAACCCATTTCTCCAAGTCAGTAGCAAAATGGAATCCAGAAACTCTCAAGCTTAAAGAGGAGACAGCGAGTCTCTCTTTTCTTCTGTTTTCTTCAGCTCCGCCCCACCCTTCATGCAGGCACAGGGCATTGATCTCCACCAATGAGAGGAGAACCCGGTACTGATGGGCTTTGGGACTGGGGTTACAAACTCATCCATGGACTACACTACACTCAGACTGGGAGCTGGAGGTTCAGCAAAGGCTCAAGAAGTCCACCCCTCGCCCTGGGATTGGGGGGGGAATGCTTTGTTCTAACTACTTTACTTTTGAGCCTGTTCTGCTCAAGGAACAAAGGTGTATAGAGGAAAGAGTGTGTTCCCTTGGTTCATGGGTGGGGCATTTGTGGACCTTTGTCCCTGCTATGATTTCTCAGTAAATATTCCTTTGGAGCTAATTGACATCAACTGATTAGTTGGTAGCTGGGAGATACAAGCAGGTCAGTTGATATTAGGGGGAAACATTGGCTAGGGCTCTGTGAATACAGTAATAATAATAAAAACCTCAGCTGCGCAGGGTCGCCCCCAGAATCCTGAGGTGGGAAGTTGTTAGCCATGTGCCAATACAAGTGGAGATGCAGAAAGGGAGACGCTCAAGGAGTACTGCATTTACAACAGGAGAACTCAAAGACAATTCATTAAAACTAAGCACTGTGTGATATTCGACGAGGGGAGGGAATACCCTTTCAGGGGACATACTCTCTGATTTTGGGGTCCTCCTATAAATTGGTGAAAATGGCAATGATTAAAGTCAGGTGGAAGCTTGCTAGTGTGGGATGGTGGAGACAGAGAGGGCTCTTAGAATGGTTGGAAGAAACCTTTAGAGGCCATCTAGATCAGTACCCACATTTTACAGATGAGGAAACTGATGCCCAGAGAGGGAAAGTGACTTAGGTTCAGAGATTTAGAATTGGACAGAATTTGAGAGGCCAACTAGGCTAGCTTCTTCATTTTACAGATGAACAAAATGAAGTGCCCATTTCAATGACTCAAGATCACACAGCAAAATAAAACCTATAGGATCTGAATCCAGGTTCTTTGGCTCCATATCCAATATTCTTTTCCTTTGCTCCATAATGTAGTGATCTTGGAATCCTTGTGTTCCCCTCCCCCCCATCCATTCCTGTTAAATTTTATATATACATACACATATATGTATATATTTGTACTCCTTTATTTCTAGACAATTTTTAAAAAGATGTCCATTTTCATCTGGCTAAGGGTTCCTAAAGCTTCATGTAGTTAGGAATAAGCAATGAGACAGAGTGAAAAGAGTGGCCCTGGATTTGAGGAGGAATCCCAGCTCTGACTTTTAATACCTATGTGACCTTGGGCAAGTCCCTTCCCTTCTATGTAGCCTCAGTTTCCTCATCTGTAAAATGAAAGGTCTGGACTAGACAATTTTTGCTGTGCCTTCCTGTGCCAGGCACTGTGCTCCAAATCCCATGATCCCTCAGAGATTTGTGTTCTTGGGTGAGGAAAAAGATTTCTGACATGCTCATGTTCCATTTATAAAACTGCCCAGTGTTTCTAACACGACTGACTTAGAGTCCTTCTAAACCCCGACAGGAAAGAAGGTCGGGAAGTCTTTTGTCTAGCCCCTTGTACGACCTGGTTGGGAAATGGGTGACTCCATACCTTAATCCCTGCATTAGTGGGTGCGGCCAGTAGCTATTGTAGTGCTGACAGACAGAGCGGAGACAGGGGCTTTAGCTACCATGAGCAGCCTGCGGCATCAGCCTGTTCATTCACAGAATTCCAGAATCTCAGAGTTGGAGGGACTGAGCCCAGAGGCATTTAGTTTACCCCATATCTGAGCAAGAAGGACCTTCCTCTAAGACATGCCTGACAAAGGGTCTTCTACCCTTCTTCGATGACTTCCAGAAAGGAGAAACTCATCTAATTCCACCTCGGACAGCTCTAATTGATATGTTTCTCATACACAGTCTAATTCTGCCTCTTAGCACTTTCTACCCATTACTTCGAATTCTGCCCTCTGGGGCCAAGGAAAACATGCTCCCTATGTCACATAACGACGGTCCTCAACTTTTTCTGGAGCACTTTGGATCTCCCCTTTGGCCCATCACACCCACCTGATATAGTACTTAAAGACAGCTGTCAAAATCTGCCCCCCCCACTTTGAGGGCAAATTCTCCCCTTCCTTCATCTGATCCTGATATAGCATGATCTCAAGCCACTATCATGGTTGCTTTCCACCGGGACACTCCATTTTATCAATGTCCTTTCTAAAATGTGAACTCTAGAACGTGATTCAACATTGCAGATAGGGTCTGCCCAGGGTACAGCAGAGTGGGATTCCCACCTCCCTAATTCTGGTTCTCATGACTCTCTTAATGCAACCTAAGACGGCCTACTCATGCAACCTTGGCCAGGGTATCATGCTGTCGATTCACATTCAGTTTGTACACCATTAGAACCTCCAGACCAACTGGCATCTTATCACATTTCTCCTATTTTATGAAGCTGATTCTTTGAACCCAAGCATAAGACTTGACATTTATTCTTATTAAGTGTTATCTATTAGAATCATTCATTCATTTGACAAATATTTGAATGCTTATTCTGTGCACAGGACCGTGCTAGGCAGGCATGTCAAGGTATGCTGTAAGACTCTCACATTTATAAAGTCAATACATCTATCGCAGCAGAGGGAGGGATGGGGGATAGGCCCGTTGTAGAGGAGAATGATCACTCCATCAACTGTATCTTGTTCTTTGATAATGAGGATTCCATTCTCTGGTACACAGAATGAGTCAGAGATAAGGCACCAGATTTCATCTAATTTTGAGGATGACTGGAGTTACGATTTCAGTTTGTTCCCCTGGAGGTGGGAGTGTGCTGGAAAAAGGTTAGTATGCACTCACTGAGCTCTCCCTCTGACAAAAAGATACAACATTCTATTTTTTAGTTACTCTTCTGATTGGAAATAGGTTCTAGGATATTCTTTATACTTGAATACACGTGGTCTTCAGGATGAGCTCTATTTCAATAAACAAGAGGCAATTTCAAAGCCTGAGTAGAATATTTTTTGGGGTGGAGCTGAACCCATATTTTTATTGGTAGGGGGACTGATGGTGTGGAGACTGCCTTTACCTCCATAAATCAATAACTCATCTCTGACTTAGAGCCTCAAGAAAGACTTGTATTTACTAGAAATTTTGCTTGGAAGTTAACCATATGATCACAGATTCTCAGAGTCCCAGAAACAGAGAAGTTTTAAATTGGAAAAGACCTCAATGGTTATCTAGTCCTACCCATACATGAAAGGAATTCCAACCCTAACACTCCCAACACATGGTCAGCCAGAGTCTAACTGAAGACCTTTAGGGAAAGGGAACCCCAAACCTTTTGAGGCATCCCATTCCACTTTGGGATAAATGTAATTGTTAGAAGGATTTTTGCTTTTCATTAAGCCTAAATTCAGGAGGGGGAAAGAAAACACACTGGAGAATCATTGATTGGGGATGGCTAAAGAAAACGTAGTCTAGAAATATAATGGAACACTATTGTACCATAAGAAAAGATGGATATGACAAATTTAGAAAAATGTGGGAAGATTTGGGAAGCATGGGAGGATACAGAGGAAAAGTAAGCAGGACCAGGAGAATGATATACTCAGTGACTAAAACCCTATAAAAGAAAAGCACAATAAAACAGAGCCAAATATGGAATAATTATAATAACCAGTATTGGTCTCAGAGAAAGGAAACAAACCTCAGTGGAGAGATGGGGAGGGGCACATTGGTGTGGAATATTGTTAGATGGGTGGATTTGTTGGGTTGGTCTTCCCGGGTTTTTTTTTTTCCCTTTTGTTACAAGTGAAGACTCACAGATGGGGGCAGGAGGGGAGGTATATCCAGAAATGAAAAAGAAGAAAAATACAAGTGGGAAGGATATGTGGCCATCTGCCTATAATCTGTGAAATACACCTCTATCTCCTGAGTACAAAGTGGTGCTTCTCCCAAACTGGATTTCTCTGATGGAGCAGACACTCAGCCACGGGCTTCTTTTTATTAAATCTTATGTCAAAGTGCTCTCCCCTCTCCAGGGGCAGAGTATGGTGCAAGCAAAGAAATATTTGATATGCAGCCACGATGGCTGGGAAGAAAAGCAAGGAGGAAACAAATTTGTGAATCTTTAATAGTCATATATTTTGGAAAGCAGTTAAAAAAAAACACTTGAAAATACCATCTAAGGTCACAGTCACTTATACAAGTTTTAATCTTATATTGCTTGGCCATTTTTACATATAAATTATTGCTCACTAGCTTTCATAAATATGCAACACTACCATATGTACAGAGCCCACAAGCAGGGGGGAGGAAGGGGAACACTGTTGCTGAGGATTCTGGTAAATCAACAAACGGTTTCATCTCTACCAGCGCTTCGGAGAGTGGATAACTACTGACCGTAGTCCCTGAGAAATTCAGTAGACGTCCCTGATTGCGGGGTTTCTATCTTTTTTATTGTTAATGCAAGTCAACAGTGTTAATAGCAGTCCCAATTCAAGATAACTGCCAAGGCAAGATTTCTTGCCTTGGGTCATGGATTTCATCTTGGTACAACAACAGTGTAATCTCAATACAATAAATAGACTATGCAAATAAATATTGTTCTCTGCTAAAAAAAAAAA
Source organism: Vombatus ursinus (assembly GCF_900497805.2). Lineage (NCBI taxonomy): Eukaryota > Metazoa > Chordata > Mammalia > Diprotodontia > Vombatidae > Vombatus > Vombatus ursinus. Next base: position 53,689,573 of record NW_020954577.1, on the reverse strand, counting down.
CCAACCAAAGGTTAAGTATATACAGCTTGGTTTTGAACAGTAGTACATTTTTTTTCTTGCTTTTTGGCAATTTTTTAAACTTTTTTTTTGGCCACTGGTTTTAAGCACACTGCTCACTAGCTAAATGTGAGCTGAAATTCTAAGGACATGTTGTAGAAGCATCTAAAGTTGTTATAGCAAACCCCTCTCAGACAACGGCACAGGAACCTGGGTGTAATTACCCTTTCAATTTGAACACTTTGGCCAATTTCTCTTCTCTCCTCTTTTCACTCTCTCTTTCTCTCTCATGCATGTATGCGCGTATACACACGCACACACACACAATCTGTTGTGTGATTTCAAAAGATCAAGGTTAGCAATTTACAGCATCTGGTGACAATCCCCATGGTAGTTGATGGATGGACACATTTCCACATGGGGGCAGAAACTCTGAGCAATCCCAGCTCTCCTTCCATGCTCTACTCAGTTTTTAACCAGACTATCGGTGCAAGATGGACCATATTCTCCCTCTGGACCTGATTTGTGGCTTTTCCTGCTTAAGCTGTAATTTGGGAAATGGTGTCCCTTATTAACCCAGTTTTCAGGAAGAGATTCCAAATAGCCACTGTGTAATACTTAGCTTTGAGAATCTGTTCCTCAAAGTCACCCCCAGAAGGGTTTTGCGACTACAGTATAGCAAGTGCCAGTTCAAACTGGCTTTGAGTCTTCAGTCTGCCTGTGAAGAGAAGAAAGTGCTTGGACATTGTTGCTTATTCACAGGGGTCCACGCATGGTGTCCCGTGCTGGACTCACTCACGACACAGCCTGATTTAGTGGCATGCCAGGGAATCCAGGGACACACAAGGATTTATAGAAGTTCTACCACGACAGGGATCCCCCGGGAAAGGCCCAAGTTTGAGCCGGTAAAGATCCCTCGGGAACTTCTGAGTTAGGAATGGCTCTTACAAATGGAAGGGCCTCAGAGGCCATCTAGCTTAACACCTTCATTTTAGAAGTGAGGGAACCGAGACCCAGAGAGAGGAGGTGACTTGCTCAGAATGGGAGATTTGTTGAGTGGCTCAAATTATTAGAAAGTTCTGGGATGTTGAGCTGGACTCCACCATTTTCGTTCTTGGGGTGTAACTATTGTTCAAGAAGCTCGGTGAAACTATTGATCTTTTTTGTCTGTTAAGACCTTTTAGGTCAGAATTAAATATCAGAAAAAAAATTTGGAGGACAAAGAGGAGATATACCTTATCGTCTCTGTGCTGGGTCCCTCCAGTCCTAGGTCTTGAGAGAAGAAGGTAACGATAAAGTCAAGGGCATGACTGGGGATGGTTCTTCCCCCCAGCAAGATGCCTCTTCCCATTGACTCCATTACCTTCCCCCACCACACTACAATGACATGCACCTGTCAGTGTTCAGAAAAGGCATTTCCACAAGATCTCAACATGGCTTGAGCTTGGCATGGTGTCATATCTCAGGATCCCTAAGCACTCAGTGCAGTGGCTCACAGTTTTCCAGAAAAATTCTTCACTAAAGGGAGTATTATGGCTGAAACAGATCAAGTCTATTTATATTTTAATTGGCAAAATGTAGAGTTTTAGGGTTAAAAAAATCTGAGTTTCCCCCAGCTTGCTTTTCTTGAAACTTTCCAAATGCCAGTTGCAGTCATATTTGCCATTTTTGTCTTCCTGGTCACAGAAATCCAAACAAAATATGCCAGATGTTGCCTAAGGCCAGCCACATCACCTACAGGAAAACAGAGGAAGTGTTGACCGTCACCAACAAGACTGAGTTCTTCTTGATGTTGTGCTATGGAATGGCTCTCTACCACTGGTCTCCATTGTATTCAATAAGCGGCAACATGCTTATGAGCACATTTTCCAGACCCATTCAAGAGTGGGTCATTATTGTCTCCCACATATGACTATCAATGATTTTAGACAAAAATGAAATTTCACATACCAGGACAAGTCCATTCTCTTACAGGCCTACCAAAATTTTTTCCACATACTTCTTTGCATGGATCTCTCACATATTACATATAACACCTATCATATATGTTATATATGACACGTCTTATACAAGTCATTCCTATAGCCACAAAATATACATGTGTATACACACATGTATACATGTGTTTGTGTGCATATGTGTGTGTAGTCACAGACAGGTATGCATTTGCTGAACCCTAGGAAACAGGGCAGTAATAATGTCTAGAAATATTTCATCTATTTCTGACAATGAACATGAATATGATTTTAATGAATTGAAACCACAGTGTTGCTTAGGGGCACACAGATTGTGAGAAGCAATGTAGTTTGAAAACCTTAGCAAAGACTGATACATAAATAGCCAAAGAATCCATGATCTCAGCATGGGAACCTCTCAGTGTGGAAATGCCCTCCAAGGATACAAATTGCAATCCATCTCTATAGATAAGGCCCAGGGAATTACCTGAGGCATATAGAGGCTAAATGACTTGGCCAAGGTCACAAAATGGCAGGATTTGAACTCAGCTCATCCTGATACTAACCTAGCACTGTATCCACTGTCACATGGCATTTAAACAAACTGATTGATACCACACGGAGAAATTGAACTAATGATACATGAAACTGTGCTGCTTGCAAACCTGCCATAGAAATTACAGTAAGTGAAAATAAAACGAGTTGGAATGACTTGGAACTTTGATAAAATCAAGGTAAATGAGAGAGAGAGAGAGACAGAGAGAGAGAGAGAGAGAGAGAGAGAGAGAGAGAGAGAGAGAGAGA